>NC_047049.1:74403335-75013528 GCF_011762595.2 Tursiops truncatus | reverse complement strand
GGACACTGGCACGGCCACACAAAGAGCAATTTTGGCAGAGCTGGGGGTGTGGCAACTGCCGGGTACCAGAAACCCATCCCACGCTCAAACCAGGAATGGGAACACTCCGCCTCACACCGGAAACTGGAGCACTCCACGGGATGGCAGACCGCCTCCATGTGGGCAAGCCTGTGCTTGAGAGGTAGTCAGACAAGGCCCCAGGGAGGAGGATCAGCCATTGCTGTGTCTAAAGGCGTACTCAGCATTCTCTTTTTCGGCTGCGGAAAACAGGTGCAGGCTGAGTGCTCTGTGTAACCAAAAGATGGCCCTTCAAAGACAGCTGCTGGGAACTTTAGAACTTCCTTCAGAAACGGGTCAGACCTGCTAAATAGCATTAAGCCACTGGAATCCGACATCTGGGAGAAAACATATCTCAGCTTGTCCAGCATTTTCCCACCACACATGCTAACACAGCTTTAACAGAAAATACCATCAACTTGCCTCGGGCCTCACTGTCACAGCAGCAATCACGAAGTCGAGGAGGAGCTGAGGCGCTGGTCCACGCCGACTCATGAGAAGGAAGGCACGTGCTCCGCTGGCAGTAGATGGATGAGGGTCGGTCCCGAGGCGGGACACACTGATCTCAGGGGATGAGTCCAGTGTATCAAGGCCGTCGTCTCGAAAGGCTTCCAGCATGTTCCAGAGACCAGCAAAATGGAGGCTGCATCGTTTTTTGTACAAATCGTGCTTTGCAATCTGTCAATTCATAGTCATAGGACATCAAAATTCTGAGCACGCATTTCTACGAACAGCTGCCTCTTCTCTGCCATGTTACGCTTGCTCCCAGTTTCTTCAATCATCTTCCGGGCCGGAGCTGGCGGCGCCCAGGTCTCTGGGACGCAGCCGCCTTCGCCTTCTCCGGCCTGGCCCTTGCTGAGCTGCACAAGCAGCGAACGTTCTCCAGTGCCTGGCTCTCGGTGCTTCCCGCCCAGCGCGACGGCGCCGGGAGCGCGACAGCATGAAGGGAGCGAGAGGCGCGAGGTCATGATGGCGTGAGGGGCGTGAGGTCGCGAGGTCGCGAGGGACGTGAGGGACATGAGAGGCGCGACGGGCGTGACGGGCGTGAGGGGCGCGGCATCGTGAAGGGCGTGGGGCGGGGTGGGGCGTGAGGTTGCGAAGGCGCGAGGGACGTGAGGGGCGGGACGGGCACAGGGCGGGCACGCGCCACCTCCGTAGGATTCTGTGTAACGACTTCCGGAGTCAATTTCTCCAGCCCAAATGTTTGTATCAGTTTTTAACTACCTCCCCACCACTCAGGTCGCTACACAATAAATTTTTCCTTTTTTGCTATAAATTACTATCCGACTGTGACCCCATCTCACAATGCAAATCTCTTGTAATCAACTGGCGTTTCCTAGCTCCTCAATGAGAATCTTTATTGAACAACTAACTCCGTACCTACCTTCAGAAACACACAAATTTTCCTTTTTTCACATCCTTTTACAAAGAATTTATACAATCTAAAAAGTAGGGCTAACATTATTATCACACTTTCCTTATGGGGTCTTTAACATATGTATGATATCATTTGCTGATTTTATTCTAAAGATGCCCTGAAGACATTGTTCAGTACACTACAGTTTTCTTTTAATGAAAAACTCCTGAATATTTTACTTCATACTGGAAATAGTTGAGTTTCTACTTAGCACTTCCTCTGCTCATGCACACTGTGAAATAAATACCCAATTTTACTGCATTTTGCTTTGACTGCTAGAATGTGTATGGATTCATCTTACCTCTCTTCTGTTAGAAAACGTCTATCATATCTTCTTCCACTTTTTATATATTTATGTAATTTATAAACTACCATGTACATTGCTGGAACAGTCTATATTATACATAAGCAATTTTATAACATATGAAAAATAACACATTTCCTGTGTGCCAGTAATGTGCTAGGAATTTTCTATAGTTGTATAAATTTTCTTTTTTCGAATAATACTACTACTTATCATATATTCATGGACAAAGCCAAGTTTTGTGAGGCCTAAAGCTCATTTAGGGGACCCTTTCTTATAAAAATAATATAAAATATGTTACTTTTGCAAACATTACAAAAAACCAGATCACCTTAACCGATTAGTAGAGCCCCATACAAGGCTTTGGAAGGGGCATATGCAAGTAAGAGGCCCTGACTTAAGCTATGATAGCTTCAAGGGTCTATTTACCTCTGCATATTTGACTGCTTGTGCTCTGTGAGTCACTTTTCACACACTGCACCATGTAAGGCCAGAACAAGCTTACAGGAAAATTAACTGAGAGAATGTGATGGTTAACCTTATGCATCAGCTTGATGGACAAAGGGATGTCCAAACAGCTGGTAAAACATGATTTCTGGGTATGTCTGTAAGGGTGTCGCCTGAAAAGATTAATATTTGAAACGGTAGACAACAGAGTAAAGAAGATGGCCCTCACCAGTGCAGGTGGGCATCATCCAATCTGTTGAGGGCCTGAATAGAACAAAAAGAAGGAGGAAGGGCAAATTTGCTCTCTCTGCTTGAGCTGGAACAGCTGTCTTCTTCTGCCCTTGGAAATCAGTGCTCCTGGTTTGGGGGCCTTCAGACTCAGATTGGGACTTACACCATTGGCTCCCCTGGTTCTCAGGCCTGTCAGTTTGGACTGGAACCACACTGCCAGCTTTCCTGGGCCTCCAGCTTGCAGACGGCAGATTGTGGGACTTCTCAGCCTTTATAATTGCTGAGCCAATGCCTCATAATCTCATTCTATATATCTGAATATATTCTATTAGCTTTGTTTCTCTAGAGAACCCTGGCTAAAACAGAGAGGTTACAATTATTTTTCAAGGTCAAAGGATTGCTGTGTGGTAGATGTGTATTTGAACACTGTTCTGTTTGAATCTCAAACCCATTTATTGAGTAGCTTATATACCAGGCACTGTGCTAAATGTGGGCATGCTGTGACAAACCAGACATCTGTCCTGTTCTTATGAAGTGTCTTATGTAATTATTTGTATTACAGGAGTTGGTCATTCAACTCCTTATTTATTCTTTAACCCTCATGTTAAAAAAAAAAAAAAAGAACAGTTTGACATACATTTTAAAGGTTTCTGTTCACTTAAAAATTAGTGTACAGTTTAAATCTACTGGCTTTGGCTGGAATAGCTGAAACTCTCATTTCCTTTTGTTAATTAATTACAACACAAATCGACATTTTATGGATCTTACTTTGATCATTAAAAATATATAGATAATGGTTCATGAAAGGAAACTATTTTGTTTTCTAAATATATCAACTTCTCAGTTTGATTCAGAAACTGATGACTAGGTTGATCTTTCTTATACAGTTAACCATTTTTTACAGTCTTGGTCTGAGCACTGCAGAAAGCAGGATTAAAGATCTTTAAACATCAAACCTCACATCCTAAATCCTAGTTTTTAGTTTCACTTCAATGGAGCTCTTACCCCAAATTCCTTGTAAGACAGTAGGACTAAACCTGGAAAGCTAGGAAAGTCAGATTCCTGGATCCACATCCCTTATCACTGACTCAGATTTCTGGAGTAGAGTTGAATTTTAAACCACACTCCTAGGTGATTTTGATGCATGTGGACCACACTTCACCATCTGAAGAGCATAGCTCAAAGATACTAATGAGATCACAATTATTTTGATATTTCAAAATAAAGAACAAAAATTATTTAAATGTAAAATTATTGAATAGTTGATCTTATAAGGAGGTTGTGGAAACTTTTCATTTCTCTCTTTCTTTCTGTATATTTCTTCTCTTTTCACGTCCATGTCACCTCTCTTTCCTGGATACCTCTCCTCTGTATATTCTTCTCTCTATAGTCATTCATTTAATATATCACTGTACCTTGGAATCCATCCGGGATTCTTATATTTCATAACTATTTTTGGACAATCCCATCACTTCTGTGTCTTCAACCACTGCTCATAGGCTAGATCCAAATTTTTATCATATACAGATTTTTTCTGAATTTTGGACTCCCAGCTCTATTCAGTTCTCTAATGGTAATGACTAAATGACTCCAAAGACCTCAAATTCAACATGTCCAAAGTTGAAATTAATGTTGGCCCTCCAACCAGAAAATCTGTCTGTTCCTTCTTCTGAGATTTCTCTTTCAGCTTTAATTTATACACTACAATGCAGCCATTCACCCAAACCAGATTCCAGGAAGTCATCTTTTTTCTCTTCATATCCTCTCACCCATTATGTCAAGTCAATCAAAAATCCTCTCGATTCTTGTTCTTAAAAAAAAGACAAAAAACCCAAAACACTCATTGTTTCCATATCTCTCTCACACCTTTGTCCAAGGCCTCATAATTTCTCACTGATGTTACTGTAATGGTTTCTTATTTGGGCAAACTTTTTCTGGTGCTGATTTTCCTCAAAACCATTCTCCACACTGCTTCCAGGTGGATCTTTCTAAAATACAATTCTGATCACTTACTCCCTCGCTTAACATTCCTTAACAGACCTCATTGCTGCCAGGATAAATACAAACCTCTTGGCAATGACGTGCTCTATCTGCTGTGTACCTGTCTAATCTCATTTCTCACATTCTGCTTTTGACACTCCAATCACACTGAATTCCTGAAAGTTCATATCCAGAATGTACTACATTTCAGAACTTTGTACATTCTGTCCCCATGACTGTGATTGCCTTTATCCCCTTCTTTGTCCTCTCAACTTTCCTATATTCTTCTCTCTCACTGAATCTGGATTATGTGCTTAGGCAGTGTTTGAGGATTTCAGGGATAAGCAGGAAAACAGATATGACCTGGCAGTAGTACTCATAATCTTTATTTTGATGGAATGCATGCAGAGGAGGTACTTTCCAGCATCAGAAGTCTGGAGGCTTAAGGGGTGGGAGCCACCGTCTAGAAGGGGAGGGGGCAAGACCTCGAGGGCAAGGGGCTCAGAGAGAGCCTTCTACCTCTAGAGGATGTGCTCAGCAGCCTGGCAAAGACTCTCGTGGCAGACGGCTCCCAAGGGAAATAGTGGCTTTGTGTTTTTTGTTGTCTTGTGGTTTTATCTTATCTTTGGCTAGCAGGCATTAGGTGCAGTTTTGTGGGATATGAAAGCAGAGAGACTCTAAAAGGCTAAAAATCTGCTTAATTTAGTGATGTTTAACAAGCTAACAATTGGATGGGTAAAAATTTGAGTTTGTCACTGTTGAGCTTTCAGGGAATACATCTCAGTCTGATCTAAAGAAATAAACAAAGGCCAATATATAGGAACCGTCTTTGGCTCATTTGTATGACTGGTGTCTCTATGATGGTGACGCTTTTATCCCACTGCACTATTATTTGTTGTTTGTATATGAGTTCCTTGAGAGCAGACATGAGTTTTTATAATTCCTAATATGGACTTCATAGGATCTAGAGTAGTGTATGCTACAAGGTGGAACACTAATAAATGTCTGTTTCATGAATAATTATTCATATCATATCCATGTATTTTTTAATTCATCCAGAAGTGTTCCTCCAACTGGATGCTGTAAGAAAGTCTCATCTACCTGGAGACACAATATTTAAGCTAGATTTGTGTTCATGCAGGACTTAGGCAGTCATTTAATTTCAATAACCAAAATCTTCAAACTTGAAGAGAAAGTAATTCATTTCTAAAATATAACTTGCTTATAGAAACATCACATTAAACTCAGAATATATGCCGATAGGCCAAGGACATCCAGTTTTCAACCCTGCTGTAGTCTAGGAAAGAAGTTTTAGTAATTTATAGCTATTTCCCTCAAAGCCTACCGGTGTCAGAGAATATGGGTTCCTGATGCCAGAGTGATTCCATGAAAATTGGTCTGGGCTGTTGATTCATGGAGGGTATTAAGACACATAGCTGAGCAGTTCCCTGTGGTAGGAGGTCAGGGAGATGGAAAGAATGGGTGAGGCTAGAAAAGAAATCCATTGTCTGCCCAGGATAGCAGAGCCAATGAAGGGGACAAACAGTCTCCATATGTATAAAATCTAAACAAAGAGGATTCCATCATGGATAGACAGAAGAAATTTTAATTAGAAAACTGAACTCAACTGGATTAAATGATTCACAGAAATGACAGGCTCAGCTAAGAAGCCAGCAACTGAAAAGGGTGAAAATAGTGCAAATTTCAGGTGTGATCTGATTCAGGTTCCAGCTTTTACCTCTGATTCATTCAGCTCCTCTCTTGTTCTTGCGTCATCCTCCTTCCCTATGTGTAATAAAATAGTTTTAGCAGTTCCTGTCTTCACTACCATATATCACGCCATTCATAAGGAGAGTGAGCATGTCGGTCCCCAATTTTTCAGAAAAAAAGCCTCAAAATTCCGTCCTTGGATCAGTTTAAGTCATAATGCCAACTCTTAACTAATTTTATTTTTTGTCAAGGGGAGTGAAATGTTCCATTTGGCCTCACCTAGTTCATGGGTTCCACATCAGGAAAATTTATATTTCTCCTTTACATTATGAAATCCTCTATAGAAACCTGGGGCTGTCAAGATGGTCTGGGGGAAAGGCTGAGGGAAGACAACCAGTGGTCCCTACAGAAGATTAGATGAGGAGTGGTCGGGTGGCAACTCAAGCAAACTAGCCCAAACCTGGCATAGGAAATATTTGTAGTTAGCCTTTGATGTATTTGCCTAGTTTTTATCAGTATTTTAAATAAGACTGCTCCTCAAAGCAACCTATACTTTTTACCTTTTATCTTGTTTATCATATTCATTTCCTAATCCCCCTTTTTTATGGGTAAACTCCACTTCAAGTCCAGTCTCAGCTCAGATTCAAAATTTGAGTTCTCTGACAAACAAGATCTGGCTTAATTTGGCATGCTAGATATATAATAGATACAATAATACACAAGGAAGAACGCATAAGGTATAAAATTTGAACTGTCATCCAAATAGTGGGAATGGCTAGCTCATTTCCAAATTTGAGTTTTCAGTTCTTTATTAACGTTCATATCACTTACTAATCCTTTTTCTCTAAATCTGTAGCTGTTGATATGTGATTGCTCCCTCCGTCCCTCCCTCTCTCCCTTCCTTCTTCCCCTCCCTCACTCTCCTATTAGAATGTAGTTTCCATCTGTCTCATCCATGGGCACATTTCCAGCACTCAGCAAAGTGCCTATTTCAGAGGAGACACTCATTCATATTTGCTAAGCAAGCCCACTGCATTACCTTTCACACTTTATTATGTTGTGTGTCCTACTTGAACATGGCTATGTACGTAGTGGACCAAGATACATTGTATAGGCTATAGTTATGCAACAGAGGAAAGCTCACGTAATGCACAGGGCTGAGACCCATGAGCGACCTGCTCTTTGCATTTTGTTTTAAACAACTGTCAAGCTTCGCTGACATTTATAACTCTCAGATCTGAATAATGCAAATAAGTTCTTCCAGGGAGGGAAATCTTTTGTGAAATGCAAAGTATAATGTAGCTTACCTTAAGTGTTAACAATATAATGGAAATAAATTATCTCAGAAATTGGAAATTTGCATTTGAATTATCAGAAACATTTACTGAGCTAAATGTCAAGGAAAAAAAAATCCCACAATTATTTTATATTCTGAAGCTAGGAAATATAGCCAAGATTTGATAATCACACTCTATTTGATTTTTCTATTCTGTCTTTATTAGTCACGTCACATTTTGTTTCACCATTTTACTGGAACAAATATAGGTGAAATCACTATCAACATCTTCCTGACCTTGTTCAGCAGATGAGTACCAAGGAAAAATGGGACCCTGGCTTTCTACATGAAATGAGCTGATTGTAGCTACTTCTATTACGGCAGTTCTTTTTAAGAGGATGTGTCACCAAGTAAAGTCTTGGTAAATTTAAAACAATTGAAATCGTATCAAGTATCTTTTCTGACCACAATGCTACGAGACTAGATATCAATTACCGGAAAAACTCTGTAAAAATTACAAACACATGGAGGCTAAACAATAGACTACTTAATAACCCAGAGGTCACTGAAGAAATCAAAGAGGAAGTAAAAAAATACCTAGAAACAAATGACAATGAAAACACAACAACCCAAAACCTATGGGATGCAGCAAAAGCAGTTCTAAGAGGGAAGTTTATAGCAATACAATCCTACCTTAAGAAACAAGAAACATCTCAAATAAATAACCTAACCTTACACCTAAAGCAATTAGAGAAAGAACAAAAAACCCCAAAATTAGCAGAAGGAAAGAAATCATAAAGATCAGATCAGAAATAAATGAAAAAGAAATGAAGGAAATGATAGCAGAGAGCAAAAGAACTAAAAGCTGGTTCTTTGAGAAGATAAACAAAATTGATAAACCATTAGCCAGACTCATCAAGGAAAAAAGGAGGAAGACTCAAATCAACAGAATTAGAAATCAAAAAGAAGAAGAAACAACTGACACTGCAGAAATACAAAGGATCACGAGAGATTACTATAAGCAACGCTGTGCCAATAAAATGGACAACCTGGAAGAAATGGACAAATTCTTAGCAAAGCACAACCTTCCAAGACTGAACCAGGAAGAAATAGAAAATATGAATAGACCAATCACGAGCACTGAAATTGAAACTATGATTAAAAATCTTCCAACAAACAAAAGTCCAGGACCAGATGGCTTCACAGGAGAATTCTATCAAACATTTAGAGAAGAGCTAACACCTATCCTTCTTAAACTCTTCCAAAATATAGCAGAGGGAGGAACACTCCCAAACTCATTCTATGAGGCCACCATCACCCTGACACCAAAACCAGACAAAGATGTCACAAAAAAGCAAAACTACAGACCAATATCACTGATGAACATAGATGCAAAAATCCTCAACCAAATACTAGCAAACAGAATCCAACAGCTCCTTAAAAGGATCATACACCATGATCAAGTGGGGATTATCTCAGGAATGCAAGGAATGTTCAATATAGGCAAATCAATCAATGTGATACACCATATTAACAAATTGAAGGAGAAAAACCATATGATCCTCTCAACAGATGCAGAGAAAGCTTTTGACAAAATTCAACACCCATTTACGATAAAAACCCTCCAGAAAATAGGCATAGAGGGAACTTACCACAACATAATAAAGGCCATATAAGACAAATGCACAGCCAACATCGTCCTCAATGGTGAAAAACTGAAATTATTTCCACTAAGATCAGGAATAAGACAAGGTTGTCCACTCTCACCACTATTATTCAAAATAGTTTTGGAAGTTTTAGCCACAGCAATCAGAGAAGAAAAAGAAATAAAAGGAATCCAAATCAGAAAAGAAGAAGTAAAGCTGTCACTGTTTGCAGATGACATGATACTATACATAGAGAATACTAAAGATGCTACCAGAAAACTACTAGAGCTAATCAAAGAATTTGGTAAAGTAGCAGGATACAAAATTAATGCACAGATCTCTTGCATTCCTATACACTAATGATGAAAAACCTGAAAGTGAAATTAAGAAAACATGCCCATTTACCATTGCAACAAAAAGAGTAAAATACCTAGGAATAAACCTACCTAAGGAGACAAAAGACCTGTATGCAAAAAATTGTAACACACTGATGAAAGAAATTAAAGATGATGCAAATAGATGGAGAGATATACCATGTTCTTGGATTGGAAGACTCAACATTGTGAAAATGACTCTACTACCCAAAGCAATCTACAGATTCAATGCAATCCCTATCAAACTACCACTGGCATTTTTCACAGAACTAGAACAAAAAATTTCACAATTTGTATGGAAACACAAAGACCCCAAAGAGCCAAAGCAGTCTTGAGAAAGAAAAATGGTGCTGGAGGAATCAGGCTCCCTGACTTAAGACTATACTACAAAGCTACAGTCATCTGGACAGTATGGTACTGGCACAAAAACAGAAATATAGACGAATGGAACAGGATAGAAAGCCCAGAGATAAACCCATGCACATATGGTCACCTTATCTTTGATAAAGGAGGCAAGAATATACAATGGACAAAAGGCAGCCTCTTCAGTAAGTGGTGCTGGGAAAACTGGGCAGCTACATGTAAAAGAATGAAATTAGAACACTCCCTAACACCATACACAAAAATAAACTCAAAATGGATTAAAGACCTAAATGTAAATCCAGACACTATAAAACGCTTAGAGGAAAACATAGGCAGAACATTTTATGACATAAATCACAGCAAGATCCTTTTTGACACTCCTAGAGAAATAGAAATAAAAACAAAAATAAACAAATGGGACCTAATGAAACTTCAAACCTTTTGCACAGCAAAGGAAACCACAAACAAGACAAAAAGTCAACACTCAGAATGGGAGAAAATATTTGCAAATGAAGCAACTGACAAAGGATTAATCTCTAAAATTTAGAAGCAGCTCATTTTCAAAAAAATAAACAACCCAGGGCTTCCCTGGTGGCGCAGTGGTTGAGAGTCTGCCTGCCGATGCAGGGGACGCGGGTTCGTGCCCCGGTCCGGGAGGATCCCACATGCCGCGGAGCGGCTGGGCCCGTGAGCCATGGCCGCTGAGCCTGCGCGTCCGGAGCCTGTGCTCTACAATGGGAGAGGTCACAGCAGTGAGAGGCCCGCGTACCGCAAAAAAAAATAATAAGAAGAAAATAAACAACCCAATCCAAAAATGGGCAGACGACCTAAATAGACATTTCTCCAAAGAACATATACAGATTGCCAACAAACACATGAAAGAATGCTCAACATCATTAATCATTAGAGAAATGCAAATCAAAACTGCAATGAGATGTCATATCACACCAGTTAGAATGGCCATCATCAAAACTTCTACAAACAGTAAATGCTGGAGGGGGTGTGGAGAAAAGGGAACTCTCATACACTGTTGGTGGGAATGTAAATTGATACAGCCACTATGGAGAACAGTATGGAGGTTCCTTATAAAACTGAAAATAGAACTACCATACGACCCAGCCATCCCACTACTGGGCATATACCCTGAGAAAACCATAATTCAAAAAGAGTCATGTAGCACAATGTTCATTGCAGCTCTATTTACAATAGGCAGGACATGGAAGCAACCTAAGTGTCCATCAACAGATGAATGGATAAAGAAGATGTGGCACATATATACAATGGAATATTACTCATCCATTAAAAGAAACGAAATTGAGTTATTTGTACTGAGGTGGATGGATGTAGAGTCTGTCATACAGAGTGAAGTAAGTCAGAAAGAGAAAAACAAATACCGTAAGCTAACACATATATATGGAATCTAAAAAAAAAAAAAAAAAAGGTCCTGATGAACCTAGGGGCAAGACCAGAATAAAGACGCACACCTGCTACAGAATGGATCTGAGGACACGGGGAGGAGGAAGGGTAAACTGGGACAAAGTGAGAGAGTGGTAGTGTATATATGGACACATGTACACTACGAAATGTAAAATAGATAGCTAGTGGGAAGCAGTCGCATAGCACAGGGAGATCAGCTTGGTGTTTTGTGACAGCTAGAAGGGTGGGATAGGGAGGTTGGGAGGGAGGGAGATGCAAGTGGGAAGAGATATGGGGATATATGTATATGTATAGCTGATTCACTTTGTTATAAAGCAGAAACTAACACACCATTGTAAAGCAATTATACTCCAATAAAAATGTTAAAAGAAAAAGAGGATGTGTCACTGTTTATTGAGTGATAATGAGCTTCATGAATAATGTTCAAATTCATAAAAGATTAATGTCAATAGAGGCAGCTTGATTATATATACCTCTTCCCCATATTTTTGAGATTTCTTGGGATAGTGGAAAATCAAATTTTCTTTTATGAAATATCTCTTCTTTTTTATAATAGAGGAAAACTAAATTCCTCATATAGAATAATATAAATTTGAACGAAGTAAAATATTTCGGTTGGCTGGTAGACAAGCCAATGATAAGGTATTTTAGATATTCCGCCTGAAAGAAATAAGATTGTGAAATAAAAATTCTACCCACATAATAAATTAAGAGAACAAAAGGAAGAATTTTCCCTAATAATTCTAACATAAGCCAAATAAGCTAGTTTGAACCTGAATATATAATTACATTGACTAATGAAAAAGCCACATTATAAATCCCTTTTACCTTTACTGTCTTGTATGCTTAGAATTTAGTCTCGATAATACCGTCAGCCATGGAATAAGAATAACAACTGGTATTTGTATAATAATCCCATGGATTACAGTTCTTATCTTATTTCGTCCTCCCGGCCCTTGGCAATACAGATAATATTATCCTTTTATTACTTACAAAGTGATTGATGATCAGAGACGGTAAAAGACAAGCCTAAAATGACACCAGCATGAATCTGGCAGTCCTGACCATCAGGTATAGGGTTCCCCCCCCCCCTCCCCATCGCCCAAAGGACTGCTTTCCCCTCTGGGTGAAGTCGTATGCATCAGAAACAACCTGGGAGGCCCTGATTCCCCAGTATCACACTGCCTGCTGTGTGGTCACCTTTGTTATGGCTTTATGTTTTATTCCAGTTTGTCTATCCTTTCTTCCATTGTCCATTGCTTCATATTCTTGGACACCATTTCCTGGCCATCTGGCTGGATGTCCTCCAATGGCCATAGCTGAGCCCCCAGGTCACTTGCTACACACCTTATTTTCTTTCTTTCTGTACTTACCAGTACAAGTAATCCTTTCATGTTTGTCCTTGACAAAAAAATATGGGGTCTACATGATTTATATTCAAGGAATACAGTAGATTGTATCACCACATACATAAGGAAAAGACTTTATTCTATTATAAGTAGAATTGTTAAAGAAAATACAGGTTACCCAGGTAAATTTGAATTTCAGGTAAACAGATTTGTATAAGTGTACCCTAAATATTGCATAGGGCATACTTATCCTGAAAAAAATACTTATTGTTTATTTGATATTCAAATTTAACTGCTTATTCCATATTTTTTATTTGCTAAATCTAACAACCCTAACTGTAAAAGAAATATGACTCTTTTTCAAGTCCCCTCAGATCTCGTTTAATAGTTTAAGTACAGGAGGATTCTACAGTTAGGATTGGAATATGTGAGGAATCCACAAATGAATATTCACAAGAAGCATTTTACATGTCAAAAAAAATATTTGCTTCCAATCCAGCAACTCACTCTTTCAGAAATCACCAAGATCACACGTTGAGGCAGAATGCTGCATGACAGATGGGACATTAGCCTGCTTTACATTATGAAACTGGGAAGTGAGTGTTCTATGTAGTTGAAAATGTCTGCAATAAAATTATGCTTCTGTATCTCAGTAGATTTCAAATTATAAAATTCATGCTATGCTTCCTGACAGCTTTCCTGTTAACATATTAATTTCAAAAATTATTGGATGTGCTTAATATCAACTTCAGACTTTTAATTAAGAAAACCTAAATATTATTGGTTGAGTTTCAGATTAGGCTATACTAACCCAATACATTTGCCTCTCATGTGTATGACCTGGGTAAATCTTGTGGTGGATGCAAGGCTGGCGTTTGTTATGGAGGAGTTTAAATTTAGATGGGACACATAACCAGAAAGTACAGGGTCTTTAATTAAGATGTCAATAAAATACCTGAGTAGATTAGTACATCTTTGCATATTTTCTCCTTTGCTTTTCACTTTTTTGCACCTTCAGTTTTGTGTATATGAGCTCTCCATTTCTGTCTCCCAGAGCTATAATTTTCATTCTAATACTAAAGAAGTTTCTTCATTTCTAGATTAAGCTACTTGCTTTTCAGTTCTATTCTGCATATCCCTCACTGTGCTTCTAGTGGTGTCTGTTCTTTGTGCTTACACTTTTGGCTTTTTTTCACTTATTCAATCATGAGAAGTCCTCGTGAAAGTGAGTACTAACTTAGCAAGACTTACTTAGTAAGACTTTACTTACTGAGAAAGTAAAATACACTTATTTGGCATATCTGTTGTTATGCTTAATAGATATTTTTATCCATCAAAGATCTTAAGTACTGTACTTGTGTCTGTAATATATAAGTAATCTTATGATTATCACCAAGATCACTGCCTAGTATTTCCTTGAGGGAGTCTGTAGGTGTGAGTTAGCAAGTTCTTGTTCCAAAATGTGGGAATATGATAATTTTACTTATTTATTAATATTTATGTTGTTTCCTTAAAGGAATATTTAACAGACTGAAAAAAAGAGCCACTTTTACCTTGGCAGTTTTAGAATTCATTGTCATCAAATCCCAGACTTAGGAGGGATCTTAATAGAAATTTGGGTCCACAGAAACAAAAGTCAGAGAGTCTACTCATGACATTATCAGTTTTATTAGGGATAAATTATTAGCACTACTACATTAGCACTACATTAGTCAGGGTTCTCCCAAGAAACAGAACCAATATGATATAAATATAATATATATAATATATATATTATATATTTACAAATATTATATATTTAATATATAATATATATATATTTATGTTTATATATAATAAAAGTAAATTTATTATATGAAATTGATTCCTTTGACTATGGAGGCTGGTAAGCCTCAAGATCTCTAAGGCAAGCTGGAGACCCAAGGAACCAACGTTTTAGTTCATAAGCCATCAGCCAAGAAGAATGCTCTCTTACTTGAGGAATGGTCAGGCTTTTTGTTCTATTCAGGCCTTCCACTGATTGGGTGAGGCCCACCCACATTAGGGAGGGCAAATCTGCTTTACTGAGTCTATCTATTTAAATGTTAAACTCATCAAAAAACGCCCTCACAGACATAGCCAGGATAATATTTGACCAAATATCTGGTCATCCTGTGGCCCAGTCAAACTGACACATAAAATTAACCCATCACAGGTTCCAAAATCATTCAGAAATTCAGTAAAAAATGGTCACTTGGAACCTTTTAACAATTATCTTTGGAGAGATTCCTTTTGCTATTTGACTGCAGGAACTACAGTGTATTGGAAACGTTCAGGTTAACTTTGTGGAATTATACTTTAAAAATAAGAGCTAAAATCAAAGGAGACTGTGGAAGTCTTGCCAAATGAATCAACTAAAATGCCAAGAGAATGGGCTGTTTGTTTTCCTCATTTGTGGGTAGAAAAGGCTACAAATTAGAATAATATTGGGGTGAAATTACCCATTCAATCACCTTAAAAATAGAGCCTGAACTGTGTCTAACCAGTGCAGTCTAATTGTCTATATAACACAGTGATACAAAAAATACAAGGCATCTTTATAAAAATCATGTTTTTTATTTTTTTGTATTTTATGATTCCTTGACATCTGGGGCCTGGGAGATTGCATCTCCCATGGCTCGCTAATTCCTAGAGGTAGCAAACTACTTCCCTGCGAGTGCAACTTTCATATGCAGACCAAACAATCCAAAGCTCATGTCCCCCAACTACCTCCTTTATTGGGTTCTCACAAGGCTCCTACGTTCCGTACCCTGCCTGATCTCTCAGGGCCAGTGCCAGGCAATTCAGTGCAGCCGCTATGCCTGAGAGCCACTGAATTCATTCAAACTAGCTGATTCTAAGCCTGCTTTCACTTACATGTTTCTTCCCACATAAACCATAATAAATGTCCTTGTCATGGTTTCCTCCTGCTCCCCTCTGCCTCCTGACTGAGCCTGGTACTTCCTCCCGTGCCCCCTGCCCACCCATGGCATGGCATGCCCTCCCACTGGGAACTGCAATTAACAAACCATCTTTTCAATGGCAGTTGTCTCCTAGTCTGTTGGTCTCATCACCGCTGAATAATAATAAAACCTACATTTTAAAACAATAAATTATGTATATGCAAAAGTGTGTATGTATATTTGTAGCACATTTTAACATAAATGTCTCCAATTGGGAAACAAGTGTAAATAACTTACTCGCTCAAGGTCACTCAGTATGTTTTCAAATCTGCCTTTAGAATCCATATGGGTAACCACACGACTAGGCTGTTTTTCTTCAATCTACATGTCAGGATTGCTAAATTGAGTCAATGCTGCTCTTGAGTATTGTCAGGCCAGGATGTACCCATCCAAGCTTGAGGTGTGAGGGAAGCAGCAGTTTCTCCTCAGACCTGTGATGAGTTTTCAAATCACATCTCAATAGACTCTCTACTGGGTTCTCAGGCACTGTCACAGCAATAAACTCAGTGGTCACTTTGTGTTTATGGTGCTTGGGTCTGCGTTTATTTATTATTGGCTGTGATGGGTCTTTGTTGCTGCGCGCGGTCTTTTCTCTAGTTGCGGCGAGTGGGGGCTACTCTTCGTTGTGGTGTGCGGGCTTCTCATTGCAGTGGCTTCTCTTGTTGCGGACTTTAGGCACAAGGGCTTCAGTAGTTGTGGCTCAAAGGCTCAGTAGTTGTGGCTCACGGGCTCTAGAGCACAGGTTCAGTAGTTGTGGTGCACGGGCTTAGTTGTTCCACAGCATGTGGGATCTTCCCGGACCAGGGCTCGAACCCGTGTCCCCTGCATTGGCAGGTGGATTCTTTTTTTTTTTTTTTTTTTTTTTTACGGTACGCGGGCCTCTCACTGTTGTGGCCTCTCCCGTTGCGGAGCACAGGCTCCGGACGCGCAGGCTCAGCGGCCATGGCTCACGGGCCCAGCCGCTCCGCGGCATGTGGGATCTTCCCGAACCGGGGCACGAACCCGTATCCCCTGCATCGGCAGGCAGACTCTCAACCACTGCGCCACCAGGGAAGCCCGGCAGGTGGATTCTTAACCATTGCGCCACGAAGGAAGCCCAGTTGACTATTTCTTTGCTCTACATAATAACCAATGATTCCATTTTTTAAATTTCAAAATAAAAACTTAAATAAAAATGTGAAAGGGAAATAAAATACTTTCAATACTTTTTTTCCATTTTGAAAATATCTCTACCTTTGTTTGATACAGACTTATTACAGGTTTCTTTCATATTTCTGCATTCTATAAAAACAATATTTTCACCTGTGACGTTTTAATAAAATACTTATGATGGAAATAACCAGTACCTTCCCAACTTTCCAGTTTACGAACTTATGCCTTGAGTGACAGAAAAACCAACATTACTTCTAAAATGAGGAATTCTCATGAAAATATGGTAGGTTTGTGTGTTTCTGCAACTGTAATAATTGTGATTATTAACAAAAAAGACAATGGTCTGTATTCTCTCCCCTTAAAAATAATATTTTAGAATGAATTGGAAGATACACATTTTCTATATGACAAAAACTCAGAACATTAGAGAAAATTATCATCCCAATCGATGGATAATCATCTTGTCATTGTAAGAATCTGGATGGCACTCTTTATAGCTGGGAAAGAACAAAACACTGCCTAATATTTTCTTATAACATAAAATTGTCATTTCAAAATATAAAAGAGGTGGCAAACTTTGTTTTTCCTGTGCAGCTTATTGATGTGTTTTCTCTCTTGTCAATAGACTTGTGGGCAGCTCAGGAAACCTGACAGTAAGTTGGTCCTCTGCGGGTGCCATATGCCCATGAAGAGAACTGAACACGAGGAAGTCTCCAGTTTCCCACCCATCCATCCAGGGAGAGGAAATCAACATTGTCTATAACAGAATCCTTCTAAGCAGGGCAGGTCAGCTTCAATGGGTATATTTTAACTCCAACTCTACCAAAAAGCACTGTCAAGCTGGAAAACCATTCTTTGCTTGTGTTACTGTATGTTGCTTTCTATCTGACTAATGCACACAAGTGGAAAACTTATAACCTTCACTACTGCCACATTCTTTTTCGAATAGCTGTGATCATAGCCACAAAAATTTCTGATTCAAGGGAAAGGCAGAGACTGCTGAATTACACACTATCTTCTCTTTGAGAGCCACAAATAACTGCTCTGTAAATCTTGATGTTAGCAGTACTGGCTACTATTGGCTAACAGGTAGGGCTCCTGAGCTATGGAGACACGGCTCAGGAATTATCAGGGTGCTGATCTACGCTGGAGTGTGGACTGCTGGTCATAGTTCATTAATGGTGTCAAATTTTAGTTTGCAATTTCCTTGAAAAACAGCGAAATGGGCATAGACAGAATGCACTTTGATTGTGATACTGTAAATTACAATATTTTGGCATCAGCAATCCATACCTGTGCATTCTTTTCTTTATTTAGAATTATGCTCCCATTTTACCACTTGACTGTTAAAAGGTTTATTAGACACAAGAGGATGAAGCTGAACACAAGATAGGGTAAGTAAAGGCTTTAGACATAGCCAAACCTGTATTCATTCATATTCATTTATTCATTAAACAAATATTTATGGTCATCTTACCATGTGAAAGCATTATTTAATGCATGGGATAGAGCAGAGGGAAAAACAAAGTCTTACTGTATGTATAATTTTGGGAAAATCATCTTTAACTTTTATGAACCTCAATTCTATCATAGATATCAGGTTATAATAACATCTAAGCACTGGGGGGGGGTAATAGCAATAATAAATGTATTGGTTCCAGCTTATAGTAGGTAACAAAAATTTAGGAAAATATTATTATTTGAATTATACTAGACACTGTTTTTTAGACACTATTTTTATTACTATTTCTAATGTACTAGAAATGACATAAGGGGAGAGAAAAATGTAAAAATTATTTACATAAAAGATGGTATCAATAATTTGTCTCTTTGCTTACTAGATAAAGTTGGCACAAGTTCAGAAAAACTCATTTAGGATTACTTAATGTCACTTTAAAAGGAGGTTCTTTGTATTTCAAATGAAGGGGAAAATGTTGTAGTTTGAATTTTGGGGATGAGGGTTCGTTTCCATCCAACACAGGGTATAGTAATGTTATAGTAAGTATGTTAAGATGTACCTTGTGTTTTTATAAACTTCTGCAAAAATCCTGTGTTGATATTGATGTTTAGTTATAATAGTTGTGTAAGAGACCAGGTGAATTCAAGAACTTGCAAAAGTCCTGATTCTGCTGAATTCTACATTTGGGTTGAAACATTGATATTCAGTCAAAATGCTTTTTTGGATATCGATAGAGTCTGAATAACTACAGGAAACTGACATAATGGATTAGATCGCAGACTCAGAGAAACGGTAAAAATCCACAGATTGTACCAATGCTTCAGGGGTTGCATCTGGCTCTATTAAATTATAGATCTTCACAAGCTCAGGGCCTAGCTTTATTTACTCTCATCCAATCCACTGCTCTGAAGTTGGGAAATCAGAGAAAAACTGAACACAGCAAATTATTTCATTAAGATTGAAGTGAGAGACTGTTTCTTGCTAATGGAAGTTTTGTGGTCACACAAAAAAGTGAGTCTAAACTGGGCTATTGTTTTTTTTGTTTTCTGGTCTTTTTTTTTTTTTTTTTTTGCCACACTGTGTGGCATGCAGGAGGATCTTAGCTCCCCGACCAGGGATCACACCCATGCCCCCTGCATTGGGAGTGTGGAGTCTTACCCACTGGACCGCCAAAAAGTCCCTGAACTGGGCTATTGTTGAGGCAGGAAGATAAATAGTATGAGTTCAGTAGAAATATGGTGGCAAGTGTGGGTGAGTAGAAAGGGGGAGGAGGAGGGTCAGTGGGGGTAGAGATGTTATAATGGACCAAAAGAGAGGTGACCTGGACTAGCCTCAGAGCTGAAAGCTGTCTCGTGTAGCTGTGTGCCTACCTTGGGGTGAGCAGGGAATCTGCTTGGCTCAAGCAAATACGTAAACTGATCACATAAGTCAGTATGTTGAGAATGACAGTAAGTATTTACAAGTAAGGCTGAAAAGAATGATGAGGTGATGGATTGAAATTGGATGTATATATCAGTGTGAACTCATGCTTAAAATATATCTCTATCCATAACTATATCTATGTCCAGAGATACAGACTCAGGCAGAGATATACATGCGTACATGTATGTATGTGTGTGCATGCATGTATATACACATGCCCTGGCTCTGTCCACCAAGAAGGCCTAGAAGCACTGACACTTGGGCAGCAATGAGCACAATAAACACCTAGTCCTTGGTTTCTAAATACAAACCCTACATTGAAAGAACCAAGATTCTTTGGAGAAATTGTTGACTCTGGGTTAGGGCACTGGAAGTCCAACTTTTCTTGGAACATCTTGTGACAGAAAGTAAGAAAATGCTCAAAGAATGATAGGAACATGCCACAATATCACTTTCAGAATTCTCACTGGCCAAATTTAGGAAAACTGGATAATGGTAGGGATAGAATATAACCCACTGAATAAAAACACAAATATGTCTACACTGATAAGACTAAATGAACTGAAATCAATGAATCAGAAAATAATTGGGGAAAATGAAAAGCTTTTCTGTACAGTAGAAGGTTAATATTAAATGTTTTATAGAAAAAAACGATAGACTACAAAGATACCACAGGCTTACTATCATCGTGGTAATTGATTCAGAAGAGAGTTATCAATGGAGGCTGAGCTGATGGGTGGCGGTTGATGGGAAACAGGATACTAATATAACCTTGGACTATCACCCCCTAAATTGAATATATCAGTTACAAAGGTGGGGGAGGACGGTGATTATATGGAGAAAGCTGGTTAAAAGAACGTGACCAGGTTTTAAAGTTTAACCTTCCCACTGGTCGGCAGCATCAACATTGTGGGCCCCTTATGTGAAGCACAGAAAAAAGTGCACGATTTCTGTAGTTTCCCTGCCAAGAAAGCACATCTTGAGTCTAGTAATGAGGAAACCTCAGGTGGACCCAGATTCAGGGCCATCTGACAATAATTACGATTTACATTTTTTTAAAGCTGTGAGGATCAAGAACACAGAAGACAGAGGAAGTCTTCCAGTTGGGAGAAAACAAAAGAAGAATGACAACTAAATGCAATATGTACCTCTGAATGGAATTCTGAACCAGGGAAGAAAGAGATTTCACTGGCATAGTCGGTGAAATTTGAATGGTATCTGAGGACTGGAAGATTATGTCACATCAGTGATGACTTCCTAAGTTGGAGGGTTATATAGTGAGGGTGATGAGGCATCCCATCTATAACTTGTTCATATGGCTCAGAAAAAGGCTGCAAATAATGGACATACATACACATATAGTATATGTGAGATTGAAGAGAGCTAACAGCTGGGGAATTCTTTGTATAATCTATTTAAAATACAGTGGTGTTGACTAAGATCTATAGGTGCAATTGTGACTTGAAAATCTAACTCAGGATCAATAGTCATTATCACATTTCAGCACAAGGCGTATTTTTGTTACAGTTGGCACCAATCTCTGGAATGCCTTTCCTTATTTCTGACTTGGCTTTTAAATTGGACCTGAAGTCTTCTTGACAATGTGACTATATCTCTCAGACTTGTGATCCATCAGCCAATGGCCTTTCCCAGCCACACACAGTCAGGCCACTTCATTCTGTGGACCTGTAACAGTATATTCTTGACTTCACTGCTATGATAGCTACACTACAGCCCTAAGAGAATTGTTAGGGGTGAAAGAGCATGTTGGAGCTGAAAAGGAGCTTGTGAGATGATGCAGTCCAGCCCCTTCATTTCATAACTGAGTAAACTGGGCCCCAGAGAGCCCAAGAAATTATCCTAATATTAGCTGTGTAATTAATGGCAAAATCATTATGAGGACCCTGGTCTTTGACTCCCAGCCACTGCAACTCAACAGCTGCTGTGTAGGAATCCTGCTTTTGGTTTGTAGAGCCTCATAAGTGTAGCTGTCTATTTGATGGGAAGATCAGCACACAGTGGGACACACTTATACTCACTTTGCTGATCAATCGATCAGTCCTGTAGACTATCAAGAGCCCAAGCATTGCACGTTCCATACCTTTATGCCACCACACCCACCTCTTTGTTGTTCCTCTTACACACCATGCATACTCCAGCCTAAAGTCTTGTCCTAGTCAGTTCAGGCTGCTATAACAAGATACCATAGACTGGGTGGCTTAAATAACAAACATCTACTTTCCAGTTCTGGAGACTGAAAATTCTGAGATCAGGGTGTCAGTATGGTTGAGCTCTGGTGAGGGCTCTCTTCCTGACTGGCAGGCAACCACCTTCTTGCTGGGTCCTCAAATGGTGGAGAGAGAAAGGGCTCCAGTCTCTTCACCTTCTTAGTATAAGGATACTAATCCCATCATGGGGGCTTCACTCTCCTGACCTCATCTAAACCCAATGACCTTCCCAAAGCCCCACTTCCAAATACCATCACATTGGGAGTTAGGGTTTAGACATATGGATTCTGTGGGGGCACAAACATTCAGCCCATAGCAGGGTCTTTGCTCTAGCCATTCCCTCTGCCTGGCATGCTCCTCCCCAGATAACCTCTTGCTGAATTTCCTCTCCTCCTTCAGGCCATGTCTCACCCTTTCAATATGGCAGACAGTGACTACCACATTCAATTCCATAAACTACACCACCTGCTTCTCCACCATCCGTGATCCAGGTAAGAGTACTTGGTTCTACTTTTTCTTTTTTCCATTATCTTAAATTTTTATTTATTATGTTTATTATCCATTGTCTGTTTCTCCTATCATAATATAAGATCCACCAGAGTGAGGATCATTGTTTCACTGACTGATGTATCGTAAGTGCACAGGGCAATGTCTGGTACATAATATGTGCACAATAAATATTTACTGAGTGACTCCATCAGAGTTAGTCCATAAATCCATGTCTAAACCAGTCACTGGCAGTAGAATTATCCTGATATGTTTAGACAAGTGCTTCTCAAAGTGTGGTTCCCACACCCGTGGCATGAGCATTACCTGGAACCTGGCACTTGTTGGGTCTCACCCCAGACCTACTGAATCAGAACCTCTGGGTTTAAGGCCCAACAACTTGTGTTTTAAAAAGCTGTCCTGTTGAGTCTGATGCAAGCTCAAGTTTGAAAACTGTTGGTTTTCCAAACCACTAACCCCTAACAGCTATCTGAACAAAACAGAGGCAGGTGGGTAGGCAAAAACAATGTGTAACATGGGTCTTTCTATGTTTTAAAATTTGTAGCTAATGATTATGCTCTTAATAAGTCAGAGAATCACACTCCAAGAAAAACAAACAAAGAAACAAACTAGGAGGAGCATCTTCAAAAGTTATGACTGTGAGGAGAAAGCTTGGCTGCTACCACTCCTGCTGTCGCTGTAAGAGAGGAGCTGGTATTACAACTGCCCTACTCATTGCCCAGATCGTCATATACCATTACCTGCCTAACCCCTGTCCCTACCCCATTCAGAGAGAAGGGCTGTTGTGGCCCGGCACCAATCACTTCATATTCTGTACCTGCTTTCTCATTTGTTAAATGAAAAGGTTGGATCAGATGACTTTCCAAGTTTCTTTGCATTATTCATATAGTGTCCCTTTCTATTACAGGGTGGCATCTGGAGGCGAGGTTGCATAAAAAACACCTGTTTTAACTTGACTCCATATTTTAATCAGGCACAGGAGGCTACAGTCCAGGCTCTCTTTTGTAATAAAAATGTCATTATTCATTTGTTTAAATATATCTCGCTAATATGATAACTATTTCTTGAGATCCCATCTTGTCTATCATTTTGTTATTTAAAGTCACTAGTGATAAAAGACACAGTCCTCTTTCCTGAAGGAACACATAGTCTAGTAGGAAATCATGTGAGTAAATCAAAGGTGATACACGAATAAAATACCAGCAGAAAGGATAAGGCAAGTGTGAACTGTAGTTATGTTACAGGCACTTAAGGGCAGAGAAGAGTATATCCCTGGTATGTTAGTTATTAAGGAATATCAATAATCATATAGAAGCTTGATATTTAAACTAAGTTAGGGAAAATTTGGTGATGGTAGAACATTTTTATACTCTCTTCTAAAATCAGAATGACTTTCCTGTTATTCTTTTTGCTATTTCTGATGTCCCACTTACTTTATTTAAAAGGTGTCCACTGTTTCCCTTATCCTCTTGATAGGAACAAAGTAATACTGATACATGTACTTTAGGTGCATTGACAACCTGAAATCACCATGGTGGTTGTGTTCACTGTGGAAAATTCTACAGACAGGAGGCTCAGAACAGGACAGCACCAGGCATACCTTCCTCTCGCTCCCTGGGCCCTATGCTAGGGGAGTGATGGGTTCAGAGGAGATCCACAGAAAGCTGTCAAGCTGTTCCCTGTGGCGTGGTGAATTGCCCATGATTAATCATATTTTAAAGTATATTTTGATCAAACAGGTCTTTTTCTGACTCTAAATTATCCAGGAATACCAAGAAACTATAGCTACTAAGAAAAGGAGTCATGTATAATTCCATCCTGTGCCAATTAGCTACTTACTCAAGGATCCTCATTACTTTAGATATTTTCAGCATGTCAAAAACTTAATAGACATTATTCATTCAACTGTATAAAGAATGCACTGCTAAGTGAAATACCTAATTCGCTTGATCTGAGATGAAAGTGTATCAATTCATCGTGGTAACATTCAAAATAAGAAATTTGACGGCCTACATGGGATAGCTTTGATGAACCAGACTCTGTGCCATAATCACATAAAGATTTCATGGGTTCTTACAGGGAAGTAACTGCAGACTGGTGTTTCTTGGCATAGCCAGAGTATTGCTTCAAGGGGCAAATAACTGGGAGAAACACAAGACACCAAAGGCAAATGGTTAAAAATAGAGCCCTTCACCCACTTAGAATAAAATTCCCATTCCTTTGTAAAAGGTTCCCTGATGATTCCAACTCTGGTTTATGAGAGGCTGGGCTGGTGGGATCCTGTGCAGAGTAGAGGCACCAGACTAACATTTCTGGGGGGATGAGAGTTGGAAAGACCCCCTGGGGAACATAAAGCTGTCTTTGCTTCCTTCCATTTAGGTCCACTGTCTGATTCCACTTGGAAGGCTTTCTTTATTTGTTAAAAAAAATTCTGTACCCTCTGAACTGACTGAAGTGAATTGCACTAGCATCTCAACAGACTTTGTAGTGAAATATCCTGTGCCAGTCACACACACACACACACACACTCTCTCTCTCTCACTCACACACACACACACACACACACACACACACACACACACACACACACCCCTTCTTGGGAAACGTTCCTTGTAAATGCACGTGCAGTTTTTGTTCCTCATGGATCTTATGCACAATGTTTATTCAATACTCTACCAGTTGTTTGGGTCCCATCCCAAGAGATTCTTATGTAGCTGGTTAGGGATGTGGCTTGAGCATGTGGATTTAAAATTTTTCCCAAGTGATTCTGATGTACAGCCAAGGTTGAGAAACACTGCCTCTGGTTAATTAAATCAGAATTTCTGAGATGTATCCCGGGTAGTTGTCATGTGTAACCTGGGTTGAGAATTACTGATACAGCTTCTACATGCATTTCATCTGATTTATATATATATTCATTGATCATCTACTATGTCCCAAGCACTGTAGAAGATAATGGATGCAGGAGAGGTGAGCTAACAGACTAGATCCAGCCTCCTAGGAGCTCAGTGTCAGTGGTGGAAACCAAGACGACCCATTTGATGAGTATGTGAAAGACACAGAAGGCTGTGGGGTGGTGGAAGTCAGGGGAGGGTTCCTGCAGTTGAATTTCTAAAAAATATATGCATGAAAAACCTATGACACGTTTAACAAATCTGTTTCTTACGAAGGCTCTGTGCCTTTCACTTGTCCCCTCCTGTAATCCTCACTGCATCCCTATGAGGTCTAATTATAAACGAAGTGGCCTGAAGCTTACAGAAGTGAGTTGTCCAATATCACCCAGCTCATAAGTGTTTGGGTCAGAAGAGGATCCAGGTCCCCCAGATTCCACAGCTCCTGGCTCTCCTGTTGAATCTATTCCGTTAGCGCTAAACTTTGTACTCTGTTGCCTCTGCTTAGTCATGCTGGCTCTGTGTCTTTTGTAAAAGAATGTTGCCTATAGCCTGAAATATACAGGACAGCCCATTCTCAAGGCTCTGACCTTTAGAGGTATAACACTTTGTCATTCATATAGAGATAAACAGAGAATGATATCTGTCCTGTTGTGAGGTTTATAGGAACACTGTGACCAGACCTGTAAGAACAAAGGATTCCAGCACCAAGAAGTCTGCAACAACCAGACACACCCCCTCCCCTTTTAGTATAAAAGAAGCCTGAATTCTAACTCGGGTAAAATGGTTCTTTGGGACACTAGTCCACCATCTTCTGGGTCTGCTGCTTTCCGAATAAAGTTGCTTTACCTTACCCCAACAACAAAAAAAACCTCTATCAGTGGCAGGTAAGGTATTCATGACATCACCAAAGGACTGAAAACCAGTTCCCATCACTTAATAATTCCTTCAAAAGAATCAGGCAACAGTAACCATGAAGCAATTTATTAACACAGTGAAATTGAGAGCATGTTTTAAGTTCCAATTGTAATGATGTTTTGTCTAGAGGACAATGATTTAGTTTCATCATGCTGCTTCTGTAAATGGAAGTGAAACAGAATTATGATTCAAATGGCTAGCATAATGAAAAATCATTTGTATTCATTTTTATTGCATGGGCAGACATGTGGTGGATAAGATAACCACATATTACTGAGAAGAACTCTGCAGGAAGAGGGAGGCAAAATCCTCATTACCCACCTGTCAAGTGTTTAAAATTATAAAGTCATGGGGGGTGTAAAGTTTAATGTTACTTACAATGCAGGACCTACTTTAGCCAGGGTAAATAACAGATTTTTATACACGGAGAAGAGTTGTTGAGTTTCTTATTAAAAGGGCTTTTGACAGGGTTATAGTTATAGGTTGTTCAAAAATGTTGACCAGTGAGATTGGCACAGCTTTACATTTAAGACCTATCAGAGCTAACTGATTCAGAGCATGACATACTGGGATTGAAGGGAGGTGAAATGTACTCAGTGAATGTGCTGTCTTTTTTCTCCATATCAGTTGGCTGGGCTTTGCAGAGGGTGAAAATAACTATTCTGTGTGCTCTCTGTCACAGTCTGATGCCTTTGCATTGAATGTGATCTCGATATTACATTTGAGGTGTTCCCACCAATTCCTTTTGTTTTCTTTCCTAAGTGTCCTGGATATAGATATAAGACCTTAGAGATCCAACCCGAGTTTCTAGTCCAAGTTTTCCCCTTCAAGGAAGATCTTTTGGGAGATATATCAATCAGAGTTCTGACAGGAGGCACAGGGCACATGGAGATCAGATTCTGAAGACAAATTAATAAAGGAATGATTTCCAAAGCATGTTCAGGGATTAGGAAGTCAACAGGGGATGCTGAGGCACCCAGGAATTAGTGACTGCAGAAACTGGGAACCCATTTCAGTCCTAGACCCTTAAGAGGTAAAAGATGGAACCATGGAGAAGTGGCTGCCCTAGTAAGCATATTGGTCATCTGGATACAGCCACCTCTGGAAGCATAATGCCAGAATAGGGAAATTGCTGGGGAAGAAATATCCAGAACTCTGTCTCCTATCCCTAGCCTCTTGCAGGTGCATCCCACTGGCCCAACTAAATCAGAAGAGGGGATGATGTCAAAGCAGTGTTCCCAGGAACACAGTGGGAAGAGAAGTGCAGAGGATGCAAAAGGGTGAGGTGCAAAATGAGGATAAGACTGCTCAGAGGATAAGACTGGATAGAAGAGAGAGTGGCATAAATAATTAGGCTCCCTTTTGGACACTGTTTTGAAGAGATAAATTTACTGGCCATGTAACAGAGAAGAAAAACACCTGATTCTGTATTGAATGTATTCCTTTAGCTCTAACCTTTGTGCTCTGTTGCCTGTGCTTAGTCATTCTGGCTCTGCACCTTTTGTAAAAGAATGTTGTCTATAGCCTGCAATATACAGGATAGCCCATTCTCAAGGCTCTGACCTTTAAAAGTATAACACTTTTCCATTCATATAGAGATTAAAGAGTTGCAGAACAGAGAATAGCATTTGTCTTCTTGGAGGTTTAAAGAAACATTGTGATCAGACCTACATGGACAGCTGCAAGAATAAAGTATTCTAGCACCAAGAAGTCTGGGACAGCCAGCCATACCCCTCCCCTTTTCATATAAAAGAAACCTGATTTGTAACTCGGGTAAGATGGTTCTTTGGGACACTAGTCCACCATCTTCTTGGTCTGCTGGCTTTCTGAATAAAGTTGCTACTCCTTGCCCCAATACCTCATCTCTTAATTTATTGGCCTGCTGTGCAGCGAGCAGTACAAGCTTGGACTTGGTGACAGTCAGGATACAATAAATGTCAGCTAAGGCCCTTCTCCTTGGTTTTATGTAAAGGTATTATTTTCATTTTGAAGTTTATAAAGTTAACTAAAGGGTCAGTTGAGAAGAACTAGATCCACACGGTTGAAATGACTACATATACTACGTATAACAGTTTATCTACCTTTCCATTTCTTTTCAACCACAAACAAAACAGGGTTTCAGCTAGAAAGTTGGGCAAAGTGTCAAGTCATTATGAAACACAGAAGTGCTTTTGGAGAAATTTGGTTAGTTGCCGAAGCTAGTTTGTCAGGGGGAGGGAAACGTGGAGCCCCTTGACTGTACATGGAAACCCAGGGCTCATCCTTAGGATTCAAATACCAGGCTGATTGGCAGATTAATTCAGACTCTTCCAGTTGGTGGGCCCAAGGATACTTAAGCAGCCTCCTGTCCTGGTCAAGATTGGCTTAGCACCGGGGCAAGTCCTAGTCTGGGGGAGAAAGTCACCAGTTGCTATAGCTGTAAGTGATTGAGATGAACAACCATCAACAGTCTTAAGAGATGGTTAAGCAGCTGGAAAAGTTTTTTATGACGTATAAGTGCTTTCTATTTATTGAAGGAGGAGGCTTTATAGTAAATTAGTCCTGTGACATTCTCAGTTAGAAACATTCTAACTCCTTAAGCACATTTGAGTAAATTTTCTCTTACTGACCTCTGAAGATAAAATAAAAGATAATTTTGTTATTATACCTCAATGACAGTGGCATAGGACTGTTGACCTAGACAGCATATTTCTAGTATTTTAATATTTATTCTTGGATAATCAAGATACCAATGTTTTAATTTTAAAATTATATTCTATGTTAGAATATTTTTAAGTCAGAAGGTGCAGCATAAAACATTCCATGATACTATCATTTAATTAAAATATTCTGGTTTCTTATTTAACTAAGTGTGACAATGCAAATAAATTAATTACACCAACAGTGAGACACTGCTGAATGTGAACTCTGTTTTCCTGTGCTCTAAATTATACCAGAATGAACACAATAACTCTTTTTGCATAGAAAAAAGATATAAATTGACCTAACTGGAAAAAACTACAGAATGTTTAACACTGTACATTTCTCAGTTTATTGAAATTGGTTAACCTATATATAATATAATAAAAGTTAAATGGAATTTTATGGGTTTCAACAATATCTTTTTCAAGACATATCTAATATTCAGATTGTTTTGTTAATATTTGTTTAGAATCATTAGATATGTTTATGCCATTTTATGTATTTATTATTTATATATCATATAGTTTACTAAATCTGTATTTTATCTAGTGACTTTAGCTACTTTGGGATTCCTGTAGATACCTCCATGTTATGACCAATAAAATCACAAACTATAAAAATGTTAACACTTTAAAAGATATATTTGTTACCCATCCTCTTTGAGAACAGGACGTTAAATCAAATGACATATTTTCATGATTCTAAGAATGTTACAAATCAGTACAACAAAGAAAATACTTTGAGTTTAAAAGGCATGTATCAGTTATAAAAAGTTTTTTTCTTTTTCTTTGTAAAATGGTGTAGCCACTGTGGAAGACAGTTTGGCAATTTCTTAAAAAGTTAAACAGCAAACTACCGTATTGACTCAGCAATACACTCCTCAGTGTGGAATAAAATTCATGAATTTTATGAATGGAAAGACAAGAAAAATTTAAACAAAAAAATCTTTTCTGCCCTTTGGCCTCCTCTCTTCCCCAACTGCATTGTGTATCTGCATTATGCATGGACCAAACTTTCCACTGGCAGAAATACCTGCTCAACCATAAAAAGCAACATTCTCCACCTAGCATCAATAAGACAACTCCTTAAAAGTAACATTCCTTCTTGATCTCATAAGTGGTTACATGGTGCTTACATCTGGATTATGTAAACTGTCAAAAACACATAATTTAATGTACAGCCCCCTGTCTCAAAAAACTTATGTAACTGTGCCTTGACTTCTAATGGGTGGAAAAATTCTCATAGCTTTCTGAGGTGCATTTCCTGGGTTATAATCCTCAAATTTGGCTCAAATAAAAATTTCCCCTTCTTTCTTAGATTGACTAATTTTTCATCAACATAGGTATATATCCAAAATAATTGAGATCTGGGACTGGAAGAGTTATCTGTACAACCACATTCATTGCAATAATATTCACAACAGCCAAAGGTGGGAACAACCCAAGTGTCCATCAACAGATGAATGGATTAAAAAATTGTGGCATATACATACAATATAATACTATTAAGTCATAAAGAGGAACAAAATTTTGATATATGCTATAATACAGATGAACCCTGAACACATTATACTAAGTAAAATAAGCCAGACATAGACAAATATTAAATAATTCCACTTATGAGGTCTGCAGAATAGGAAAATTCATAGAGACAGAGAGCAGAGTAAGGTTACCAAGGGCTGTGGGGAAAGAAAGAGGAATTATTGTTTAATGAATACTGAGTTTATGTATGTTGGAGATAATGAAAAAGTTTTGGACATAGACCACGGTGATGGACACAGAGCATTATGAATGTAATTAATGCCACTTGTAGGGGAGCAAAATTTGCCACCCCAAAATGCCTCTTTGGCATGCAGATTATTTCGAGCTGAAAATAATCAAGACCCAAAAGATTCAGGAAGATATTTTGACTTTCCCCCGAACTGCCTGAAAAAATTTTAGAAAGAGGGCCTGTTCCTGGTATAGAGATATCACCAGAGACATGTGCAAAGAACGTGGGCTATGTGTGGTGAGAAACTCAGAGTACACTCTGTGCCCCATTGTCTCTGCCTGGCCCAGCAAACATCTGTTTACCAAACATCTGCTTTTCCATTTACATGTGAATTGCCTTCCTTCTCTGGTGATTTGAGAGGAACTGGGTAAAGAAAAAAGCAACAGTGGATTATTGGGCTTTTAAGGATATCTAAAATGCTAATGACAGACATGGCCATACAGGCAGAAGGATGATGATAAAGAGACACATTGAGTCAGAAAATAGTGGGGTTTTTTTTTGTTGTTGTTGTTGTTTTTTGTTTTTGTTTTTTGCGGTACGCGGGCCTCTCACTGTTGTGGCCTCTCCCGTTGCGGAGCACAGGCTCAGCAGCCATGGCTCACGGGCCTAGCCGCTCTGTGGCATGTGAGATCTTCCCGGACCGGGGCATGAACCTGTGTCCCCTGCGTCGGCAGGAGGACTCTCAACCACTGCGCCACCAGGGAAGCCCCAATAGTTCAATTTTAAAGAAACATGGGGTGCTTGGAAAGAGAACAGTGAGAGATAAGGCTGCAAGTAGAGAGGCATTGTGAGAAGCTAAGATTATGGAGTTCCACTACTGATAGCCCAGAGATTTTTTTTACCTTGAGCTATTTTTACTTGGAATAAAAAAGACTCCAAATTACCAGAGCAGTCTTGAGAAAGAGGAGCAAAGTAGGAGGCATCATACTTCCTGATTTCACACTATATTGCAAGGCTATAGTAATCAAAACAGTATGTTGCTGGCATAAAAACAGACACATAGACCAATGAAATAGACTCAAGAGCCCAGACATAAATCCACACATATATGGTCAACTAATTTTTTTTTTTTTTTTTGTGGTACGCGGGCCTCTCACTGTTGTGGCCTCTCCCGTTGCCGAGCACAGGCTCCGGATGTGCAGGCTCAGCGGCCATGGCTCATGGGCCCAGCCGCTCCGCGGCATGTGGGAATCTTCCCAGACCGGGGCACAAACCCGTGTCCCCTGCATCGGCAGGCGGACTCTCAACCACTGCCCCACCAGGGAAGCCCTGGTCAACTAATATTTGATTAAGGGAGCCAAGAATACTTAATTGGGAAAAGATAGTCTCTTCAATAAATGGTGCTGAGAAAATTTTACAGCCATACACACAAGAATGAAACTGAACCCTTACCTTACACTAGTCACAAAAGTAACTTATAATGGGTTAAGGGTTTAAATGTAAAATGACCAGGGGGAGGAATAAATCAGGAGGTTGTGACTAACATATACACACTACTGTATACAAAATAACCAACAAGGGCCTACTGTACAGCACAGGGAACTATACTCAATATTTTGTAATAACCTATAAGGGAAAAGAATCTGAAAAGGAATATATATATATATATATATATATATATATATATATATATATATTTATATATATATATATATTTTTTTTTTTTAATGTACAACAGAGGATATGGATGGATGAAAAGAATTATAGATATGGAAGACAGAACAGGAAAGGTAATATTGAAATCTTAGCTCTTTCAAGATTAAAACATGATAGGAGACAGTGCCAGAAGTAGAGGAAACTAACTGATAGTGCAATTGTTTTTCTTTGTGAATGGTTTACACAGGTGGTGATTTAGGTCATAAAGTCAATTTTAACTTTGGTGAATGTCTTGCTCACATTTTTTGCTCAAATTTCACAAAAATCCGTGAAATTTTTGCTTTACTGAAGTATGCTTGACAGAAGACATACAGGTGCTCTCATGGCACCTTGAATTTCTAATTAATTTTCAAGAAACAAAATCATTCTAGAGCGAATTATTTTACACTAAAATTGACATAACAAAGTTAATTGCTTTAAAGCAGTGAGAGGATGACTGACTTGAGTAGGAGACAAGTGTAATTTTTTTTGTCCTTTTTTTAAAAATTTAATTTAATTTATTTTTTATACAGCAGGTTCTTATTAGTTCTCTATTTTATACATATTAGTGTATACATGTCAATCCCAATCTACCAATTCATCCCACCACCACTCCCCCCGCACCCGCTTTTCCCCCGTCATGTCCATATGTTTGTTCTCTACACCTGTGTCTCTATTTCTGCCTTGCAAACTGGTTCATCTATACCATTTTTCTAGATTCCACATATATGTGTTAATATACAATATTTGTTTTTCTCTTTCTGACTTACTTCACTCTGTATGACAGACTCTAGGTCCATCCTTCTGTGCTTTTTTATGATTTTATTTTTCAAGGTTAAAGTTTCATTTATTTTTGTGGAAATGCCGATGGAAGCACAGTTCTTCTTGTATGCTCCCACTTCCCTCAGCCCCTTTTCTGGCCTCAGAGTAGTGACATAATGAAAAAAATAAGTGCTGAGTATCTTACCAGAAAGCCCTCGGCCGAGAGGTAGTGGGTATCAAAGCTTCTGAAAACCAACCGGTTCTAGCATCAGTTGTATAGGGTGGAATCTCACTCTACCACTTTCTGATACATTATCATTGGGCAAATCTCTTAAGCTCACTAAGCCTTCATTTACTCATACTTAAAATGAGAACATTAAAATCAATACTAACTCCACAGGTTCACAGGGAGGATTATATAGAGTAATATTTGTAACCTCCTCAGGGCACCAGTGGCACATGGTCGTAATTCAGCAAACTGGAGATGTTATTATTCCCCAGGAAATGTTCTACCAAGAAAGCGTTTTTGAGCATTTCTTCATAATAGAATTGTTGGTACTGCAAAACTCAAAGAAGTGTTCTACATCATCTCTGTCAAGCAAGGAGCTATTAGGCTATCTTGGGAAGCTTCAGTATATGGAAAGTTAATAGCAATAAAGAGCAGAGTGGTGTCGGCAGGCTTAAAATGGGGGAAGCAACCAAGCATAGGAAATGCCTGTTTCAAGAGGTAAATTCTTCAGTAGATATTTCAAACCTGCTGCACCACTCTCTCTCCTCTTTAGATTCCCAGTGCTATTTATAGCAACAAAGGCCATTGTCCACTGCTCTGCCTTTCTTGACCTTTCCTTAGGTCCACCTGAATTATCCTATCCTTTAATCTTATAATATCTTCTTTTTCATCAGCGTGTAACTAAATGAAGTCTGTATTCTTTACCTTAATTGTAAGACAAACGTGTTTGCTTGTTTATTTATTTTAATGCTTCACAAATTAGGATGTCTTACAAGCAATACTAGAGACTTTAAATTTGTGAACCCAAATTTCTACTAAACTCCTCAAGTTCACTTTCTCATTCGCCAAAACGACATATTTATGCCTACTCTCCTCCTCAAACATCCAATACCAACGCTCCTTTCCCACTTTCTAACTTATAAACTTGCTTCATTTTTCAATAACACAAATTTAGAAGCTATCCCCATCTCCCCTCTATGAAGCCTACGAAGCCATATGTGCCCCTAGGTATGCCCTCTGTCCTTTGGATATTTACTACGGTAGGTAGACAACTAAGAGAAAGAACTCCAGCCTTGCAATTTTTTCCCATATGAAAGATTACATATCATGTAAATTAAGTCCAGTGGAGCTCTTCCAGTTGTGTGGCTTTCCTGGGCATCTATCCTTCAAGCAATGCTTTAGAGATTCAGATCACATTCCTGTTGGAGGCCATGTTCAACACATGGCCTTTGTGGTCACCACAGGGGAAAAAGAGAGACGGTAGAGAAGGCTTAACTGCTTTAGCTCAGATGCGACATTTTATTTCTAGGATCCTTTTGTGGAAACCAATCACACGGCCCTATCTGTATGCAAGACAAATGGAAAATAGGATTGTACATCAGAAAGAAGAAGTGACTTGGTGCTTGGTCGGCCACGTCATAGAAGAAGCATTCTTTTCCCTGTAAAACACAAGCCCCTTTACTTGAACTCTGTGCTCTGTCCTTGCTCAACTTATCAGAGCTCTACTTCTAAAATCACTATTTCTCCCTCCTAAGCAATTTCCCTTCTTCCATTAGATCATTACTGTTAGTACATAAACATGGTCTCATGTTTATGTTATATCTCCTGTCATAAACAGCTCACGCAGGTCAATATCAAAAAAACAAACAACCCGGGCTTCCCTGGTGGCGCAGTGGTTGGGAGTCCGCCTGCTGATGCAGGGGACGCGGGTTCGTGCCCCGGTCCAGGAGAATCCCACGTGCCACGGGGCGGCTGGGCCCATAAGCCATGGCCGCTGAGCCTGCGCGTCCGGAGCCTGTGCTCCGCGATGCGAGAGGCCGCAGCAGTGAGGCCCGCATACTGAAAACAAACAAACAAACAACCCAATCAAAAAATGGGTGGAAGACCTAAATAGACATTTCTCCAACAAAGACATACAGATGGCCAACAAACACATGAAAGAATGCTCAACATCGTTAATCTTTAGAGAAATGCAAATCAAAACTACAATGAGATATCATCTCACACCGGTCAGAATGGCCATCATCAAAAAATCTAGAAACAATAAATGCTGGAGAGGGTGTGGAGAAAAGGGAACCCTCTTGCACTGTTGGTGGGAATGTAAATTGATACAGCCACTATGGAGAACAGTATGGAGGTTCCTTAAAAAACTAAAAATAGAACTACCATACGACCCAGCAATCCCACTACTGGGTATATACCCTGAGAAAACCATAATTCAAAAAAGACACATGTACCCCAATGTTCACTGCAGCACTATTTACAATAGTTAGGATATGGAAGCAACCTAAATGTCCATTGATGGAGGAATGGATAAAGAAGATGTGGTACATACAATGGAATATTACTCAGCCACAAAAAGGAACAAAATTGGGTCATTTGTAGAGATGTGGATGGACATAGAGTCTGTCATACAGAGTGAAGTAAGTCAGAAAGAGAAAAACAAATACCATATATTAACCCATATATGTGGAATCTAGAAAAATGGTACTGATGAACTTATTTGCAGGGTAGAAATAGATATGCAGACGTAGAGAATGGACATGTGGACATGGAGGGAAGGGGAGGGTGGAACGAACTGGGAGATTAGGATTGACATAAATACACTACCATGTGTGAAACAGATAGCTAGTGGAAAGCTGCTGTAGAGCACAGGGAGCTCAGCTTGGTGCTCTGTGATGATCTAGAGGGGTGGGATGGGGAGTGTGGGAGGGAGGCTCAAGAGGGAGGGAACATATGTACACATATAGCTGATTCACTTCGTTGTACAGCAGAAACTAACACAACATTGTACAGCAGTTATACTCCAATAAAACAACGACAACAACAACAAACTATCAAAGAACACTCCCTTTGCCCCTTTTCTTTTCTAACTACCACCCAAGTTTCTAATAGCGTTCAAATGTCTACAAAAAAATCCCATTTCAGTGTGCCTTCTGTTTCCTGGCAGGATGGTAACTGATACATGCCTTCTAATGAAGGGAGAACTTGGGTGTGGAAACTCAAGTTAGATACTAAGGTCTTACGTTTATAACTGTCACCAAGGTGATAGAGAAAGTAAAAAACAGTTGATGGGTAAATTTCAGAAACAAAAATTCTGAAATCTGAAATTCAATATGAATGCATCAGCCTGTGACAGATAAAGAATACCTATTTTCATGCTGTAGGAAAAGCCCATGCTGAAATTGTTACTTCTGCATCTGCACATTCTACCCCCTCGACTAGATCACTGTCATCAGTGATGCCATCTCAAAAAACCCCAAAAACAATAACACGGAATTTTTCTTTGACCCCCTACATTCCTTTTTAACTACCATTCCATTCTCTTACACCATTTAAAACTTGTTGAAGGAGTTTATACCCTGTCTTTGCTTTCTCATTTTCACTTTCTCTCTTCCATCCCATTCAATAGAACTTCTGTCTCCAATACTCCACAGACATTGCCAAAGACCTTATATGTTGGCAAATTCATTGATGACTTTTCTGTTTTAATTTTATGAACAATTATCCTCTGAACCCTGGAGTGCATGAGGGCTTCTCTCACTACGCTCCCTTCCTAGGTGGCCTCATAACAAACACAAGGCTTTAAGTACTTTCTTATATATGGATGTCTCCCAAACTCGTATCTCCAGCCAAGCCCACTTCCCAGAACTCTAGACTCATATATCAACTGCTAACACTTGATATATTTATTTTACTATCCAATCTGCCTCTGTGACTTACCATGGCCAATGAAGAATTCTTAATCTATCCCCAGAGATCCTGCTCCTGCTTTTCCTATGGCTTTCAACTCAGTAACTGGCTCCACTCCCCACCAAATTGGCCAGTTCAGATGATTAGCCTTAATTCATCTCATTTCCTCACTCCTACATTCAATCTATCAGCAAGTCATGCTGACTCCTGTTACCTGTAGCTTTGAAACATTCTGAATGTGTTTACATCTCTCCATCTCCACTGATAACATCCAGGGAAGAATAGCGTGATTAGTAGGCTAGCTTATTGCAAAAGAGCCTCAACTGGTCTTCCTGTACCCACTTTTGCAGCACTACTCATTAACCAGTTATGTGTATAAATGTAAGACAGATGATATTACTCCCAGCTACCCCTTTCATATTTAGATTAGTATCCGATTTCCTTAACCCGCTAATTGATGCCCACGTGAGATGAGTCTTCCATTTCTCTCCAGCCTCGGCTCTGTCTACTTTGCCTCTCACTCACCACCCTCTGGAAACACTGGCTTATTTTTGTTCCTTATATGTGACAAGCTCATTCTATGGGCAGGCTTTTAGCTGTAACCACTCTCTCAGCCAAAGCCCTTTTTGCCTGGCTGGCGCCTTCTTGTTATTTAGACTCCAGGTTTAAATGTCACCTATGCAGAAAGTAATTTAGCAATGACTAATTACTGATTCATATTGATTGCTAAGAATCACTATTTTCTAAAAATGATGCTAATGATACCACTTAGAAAAAACGACTACATCTTATTGTATGTGCTGTCAAAGCGAGCACTACATTTTCAGTATACTGTAACCCTCCAATTATTTACTAATGTATCACCTTATTTTAATTCGGTGCAAGCCCTTATCACAGTTAATTAGTTTACTGGTTTATTGTCTATCTCTACCCACTAAAATGTAAGCTGTTAGTAAAGACCTTGTCTATTTTGTTGTCCACTGATTTCTCCAAATCTCAGGACAGTTCCAGGAACACTGCAGGTATTTGACACATTTCTGTTGAAAGACTAAAAATGAAATTATGTATTTAATACAGTATTAATATTTTAACCTCCAAAATGTCATTACATTGGTGGTGATTTATCTTATGTTGGATTTTGGGAAACAGATACTAAGATATAGATTTGTCATATTAAGAAGTAGTAAGCATTAGTAATTAATATTAGGATAATATTATGGGTTGCACTGTATCCTCCAAATATATATGTTGATGTCCTAACCCCCTAGTAGTACCTCAGAGTGTGACTTCACTTGGAAATAGCATCATTGCAGACGTAATTAGGTAAGATGAGGGAATACTGGAATAGGGTAGGTCCCTAATCCCATATGATGCCATGTCCTTACAAACAGGGGACATCTGGATACAAACATGCACATAAGGAGAAAGCTATATGAAAATGAAGGGAGAGATCAGGTGATGCAGCAGAAACCAAAGAACACCAACCATTGCCAGCAAGCCTCTAGAAGCATAGTGCAGATTCTTCCTCAAAGGCCTCAGAAAGAACGAATCTTTCAAATCGTGTCCTCAGACCTGTGAGAATGTATTTCCCTCGTTTGTGTCATTCAGCCTGTGGTACTTTGTTATCGCAGCTATAGCAAACTACATAGATAGTTATTCAGAGCTGTTTCGACTGAGGCAAGGGGGTCAGGATCTTGCACCCCCACAAATACAGATAAAATTTATAAGATTTTTTGGTGGAGTGAAAAAGGAAAGGGTGAGTGAGAAGCGTCAAGAATGACATCTGGTTTCTGACATTTTCAGCTGAAGCTTTGAGAAGCCCTTCTGGTAAACCCAGGATTTGAAGAGTAAGTTGTCGTTTGCTGGATGGATAAATAGAAATAGGGTTAAGGGTTGGAAAGAAGCACTAGGGGCAGTAGAAAGAGTGGACTTCGTGCATTAAGAAGAATACAGGTGTGGAAGTACTAAGTGTGTGTTCAGAAGTTACAGAACAGTCCCTATGTCTGAAGGACTTTTGAAGGAATATCAGCATATGAAGCTGAAGAGGTGGGTTGGGATGAGATATCAAAATCCTTAAACACGTGGTGACCATGTGATTTATTTTCTTAACTGGTGTGCTTTTTAGAGTGAGGAGGAAGCTATCGGTAATTATGACAAGACAGTCCTGGGACTGTCCCAGGACACTGGGATGTAAGGTACTCTGCTCTCTCTAAGGAGGCTGACTCTCGTAAGTCAGGGGGAGTTGTCAGAGATCTTTGAAGGAGGGCAGGGATATAATCAGATGAAGATTTTAGAAAGATTGGTGTGGCATCTCTATGGAGGTGGGTACAGAATTTGCTTGGTCCTTTTGAGATCTAAATTATGATTTTATAAATAAATCTTATGTATCATTTGGCTATTAAATAGTTTTCCTGGTTCTATTTGTTTTGATGAAACAAAATTTGACTCTTGTTTAAAGTGGCAGGATTATGTATTAAGGTTTTGACTATATAAGAAAAGATGTAGGGAGGGATAAACTGGGAGATTGGGATTGACATGTACACACTACTATATATAAAATAGATAATGAATAAGGACCTACTGTATAGCACAGGGAACTCTACTCAATATTCTGTAATGGCCTATATGGGAAAATAATCTATAAAAGAGGGTATATATGTATACATATAACTGATTCACTTTGCTGTACAGCAGAAATTAACACAACATTGTAAATCAACTATACTCCAGTAAAAATTAATTTAAAAAAAAGAGATGTGTGTGAAAATTTGCATACATCTTCAGACATCAGGAGAGGACAACATAATTTTAACCCAATCTAGGCTTCTATACTCTTTTACCATTCTCCATTTAAGTCCATGCTAATTTATTTTTTCTAGTCATTCTTCAGAACCACCTTTTGCCCATCTCTAGATGGGTCTCCATATTTCTTGAATACCTTTGGTCCTTATCCACTGTTTCTATAATCTGTCTCTCTCCTGCCATCTTTCTGGGGTACCGTATCATCACACTGATGCTGTTTTGCTCTGCCTGTCAGCCAGAGGCTGGGGAAGGGAGAGACCACTATTTAGCAGAAAGAGATACTGGAATCAGGACCAGATCATCCAGAACGAGTGCGGAGAGGCATTCCACGGTCAAAAGCACAGAGTTGCAGATAAACAGCAAACCAAGGTAACACATATTAATGAATAAGCTTTTGAGAAACTTATGTACCGTTAGCCCAGAGAAGGCACTAAGGTCAGAAGCTAGAGGTCTTCATGTTGCTGTAAAGAGCACAGTTGGATGGCCATGTGCACTCATGTTCTGTCTCCACCCTTTCAGTTAGAGGGTTTGTGTAAACTGACAGTCCCTCAAATTCTTCAATTTCGATAACTTTCATTTTCCTTCTCTCTCAGTGTCCCTCACTCATGGTGCTGCCAGGGACCTTGACCACTTTCATGCTTTCTCCATGAAAACTTGCCTCTTTTTACCTTTCCCACCTCTGCCCTCCCACTAACTCTGCTCTTTATGTCTGTGTCTCCTCTGATATCCCTCTCATTCATGTGGTCTATCAGCTCGCATGTCTATATCTAATCCCAGATAAACAACCCTTCTTCTAAATGAAATTGCTCTGCAGCACTTCTATACCACACTGTATAATGGCTCCCTGAATTGTTTTTCACTCTCCTCAAAGGGCCAATCCCATTTTCCATCATGGCCGCTCTTCCTACTCCCACAAGAAGAGAGAGAAGCAAGTTGATTTGAGCTTTTAAAAGTTTCCCCTTCCACCTCAAAATTCCCCAGTGTCATTACCACTAATTACTCTACCTTCCTCATCTCAAAAGAAAAAGAGACGTTTTCCTTTCTAAAGCTTAGTCATCTGCCTATTTTCGTCATTATTCTGGACTTGAGTCCATCAAAGATTCTCCTTTTTCCTTTTCTTTTACACAAACTTTGTCATACTGCTGGCTCTTCACCAAATCACCAAGTCTTTCACTTCCCTTTCTTTTTATTTTTTTTCACACATATGCACAAAAATTTCCCTTGTCTTTTTCAGCTTCCCTTTTAATTTAGTTTAATTTGATTTATTTCTTTCTCTTTAACCACCCGCTTTCTTACAACATAACATCATTTCTCTCTTCACATCCTCCACTTCCTTAGCAAATCAACCTAACAAATACCATTTCCACCTTCTAGCATTTTACTGCTTTTAATTGCACTTTCTTATTATTTCAGTAAATAAAGTTGTTCATATATTTTTTTCCATTTGTTCTTTCCCTGTTTTCAGAGAAGCTTTGGCTTCTCTTCTGACTGAAGTGAGAATTGTCAGGATAAAATATGACAACATAGATTCTGTTCAAGTTCAAGAGAAAGGAAACATATGGGTGGTTGACAGCGCACATATTTTACATTCACCAGGACCACGTTGGAGGAGCTAATTCTCTCAACCACGGATGCTGGTTTTATAAAAGATAAAGCCAATTCTCTTTCAAGTCAGTTTGGGAAAATGTACAATTTGAGCAAATATATTTATTCTCAGCAAAAAGGTATTGTCAACAAGACAATTTTGTTCCAAGATAATTGTCTGATTATTCTTTAGACAAAGCAGCATCACTAATACATATTTTAACATCCAATCTGCCTATGGAACAAAAATACATCTGTTTGGAGCACAGTTTGATAGTTTGTTAAATGAGGCAAATGTCAATGCAAGTGTCTTCTGTGGCAGAATCTAAATCCAGGAAAAATCTGGACAGAATAAAGAGGGCAGGGTAGTGTAGAAACACCACCAAACTGGTTGGGATGAGCCTATGGTCTCCTGACTTATTCCCTGAGATTCTTAGTCTCAATTTCTGTACTCTTCAGCTGTCTCCATCTTCTCTTTACTTCCCCTCTTGTTAAGAAGATCTCCTCTTACTTGTTTAATCCTATTACTAAAGATTTTAAGGGTATCATTAAGAAAATTTATTATTGCCTCAAAAAGTTTATGATATCAGGATAGTAAGGTTCCTAGAGAGATTTGTGGTTGATTTCTAACTCTATTTCACTAAAAGTTACTGAAATAATTAAAATAGTTGGAAAATAATTTTCAGTGAAAAAACACAGTTCACTTATCTTATATAGTTTATAGTTGTGTCATTTTATGTAAACTTTGCAGAGTTCATTCAATACATTTCAACCGTCTTTTTTTTTTTTTTTTTTTTTTCCTGGCAGGGTATCATAGCACTAGCTTTTGCTCTTTGTATGGGAAACTTCCCTTGTGTACAAGTTTCATTTAGAGGACACGTCAATGAAAGCACTTCCTGTGTTCGGTCCCCACTCCTCTGCTCCCCCCTCTACACACTTAAAGAATTCACCCACTCCTCTAGTTTCAAATTCCATGGCTACCCCAATATATGATTCTAGCCTTCACATCTTAGAAAATGTCCACTCTCATGCCTCAATCTATACATGGGACCTTTACACTGTTATGTAATTTTTCTTAATAAAATCAGTACACATAAAATTAATCACTATGCTCCCTTTAATAGTGAGCACTAAACAGTTACGAATTATATCCCATGACGAAAACACTGACACACAGACATTTATTTAAATATTTACTCAGGTAACAAATGATACCGCTTGTTGCATCTGGACAGCTGAGGTTTGGCTACACAGCCCCCCAGAGTCTCCTGTCCCCTGAAGCCATATTTGGTCCACATCCTGCTAACAGCAGTCTGTGTGAAGTGGGTTTGTCAGGCCTGAGCAGCAGCCACGTGTTACCACATCACCTTTTGTAATCAAATGCTCCTGATGTTGGATAGAGAGGCTGCTGGGAAAGTCAGTGCTTCTTTTCCCCCCAAGGTTACTTCTCTATTAAAAAAAGTCTCTTGCACATTTGCACCAGATTGAACATTAATAGAAAGTTCTTCCTCTAGACATCTCTTTAGGTGAATGTGCCTTCTATGCTCCAAATTAGATTCACTCCTCAATTTCCTTGTCTATTCTAAAAATATTACCATTTTTCCAATTACTTTCACTCAAAACCTTGGAGTTCTCTGTGACAGATCTCTCTCCTTTGCTCACTATGTTAAAAATTAAAAATTTCCCACTGTTCCCCCTGACACCTTCTAAATCCAGGCCTACATGATTCATTTTCATTCCACTCAGCAAACAATTTGACTGGATTTCAAGAATATTGTCGCCACATCACAACCCATCTCTAATTTTGACAGCAAATAAGTATCTCTTAAGCAACATGTCACTTTCTTGCTGAAAAGTCTACATTGTGCCTCCATAACATTTTTAATCGAAGTTCTTCTTGCAAATGTCACCAGCATCTCTATGGGTCCTGTTTTTCAGCTTATTTCCCAATATTGTCCAATGTGAAGCTTCTACACTGATAGGACCAGTATCTTTATTCTCCTCAAATTTAGTATGTTTTCTTTTTCATTCCTCAGTGCCCTGATTCTATCCTATCTCAAATTTGAAGCTTAGACAACTAGCCTGGTTCTCAAGTTTCTCACATCTCTTAACTCCTTTAATAACCCCAGCCCTATTCTCGATAGGCACGGAATTATAACCTTAAGATAGTGTTAGCATTACACACTGAAAGTTTGCCTGAGCATGTACAGTTTAACCTGGAGTCTGCTGGATCCTAGGACTCTAGGCCTCCGTACCTTACTGCCTGGTGACCTGCCTCTCCAGCCCCATCCTTTGTCTCTCTATAACACAAGCTGTTCCTTCCTTTACGAAATCTGACTACATATAAAAACGAAATTCCTTTTGGTTCTTCTTTCTCATCACTACTTCTGATTCTAATCTAGAAACACAGTCTTACGTAAAATTATGCCTGACTTGATTATCTGGGCGTAATGAGTCAATAGGAGGGTATGAATGTTTTCCTGCAGCCAAAAAGCTGAAGTCTCTAGAACAGACACAGATTCATTGAAATAGGCAAATAAGTCAACAATCCCTAATGTTAGTTAATATCTGAAGCAATATATCAAAATTAGATGAAACCAGATTAAGTATGGTTTCCTAATTCAATTTGGTCACTAAGAGTCAGAGGCTAAAATGATAAACTGAAATCTTTGTAGGATTCCTTTAACATGAATATCGTACATTAGTAAAGTTTTTGAAGGGAAGAACCATTGATTTTCTTTTTATGTGTCTTCACAAGCCCTGGCACAAAGCATAATACTTGTCAATTATTTCTGTGTGTATATTATTTATCTAAGACAGGGGTTGGCAATCTGCAGCTTGCAGACAAAATCTGACTAGCTGCCTGTTTTTGTAAATAAAGTTTTATTGGAACACAGCCATGCCCAATTGTTTACATATTATTGTTTACATATTGTCTGTGGCTGCCTTTTCCCTAGGACTGCAGAGTTGAGTAATTGTGACAGAGACCATGCAGCTGCAAAGTTTAAAATATTTACTATGTAACTTTTTAGAGAACACTTTGCCCAGCCCAGATATAAAGAGAAGACATTATGACAAAAAATCTTTTACACTGGTAGCCTTCTAACATTGAAATTATGGGTCACAAGACAACACTTTTGAGTTGGCATGTGCAAATGAATAACTGCAAATATTCACTCAAGAACCAAATCTAATTTCTCCTCTTCTGTAAGGTTTTCCCTACTCTCCCAGCAAAGTTAATTTTCTTTCTCCTTTGTGCTTTATTATAAAGCACTGTTCTAACAGTGGAAACATTAATGTTTAAGTGTTTGGCTTTCTAATTAAATTATAATCTTTACTGGGACAAGGAGCATATTTTATTTTATTTTTTGCAGACCCTAACACTTACAATAGAGCTGAATAAATGCTAGGTGCTCAATAATTGCTAGTTGAGAGAAAGGGTGAGTTGTAAGTAAGAAACTACAATCCAGTGGAAGGTTGACTTTAGTATTTCTATTCATTTATCCTTTCAGAATTTTGGGAAATATTCTCAATTAACAGGCTAACCTGGCATGCTTAGAAATGATGATACTGTCTTATTTGTAAACATTACCTGAGGGCATGACAAATGTTGAAATTACTAATAGTTTCATGATAAAGTGGATTTAAAAGGCTAATAGATAAATTCATTTTATTGAGTATATGATATTGGTAAGATATTTTTGTCCTATTTTGAAAACTGCAGTGCTGTCTTTTTTGTCAAGCAGGTCTGCTATAAATGTCAAAGGCAGACACTGATTGGGATAGAGAATTGCTCAATCTTGATAGAGGAAACCGAATATTCCTATGAATTGGGTCATCTGGCAGATTCAGCCACTTTTCACTTACTGTTAAGTTTTTTCATTTATTTAACTAGCAATAACTGATCACTTAGCATATATCAGGGACTAGATTATGCAAGTTTACTTAAAAAAATATCCACGAGCTTTGTGAAGTAAACATGTTTAGTTTTCTTTTGTAGGTTAGGAAACTCTTACAAATACATACATTGCCATAGGTGTAGTGGCCAGTAAGTGAGAGATGAGATTCCACTATTAGCCTTTGTTTTTTTCTATCACCGACCACCAGGTTAAACCACCATTCAGTTAAATCATTTACTCTTACTGGAAAAGTGTGTGTCCATGCACGTTATTACTTAAATCACAAAACTAGTGTATTTGTTTTCTATCACTGTCATAACAAATGAACACAAATGTAGTTGTAAAATATAATACAAATTTATTATCTCACAATTCTGTTGCTTAGAATGCTGGGTCCAGTGTGCCTCAGCTAGGCTCTTTGCTTAGAATGTCACAAGACCCAATTCTCAAGTTTTTATGACGCACTCATTCTTTCTTGAGGCTCTAGGAATCAATCCGCTCTTAAGCTTATTCAACCTGTTGGCTAAACTCAGTTCTTTGTGGTTGTGGAGCTGAGGTCCCCTTTTCCTTGCTGCCTGTCTGTGGAAGGCTCTCTCAGCTCCTTCAGGCCACCTGAGCCCCTAGCTGCAACCCTCCCTTCCCCCTCAACCTCCATCTTCAAATCAGCATCTGCTCAATGGAGTCCTTCTCACACCTTGAATCACCTCTCTAACTTCATTTCAGCTGCCCTGACCTCCTGCCAGAGAAACTTCTTTTCTTAAAGGCTCATGTTGTTAGATTGGGACCACCTGGAATATCCAGAAAACCTCACTCTTTTAAGGTTCATTGCTTCAGTTACATCTGCAAAGTCCCTTTTTCTGAGGAAGGTAACAAATTCTCAGGTTCCAGAGATTAGGAAACACCTTTAGGATGGACATCTTTTGGGGCCATTCTACCACACCTGGCAGGACACCTTTCTTAGAGAATTCTTTGAAGAAAGGTATATATTTCAGAATTGGCCTGATTATGCTGTAATAACAAATGCCCTCAAAATCGCCACAGCTTATGAAAAGAAAACTTTTTTTCTGAATCATGTTTCATCAAAGTTTGATTTCTGTTCTGCCCTGCATCACCTTCTCTCTAGGACCCAAAGGGACAAAGCATCCTTTATCTGGAACATTGCCAGTGATCAAGGCAGAGTAAAAAGGGAAGTGCTGAGTCATCAAACACTTCTGCCCAGAAATGACACACATCACTCTCCCACGTTATTGGCTGAAGCAAGTCACATGGTTTGTGGAATCCCACCTCCATGACCCCCCTACCAGTGAAGGTCAATGCAAAGAGGAAAATGGGATATTTAGTACAATATAATATATTGTAGGATATTATATACAGACTTCTTGCCATTGTTTGATTTGTTTAAGACTAGTAGTCTCAAACAATCCATACTGATCCATTAGGAGAGGATACAAAGTATCATAAGGGTGTTTTATTCCCAGTATTGAGACTGTACATAGACATGGACTATTCATAGTTACCCAGTGCCTAGGGGGATAAAAGAGTTAACACAATAGAAGAAATGACTTTAGTAAGAACACTAAGTAAGCCAAAAACTATGAACATGTTGTGAATAAGGAAAGCAAAAAAATTATCGAGACTATATTTTCCAAAGTTCTATATAGAAACAAAACTAGAAAACGGCAAAAAGTGATTGGGGAAATGCTGACAACCGTCCAAATTAAAGACATTTTAAATATTAAGGATTAGAGCTGAGATGTGTTATATGTTATCCAAATAATCCTTCCATCCTAGCTTTTGAAATCAGCATGACATGGCTCTAATCTTCAAATAAATACCAGTTTTTCTTTACAGAGGGAAAAAAAAAATCTAAAGAGAGTGTCTAACATTTATTTAAGATCTCCTTTGAGCCTTTGTGAGTAGAGTGAAAAGTTTTCGCTTTCTCTTTTGCTTTGCACCAAGCAGAGCTGATATCATTCAAACCTTACGGGACTGAGAGTGTAGATTACTGTCGACAGGGGTAGGGCGGCTAGAAGCACCTGTGTTGGGCTGCAGGTTGCCACGAGGGGAATGACATTGAGGACAGAGGCTACTGTGTATGTTTCTGTTACCACTTATGCATGATTCTATCCAGTAAACAATTATCGTCCTATTAGTATGCAGAAGACTAACACATGTTAGTTTTTTCTGTGGAGAAATTGTCCTGGACTTTAAGAAACATTTTATTTGTGCTCTTTAGGGACTCTTTGGGAGTTAAGGTCATGTCAGCAATTCAGCTGACTTTTACATCATGTGGATCATTGTTAAATATTTATTAACTATAGCCTTCTTGCGCACATGCAGGAAAACTTTGCTTACCAGTACCCCCCTTTGAAATTCTTTCTGCTTTCTCTAGTCAGTTTGGGTGATGAAGCCCCACACCCTCTCTGCTCCTTTAGGCTCCCTTTTCAGGTACCTGTTACAGCATGTCAGGCTGATTCGTGGAATTATATATACTACCTCTCCCTGCCCTGTATTGAGAAGTTACTGAGGGAACAGGAAAAGTCCCTGACTCAATGTTGCAATCCACATCTGGTACTGACAAAATATCTTGCATTTAGAAACAGCAATAACATCAACAGCAGTAGCAACAACAACGATGCCAAGTTGAAATGCATTTATGTGGAATTAAATTCTATATTAATGCAGAATTTTAGAGATTTGGGCCATGTCTAGAGGTCCTATCAAATTAAAAGGAATAGGGAGAATAGGTCTTGGCCAGATCTTTGAAATTGAGCTACACAGAATAGTGTTAAATGCCAACAAGAACAGGGTGCAAAATTACGAGTCTACTTCCTTCAAATTAGGGACAGAAAGTAAATTCAGAGTTTAGAATGCTAGGCAAGGAAGAAATGATCCTTCGTTAAAGATTTTTGCTGAGACTGAGCGTTTTATCAACTCCCGAGTTAACCCAGAGAGTAGACACATACAAAGACAAAATATTACCTATACAAGCTGTCTTAAGCCTGGGATTCCCAGAAAGCACATCTGGAGGCGGGGGGTTTATGGGCTATTACTGTAGTGGAATGCCCAACCCAGGAAGCAGAAGTGAGGGGTGATGGGACCAAGGCAGGGAGGGAGAGTCACTACAAAGATGAATCACAAAACTGGCCACTTCTAGCATGACTGACTGCTGGTACTAGGGCACCACACAGGTCAGGACCGTCACTCGGGAGAGCAAAGGGGGACTGATCTACTAACCCCCTTTATCTGCTTTATCTACCAACCCCCTTTTCCTATTGGTTAAATGTTTATCCTGAGGGACAGTAATCAGTCTGAACTTCCAAGTTGTGCCTGCACTAGCCAGCATGAGTACCAAGCAGGATCCTGAAGCAGCACTGAGAGGGAAGCTCCATGGTGATGGGTTAGAAGTCGGCCAGGAAGGCAGGAGGGGAGGTCCTGATAGACTGCATCTGTGTAAAGACAGTTAGAGCCTCCTCAGAGCTCAAACAGGAGAGAGGGGAGCTCAAGAGCCTAAGAGGCTTGGGACTTCAATGGAAGAATGCGCTCAATGATTAGTGGTCCAGGGCTTCCCTGGTGGCGCAGTGGTTGAGAGTCCCCCTGCCGATGCAGGGGACACGGGTTCGTGCCCCGGTCCGGGAGGATCCCACATGCCGTGGAGTGGCTGGGCCCGTGAGCCATGGCCGCTGAGCCTGCGGGTCCGGAGCCTGTGCTCCGCAACGGGAGAGGCCACAACAGTGAGAGGCCCGCGTACCGCAAAAAAAAAAAAAAAAAAAAAAGATTCGTGGTCCATCCTTTACAAGCTCATTAGTCCATGAATGTGAATCCCTTTCTTCAATCCTCCAGATTTTAGAAAGAGAATATTTAACCAGACCATTAGAGCATATTGCTAAATGAAAAAGTTGTAAGGTTAGTACTTAAGGTGAATAAAGTTTAATGCAATTTTAAGTAGCTGTTGCATAAGCTCTTTAATTAGTAGAACCAAGCTAACACTCTTCACCTGGGATAGCATCCAACAGTAACTTCCTTGCGGACCAATCCACATATAAAAAAACTTCTCTATTTTAATTTGGGGTCTATAAGAAAATCTTCGTTATTAAAGATAATTGTAACCACAGGTGTATGCTAAGACTGTCATTTTAAATCATTCCAATATTGCAAACTAACAGATCTGGAGTGGTGACAAGCAGATTCGCTCACAATGTGCTTTAGGTTTTAAACTCATTCTTTCCTTCATTGTTAAATGTGTATCAAGACAGGCACAGTTCTAGGCTCAGCAGATTCAACGTAATAATAAGTATGGCATTATTTTAGAAGATTTCACAGTCTGGAGGGGAGCCATAAATAAACAAGCAGTTATAAACAAGTGTGAGAAGTTGGTGTGGAGTGGGGTCAGTAGATGGGGCACCAATTCTTGGCTAATGGATCCCAAGAGTGGACTCGAGAGGAGCTGACAGCCAAGCAGAACTTTAAGGGAAAGTTGGATTTTGACAGCCACTGGCAGTGGGAAAGGGGTGTTGCAAGGTCTCCTTGGAGAGGAAGAGCAGGTTCAGAGGCCATTTTAGGAAAAATGTGACCTTCAGGGAACTGCAAATAGGGCCAGCAGCATAAACAGAAGTGATATGGAAGGGTGACCCATGAGGAGCTTCCATGCATGAAGTCGTGAGTCACTGGAAGATTTCAAGCAAGAAAGTGGAACATTCAGGCTGGTGTCTTTGAAAGGTCACTTTGACAATTGAGTGGAGCGAGACAGGAGTCAGGAAGACAAGTTATGAGGTGGTTGCTGTAACCCAGTAAAAAAGCACAGCCTCAGACTGAAGTTTCAGCAGCACAGGATAGAGGCCTGTGATTTGTTTAGTGAGAATCCACATAACTTGGAAACAGAGTGAATGAACCCAGGAGGAGAGAAATGAGTCAGGATTTCTGGCTGGAACAACTCTGTAGGTGGCATTATTGTTCACCAAATAAGGAATGCAGGAAGAGGCACGAGGTTAGGGGAAGCGAGTGTGGGCATAGAAGTAGAGAATGGTGTCATTTAAGGTCATTTCACTTCTTTAATAATATTTGGTAATTATTTCTAGTCAATGAATGAACCAGACTGACTTTCTCAGTGTATCTGAAACAATTAATTTTTATGTGACTCTATAAGTAAAGTCAAGTTTGAAATGAAATGGTCATGAAGTTAGCCATCACTTAATCCACGCAAATTTCAAACTTTAAACTCAATATATTTATCATATATGTATAAAGTAATTCTGAATTGCCCATTTTTCTTCTGTTTCTCATAGATGTTCTAATAGCTATTTCTAAATAGATTCTGAAATGTATTTTCAGTGAATTATTTGAAGTTACTCATTGTTTCGTGCAACTAGCACAGTGCTGTCCTGTCTTATTGTCCTGTAATACTGCATTAGAACTGATGTAGCTCAAAACTGGATTTTAGTGTTCATTGGTAGATATTGCCTGTGGCCATTATTAGTAGGATATTTAAATGGTGACTTTGTTTCTCTCTGTCTCTGTTTCTCTCTACGTCTCTTTCTCTGTCTCTCTTATTTTTTGACACTTCCTTACTTTTCAACATACACTACAATCCAGGAGCATCTTTTTCCTGCTGCAATCCTGGAATCAACCACTTTTCCAATGAGCCCTGGATCCTTTTATGGGCACATTGGCTAGAACTTCCAGTACAATGTAAAATAGGACCGGTGAGAGAAGATATCCTTCTCTTGCTCCTAAACTTAATAGAAAAATTTCAATCTCTCCATTAAGTATGATGTTAAATCTAAAGTATTTTACAGATACCGTTTATCAGGTTAGGCAGTTTAAAATTCTATTCCTAGGTTGCTATAAGTTTTTTGTTTGTTCTATCAAGAATGGATGTTGAATTTTCGTCAAATGATTTTTCTGTATCTATTGAGAAAGTCATATGTTTTTTCTTCATTCATGTTTTAATGTGGTGAATTACACTGATTTTTGAAAGTTGAAGCAAGGTAATTTAAAATTACCGTCTATACTTCCTTACTTCCCACTCATCTCCCAACAGGCTGCTGTCTAACATTCATGCTTCTCATTTCATATAACTCTCTTGACAAAGTAATGGTCATATTGTGTCATCTTTTCACATTAACATCTTTTACACACCTGTAAGTTATGACCACATTCTAGAAATGTTCTTCCCTGGTTTTCATTTTTTGTTTGTTTTATGGTCACTGCTCACCAATTTCCCTTGTCCATGATAGAGGTGTGTGTTCCTTAAAATTTCCTTTCTTGCTGTATGTGCTTATTAATTTATTTATTTACTCTTTAAGTCCACATTTTCAGAAATCATATATATGCAGGTGACTCCCCAGATGCAAATCTCCAATCTAGAACCCTCTCTGGTGAGTTCTACCTCCAACACATTTCCTTGGATATCACTTAGTAATCAACAGAAATCACCAGACTAACCACATTACCCTGCCTCAAGTTTTCAAAGTTCCCTATTACTTTTAGTCTAAAGGTTATTAACCCATTAACTCTAAGCCCTGCTTACTTTTCCAGCTTTATTTCTTGTCCCTTCTTTACCTATACTCTTAGCTCACTCATACAAATTATTTTTCATTTCTCCGTCAAACCACACCATGCTATGTCACACCTCTGAGCCTTTATGCATGTTGCTCCCTCTCTCTGTAATACTCTTTTCTCTTTAACTTCCTTCTCATCTTTAAAGCTCAGTCTATTTCACTTCCTTTGTGAGGCCTCAGACCTACACCTCTCTGCACTGCTCCAGGCCAGGATGATAATGATTTACTATTTGCGCTCTCACTGTGCCTTTTTACCACACAATGGTATGCTGTAATATTGTAATGTTACTGTCATAATTGATTCACATGTTTATTTCACACACATACACGCATACATTAACTATGCACTGTGAGGGCGGGGGCAATATATCGATCCCTCAGCACCTGAAAAGACCCTACTACATAGGTGGCACTAAGTACATATTTGTTGAATGAATAGCCCAAGAGTCTAGAGTTTTGCCCTTATAAAAGCAACCCTGAACTCTGAAAACTTCAGCATTTTAGTTTAACTTCAGACCTTAAGGTAAATTTTTGAAGGAATATGGTCCGCGAACTAAGGTAGGAAGTTCCAGCTGCATGTTGAAAAAGAGAGAAAACTTGAGCAGCATAGCGGGTTGTTAAAGGCTAAGTTAGAACCAAAGAAACAGCACGTAAATCTCGGTTAGATGAGGGCTCCATCAGCATGGAAAGGTTCTTCAATATAAAGGGCACTGGAATTACGATAAGGCTCTGCCGAAGGGGCATGATATAGGAGCTGGCAGTAGCATATATGCGTCATTTTAAAGTTGCTGTTCCTCAGCTAATGGCTTCCTATATTGTATGTCTCTATGATAAATTTCTGGAGGCTGTGAGTATGAGATGACTCACATCCTAAAGATTAAGCACCATTTCTAATGAAGTGATGACTGATACATCATAAAACAGATGCTGCACGGCAGCCAAACTTCCTTCTCGCTAATGTCTGGAAGGGTCATTTCTTAAAATGTACCCCTTATGCCTAAAGACAGTGAAACTTTTGGTTCTACTTTTTAAAATCCTATGTTTTAAAAAATGAAATAAAGTTTAAATACAAAACAGCTTTGTGAAGCATATGCTTAATTGTATTAGGCTATGGGCCAAAGTCAAAATAAGGGTCAAAGATCTCAGACTGGAAAAAGTGCAAGTTACGAATCAGCATCTTATTTACACTGACTCTATTAAACATCAAGGTCATTGTTTTCTTGTAGTGTGAATGAAGCTCTGTGTCTTGATACTAAGTACAACAGAAAACTCTTAACAGTGCTTCACTTAATCTACTCTCTCTGCATTAATTGATGCTGTGTGTTCCCTCTCTAAAATATGACACAAAGAAACTTGTGACTAGAGGCCTAAGCCATAGAACAAGTGCTGGCAAATATGGTCCGTGAACAAAACACAGCCCCCTGCCTGTTTTTACAAATAAATTATTATTGGAACACATCTACAACCATTCATTTGCTTGTCTATGAGTCTTCTTGCACTAAAACAGCAGAGCTGAATTGGCTGTGTAAGAGATCTTCTCTGCCACAGAGCCAAAAGTTTTTATTACCTAAGCATTAACAGAAAGTTTTCAATCCCTGCACTAGAAGATTTCCACTTTATAAAACATAGAGGCAGTTTTGTTGTTCCTAATCCCCAATATTGATTGTTTTCGTTATTGTAGGTATTCTAATTTAATTATATATTAAAAAATGATGATATGTGAGTGTGATAACAAAGAAGTTGTACTGATTCTGGAAAAACACAATAAAATTAAGGATCTAAAATATTGGTATTGAATTAGGTAAGAAAATCCTGTAAAATATATAGGATTCCAGATACCTTGACAATTTTCTACCATTTCCTACTCTATACTGCAGAAACTGAAGCTAAAAAATTGAACACAGTGCATTATAGGTATAATTTACACACACACACACACACACACACACACACACACACACACAATATGGAACTCTCATCAACAGAAGCATAGTCAATAAACCAACTTATGCCTTCCAATGAAGATTTTCAGAGCCAATGTTTTACATCAAAATATGGGTGGTGGGCTTCCCTGCTGGCGCAGTGGTTGGGAGTCCGCCTGCCGATGCAGGGGACATGGGTTCGTGCCCTGGTCCGGGAGGATCCCACGTGCTGCGGAGCGGCTGGGCCCGTGAGCCATGGCCTCTGGGCCTGCGTGTCCGGAGCCTGTGCTCCGCAGCGGGAGAGGCCACAGCAGTGAGAGGCCTGCGTATCGCAAAAAAAATAAAAAAAATATGGGTGGTATAGGCATTAGGAAAAAAACCAAAAACCCACAGTATCCATTTACTGAGTACTCATGAGATAACAAAATTATTCACTGATTTACCTGTGTTCAAAAACAGAGGTTAAACAGTTGATTAATCTCAACTGAAGAATGACTTCAAATATGGGTCAAAGCGTATAAAGTTTAATTCCATCCTAAAAGATAACACAAAGATCAGAGCAGAATCAAAACAAATTTAAAAATTATAAATCAAAGGTGACACCTGTAGCAATCCAACCCGAGCTTACAAATTACAGATTTCATTTATTTATTTTTCTTTTTATTGCTGTACTCATCAGAAAATCACTAAATCTTAAGGCTTTCAAAACTTTTTATGATTTATCTTTTCCAATTTCCTATCCTTACAAAAATAAGTATGGATTGATTCTAGAGTATTCAAAGGTTTTCATGGATTTAAATGTTTTGTTAAATACTTAAAGAAAAAATAACTTAGAAAAAGCATTTCTAGATAGTATTTCTTTCCTTTCTAGTTATGAAGAACTTGAATAAAATAATTTATTTACCACCATGTAAAAACTTTGATCCAGCTGAATCAAGACAAGGGAACCCTCTTGCACTGCTGCTGGGAATGTGAATTGGTACAGCCACTATGGAGAACAGTATGGAGGTTCCTTAAAAAACTACAAATAGAACTACCATAGGACCCAGCAATCCCACTACTGGGCATATACCCTGAGAAAACCATAATTGAAAAAGAGTCATGCACCAAAATGTTCATTGCAGCTCTATTTACAATAGCCAGGAAATGGAAACAACCTAAGTGTCCATCATCGGATGAATGGATAAAGAAGATGTGGCACATATATACAATGGAATATTACTCAGCCATAAAAAGAAATGAAATTGAGCTATTTGTAATGAGGTGGATGGACCTAGAGTCTGTCATACAGAGTGAAGTAAGTCAGAAAGAGAAAGACAAATACCATATGCTAACACATATATATGGAATCTAAGAAAAAAAAATGTCATGAAGAACCTAGGGGTAAGACAGGAATAAAGACACAGACCTACTAGAGAATGGACTTGAGGATACGGGGAGGGGGAAAGGTAAGCTGTGACAAAGTGAGAGAGTGGCATGGACATGTATACACTCCCAAACATAAAATAGATAGCTAGTGGGAAGCAGCCGCATAGCACAGGGAGATCAGCTCGGTGCTTTGTGACCACCTAGAGGGGTGGGATAGGGAGGGTGGGAGGGAGGGTGATGCAAGAGGGAAGAGATATGGGAACATATGTATATGTAAAGCTGATTCACTTTGTTATAAAGCAGAAACTAATACACCATTGTAAAGCAATTATACTCCAATAAAGATGTAAATAATAATAATAATGTAATCAATATAGAAGTACTATTACTTTCTCTTAAGTGAAAGAAGAAACTATAATAGGTTGAATAAAGGACATCCTAAGATATCAAGGTCATGATCATGGAAGTGGAGATGTTACTTTATTTGAAAAAAGGGTGTTTGCAGACACAATCAGGATAGACATCTTGAGATGGATAGATTATCCTGGATTATTCAAGTGGACCATAAATGCAATCATATGTCCTCATAAGAGAGAGGCAAAGGAAGATAACGCAGACAGAAGAGGAGGATGAAACGTGACCATAAAGGCAGAAATTGAAGTGATGGGGCTGTAAGTCAAGGAATGCGGACAGCCACCAGAAGCTGGAAGAGGCAAAGAATGGATTCTCTCCTAGAGCTTTCAGAAGGAATGTGATTCTGCTGATACCTTGATTTTGAACTTAAGATATTCAGAATGGTGAGAGAATAAATTTCTGTTGTTTTTAACCATCCAGTTTGTGGTAATTTGTTAGAGTAGCCCCAGTAAACTAATACAGAAGGTTTCTGAGTTGCATAGATGAAAGATAATATGAACAATTATAATTAAAGTAAGTATCAAAATAAATTTTAAATCACTTTGCTATGTCATATAAACATCTGCAATATCAAAATATTAAGCCTTTAAAATAAGGTGTAATTTATTGTATAATAAGTATGTGGTTATCAAAATCAGGGTAGAAGAACAGAAGTTTGGATGGAGGAAGCTAAACAACCTGTAGGTCTGAGAAGAACCTCTGGGATGAGAGGTCTACCTTAACTTTAAAGGGTATATTCTTGAAGAGCTCTGGGTATGTTTAATATAATCAATTAAATCATATTGCAATTGTCCTGTGATTAATTCTGGGGTAAAATGTCAAACATGTTGGCTCGTGAATTTTCCCTAAGTATACTTAGGGAAAAGTATAAAATTTGTTAAGCATAGATATTTGCATTGTTTTGATCTAAGTTTATGAGAATATTAGTCTTATCAAACTGGTACAAATTTAATTAGCAGTTCAGCAAACATCCATAAGTTATGAAATGAATGGCGCTGAATTTGTTTTCTGTGAAATATCTTGAATAACTCTCCCATAGTCCCGATGATTCTAAGATGTACAACAGTGCATAGACTAAAGAGTTGAAAAACATAGGAAATGCTAGGGCTGATACTGCATGGATTGGTCCTTATAGAGAGGAGAGGATGGATAGCAAGAAAAATGGTACCTCTGATGTGGTAACTTTGCGCACCTTGTACTTTCATCTTTTCACGGATAGAGGCATTTAATTTTTTCAAGTGATTAAGATTCTGTTACTAAGTTAACTTTCATGTAATATTTTATTAATTATTGTTATTAATTTTTTATGTGGATAGTTTTAGTCTGCTATGGCTGCAATAATAAATAGCACAGACTGGATGGAAAATTATTTTCTCACAATTCTGGAGGCTTGAAGTCAGCAGGACTGGTTTTTTCTGAGGCTTTCCTCCTTTGCAAGTAGATGACTGTCATCTCCCTATGTCCTTACATGGTCTTTCCTCCATGTGTGTCTCTATCCTAATCTCATTTTCTGTAAGGACACCAGCCATATTGGATTAGGGCTGACCTTAATGACTTTAATTAACCAAATTAAAGTCCATTTGTCCACTTGGTCTGATGTGTAGTTTCAGGCCAGTATTTCCTTATTGATTTTCTGTATGGATAATCTGTCCATTGATGGAAGTGAGGCGTTACATTCCCCTACTGTTACTGTGTTCTTGACATGGCTGGCTGAGGGGCCCAAGGTGTCCTGGAGCTAATGTTGACACATTGGTGGGTGTGGCCAGAGCCTAGGGCCTTCCTAGGCTTGGGATGGCCCACTGGTGGGTAATGCCTGTCCCACAGCTAGTGCAGGCCCACTGGTGGGAAGAGCTGGCATTTAAGGAATATTTCAAATTTTATTCATTGCAGTATATAAACTAATATTTCATCAAAATGACAGCAGAGAATTCAGATCAAATTATACTCTGAATTCACTGTCTACTTTATAACCAATGGGAGTTCCAGTTGTGCTTCTCCTAAACTGGATGGTATGGCTAATGACGTCATTCAAGATCTGTTGACTTTCTCAGGTGTAAATCAAAGTTTTTAAAAAGAGCCAGTTTTGATAACATTTCTTAAATTGTATAGTATTGATACAATATATTATTAGGTACTATACAAAAAAGGGGTCTGTTACCAAATAATTTTGGAAATTCTGGATTAAACAAGGCTAATATGTTTCTCTCTTGGAACATTTCTTAGAGACTTTGGTTTACTAAAGTGAATTAAAATCAGGGAATACAATATGGAACATTTACGAAACCTTTTGGATCACATTGGGATAAGGATGAAGAGTCTTTCTATTATTAATACTATATATTGTCTCTCCTTCTGTTAAAGGGAATCTGGTTGGGAGTTTGGGATTTACATATACACACTACTATATTTAAAATAGATAACTAACAAGGACCTACTGTATAGCACAGGGAACTCTACTCAGTATTCTGTAATAACCTCAATGGGAAAAGAATTTGAAAAAGAATAGATGCATGTATATATATAACTGAATCACGTTGTTGTACACCTGAAACTAACACAACACTGTTAATCAACTATACTCCAATATAAAATTAAAATTTTAAAAAAACTTTATGGGTATTCATTTTTTATTTATTTCACTAATTACATGATACCTTTCATTATTAGTATCTATCTTCATGCATCATCATGGTCCAACTGACTTAGGGTCTCAATGTTGGATTTCAGGTTTTCATCTATTTAGAAGTTGTGAAACCATGAGTGTAAATGAAATCTCTGGAACAGGGGAAAGAGTAGAGAGTCTAGGGCCAAACATGGGAGAAGTTTGTCTTGAGTAGGATAGGCAGAGGCTATGGATACCGACAACTAACTATGCAGAGGAGGATTCCAAGGGGCCACCAAGAGCCAGAGTAGGGCTGCTTTACCAAATTCGCATCAACACTAAGGGATTTATGTAACTATTACTTGGGTATTGGCGCTATTTTTACATGAGGAAACTGGTTTTTACAAAGATTTTATAACTGACCCAAAAGCCAATCAGCAACTAAAACACACAAGCAGAATTTGAATACAAGGTTTTTGTTTTGTTTTATCTTTACTTCGACTTCTCCACTCGTTTTAGTCTACTATTAGCCTAAGATTTCACGTGTACTTATAAAACCATGGAGTTGTAGAGGTCCTTATGGCTTTCTCAGTACCCTTCACTGATCTTTAAAAATTTTGAAGTAATATTTGTTTTTACCTAGCATGAATGGTAGTGTTTGTCAAAGGGTTTGCCCAAGGTCGTGTAGCTAGTTAGTGGCTAGGTTAACACAGAAGTTTTTTCTTTTTTTTTTAACCAAAAGCACATTTCCACACAGTCTACACAGTTTCACACTTTTACACAAAGAAATACTATCTATTTATAAAGTGTTATATTTGCTATGGAGCACTGCAGTTCAAACATACTGTTTATTATTTATGAATTTGTGTGAGTCTAAAGTTATAAAAGGTCTTAGGCTAAGTAGAGTTTTCCCCAATGATTTATCGTTGACAAATTATAGAAAACATTACAAAATTTAAAGATACAAGGTAGAAAAACATTTGATAGATGAATGGGTTTTATGGCTGTAAAATATGGATTTTGTCTTCAAGGAAAGATGCATAAGCAGTTTAGAGATCAAAATATAGACTCAAGTCCTTGTTTTCTAGCATGATTCTGACATATTCCTATTTGTGAATAAAGTAAATAGATAACTTCTATAATTGGCAGCTCCACTTATGACTCAGTATTATTGCTTGAGTGGGACAAATACTACTGCTAGAGGAAAAATCCTTTAGTATTCACTGATCAATCTTAGACTTTATCTATTTCATTATTATTACTGTGCTTAGATTTCAGCTTTAAAGATTAAGAAAGCAATTAATGTTTATTATAACATTATGATTACCAGTAATTTATAAGATTAGAGTAGACCACATAAAGACTGTTAGTAGAAGTATTTGTAAAAACACACTAGAATATCTCATTGGAGATCTAGTTAAGGCAATCCATGAAGTAATTAATATAAACTCACACTTATAGAAAAAAAAAGAGATAAGAAAACCTTCTTCAGTTTGACACCTCAAGGCTGAAGCAGTTTCAGTCCTTTTCATCAAAACAGCTTCTTCTGCTTACTAAAGACCACATTAAAAAACATGAGGTTTCACATTTATTCTCTTCTGTCTTCTAAGGTCTTTATCATTATGCATTATGACTTCAATCTCCAGAATCCACAGGATCATTATAGTAAGAATGAAATAACTGGAATGTCATTTTAGACAAATGTTGCAATTTGCAAGCTCAGTCTAAATAGTTTTTGTGATAGGTAGTTACTTGAAATTCAGATTTAAATTGCTATTCATCCAATGAAACAATTTAAATCCATAAAATTATAGTTAAACAACATCATTTCAATACTGTCCATCATAAATCATTGTATACTTAAAAGGACTCTAGTAAACAATCAACTTAACAAATATTTCATATTTTGCACAGTTCTAATCATATTGGTGTACCAATCCATGTACAACTATATTCAATAAAAGAAACCTGAAAACAAAAGGTATTTTATGAAATAACCTTCTAAATCAACCTAATGGTAATATCATGAGTAGCGGACTGAAAATCACCACCCCTTAACCCCACACCCCCAATCACAAAGTAGCACTATATGGTGTAGAGCAAGGAGCACTGGGATAGAAATCAGGAAGTTGAGATTTAGGTCTTGAATAAACTTCAATTACTGATGTGAGAAAAGAAAAATCACTTCAGCTTCCCAAATATCAGTGCTCCCATTTGTCAGATGAGGAAGACAAACCACATTTCTCTGATGTCTAATTCCAAAGTCAATTATTTTTAGTGTTGTAAATACAAAATTATTTAGTTAGGAAATATGAATAGTACTTAACTTTATTTCAGGCACTGTTCTAAGCACTTTACAAATATTTCCTGGGCACATTTGTTGTGACACTGCTTTTCTTCAAACAGGTTTCTTTACCGAGACATAAGAGATATGGTTCACGATCATCTAATTTACTCATCCAAACTGTACAATTCCATGGCTTTTAGTATATTCATAGAACTGTGCACCAGCAAACACAATCCATTTTAGAACATTTTCACAGTCCCCAAAAGAAACCCTATACACTTTGACTATCATCCCCACTGTTACTAATTTTATTGATCTTTTCAAAGAACATTTGTTTTCCTTGATTTTCTTTACTGTTTTCCTGTTTTCAATTTATTTTATTTTTTCTATAACATGATTTCTTTTACTTTATGTTAAATATTTGTTTATTTACTTATTTATTTGGTGGGACCTGGTCTCAGTTGTGGCAGGTGGCCTCCTTAGTTGTGGTATGTGAACTCATAGTTGCGGCATGCATGTGGGATCTAGTTCCCTCACCAGGGATCGAACCCAGGCTCCCTGCATTGTGAGTGCGAAGTCTTATCCACTGTGCCACCAGGGAAGTCCCTCAACTTACTGATATTGCTCTAACTTCAAAAAATTTTTTTCTTCTGCTTGCTTCAGGATTTATTTGATCTTCTTTCTCTAGTTTCCTAAGATGTAAGCTATTAATTTTAGATTATAATAATTTTTAACATACTTAATGCTATGCATTTCCATCTAAGCACTGTTTTTGCTTAACAAATGTCAAAGCTGTATTTTCATTTTCATTTAGTTCAATATATTTTTATCTTTCTCTTGAGACTTAATCTTTGATCCATGTGTTACATGTTGCTTATTCCACAATTTTAGAATTTGGCAGCTATATTTGTGTTATTGACTTCTAGTTGAATTTCATTGTACCGTAAGAATGTTTCATGATTGCCATTATTTCATTGGTTAAGGTGTGTTTTATTTATTTATTGAAGTACAGTTGATTTACAATGTTGTGTTAGTTTCGAGTGACAGCAAAGTGATTCATTTATGTATAAAAATATATATATGATATATAATATATATATTCGTTTTCAGATTCTTTTCCCAAATAGGTTATTACAAAATATTGAGTATAGGCCCCTGTGTTATATTGTAGGTCCTTGTTATTTATCTATTTTATAACTAGTAGAGTGTATATGTAAATGTTATTCCCAAATTCCTAATTTATCCCTCCCCCCACCTTTCCCCTTTGGTAACCATAAGTTTGTTTTCTATGTCTGTGAGTCTGTTTCCATTTTGTAAATAAGTTCATTTTTTTATCATTTTTTAGATACAACATATAAGTGATATCATATGATATTTGTCTTTTTCTGTCTGAATTACTTAGTATGATAATCTCTAGGTCCATCCATGTTGCTGCAAATGGCATTATTTTGTTCTTTTTTATGGCTGAGTAATATTCCATTGTGTGTGTGTGTGTGTGTGTGTGTGTGTGTGTGTGTTTGTGTATGTATACACCACATCTTTATCCATTCACCTGTCAATGGACATTTAGGTTGCTTCCATGTCTTGGCTATTGTAAATTGTGCTGCAATGAACATTGGGGTGCATGTATTTTTTCAAATTAGAGTTTTCAGTGGATATATGCCCAGGAGTTGGATTGTAGAATCATATGGTAGCTCTATTTTTAGCTTTTTAAGGAACCTCCATACTGTTCTCTATAGTGGCTGCATCAATTTACATTCCTGTCAACAGTGTAGGAGGGTTCACTTTTCTCCACACCCTCTCCAGCATTTATTGTAGATTTTTTTTGATGATGGCCATTCTGACTGGTGTGAGGTGATACCTTGTTTTAGTTTTGATTTGCATTTCTCTAATAATTGCAATGTTGAACATCTTTTCATGTGCCTTTTGGCCATCTGTATGGCATCTTTGGAGAAATGTCTATTTAGAACTTCTGCCCCTTTTTTGATTGGATTGTTTGTTTTTATCATATTGAGCTGTATGAGCTGTTTGTACATTTTGGGGATTAATCCCTTGTCAGTTGCATCATTAACAAATATTTTCTCCTATTATGTGGGTTGTCTTTTTGTCTTGTTTATGGTTTCCTTCCCTGTGAAGAATCTTTGAAGCTTAATTAGGTCCCATTTGTTTATTTTTGTTTTTGTTTTTATTTCCATTACTCTAAGAGGCAGATCCAAAAAGATATTGCTTTTCTATACACTAACAGCAGAAGATCAGAAAGGGAAATTAAGGAAACAATCCAATTTACCATAGCATCAAAAAGAATAACATACCTAGGAATAAACCTACCTAATGAGACAAAAGACTTGTACTCTGAAAACTATTAAGATGCTGATGAGAGAAATCAAAGATGACACAGGGCTTCCCTGGTGGCGCAGTGGTTGAGAGTCCGCCTGCTGATGCAGGGGACACAGGTTCATGCCCCGGTCTGGGTAGATCCCACATGCCGCAGAGTGGCTGGGCCCGTGAGCCATGGCCACTGAGCCTGCACGTCCGAAGCTTGTGCTCCGCAACGGGAGAGGCCACAACAGTGAGAGGCCCACGTACTGCAAAAACAAAACAAAACAAAAAACAAAAACAAAGATGACACAAACAGATGGAAAGATATACCATGTTCTTGGATTGAAAGAATCAATACTGCCAAAATGACTATACTATCCAAGGCAATCTACAGATTCAATGCAATCCCTGTCAAACTACCAATGGCACTTTTCACAGAACTGGAACGAAAAATTTCACAATTTGTATGGAAACACAAGAGACCCTGTATAGCCAAAGCAATCTTGAGAAAGAAACATGGAGCTGGAGGAATCAGGCTCCCTGACTTCAGACTATACTACAAAGCATCAATAATCAAAACAGTGTGGTACTGGCACAAAAACAGAAATATAGATCAATGGAACAGGATAGAAAACCCAGAAATAAACCCATGCACCTATGGTCAATTAATCCAAAACAAAGGAGGCAAGAATATACAATGGAGAAAAGACAGTCCCTTCAATCTGTGGTGCTACTGGACAGCTACATGTAAAAGAATGAAATTAGAACATTCTCTAACACCATACACAAAAATTAACTCAAAATGGATTAAAGACCTAAATGTAAGACCAGATACTATAAAAACTATTAGAGGAAAACACAGGCAGGACACTCTTTGACATAAATTGCAGCAATGTCTCTTTGGTTAAGGTGTGCTTTATGACCCAGGATGTTGTGTGTCTATACTGGTGAATGTTCCATGCAAGTGTGAGAAGAATGTATATTCTGCTCTTGTTGGATGGAATATTCTACAAATGTCAATTAAAGTTCATTGACAGTGTTTTTCAAGTCCTCTACATATTTACTCTACATATTTACTGTCTGTTTGATCTATTATTACTGATAGAGGATACTGAAGACTCCAATTATAGTAGTTGGAATTATCCATTTCTCCTTTCAGTAATATGAGTTTTTCTCTAATGTATTTTGACATTCTGTTATTACATACATATACATTTGGAATCTAATGACACTGACCCCTTTACTATTATGTAATGCCTCTCTTCAATGCTAATAATCTTTTGTGTTCTGAAGTCTGATTTGTCTGAAATTAATATAGCCACTCCAGCTTTCCTTCACTTGGTGACAGTATGGTGTACCCTTACTTTTATTTATTTAAATTTATTTATTTGGCTTCACTGGGTCTTAGCTGCGACATGTGGGATCTTCGTTGCCGCATGCAAGATTGTCATTGCAGCATGCAGGATCTAGTTCCCTGACCAGGGATCGAACCCTGGGCCCCTGCATTGGGAGCGTAGAGTCTTAACCACTGGACCACCAGGGAAGTCCCAGTGTACCCTTACTTTTAAACTATGTATTTTAAGGTTTTTTTTTTTTGTACACAACATATGGTTGGGCCTTGTTCCCTATCTACTCTGATAACCTCTATCTTTTAATTGCTGTATGTTTATCATTCATATTTAAAGATATCTTTGATATTGTTGGATTGATATCTACCATATTTTAACTATTTCCTATCCACTGAATTTTTGTGTATCTTTTTTCCCCCTTATATGGACCTAATTGAGTATTTATATATTTCATTTTTACCTCCTTTCTTTGTGTATCAATTATACTTTAAAATAATCTACTGGTTGGAATCATCATACATGGATTAACACAAGCCCTCCTTCAAATAACACATACTGCTTTCTGTGCAGTGCTGGCCTATTATAGAAGAATATTCCCAATTCCTCCTTCACATCCTTTAGGACATGGCTGTCAATCATTTAACTTGTCCATATGCTATAATCACCTGATACATTATTACTTTCATTGCTTTAAACAAAAATATGTATTTTAGGTAAATTAAAGATAAGAAAAATATTTTATTTCACCTTCATTTATTCCTTTTTGTTACACTTCTTTTCCTTGTGTAAATCCAAGTCTGTTACCTATATCATTTCCATTCCACTGGAAAAACTTTTAACGTTTATTGAAGGAAGGTCTGCTGATGATGAATTCCCTCAGTTATTTTTTTTTTTTTTTTTTTTTTTGCGGTACGCGAGCCTCTCACTGTTGTGGCCTCTCCTGTTGCGGAGCACAGGCTCCAGATGCGCAGGCTCAGCGGCCATGGCTCATGGGCCTAGCCGCTCCGCAGCATGTGGGATCTTCCCGGACCGGGGCACGAACCAGCGTCCCCTGCATCGGCAGGCGGACTCTCAACCACTGCGCCACCAGGGAAGCCCCTCCCTCAGTTTTTGTTTGTCTAAGAAAGTCACTACTTCGCTTTCAATTTTTAAGAACAATTTCCCTGTTTTATTTTCTTTTAATACATGTATTTCATCCTATTCTCCTTTTGTCTGCGTTGTTGCTGACAAGATGGTCACTTAATTTCTCATTCTTTTCCCTCTATAGTTAAGCTTTCTCTCTCCCCAGACTTCTTTCAAGATTTTCTTTCCTCTGGTATTACAATCACACCTACATTACAGTTTTTGAAAATATCCTACAGTTCTTGAATGTTCTGTTCTGCTGTTGGTTGTTTTTTTCCCCTGCATTCTCTTTTTCTCTTTGCATGTATGTTTGGGAATTTTTATAGACCTAGCTTGCAGTTCACTGATTCTTTCCTTGGCCCTGCCAAGTCTACTGATGAGCCAGTGGAAAGTATCTTTCATTTTTCTTTAGGTTATTTTTTAAAATTTCTACCATTACCTGTTCATACTTTCTTAGAGTTTCCATCTCTCTGTTTTTATTACCTATCTTATCTTGCATGCTGTAAACTTCAAAAGTACTTCTCTAGTCAGTTTACTTTTCCCCTTATTGCCCTCTCTTCCCTTCCCATGCTACAGGGCTCCTAATCTATTTCCTTGGTGCCCTGTTCTCCCACTGACTATTTTTTTTCCTTCCTTAAGTGACAGAGAGGCTAAAGTGAAAGGAATAGTGGGATAATGTTCTACAAAAGTTTTTTACCCTGGAGAGTAGGCCTTTGTGAAGAAGGATTCAGGTATGCATTATAATAATTACTCTTTCCCTCCCTCTTGCTAGAGCCACAAGTTGAACTTTCTTGAAGCTTCACCATGAGAACCTGCTGTGATTCTTGAAGGTAAAATCATGATACCTTGGCCCACAGTCTGACACCCCCAGGAGTCTCTCACTCTCATGCTAGTACACAGTGGCTTCCAGCAATTTATCAAAATCACCATTTAAGTGCTCCAACCAATTTACGGCTCCAGTGGCTCCTGCTCCCAGGTAAGCAGATCTCAGCTACATCTCTCTGGGTGCCCCTGTCTCTCCAGATTTGGGGATGGCCATTTGCCCTGCAACCTCATTTCTTTGATAGGTACATGAAAATTCATTGTCCGATTCTTTCCTGTGCAAGGAGTGATGACTTCTAAGAACTTTACATGTTAGAGCTGAAATCAGAAGTACCACTAATGATTTTTTAAAATAAAGGACCATTAAATGTTAAGGTAATAGGTGTCCTTGATTCTCAGAAAGTTAAGGATAGAGACAGAGAAAGAGAGAGACAGAGAGAGAGGGGAAGAGATATTCTTTAAAGACTAATTCAAAGACTAAGACATTCTGGGCTTAATTATGATTATAGATATTGCTAAGTAAGAGGTAATTAGCTCATAAAGAGTTAATTTATATAATGAATAGGGGTATAGCAACAGAGATCTATAAAGTGTAAGTCAAAGATGACTTGGGCAGACCAGATATTATCATAAAAAGAACCAGTTTTCCATATTCTATGTTGTTGATTTGATGGACACACCATAAGTTGATCCCCAATAATTCCTGCTCCCTGGTGTCCCCCTTCCCAATTTAGTGTAATCTACACAGTGGAATCTGTGACTTGATTCTAACCTATTATATGACACAGGTGATGGAATATCACTCCTATGATTTTATTTATTCATTTATCTGGCTGTGTTGGGTCTTCATTGGTCTGCACGGGCTTTCCCTAGTTGTGGTTAGCGGGGGCTACTCTTTGTAGCGGTGCGTGGGCTTCTCATTGCAGTGGCTTCTCTTGTCGTGGAGCACGGACTCTAGGCGCGCAGGCTTCCGTAGTTGCAGCATGCAGGCTCAGTAGTTGTGGCACGTGGGCCCTAGAGCATGTGGGTTTCAGTAGTTCCAGCCATGGGCTCAGTAGTTGTGGCTCGCAGGCTCTAGAGCTCAGGCTCAGTAGTTGAGGTGCACAGGCTTAGCTGCTCTGCGGCATGTGGGATCTTCCTGGACCAGGGATCGAACCTGTGTCCCCTGCATTGGCAGGCGGATTCTTAACCACTGTGCCACCAGGGAAATCCCCACTCCCAATGATTTTATTACATTATATAAGAATCTGTCTGAGCAGATTGGTGAGAGACTCTCTTGCTCAAATTGAAGAAGCAAGGTGTTATGTTCTGAACTACCTATGTAGAGGGACATGTGGCAGGGAACTACAGGCACAGGGCAGAACTTAAGGGCAGCCCTAAGGCAACAGGCTGCAAAAAGCCAGGGCCCTCCATCCTACAGTGCCAACAAAGTGAGTTCTGCCAGTAATCTGATTAAGCTTGGAAGAGAATTCTTCCCCATTCAAACCTCCAGCTGAGAACACATCCTGGCCATCATCTTGACTGCAGTCTTGTGAGACACTGTGTAGAAGTCCCAGCTAAGCCATGCCCAGACTCCTGACCCATGGAAGCTGTAAGATAGTGTGCATCTTTGTAGACCACTAGGTTTGTGACAATCTGTTATATGGCAATACAAACCTAATACAGTTGATACCAATATTTTTGGAATGATTCCTCTGAAAAAATAAAAAAGTAAAGTTTAAGGGGAAAAAGAAAAAAAAGAAGAAGAAAATAATTGACCCAATTAGATCTTTATGTTGAGAGGTTATTGTTTATATGCAATGAAGACCAGAAAATTATTGTAATATTGTATATATTAAAATTATAAACAATTAATAAACAGAAACCTCAGTTAAGTAGAATCAGGAGATTAGAAGGGGGAGCTCTCAAGCCTGTGAGGCTAGCAGAACCCAAAAGGAAGAAGAAAGACTCCTCTTCTTTCCTGGCTAGGACTCAGCAAAAAATCACGGACCCTTTGTTTACTATAGCTCTCCCAACTTTCTCCTCTCCTTGCTGTGGGTAAACTTGCTCATAGCTCACCATGGTTGCAGACCCTGAATCGCAATTCTCTGCTGATCCCAAATAAACCCATCACTGCTGGAGATATATCAGGCAGTCTATTTACTTCAGGTCAAAGTAATCAATAGTCTACAAAAGGAATAATTTTTTTATGCTATACAAGACTCAGATGCTTTATGGAGTGATTTTTTGTTTTTGTTTTTTTGTGGTACGCGGGCCTCTCACTGTTGTGGCCTCTTCCACTGCGGAGCACAGACTTCTGGACGCGCAGGCTCAGCGGCCATGGCTCACGGGCCCAGCCGCTCCACGGCATGTGGGATCTTCCCGGACCGGGGCGCAAACCCGTGTCCCCTGCATCGGCAGGCGGACTCTCAACCACTGCGCCACCAGGGAAGCCCCCTGGAGTGATTATTATGTCTGACACTGTATAGTGGAAAGAGCACTGCTACAGGCTCTGGACAAATATGAATTATGATAGTTGTTAGTGCTTTTCTCCAAATGTTTCCAGCTTTCTGGATGGCACTTCCTGGCCTCTTTGTGAGTCAGTAATGGGATCATGTGATAAGCTGTGGGCAGTGAGTTGACTTGGTTCATTTTGGACTGGAGCATTTAATTGTTGTTTCAATATTTCCTGCCTCTCTGTTATAAGATGGTAAACTTAGAGACAGTAGCTGCTCCATGAGCCTGGATCCTTGAAAAAATGTGATGAGAAAGCCCCTGCTATCAGCCCATAATGGACATACAACATGAAAGAGAAAAAAACTTTTGTTGTTCTAAGTCATTGAAATTTTGGGTTTTATTTTGTGCAGCAATATAACCTACCTGTTTTGACATATAAATGGTTCACACACCTACTTCACAATTTACTAGCTCCATGAACTTCAGCTAGCTACTCGACTTCTCTTATTCTGTTTCTTTAACTATGCAATAGGGGAAACAACAGCACCTAGTTCTTAGGGTTATTCAGACCCTATGAGATAAGAAAAAACAAATTGAATGGAATGGTGCAGTTGTTGGTACGATGTGGTTGTGTTGCTGTTGTCACCGTCATAATCCTTTGATACCCACTTATCGTGTGACTTAGCCTTGCTTCCAACATCTGGTGTCTGACCAAAACAAGAAGGGAAAGGATTCACCGAACACAGGGTTCAGATCAATATGTCTGAAGTTACCTACAGAGTAGTTCCTAAAAGTACTTTAACATATTGTTCCTTTGTGCTCTAGATGCCTGCTTTTGATTGGATTTCATAAGCAGTTTTGAACTGAATGTTGAATTACAAAGAAAGGAATGTGTGTGTGTATGTATTATTTATTTTTATATTATCTACTTAGTTTGGAAAATAATATACATCTATATCTACATGCCTATATTTATATATACAAATACATATCTCTATATATTTACTATTGTGTAAAATAAGGACTATATTGTGACAAGGAAGGCAAGCTAAACAGTCAAGAGGGGAAAGAGTTCAAGTACTGTGGCCACTTTGAGGCAAAGACTTACATGCTGGGTGGCTCTGCATGTTTATATCTTTTAAATTGTTTTATTTTCCTGATGTTACACATAGCACTGGGCACGTGAGATTTGACATTTTATATAACCTCATGTCAGAATTCTCAGCTGTGTTTACTTGCTAGGAAAGCAAAAATATTTTCAGGCAATTTCTTAGCTCCTTATTATGGAGACAAAAGACAGAAGTGACCATGCAAAATAAAAGGAATTGTTAAATCACATAACTTTGTGAGAAACACACATATTAAATTTTTTGACACTCCATCTTAATTTTTAAAAACAATAGAAACCTTCTAATATATCACCAGATATGTTACAAATTTTTTTTTTACAAAAAATTATCAGAAACGATCTGAAACATGTATCTGTATACAGCTTTTCATTATTTTTGTATCCATTGTTTTATTTTATATGGAACACAATCAGGAGAGATAGGCAAGGCAGTCATTCTTCCCATTTTACAGATGAAATTGATATTTAGAGAAATTAAGTGACTAGCCCAAGGGCCCAGAAAAAGATACCCCTAAGCCCCTTGTTCCCCTCTCTGAGCTTGTGTGTGTGTCGGGGAGGAGGCCCTTGGGGGATGGTAAATCGGGGAACAACCAGCCACTAAAGGCATGGAATTACCTTGGATTCCTTACCCAGTCCTCTATCACCAACCATATCCTGCCACTTTCCAAATTCTGATGTCTTACTTCTCAAATATTTTACCACTTTATCATTTTTAATCTCGCATCTGAGTTTCTGCTACACAGAGAGGTAGTAAAGTGCAAACTCAAGTTTAAGGTCTGATTCTCAATTGACTTTGATTTTGAGGCAGGTTCCAGAATTGTTTAGTGCATATGCCTTGTCAAAAAGACTTGGTTGCAGTTACTAACTAGATGTAAAAATTGACATAGGGCTTCCCCGGTGGTGCAGTGGTTAAGAATCCACCTGCCATTGCAGGGGAGACGGGTTTGAGCCCTGGTCTGGGAAGATCCCACATGCCGCGGAGCAACTATGCCTGTGCGCCACAACTACTGAGCCTGCGCTCTAGAGCCCGTGCTCCACAACAAGAGAAGCCACCGCAATGAGAAGCCCGTGCACTGCAACGAACTCCCGCAACTAGAGAAAGCCCATGCACAGCAACGAAGACCCAATGCAGCCAAAATAGATACACAAAATAAATAAATAAATAAAAATTGAGATGAACTAGTTATTTATCTTTCTAAGTCTTATTTTCTGCTACCTTAAAATGTGGGTAACAGTACATTCAGTAGGGTTGTTTTAAGAATTAAGTGAGATTCTAAGAGGTAGAGTGATTTGTATGGTGCAGATACATAGTAAATGCTTAGCACATGTTATTTAGTTTTATTATTTTGTTATTGATTATGATCACCTCTTTTCTGATCCCCCATTGCCTCCAGGTTTACTCTTTAGTATTTATCATCTATTCTTGACTTTTGAGGAAATGCATGAAGACCAACCAAATGAGTAAAGCAAAGGCTATTTATTCAGAGATTATAATAGCAAGGAAGTCATTCACCATCGCATGCATTTTGGTAGAGACTCAGAGGCAGTCAGCGGACTGGGAAAACTTTAGAGTGGAGAGAAGGGGAAGCTTCAGATATGTCCTGATTGTAGGCTGTTGACCTGGGGAAGCTGTAGAAAGGCTGACTAGAAGTGGGGCTTCCTGTGGTTAGGGGAGCATGTTTGGCTTTGGTTGGTCCTCAATTGGAAACGGGGACACAGATTAGGAAAGCTGTCAGTTATTAATCAAGTCCTGACTACTTTGGGCCAATTGTGCACAGTTATTGTGTTGCTTCCTGGTTTATTACTAGACATAGCAGTCTGACTTCCTATAAGTCTGACCTATAGCAGACATATAGTTTTCCTGGTCCGTTTATTGTACATAAGGGGTCAGTGTTCTGGGCAGGATGCTGCAGGTTGTGAGTCAGAATTCTATTTTTGCATATGGTCTGGCCATTGTCCTTTTGTGTGTTTTGTCTCTCATCCTTCCCTCATAGTGATACATCTAAGACACAAATTGTAGACGGTGACTTCTCTGCTTAAAATCCTTCAATGGCTCCTCGTGTCACTAGGATAGATTCAAAGGCCCTGAGCAGGGCACTCAAGGTCCCTCAAGGTCTTACTCCTTCCTATATTTTCAGCTTCATCTAAGACCACTTTACAAGGCAGTTGAGATTTTTCTGAAAGCAAGAACAAAAACATTTGCTTCTCCTCTGCACACAACATGCTGCTTGTCAGCTCTGCTCATTGCTGTCTCTACAAGGAACACCCTCCATCTCATGACTTCTCTCTTTTTCTCCCTCCTTTCAGCCTCAGCTCAGCCATCTCCTCTTAAAGCCTTCACCTAAAGTCAACAGGCTCCTGAGCTACCATATGATCGAGGGATCCCAGTCCTGGGCATATATTCAGAGAAAACTCTAATTTGAAAATATACATGCACCCCTATGTTCATAGCAGCACTATTCACAATAGCCAAGACGTGGAAGCAACCTAAATGTCCATCGACAGATGAATGGATAAAGAAGATGTGGAATATATATATATACACACACACACACACACACACACACACACACACACACACACAATGGAATATTACTCAGCCGTAAAAAAGAATGAAATAATACCATTTGTAGTAATATGAATGGATCTAGAGATTATCATACTAAGTGAAGTAAGCCAGACAAGAGAAAGACAAATATCATATGATATCGCTTATATATGGAATCTAAAATAGGACAGAAATGAACTTACTTACAAAACAGAAATAGATTCACAGACATAGAAAACAAACCTATGGTTACCAAAGGGGAAAGGAAGAGGAGGGATAAATTAGGAGTTTGGGATTAACATATACACACTACTATATGTATAATAGATAAACAACAAGATCCTGCTGTATAACACAGGGAACTATATTCAATACCTTGTAATAACCTATAAGGGAAAAGAATCTGAAAAAGAATAGATATACATGTATATGTATAACTGAATCACTTTTGCGTTACACCTGAAACTAACACAACATTATAAATCAACTCTACTTCAATTTAAGAAAAAGTCAATAGACTCCTCCTCTGTGATCCTAGAACATGATGTGCAAACTTCTGCCCAGCACTTACTGTATCCTAATGCAATTCCATCTTCATGTTTGTTTCTGTCCCTTTCCAGACAGTGAGCTTCCCAAAGGCAAAGACTGTCTTATTTATCCTCTTCCCTAGACCCTCACCCAGTTCCTGGCATGTGTTTAAGATACTGCACTGAATAAGAGTGAAGGATGAGGACCAATATTTTCATTGTCTGACTTCTGTTTGAGAGGTTTTTTTCCCCCAGTATCTCATGTCTTATGAAAATGTGACATTAAAAATGAATGCTGGAAAATAAATTCAAGTGGTAGAGTGGAACCAAATATGATTAAGACATTTTCAGCTTGTCCTTTGTGACATTTCAGAAAATGTCTCTATTCTGAGGTTAAGTATTACTTGAGCAGTCTACACGCTGCAGTCGGAAGGCAAAAACTGCTCTTTGCCTGACCATCAAAACCAGATCTAGGCGTTTTTTCTGCAACATTTGTGCCCTGGAATGTAAATACTTGCTGTTTTTCTGATTAAGACTTCAATACTGAGAACCTTGACACACTGATCAAAGAGCCCACCTTAAGGCAAAGAGAGAAAGCAAATCTTCTCAAAGAGAAAAGCAAAAAAAAGGACCCCTAGATTAGATGGCATACTTTTGAAGTGGTTCCTATCTGTGGAGGCCAGTGCCTGCCCAGGTGTGAGGCCTCTTCTGGTTGACTGGGAGCAGATTCACCTGGAGCTTTGTCTCATAACCACCTGCCGCTTTCCTTTCTCCCTGACTCTAGGTCATTGCTCTCTCCCAAGTGGGAGCTACAATTATCCTTGAAACCAGTATTTCCATGTGTTTTCTTGCCACTCCAATCCAACCACCCACAGTTCCTAATGCATACTTCTGATCATGTCCTTTACCTGCTCAAAATGTCACAGTTCCTCACGGTCCAAGCTGTAGGTTTGTGCCCAAGGTCATCTGTCCTGTGTCTGTAAGTTACCTTTTCATGTCTAGTTCACCATATAGCCTTTGAATCACACTCCAGATAAATTAATCTATGTACTTTTTTCAGAACACATTTTGCACTGTCTCGTTCTCATGAAATTCCTCAACTAGAAATTTTCTACGTGTCTATGAAGATTTTGCTGATCTCTTTACCCTAGGGTTTCCCGGTGTGAATGAAAAATATTGCCTGCCATATCAGTAAACAATGGATATTGCAGCCATCAAGCCATCACATTACAGCTGCCCTGATGGTGAGCCCTGAGGGAACTCAGGATGGAAAAGCAAAGGATACTGGCCCCAGATAGCTGAGGTGTATATCAAAGGAATGATATCAGTGAACTCAGACTCTTGCGTCTTCCCACATACAGAAAAGTGTTAAATTCCTTAACTTGAGAGATCCAGTTTTCTTTAATTAAGAGTAATCTTTTTATGTTCCAAATACCTGGTCTTTGTTGCAAAAACTCCTATATATCCTGGCTCCTCCCTCACCTCTTCAGGGCAGTGTCTCAGAGTTATCTGAGATGCTGTGCCCCCGGCTTAAGTTCTCAGTTTTGTCCGCTGAATAAAACATAACTTTCAACTTCTAGGTTGTACACTTTTTCAGTTGACACCAGGCCCACCTGAAAACGGCAGGAAGAAGCTTATTAAAAATACAGATTCCTGTCCTGGAGGCAGCTTCAGCACTCCTATAAAAAAGTGCTCACAGAAGATGCCCTCTTAAAATGTTTTTGGGAGTTACAGTGCCTGAAGGATCTGCCTTAATGTAGCATCAACATATCATAGACACTGGTTGTACTTGGATTGGGTGATACAAATTAATAGAAACATTTGTATGTTTGTATAAACATAATGTTTATACAAACATTATGTAAGAACAGTGTTTGATATCAAATACTATTATTATTATTATTATTTGGATTGGGTGGGCTTTAAGGAGACAGATGATAGCATCCAAATATAGAGTATTTCATTTCTGGGTGCATGCAGAAGCTGAGATTTTAAGAGGCACTCAAAGTGATTATTCTTTAAACTGAATTTTAAAGGAAATAAGCCAACATTTTTCATAACTTTCTTGTGGTTGGCAAAACTTAATTCTTGGGTACTTATTTCCTCCAATGGGTTTTCAATGCCACAAGAGGCTTTGTCTTTTATGCCTTAAATCTCCACAGAGCCTAGCAAGGATGCTTTTTAAAGCAGAAGGGAACTGCCAAATGGTAAATCTTTAGCCTGGAGAGTTTTGAGGTAACATGTTGTTTGATACTGCTACAGAGCAATAATTTGGGGGACTAATAGGATGTTTTAACGACAATGTTACTTCATGTAGAAGATATATTTCTGGCAAGTGTCAAGTCTGCCCATCATTTGTAGCCATAATAGAAAAGGAGAAACAAAGTTGAAAGTATTAGTAGGCATGCCCAACATACAATCTAGCAGAATGTACACTGGAAGAATTTGACTTAGAAGACTCTGTACTTAATTTCTTGACTTTCAGTAAGTGAGGGTGTTGGATATTTGTCTGCAGTTGGTGTATTGATAGGCGCACAAGAATATGCTCAGCTCAAGCAGAAAAGCATGTGTCATCCTGGTACATGAAAGAGAACCAACAAAAACTCAGGAGTGGGTGATAAAAGAAGAAATCAACAGAGGAGAAACAGATTCAAAGTAACAAACATCCCCACATAAGGAATTTACCGACTTGGAGATAAAGCCAAGCTGAATTGTATTTAGAGCTATACGTTATTCATCTATAATTCAAAGCCCTTGCTCTCTTACTGGGGTTTTAAAAAACTTATTTCTTACATTAAGCACCATTATTTAATTAATTTATAGATGAGTTTAATTAATCACTGATCTTCTAATGGAAATCCCTGTTGAATTTGTAGAAAGCAAAGGTAGATCCACAAAGTCTTGGTTAGAGAATGAATAAAAACTACAGGATTTGCTCCACAACAGTGAACATCCAATGAGCCGTATGGATTCACTTGTTGTTGGGTGTTTTTTATTTGAAGGCTCATTGCTTCTTCTTTATCATTAGGTAGCAAATGTACTTCATCTGAATTGAATTCATCAGTTATCTAATTAATAGTTATCTAATATTGTTAACAGTTGAGGGAAACTGGGAACGGGGAGAGGATGACATACTGATGTGCATAATTTGTAATGAACCAATTAAGCCAATCCAGTTTGACAAGCTGGATAAAAAGCTAACAGGTCCAGGGATGTGTTTTATGTTTTTACGCCCTACAGCTATAATGCAAAGTGAAGAAGAATTCTTTCTGCAAATAAACCCTACCTTACATCACCCTAAGTGATGACCATTACATGCTCTACTATACCATTGAGCAGTCTCATTAGGGCATTACATTTCATGCATTTGGAGTAAAAGAACAGATCCTTTGTTTTACCAAGATGTGGTCTAATACATCATTGCGTGTGACTCCATCATGATGCTTCAGTACATGGATGTTATCATGCACCAACAGTGTGGTTTATTAGGAATGTTTAGGACTCTAAATTTGGTCAATCTCTCTATAAACAGTGGTCTGAACCGGAAAAAATAAGAAGAAAAATGAGAACTTAAGTTTTAAGTGTGAATCAAATATTTTCCTTACTTTACCAAGTGTAAAGCACAAGTATTGTAAATTGTGACCCGAGTGCTTCCACTTGCCCCCGTCACATACACGGCAGGTGCAGCTGCTTGACTGCAGCACCCTTTTTTTTTTTTTTTTTTACCGAAGACTAACATCATTTTACAAATCTTCTCCACCTAGATCTCTAGCAGCCCCTACCCACAAAGTGGGTCTAACCTAGTCTCCATTTTGAATTCGCTTATCAGTTTTTATTACATTAGACAGACCTATCAAAAATTACTCAACTCATATTTCTGTATTTTCTGTCACTTTTTGTCTTCATCAATACACTAGGTATCGAAGACAGGGATCGAATAACTGTGGAAGTGATGAATACATGAGAATGAACCTTACAGAATTTAGGAAGAGAGAGGGAAAAACAAACCATAAAGGCCTCATTTCTTGAAGACAATCCTAGCTCCCAAACATTTTCCCCCAAATTCCACACATCACACTTTGAGGGGAGGGTGGAGGGTGTCATTCACAAGAGTGAATGACAAGGCGATTACACTGAAGCAGTTTGCACACACTCAGAATTGCAGCAATTGAGTAATATTTGCTAAATTAGAACCAGAAAATGGTTCTTTCTTTTCTTAGCCTCTCATCATGGACTAAATAGTAAAAAGTATGTCGTGATGTCCATAATTTACATTCAGGTGTTATAATGTTTTCTGCCGCTCTCCATTCGCACCTCGAGCTTTTAAATAAGCCGATAGGAACCCTGGCCACCCAGCTGGCAGAATCCAAACAGCGATGAGATGTCAAGAGTCCTGCTTTATCCACGGCTTACGTTCTGAACCATTTTCCCTTGCAAGCTTTGTACTCTGGTTCTTTATTTGCTCTGGTTGCCCTGTCTCCTGACCTCTTGTCTCACCCCTTGTCTCTTGCACCTCAGATACTGATTTTCTGGGGCTGACTGCAGCTCTTCTGCCGGGCCAGAATTTCACATCACTCTTCCATCTATGCTTGCTTTTGATTTCTGTAGTGAATAATGCAACTGGATTCTACTGACATCCCTTTAACTAGCCAGCATTTCCCCTAATTTGTCATTCATCTCACAGAATGTAATAGTCCTGTTTTTTCTTAACTCAAAGAGTTTTTCTTTTCTTTCCTTTACAAACAAACAAACAAACAAAAGACTTCTCAGGTCCTAACTCCTTCCTCTGTGGTGCTTTCATCTGTCAGAGTGAGAGTGGCTCCTGGAAGACGGAATTCCTGCCGGTTCGTGTACCATGTGGGTCCGTTAACTTAAGAGGTACAGCTCCATTGCTCTGTTAGGGTTCACCACAGGGGCACCTGCTTTCTGAGGAAAGTTCTCTGGACTTTTTAAAAACTAATACATTTTATTTTATTTTTCCTTGGGCTCTTTTAAAAATCCTTTTCTGTTCCAATATCCTATTGAGGATGATACATTCTATTTAACTGTCATGTCTCCTTAGGCTTCTCTTTGCTATGACAGTTTCTCAGACTTTCCTTGTTTGTGGTGACCTTGACAGTTTTGAAGAGTAATGGTCAAGTATTTTGTAGAGTGTCCCTCACTAGGGATTTCCTGATGTTTTCTCATGATCAGACTGAGGCTGAGTTTTGAGGAAGAAGACTGCAGATGTAAAGTGTCATTTTCTTCACATCATGTCAAGGGTTCAACATGACTCCTCACTGTTGATGTTAACCTTGATCCCCTGGCCACAGCAGTGTTTGCCAGATTTCTCCACCATAAAGATACTCTTCCCCGCCTCCCCCATTCCTATCCTGTACTCATCGGAAGGAAGCCACTGCCAGCCCACACTTAATGAGTAGGGGGTTATGCTCCGCCTCCTTGAGAGCAGGATACCTACATACATATTTGGAATTCTGTAAAGGATATTTGTCTCTTCTATTCATTTATTTGTTTATTCAATCTTTTTTTTTTTTTTTTTTTTTTTTTGCGGTACGTGGGCCTCTCACTGTTGTGGCCTCTCCTGTTGCAGAGCACAGGCTCCGGACGCGCAGGCTCAGCGGCCATGGCTCACGGGCCTAGCCGCTCCGCGGCACGTGGGATCCTCCCGGACCAGGGCACGAACCCATGTCCCCTGCATCGACAGGCGGATGCCCAACCACTGCGCCACCAGGAAAGCCCTAGTCAATCATTTTTTTTTAGTTTTTTCTGAGATATACATTTTAAAGTAATAACTAGAATTATGACTTATAACATTATACCAGAACATATAAGATTTTTAGAAATTTCATGTAATGTCTGAAACATTTATATTAACATATTTCCATACAAATAACCAAAAGAAAGTTTAGTATTAGTTGTTTTTTTTGTTTTTTTTTATACAGCAGGTTCTTATTAGTCATCAATTTTATACATATCAGTGTATACATGTCAATCCCAATCGCCCAATTCAGCACACCACCAACCCCACCTCACCGCGGTTTTCCCGTCCATACGTTTGTTCTCTACATCTGTGTCTCAACTTCTGCCCTGCAAACCAGTTCATCTGTACCATTTTTCTAGGTTCCACATACATGCATTAATATACAATATTTGTTTTTCTGTTTCTGACTTACTTCACTCTGTATGACAGAAGCATGGAAGCAACCTAAATGCCCATTAACAGACGAATGGATAAAGAAGTTGTGGTACATACATACAATGGAATATTACAAATTGAGTCATTTGTTGAGACGTGGATGGATCTAGAGACTGTCAATCATTTTTAAAATATCAGTATGGGCTCATGGATATTTATTTTATACCTTGGGTTACAATCCAATAGAATTTTATGTATTTTGTTCAAACTGTTTCAGCTTTGGTGAGTTTCGTTTTGTAACACAAAACATAACTCCTTTCATAGGGATTTCACTTCACATTTTCTTCAAAGATTGGAGGGAGGATAAACTAGGCCAGCACTAGAGGTGTTTGAATTTGAGGTTTTTGGCATAAGTTATAAACAGTGGCCTACTTTGTATAATCCACCCATGCTTTTGGTATTTGTCCTATGAACTATGCAATCAGAATACCATGCTTCAAATATTCCTAATGTCTATGATATTAGAATTCTAATATTCTTGCCTCACTGGAGGGAAAAAAAACTTTCTTAGGGTCTTTAATAAACTTTTGTATTCCACGAAGTCTCTGCTATCTACTTATTTACACAGTCATCCTGTGGCTCAGGAAGAGTTAGAGTGAGCAAGGGGCAAGTCACATACTCCACTCAACCCTTCCCAAACAAGAGGATTCATACAATCAATACACGTATTATGATTAGATGCTAAAGAGTAACGTAATCGGAAACCTGCGGATATAGTGTTCATAATAATCAACACATTCCTTTATGAATCACAAAACATTCAAAGAGATATTAAATACACCCAGTACAACGCCGGGGGATGTAGTAGACACTTAATAAATATTGACTGAAATAATAATTCATGACGTTTAGAATGTTTTCTTCATTTAAAAAATCTTATTGATTGTGTATTAACTATGCTAATCTCATTTCTGTGTGTTACATTTCTGAGTCCTTTTACCATGTATCAACTACTCCACGTCCTCTAGGAAGGCACCTAACAATTGTTATTTTTGACAAGATGTAAAAAAGTATGTCAGTAAAAAGTCTACAAAGAAACATACCAGAATAGTTACTTTTCTGTGCTGAGACTACAGATGACTATAACGTTCATTCTTCATTTATATATTCTCACATTTTCTATAATAACCTTCATTACTTTGTTAGTGGTTAAACATGTTTATTTATTTATTTCTAATGCAAATACTTCTACTGCTGCTACATATGGTCAGTTAGTGATGTAAACGTTATTCCATATTTTGGTCCCATTGCAATGGAAGGTAAAAAAAATTCTAACTGGGAACTTTAGGTAAGTAACAAAAATGTATTTTAATCATTAACAAGACTTTATCCCCAACATATTGGTCTGTTAAAAACAAGTAATACAGGATATTATATCTTAGTCCCTGGTAATCTATGGACATTTGTGGTAAACCTACAGTGAGACTATGGAAATCGTTGAAAAAAAGATCACAGAGCAACTGGGGATTCTTCTGTAATAAAGTATGGCTGCCACGATGAAAGCAAATGCCCCCAGTGTGCTGCAGAGACTCTCATTAATTGCGTGAGGAGGGTTTTCCTCCTGGGGGCTCATGTAAGTGAGCATTTTACTCCCAGCACTGTTATTCAGGGATGTGGTCAGGCACACTTGCCCTTGGAGGAGTCTGCCTTTGATTCTCTTTTTTCTGACTGAATTACAACTCAGAATATCGTGTGGAAGTGGATTTGCAGACTAACCCTCCTGAAACAAGAGCACTTATTACGCTGCGAGGGCACTGTGGTTTTCCTTTGAAGTCTGTTCAAGGGAAAGTTTTTGCTTTCCAACAACATAGGAATGATTCTTCTGGACGACGCTTTGAGTTTATCAATCTGGGGAGGTTATAGCCAGAGAAAAACTACAAAAACTCACATTCAGCAAACACCTAAGACCTTTGCCATGTGGGAACGCTGAGCGGATCGAGGGTAGAGGTGAATGGGCACGTAAAGGAGGGAGAATCAAGGACATGATAAACTGAACTGCCCTAAATGTGTACTTTACTTTTCTTCTTTAATTTGAAAGTTAAAATTATAAAAACATTTATAACCGTCTCAGATGCAAGTCTTTCTGTCACTGGTTATGGTGATAATGAGGATGATGATAGGGTTTCCTTCAAACATCATGAATCTCTACAATTCTTTGAACCTTTCTATACTTTATGCCTCAGATCACATCATCTTAGGGGTTAAAATGGGGCCAAGCTAGCAATAATCTCTTATTACTTTGACATTTGCCCGCACCAGCAGTTTCAGCATCTCCAACCTCTGAGCAATATCTGCATTTATTTTTGTGAGTCTGTTAAATCATGTTTCAAGGATGCTTATGAGATGGTCTTATTAAGTTCCAAGTGTAATCCTCAATTGACTCTCCCATTTTGGCTCAGTTCCTGTTTCCACTGTCACCACTACCAACACCACTGCAGATGCTTCAGACTCAGGGAGTGTCAAAGCAGCACATTCTCGTTCTCCAGAATCACCAGCAGAAGGATGGAGCTGTGCTGCATGGGAAGAACGCTGCCTCACCAGCAACTGTGTTGACATCTTGTTACAGGGGTCTACACCCCAAAGTCTCCCAAGAGAAACATGCCTCTCAGTTTGGAGTTGCAGCCCCATCCTCACTAGCATTTAGAGAAAAGCCCATGAAGTTTGATACAAAGAGACTTTGGAGGAGGCTGCGTTCTCTGCTTCCACCCCATCCGGTGCTCAAGCCCCTTCCATCAAAATCTCACTCCCTTCTTCAAGGTTAACTCACCATTCCCTAGAGTTCCATCATCAGCTGAGTTGACACAGGCAATGCGTCACATTCTAACTTCTGCTACATTGCAAGATGAGACTTACATCAGAGCATTATTTTTGTGTTAACTTTACTAATTATTCACTTCTACGAGCATACCCAATTCCTTACCTCCCTGAGTTTCTATCTTCTCATTTGTCAAACAGGGCAGAAACACTTCCCTAGGAGGGCCATAAAAATGGCGTGGTATAACATATATAACATTTAAAGCACTGTTCTACCATTATAAGACCATAATATGCAATGTATTAGTACCGGGTGACTCAGCAAGCTGAGAATCCCCTGGAAGAGCTTGGGGAAAATAAGTTATCTGGTCAAAACAAGGAATCTCTCTCTGCTCTAGAAGTTTTACTGATTTGGTGAAAAATGGACTTAGATAAGAAATAAATACAAACATGGCAGTTGTTTTGAGAAAGGAGAAAGAGATCACCCATAAAGCAAACAGGATCATGTCGATATCAACCTTAAATCTGAAAATTACGGTAATTATCCTCACCAAACTTAAAGGATTCTATGAATTGTGGCATCAGTGCCAGGTCAGTAGGAATCAAGATGATTTGGGTTTCATGGACTGGAAAGGTGGGAAAATATTACTGGGTTTAGTCAAGGTGAAAGGGATTTACAAACATAAGTCATCCAGAAGGTTTCCATATCTATATGTAGTCTTGGATTTCAGATATTTTCATGACTGCTGAGAAAGGGAAATATTGCCTCAAGTCAATATGTCAACAAAGTAATTGCCTTAAAGCTCAAAAACGGTTGCACACATTATGATACTGTCATTATGTCCTTGCTCCCTCATTAAACGTTTAAGGGAAGGAAGCATATCTTTACCTTTGTTTCTGTCAAAGTGTGAGCTCACAGTCTGGGGCATAGAGAGCCCACAAATAATTTTTTATTTTCGAAATAAAGAAGTTAAAGACTAAATTTGCCTTAGAAAAGTCGTTCGTTTGACATGCTTTCACAAGCTACTTCCGATGGCTCCTTAGCAGGGAAATGCTGCCCGCTGCATCTAGGTCTGTTGCCTGCTGAGGAATCTGCTGTATCCAGAACTCTAGGGAGTGCAGAGCTTTGGACCAGAGGGAAGGGCCAGCGTTCTGACTGCTGTATGAATGGGGTAGAGTTGCTCCGAGATTTCTCCATTATGAATATTCCGGTGACCCTGTTTGAACTGTGCTATGGTATACTCCCTACACATTTCTCCTTCCTGACTTTTGTCCAATTGCCCTCTTTCAATTCACCAAGATGGCTGTCTCTACATTAAGGTTTTACCTGTTGTTTCTTTTTTAACATGTCTAGTCTAGTATAGCCAGAGACCAATAAACTTGCCCTTTATTCTTAGAACCAATGGCAATTCAAAACCTCATTTACTGAGGGTTTTGTCCTGCCACTTTCTGTTAAATGGAACAAGTGGAAGCGCGGGTGAAAGTCGTTCAGACTCTGGCTCTGACACTGCAGTTTCAGAGCTCACAGGCTGCTGGAGAGAACAATCATTAGTTGGGTCAGGCGAGCTCAGGATTTCAATCTGGGGTGTCCCACTGAATTTGAATTAGTTCTTTGGTTGTGAGGAAAAGGGCTCGTAGAGCTGTGTTATTCCATACCAGCAACAGAAATCATAGAGGAGGGTGGCTAGCTCCTGTGTGTGTGTGGGGGAATTCTAATGGGAGACTATTGATCGAAGAAATCTTTCAATTCTGAGATAGGTCATATAAAGATCTTCCTCTTTTAAAAAGTCACTAAAGGGTCATATCCAAATCCAGGTTGGAAAGAAGTTTGTAAGTGCCTACTTAGAACAAAAGCAACGCAAACTTTCAACAAATGTTTATTTATGAATGCTTGGTATGTGTCCAGCCTTTTTTTTGGTTTGTGCGTTTGTTTGTTTTTACTGAAATTTAATGTGACTGAAAGCCTGAAGTTTGTTTAAGTAGAGACAATATTAGCTGCTGATAATCAAGTGACCTTGAAATATTATCTCACCATTTGGGCATCAGTTTTCTTAGGAATAAAATGGAATAATAATTCTTACTTTATTTGATTGTTAAAAGATACTTTTCCTTTTACCTTGGAGTTTCAGCAAAAGTTGCAAACCTGAGAACAATAGGTGATAGATGAATCCTCTTTTATTCTAAAGAGTAAGCTGAGCAGAAGCCTAGGAGCCTCTCTAGGGTTTACTATGACCTTCAATGCCCCCGTCCCAATACGCCTATAAGGAGAGAAGACTAGAGAATTTGGAAAATATCATGGAAGTAGAGTGTCAGGCGGTGGCAATGCTAAGGCATTCTGTCTCTTCTTTCTATCAAGCATGGAGGGTGTGCTCCCCACGCTGGTTCAAATTAGTAGGGCAAGATCTCAAGAAGATACTCACAGAGATGTCCTGGGTGGAGGTGGTATGGGGCAAGATGAGAATGTTCCGGAAGGCCCTGAAGTTTGCCCTTAGAAGTGAGGTCCATGTGAGGATACAGTGACTCGGGGAGGCCTGCAAAGTGAGAAGAAAATGATCTCGATGGGGCTGCACTCTCACCATTTGGCAAGAATACATGCATTTCCTGTGGACCCACTGGATGCTATTAAATGAGGAGGAAATTTTAGCCACAAGAGTCAAGTTAGATGTGTGGCTAGAACTGGTGGCAGGCAAAGCCCGCTGCCCCTTTTGGGAAACCACAGTGCAGAAGATGCTGGTTGTGTGTGTGTGTGTGTGTGTGTGTGTGTGTGGGGGAAGTGCCACTTGGAGAAACTCACCTGTTCTCTGACACACAGCTTTGGAATGAAGGGTATTGACAGTTGAATGAACCAGTATCAACAACTTTTTGCCAGTTTCTTCTAATTCTCAACCCTCTCCGTCCACTCTACCCTCTATCAAGTTCAGGCCTATATGCACTAGCTGCTAACTCAGAGGACGAGCATCAGGATTGCGTGAGGCAGTGGGGAGCGCTCACCTAGTGCACAGTGAGAGCTCACAGAGAAGGCTCTTAGGCACACGATTACAGTGACTCAGGGAAAGAGAAGTATTTGTTTTACGTATGATACGCAATCACACGGGTTTTACTGTTACTACAGTAGGTTTATTTCTGAAAAGTTCATCCTGAAATGGATCTCTTTAGAGAATGCACTCCTTACTACTGACTTAAATAATCAAGGTAAAGTCCCATTGCTCTGAAACTGTTTTCCTACAGTTTTAGTAAAGCAAATAAGTTATTAAAATCATCGAATCAGGACTTCCCTAGTGATCCAGTGGTAAAGAATCTGGCTTCCAATGCGGGGGACACAGGTTCGATCCCTGGTTGGGGAACTAAGATCCCACATGCCGCAGAGCAACTAAGCCCATGCGCCACAGTTACAGAGCTCGAGTGCCTCAACAAGAGAGCCTGCGTGCTGCAAACTACAGAGCCTACGCACTCTGGAGCCCATGCGCCAAAACTAGAGAGAAAAAAACCCGCACACCACAACTAGAGAGAAGCCCGTGCACCACAACTAGAGAGAAGCCCGAGTGCCGCAGAGAAACATCCTGCATGCCTCAACGAAGATCCCGCGTGTAGCAACTAAGACCTGATGCAGCCCCCAAAATAAAGAAAATAAACAAATTGAAAAAAATAAAATAAAATCATAGAATCAAAGGAAACCAGAGAGGAACAAGTCACAAATAGGATTTTAAACCGTTTAATTTTATTTTTGGTTTTGGTTTATTGGCATTAAAATCTAAAGCAAAAAAGAAAAACAATGCCAAGCTAGGAAACACTGAACAGAAAAATCACTTATCTGCTGTCAAAAATTTCTTCTTAATTCTTCTTGGTTTTTCACACCATCCTTTTCAATATTTTTGCAGTTATATCTTTATGGGATTTTATTTATTTATTTAAATATTATTGGATTTTCTCTATATTATAACTCAGTGAACATGTACTTGGAGCTTGTAACTTGCTTATGCTACACTGAGAGAGTTTAGAGAGAAAGATACACAGGCATCAAGATAACAGGTCTCTACTAGAAATCATAAAATAAGGGAGTACTTGCAAAGCATGTAGAACTACACAATAGGTAACATTGTTAATTAAATTTATAGTAGAGCTGATAGTAAGGTTGGTAATGTAACTTTTTGTTATTGTCTTTTAAATATGTTACAATATTAAAAAAATAAGATATTAGCATACTTTTACATCCCGAGTTATATTTGTTCAGTTTCAGCCCAGGGCTTTGCTTCTGAGGTATTGGCTGCAGAAAATACATAGGTCATATACTCTAAACCTTTGCAGTAATCCCCAGAAAGATTTATCTGATCTCTACTACACAGCTTGATTTTATACAGTTCCTGCAGGTCCTTTTCTCAGACATCTAATCATTCTTTCCTAGGGGTATAAAGAGGGAAGGGCAGAAATCACTGACACTGGCTCAAGAAAATGCATTTTTTTTTTTTTTTTTAAGCTGGTAGAGGTCTGCTAGAAAGAATTGAATTGTGTGTAGCATTTTTCAATACCAAATGGCCTGGCCCATTTTACTACTGACTGACTACTAAAAATACTTCATTTAAGATTTTATCAGAGATTCTCATTTCCAGTAATGTCAAACTGGGATATTCAGATCAAGCCTTCAGTGAAAATGCTTAAAAACTCTTTAAAAATATCAAATTGCTGACAAGAAAGCAAGGAGCTCCTTGGCTAACATCTAAGAGGAGCTGAAAGAGAAAGAGATAACCAGAGCACCAGGTAACCACAGCTACTTTAGCTCTGAGGTTACTGGATCTCAGGGATCATGAGCCCTTGGCTGCTCAAAGAGAGGCATCAAACAGAGAACACTTCACATGAATCTCAGTAGAGATGAGTTACATCTACCCCTGTACCATCCACCACAGGGAACATCAAGGAAATGGTTGCTTTGTGTCTTAGGTCGGGTTTCCACAGAGGTTAGAGTCAGATCTGAGTACCAGCAGTTTATTGGCAGGTGTAGTGGATGCTATACTACACAGCCTATATCCCCCTCCTTCAGAAATGACACACTCATTCCACTACCCTATGAATGTGGGCTGCAGCTGGCTCTAGGGTGAGTCCCTCTTCAGAACTTGCCCTCAGCTGAAGAGAGCGTCTCATGCAAGGTCATCGCCTCCCTGGCAGCAGCCCACATTCAGTGACTGGTGTCTTCCATCTTTGTCTCAAAGTGGGAAATCTCTGAAGGCTGTTCTAACTCCAGAGCTCTTTTTGGGGTCATTTGGGGTCTCTGGGGCAACTGCATTAAGGTTCAACTTTTCTCTCTGCCCAATCTTGCTTGATCTGTCTTCACATATGGTGAAAGTACTCTCTCTCTCTTTTTTTTTTTTTGGCCATGCCGCGTGGCTTGCGGGATTTTAGTTCCCTGACCAGGGTTTGAATCCGTGCCGCCGGCAGTGAAAGCACCACATCCTAACCCCTGAACTGCCAGGGAATTCCCTGAAAGTACGCTCGAATAAGCCTCCTTTATATAAAATCTCAGAGCCCCAGAGTTTGTTTCCTGGGAAACCAAACTGGCAGGAAGTTATCCCAGAGCACAGGGATATGAGCCAGGGAAGGGAAGAGGGTCAATATAGGTTGTGTTAAGCTGTGGCTCAACCTGACTGGGGAGCCCTGGGAGGCTGTGCAGAACTTCCTCAGAGAGACAAGGAAACAGGTATTTTCCACCAACTTCCATACATCACTGATTGAGGATTGCTTTTAGAGTTGTCAATTGCCATGTCCTCTGCATCATCTGGAAGATATACCAGCACTTGCCCATGGTCAGAGAAGGAATTTCTTCCTTGCAGTAAGAGGGCACTGTCATGAATGGAAATGATGAGTTTTGGTGAGCTATGGTCAGGACATCAATGCTATTTACTATACTTTCATTCTATGTGAGCAGAGTGAAAAAGGAAAGGGAAAAACTTGATCCTGATTCCTTGTGATCAAGATCCAGTTCTGATGTGAGTTTACATCTTGTGTACACAGTATCTCTCTATGGTCCAAGCAACTTTGCATGTGAACTTGCTTTAAGTGGTTCTAGACTAGTAGTGCCTCCAAGAGCCTGGCAGAAGGAAACTCAAATCTATAATAAAAGCGGAGTTCACCATCCTAGACTTGATAAATCCCCACCTATATATTTTTGAAGGAGAGTAAGGAGAAAAAAGAAAAAAAAAATCAAGGTGAGAAGTAACAAAGAAGACACAGTGAGGGAAAACCTGTAGAAACAATAAAAAGAACATTTAGACTTATAAGAACTCTAGATATTAGACTTATAATAGATTATGCAACAACTAGTTTATTATGCATAATGGGAAAAATAAAAGTTTGAGTATATCTGTAGAACAGAAACTTTTAAAAACTTTAGTATTTGAAAGAGTAGAACTTCTGTAAATTAAAATAGAAATTTAAAACAATCTGAAATTCAATGCTCAGTAGAAGAATTGATTGCTGAATAGAGTCCACTGGAAAAAAAGTGGTAAAGTAGAAAATGGATCAGAAAAATGATAACAAATGTAGTACAGGGAAACAAAAGATATTGGAGATATCTTTTCATATTGGAGATATTGGAGATATATGGAGATATTGGAGATATTGGATATTCATATTGGAGATATCTTTTCCAATGAAAGTGTGGTAAGAAGACAAGGAAGGTATGAATGTAACTGGAGTTCCAGAAAAAAGGGAGGAGGCCTGAGAGGTATTTGAAGAAATATTGGCCAAAAGTTTGCAAATTTGATGAACCTATAAATGTACAGATCCTAAATGCTTGGAAAGGCCCAGGAAGAGAAATATAAAGAAAACTACACCAAGTCACATAATAACCTGTCATTCGAAACACATGATAAAGAAAAAAAATCATAAAATAGGCAGAGGGAAAAAAGACATTACATACAGAGGAGCAACGATAACAGTTATAAGAGACTTGTCAGAAACTATGAAACCCAGAAAAGAAAATAACAGAATCTTTGAAGTACTGAAAAAAAAATTGACCTAGAAGTCTATAACTGGAAAGAATATCTTCCAAACATGAAGGTGAAAGCCTTTGCCAGCAGACCTGTACTACATAAAATGTTAAGTAGGTCCTGTAGGCAGTAGAAAAATGGTCTCATATGCAATTTAGAGCTACACAACAGGTTGAAGAGTGCTGAACACAGTAGACTGGCATATTCACAGGACGGGATGCTATTTAGCAGTAGTAGGAACAACCACTGATGTACAGAACAATGTAAATGAATCTCAAAAAATGATTTGCTGAATGATACCTATTCATATTATTTAATTCCATTTACATAAAATTCTAGAACTGGCAAAACTAATCTATAGTGAAAATATCAGAGCAGTATCTTTTTAGGCATGAGATTGACAGGAAAGGAATATGATACTTTCTGAGGATCTGGTAATATTTTACATCTGGATAGAAGTTTGACTTTCGGAAGAGTATCTGTTTTTCAAAAATCAGTGAATGAACATATCAGACTTATTCATTTCACTTAAGTAAATTTCCCTTCTAAGAAAAAAACTAATATTGAACACTAGTTAGTAATATAAATGCTATGAGGAGGCCTCTGGCTGTCTGTAATTTACTTTGAAATGTATCAAGAAAGTGGATGATTAATAGATCGTAGGGGTAAATAGTTGGATGGATGGGTACTTGATAAAACGTGTATAATAATACGTTCATACAGGATCTAAGTGGAAGCTATAGAGGTGTTCATTGTAAAATTATTTCAGTTTTGCTCTACAATTGAAATTGTTCATTATAAATTTTGAAAAACAACCAGTACAAAGGGAAAAATGCTATAACCAAAATTATAAATATTTTATAAGTCAGTATTAGAAAATACTTTTATGACATTGTGGATTTCTTATCTAGAACAGAACATAAGGAGAATGAACCATAAAATGATGGCTTGACAAAGTCAACCACCTTAAATTTAACAACTTCTCTTTATCAGAAGACAGCATTAATAGAGCAAAATAAATGAGTTACTGAGTGCAAGATGATATTTGCAACACATAAACTTGAAAAAGGACTAGTTTACAAACCATACAAAGAACTCTTAAACACCAATTTTTAAAAAAATGACCAGGCAACACAAAACAAAAATTAAGCAAAATAATTAAGTGGACATTTCACCAAAAGGCAATCAAAATAGTTGTTAACTTACGATTAATAAATATAGATTAAAACCACAGCAAGAAACCAAAAATATCTCAACAGATCATGTAAAACTGCAAAGTCTAAAACACATCATGCTGTTGAGTATGTGGACCAATGAAACTACCCAACATTGTTGATATTTGGTAAAATTCCTTTGGAAAATTATTTGGCATTATCTAATAAAGTCAAATACACGCACATTCTATGGCACAACAACTCCATCCCTATTTGTTTACACTAGAGAAAATCTCACTTATATGCACCAAGCTGCATATGTAATAAAATTTCCATCATCTTTGTACACTCTAGCTTTTTCCCTAAAAAAAATCCAACAATCAACAAACTAACCAACCAACCTGGATGAAAATAAACATAATGTTGAACAAAATAATCAAGAAACAAAACAAAATAAATGCTATGAGTCATTCATAGTTCAAAATAGGCAAAACTAATGTATATTGATTAGCAGTGCATACCTAATTGTTAAAACCACACAAAAAACATATGAAATGATAAAGACCAATGGGGGGATAACAGTCCACCTTAAAGGGCAGTAATGGTGCTGTGGTTTGGCAGGGTGTGGGGTGCTGGTGCTTCTGGAGCAATGGCAGTGTTCTATTTCTTGACCCGGGTGGTGTTTACATGGGTGGTCATTTTGTTTGTTAAACTGCACTAATACATGTTTAATTCACTCTTTCATATTTATACTATATTTCACAATCTATTCTGTTTTAAAAAAATAATACAATATTATTGATAATGCTGTAATTCTATATTTTATCATAAACAGCACAAAATGGTGTTTTTTCTTGAATATAAGCTTAGCCCTGACTGTTTACAATCTCTTGAGTGGTTTTTAGGGCCACCCCTCTCAACTGCCCTCCCCGCAACACACACATTTATTCCACAGGATGCTGTGAAGCAGGGAGGATAACCTAGGAAAGGGTACCCAAGGACAAACTTCGTGCTACATCATTGATGATTTGCCCCAAAGAGAGACAAGTTAGCTATAAATCCTGGTGTGTCCCTCCAACATCAATGTACCCCTTTTACACTAGGGGTTCTGGGTGATCTGACTAATGTTAGCACCTTTCTACCATCATGATTCTCTTCCACATTTGATTCACAGTCATCAAACATATGAGAATGTGGTAGGTAATGGGGATACATAATCAAATAGTAATAATTAAGTAACAATAATAATTATTTTTTAAACCCAGCTAATTCTTATTAAGTACTTACTATGGGCTGGGAGTGTTTTAAGTGCTTTAGAGGTACTACCTCTTTTAATCCTTTTAGTGATTCTCTGAAGTGGAAGTAATTATTTTTTCTCATCTTACAGATTAGAAAACTGAGGAACAGAGAAGAAAGTCACTTGCTTGAAGTCACAGAGCATGTAAGTGTCAGAGCTGGATTTCAAACTCGGATGTTTGTTTCCACACTTGACTTCTATGCTTTTGGGTAAGAAATGAGTTCTTAAATATCATCTATTTTCTACACCTGTGTCAGTATTATTTCTAATACAGTACGGAAAATGAAGTGACAGATATACTTTAAATTTTCATCAATGTTGCACATTAAATGTATCTTTAAAATCAATAGTTACTTGAAGGATTTGATAGTATGTGTGGAAGAATTAATAATTAAAGGATGAGTTTTGAATTAAGGTGACTAAAATCAAATTCTAGATAACTTCACTGCCAAATGATAGATGACTCTGTAATTCCATAAATAATTCAAGAAATTAACCTTTAATTATATAAAGAAGGATTAAATGTCTGGTTGAATAAGTTAGCTGTCTCCATTCCAGATGCGCCACAGGTTAAAGATTTTATGTTTTTGCTTTTACTCATCTTTATTTTTCAGTAGCATAACACAAATACTCTTTTCCCAGAATCACTTTAAGAGTTGCCAAAACGTTAATTAACGGTCGTTGGGATTTCTTTTCTATTATCTTTTTTATAACAAACTTGGCTGCTGGCTCTGTGTTTCCTGATTTTAATGAAGCCAGCACTGCTGTACTGCTTCAAACCTTAAGGACAATAATAATAACCTCTATTACTATGGATTTTATATTATATTACTACACATCTATAAACTGAGAATAATAATAATGCTCACCTCAACCTCACAAGGTTGTTAAAAACAATAAATAAACTAGTAAATGACTTGTGCTCATTTCTCAAGGAGACTTGGAAACTCCACCAAGGGTGAATGAACCGGCTCAGAGCAGGAGCTTCTCACATGAGGGGAAGAGGCAGAGAACCAAGTTCCGCACGACTGAGGAATGTCACTCACGCATAGTGCTTCTGCAGAGTGCTGGGACCAGGAGTTAAAACTCCTTTAAAATTATGTCAGCTGCTCTGCAGGCTTAAAGTTACATTCAGTCGCAATTTTGTGGCTCCTAGCTCACTGGGGGGCCTGAGAACTGATTTACCCTGAAGAGCTATTTGCGGAAAAGTCTTGAAAACAAAATTCCAGTCCTGAAATATATGCCAAAAGAAGAAGCCTTAACCTCAGGAATAAAGCAAGTTTGGGGCTTTTGGCCAATAAAAGTCAAGACATAATTGGCAAGGGCAAGGTTGTCTGAATTGAAAGGACAGACAAAAAATTCTACGAATTGCGAACCTACTCAGTTAACATATGTTGTTACTTTTAATCTTTATCTATGTTTTTACAAATGAAGAAACTGAATTTAAGCTTTATACCCAGTGTGAAACATATAGTAAGTGGTTGGTCTGTGACTGAACTTAGTTTTCTCTCTGTCACAGTAAATTACACCCATGCCTCTAATTTCACAATCTCTAACCTCACAGAGGTCCTCAGTGTACCTTGCAATCCTCTTATGCTTTTCACATCCATCACCTCCCTTTTCCTAATTGGCTGTCACTGACTAGCTGTGTGACTTCAGGCAAGTCACTTAAACTCTCTATCTTGGTTTTCTCATCTATAAACCGAGAATAATAATAATACTCACCTCAAAAGGTTTTTAATAGAATTTTTAAAAGCTAATAAAGATATAGCCCTTAGAATAGTGCCTGAAGCATAGCAGGAACTATGGAAGTTGATGACTGGGATTCTTATTTCACAGTGAAAACACTCAATCAGAAGAACACGCTTCCTTATGCTCTGTTGTCGGACCACACCTACCGTCTGTATCTTATGCCAATTCTCTTGCAACCGTGATAAAGATCTTTGTTCCTATCCAGAGCCAATCTTTGCACTTTTAAACTGTAATGCATCTCCCACTTAAGGTCATCACTTCAGCTATTCATGCTTTTCTCTCTATGCATCATCAAATTTTCTTTCCCTGCTGGGTCACTGCTATCAACATAAACACACACCGCAATATCTTTCATCTAAAAACAAAGATGCCACAGTCCCTTCAGCCTTTGTCTCACTGCATCTCCTACCCACTCCCATCCCTGAAATAAAACTTCATGAAAGGGTTATGGGGTTAGGGTGTTTTGTTTTTCTAACTCTTCTCCTTTCTGTATTAAACTGCAATTGATTTTCCTCCTTTCTCTCCACTAGACTGCTCTTTTCATGGTCACCATAACACCCATGCTGTAATCCAACAGTCAGTTTTCCTCCATCATCTTACTTGATTTATCAGCATATGATGTGTCTAAACAGTACACCTTACAAAACCCGGCAAGACCCTGCGGGGCCCTCCTGGGTACAAAAGCTTTTCCATGTCCCCGGATTCTGGTTTGTAGGAAAAAGGTTTCAGCCTCCTAGAGCTTCCCTGAGTTCCAAAGGGCAGATTCAAATAGATACTGATTGGGCAAGTGAGGGAATGCAGAAACGGAGGAAAGGCGGTCAAGGAACAACAGTTCAGCTGTAAAGCAGAGCCCTACTTCCTCCTCAAGGGATATAACATAACAATATGATACAAATCTTTGAGTTCTTCTACAGGAACTAAGACGGCCCCCATGCAGGTGGAGGATGGTGACTATATGCTGTCCACAAGCATGTAGACCCCAGACTGATGGGAACCAGAAGTCTGATGACTGAGATTCCAGAAACATCACCCTCTTACCTCACCACCAACCAATGAGAAGAAAGTCATGCATCCTACAGCCCTCACCCCGAAACGCTTCCCTGAAAACCATCAGGGAGTTCCGGTCCTTTGAGCGTGACAGGCCCGTTCTCCTTGCAATAAATCCTTTCTATTGCAAACTCCGACATTAGTTTTGTTTGGCCTCACTGTGCATCGGGCACATGAACTTGGGTTTGATAACGTTTATCCTGCCTCAAAGGACTATCTTCACTTGGCTTCTAGAACATCATACTCTCCTGAGTTTTCTTCTATTGGTCTGCCTTTGCAGATTTCTCATCATCTATTCTAAATATTCAAACGTCACCGTGCTCGGTCCTTGGATTTCTGATTGTTTTCCTTTATTGACTCTTTACTCTTCTGGTGGTCTCATCCAGTCTCATTGCTTTAAAATGCATTCTATAAACTGATGGTCCCCAAAACAGAATAGTTCTCAAAATTATTTGCTAAAGAATGACTCTTTGGTGTACTCTCCAATCTGTAAACATTTTTACAATAGAAGCTCATTTTAACCTCATAACAAAGCTATAACCTACATTATAAAAATTTATCTCTAATTCATGTATGAATAATCTACTATAAAGAGTTAAATAAAATCTACTAATCCACTATAAATCTACTGTAAAGTGACTTGTATAAGATTAGTCAGACAGTCCTAAATCCTATCACTCTAAATCCATGTTACTGCATAATTCAATGAAAATATAAATAATGATAACTTTTTACTTTATGAAATTTGTAGAAAATTCCCCCAAACTTTTTGTCTACTGAATGGTGATTAAAAAAGAGTTCTACAAATACTCAGTTTTTTCTTTCCTTTCTTTCCCAGCATTTAAAATTGATTCACTAAAGATTATTGAATGTTACCATGAATTAACACTGGAGATGGAACAATATGAAATGCGTGGGATTTATTCTTAAGAATTTTGCTATCTCTGTTAGACACACTGAAGGTATATGTCTAACACTATTTTTATTCATGATCATGTTCAAAACAACTAGTTATAAGTTAAGTCTTTATATTTGCAAGATCCTTTGTTTTTAAACCATTGAAAACTATCATTTGAATGCTCTTCCTAGAGATAAAAGATGACCTATTAAATTTTCATAGAAATGCAGGAAAGCAGGCAACGTGAAAAGGAATGAAGCCAAGAAGAACTATTAGGGTCGGGATAAAGAAAGGACTGAGGTGAATCCAGTGAGATTTGAGAGCAGGTGTTAAAGATATAAAAATTTATTGACTCTGAAACAACAATGCAATGCGTCCCTGGTTCTTTCACTATTTATATTTCCATTCTTTTCATATTTCTTGCATGTTTCTCGTCTCCCATTACTCAAGTCTTTCCCAGTTCTGAATGCTCCTTGACTTTGATTATAGGATATTTTCTAGAAATTATATGGTAGACATAGATACTAATAGGAGGTTCCCACTATTTTTAGGCAAAAGCTTGTTGCTCCGTTTTTTGGATACAAATCTTTGACCTTCCTTTAATTGCCTTGATTGTCTCTATCCCTGCCTGCCTTCTCTGTATCCATTGTCTTACAGGCCAGTGCACTGCAGCTGTCTCATTTATATAATTCAGCAAATGTTCAGAGAGACAGAGCTGTGAACACAATTGTTTTGAGCTGTGAATAGAAGCAAGTTACATTGTGTGTTTCTGGGTAATTTCATCTGTGGCTTCCATTCACATACCATCACAAATGTTCTCGTCTCAGAAACAATTTACTTCTTCCCTCTTTTGCCCCTGACTCACTAAAATGTATGAGAGCCATAAACTTAGCAAAAACTTTTATTTCAATTTGCTAATTCTAGTTCTGCAATCTAGCCACCTTTATGTTATGCACACCACCTTTTAATGGCTATCTCTAGAAGAGGACTGAAGAATTTGAACAGTAGCAGGCAGCAAATTACACAGGAACTGTGTGCTTCTGGAGGTCAGACACTGTATCGTATTCACTCTGGTAACCCAAAGTCCTTAGCAGACTGCTAGAAGATTGCATGAGTAAATATCTGTGAATTACATAACAATATTTTAAATCCTTATCAAAGTTTGAGCAAAACACACAATGCAGCCTGAGGCCTCTTTTTGATTTTAGTTTGTCTAACCACCTTTCAGATGTCACTTTCACGTTTTCACTTACATAACCTAGCCCTACAACATTTAGCAATAAAAGCTTTCCTCAATATACTATTAGCCAAATTAATGCCATATACATTGATTAGAATATATAAAGTAGAAACACATCATTTACCTTGTAGAACTGTTAAGAAATATTTGAAGTGCTAATTGGTTCAGTGATAATGACTACCAACTAGCTAGTAACAATAACTTCATCGGTGGTGGTAGTGCTACTTTACTTGCATTATTTCATTTAATCCTCAAGACAGCTCGACGTTGAATATAATGTGAAGGGGGTTTTATAGTGGCTAAAGAACTTGCCAAAGATCACAGCGCTATCAAAAAATGCAGTAGAATTCCATCCTAAGGTACATCTCAGCCCAGAGCCTTTCCTCTTCACTCTAAACCGTAATTCTTCAAAAGACAGTACCTTAAGGTCTATGCCCTTGCGGAGCTTCATAGGCTAGACAAAATGCATCCAAATCCTAGGTTGGACAGAGCAATTCAATTCAACAAGTTCTATTTTGAAAATGAGTGTAGGACACAAAATTTCTCTAGGGAGTTTATAGATAATCAGAATTCAATCTCTTTCTATATGAAGGTTAGAAAGAACTTAGACAAGCACAAACAGGGCTCTAGTACAAGACTGATTATGAAAAATTCGATTCAGAATGTTTGCAGTGCTTTGAGGACATCTAAGGAAGGAAAGAGCATATTCTGTAGAGGGTGCAGCTTGATAAGGGGGAGAGAGAGAGAGAGAGAGAACAGTGTCCTTGCTAAGGGAGTTGCAGTGTCTTACTAAATGGGCAGGAGTCCGACAGAGATGATAAGAAAGGAAAGAGAAGAAGGCATTCCAGACAGAAAAAGGAGGTTGAAGTGAGGTGCAGAAATGAGTCATTTACAAAGCTCTCAAAGCAGAAATTGGATGGGAGACTGGAGAGGGTTTGGAGCCTAAGTTTTAAAAAGAAAGAACCATATCTGATTAATTAATTTAAAAAAATGTAGCCTAGAGAAGAAACACGTTAAACACAATAGCCACATGCTGTTATGTAACCTGCGATAGAGGCCATGCGTAAGATTAGAGGATGCAGGGTGCTGAGAGGAGTAGAGAACGACTTAGAAAGGATGCTGGCTTTCTTGAGGCACACAATGTTGACTATTAAATAGTATTTATTTGATACCAATTTGATTGACATTTATGAACTTTATTCAATGCCAAATGTACTGAAGTTTCACATGCTAGTGTTAATAACAACATAACTGTCTCACAAGGCACATTTAAGAATCTAGAACCAGTAGGCAGTAGGGCTCCTTGAGGGAAGAAGGTGGGGAAACCTGCTCCACATATATGCTGCGGCCACTCAGGGACTGCATAGGTGGTAACTCATTTTGGTGTCTGAGGTTGCTCTTTGATTGACAGAGACTCTTCATACTTCCCCTGAGTCCACTATGCCACCTCCAGAATATTAATTTAAGCAGAATACAAGAAGCAGGGGTCATAGAGTGCAGGCTTAAAGGAGAAGTGTGCCATTCTTTCAGGAATTTTTGAAAGTGAACTTGTAACTGTAATAGGCATCTTTCAAGCATAATTTACGGAAATATATTGGTTTTGTTTTTTGGTAAATTAAAGCATGTTGTGTTAAAATATTGTTCTCAAAGAACTATGAATCTCTTCAATGAATTCTGTTTTACATCTATTGGCAACACCATACTCACAAAGGAACTCTATAAATATTATCCTAATTAGAAAGTGTTTAACGTCTATTGTTATAAGAGATTCAGAAGCCTTTATTAATTCATGATGTGATTCAAGCTAGCTATGAAACGATGGGAATATGAAGAGTCATAGTATCATTGACTCCAGGTCTCTTATGTAATATAGACCATAGTAATCTTCCTGTAGTCATGACAACTGAGAAGTCAAGAGATGTGGATTGAATAGCTATTTTGTGTAGAGCACCTTACAAACTACAGTGGGGAAGGGGGAGAAGAATAAGACAAAGGTTCTACCCCAGAGAAATTTACAAAGTAGCATAACATAGGAATGAGCTTCTGTGTTTAAAATATGACCAACCAATTTTCTCTGAGAGACACGTTAAACTCAAGGGCTTTGGTTGCTTCCATTTTGGGTTGCCAAAGAGCCCAAAGTGATTTGTGCATCTCTTCAACTGCTCCGGTCAAATGTCTTTACCTAATAAAAATTTTTCTTTGTATTTCCCCATTTACTGAGAAGAAAACAACTTAACTCTAATAAAGATTTTTTTCTCAGAGGACTGCATTTTTCTCTTTAATTCTTAATTCATTATAAGCTAGAGAATGTTAATTAGTCCATTTTCTTCTTCTATAAATATTTTCCTTTTTAAAAGTGCAATGTTTGCTCTACTACAGTATTCAGGTTAAAATTGCACACACACACACACACACACACACATTTAACAAAAGTAAACATGACTACTGATTCCCTGATGCACAAGCATGTCTAGTGAGGTGTGCAGACTGCTACTGCAGTGTTCTAGTCTGTTCTGTTTAATCATTGCTAATACTACTCTTTAAACAACTCATGCTTTCCAGGTTCAGTAAAGAAAGTAAAAAAGAAATTAAAAATTGTATTCTGAATCCTTGAAAGAGCATTGGTTCACAATTGTTGCTCATCCAAAATGCTAAATAGCACTGACATAACTTGTGACAGATAACGTGAGATACAGGGTGATGTTAGCAGACTTCTGTTTGTAAGTTCACACCAGGCATCCTTACCATGGTTGGAACTATTTTTCAGGGTTTTGGTGTTATGAATTCTATTAAACTGATACAGAATTAAGTGGCTTAAAGGACTCGTGTGTGTTAACAAAACTTGTAAGATAACAGTATAAGTTGCCAGGAGAAAAAACTTTCAAGCAATGCAACTGGTTAACCGTTTGACTCTGAACTATGCTGTTCGTAAATACACCTTTGCAGGATGTCAAATTACCATTCACTGCTAGGTGACACTGAATGTTCCTAACAGCCAGGTTGGGACAGTTACACTAAAGTCCTACATGAAAACCTGTTCATCAGAACTTCTCTCCGTATTCTGGAGATACACTGACAGACCCTCCCTATCAATCTCCATTCATATTTGCTCTGTGTGTATCACTTCCCTTCACTTACTACAATATTACTTCAAACTGATGAACCATAAATCAGTTTGTAGCAGAGCACTTGTGAACACAGATCACCACTTATCAACTGTGTGACCGCAGCAGCTTCTGTAACTGCTCTTGACCTTAATTTCCTCATCTGTGAAATGAAAATGATGATAATGTATACTCCTAGCGTAGCTGTTGAGTGGATTACAAGATAGAATTCATGTAAATGCTTTGTTTACAAGACTGTATGGCACATAATAAGTGCTTTTATTGGATGATCGTTTTCTTAAGTTTCATTGTGTTAATTCATTTATTATCTTCCTTAATAAACAGTTATCAAGTTATTATCTTAATAGATGCTTACTAAGTGGATTAGGCTGCAGGTTCTATTGAAGGCATTTGAAGAGGTGGTGAGAATAAATAGACTCCAAGTGGTTCTCCCTTAACGGAGAACCCACTGTAATGGAGGAACAAGAGACAAGGACCAATGTGTGCTACAGAAGGAGGCACAAAGCACTAGGATAGCTCAGGGAAAACAAATTCCTAAAAATATATTCCCATCATCTTCTTTGACTTGTATGTCAACATTTCTTAAATCTCAGCAAACACATTCACAAAATATGTCCTAAACTGTGTTATCTCTCTATGGAAACATCACCACACATTAAATATTTTCAGGGTATCCTATCCAGAGGCACATGTGTTCATTTGTTCCTTATTACTGATGTTAATTTTGATCATTATGTGAAGGTTCATTTTCTCCACTGAATGGTTACCATTTCTTCATCAGCAATGATCTTCCTTTGGTAATCTCAAATACTGGGCTAAATATCCTTTACTAACTGTGTCAGTTACCTACTGCCAGGATAGGTGGCAAATGTGTAAGCAAGGAGGACCCACAATGCAATCTGCAAGCTTCTGCTGAAATTATGCTCGTTAATGCTCCGCTGACTAAAGCAAGTCCCATCGTGGTGCAGAGTCAGTTTGGGAAGGCACTACAATGCTATATGACAGAGGGAAGGGATATACGAAGGGTAAAGAATTAGGGCCACTGATGCCATCAATCTACTAACGTAACACTAAAATTAAGTCCCAACTAATGTAGGCGCTAAGGGAAATCTTGACAAATATTCTAAGAAAAACAAACTAGTGTATTCACACTCTACAAATGTTGCCTATATTACAATATGAAATACACTTAGGGATGGGTGCAGTGTTTTATTCCAACTCTTTTTGGTTTGTGGAATCATTTCATCGTTTATCAGGCTTTTAAAGCACTAAATTTCTGGTGTGATATTGACTACAACAATGGAGCAGATACAAATTATTCATTTCAAAATTTATGCTTGTACTCAGAAATGTCCACTGAACCATCGTCTATATGGGGTTCTATATAAACCCCATATATTGACTATATGGGGTTCTGTATAAAACAACAGCAACACTATAGTAGACTGTAATAGATCAACTTCTATAAAACATGACTGTTATCAGTTCTATGACACCACTTTCAGTAGCTGTGACCTTTGGATGCGACAGTAGCTGTGACCTTTAGATGTCTCATGGTAAACTATAAGAAGACAAAATTTATGTAATAACAACTTTAAAGACATTATTATCCTTGTGTAAAGTGCCACATAAAAGACATGCAGCTCATTTCCTCAAAATGTTCTAAAAACTGTTCATTTGGGGTCAAAATTTAAATAGCTCACAGGCATGTCCTTTCCTCAACTTTTTGTCATTGCCTCACCATTTACTGAATAAATTAATAGGAATGACCCAGATCACTAGAACTGGAGCCTTGATTATATCAGTGCCTCACAAATGCTCTGCTCATGTGAAGATTTGATGAGAACTGATGGAAACTGACCGGCTGCCCTTGGACATTCACTCCCTACATTATTCTCCAAACAAATCTATAACTTTGAGGCTGCTTCCAGCCATTGTTTCTTTTTTTTTTAAACATCTTTATTGGAGTATAATTGCTTTACAGTGGTGTGTAGGTTTCTGCTTTATAACAAGTGAATCAGCTATACATATGCATATATCCCCATATCTCTTCCCTCTTGTGTCTCCCTCCCACCCTCCCTATCCCACCCCTCTTAGGTGGTCACAAAGCACTGAGCTGATCTCCCTGTGCTATGCAGTTGCTTCCCACTAGCTACCCATTTTACACTTGGTAGTGTATATATGTCCATGCCACTCTCTCACTTGGTCCCAGCTTACTCCTCTCCCTCCTCGTGTCCTCAAGTCCATTCTCTAGTAGGTCTGTGTCTTTATTCCCATCTCGCTCCTAGGTTCTTCATGACCTTTTTTTTTTTTTTTAGATTCCATATATATGTGTTAGCATATGGTATTTGTTTTTCTCTTTCTGACTTACTTCACTCTGTATGACAGTCTCTAGGTCCATCCACCTCACTACAAATAACTCATTTTCATTTCTTTTTATGGCTGAGTAATATTCCATTGTACATATGTGCCACATCTTCTTTATCCATTCATCTGTTGATGGACACTTAGGTTGCTTCCATGTCCTGGATATTGTAAATAGAGCTGCAATGAACATTTTGGTACAAGACCCTTTTTGAATTATGGTTTTCTCAGGGTATATGCCCAGCAGTGGGATTGCTGGGTCATATGGCAGTTCTATTTTTAGTTTTTTAAGGAACATCCATACTGTTCTCCATAGTGGCTGTATCAAAACAGTGCAAGTGGCTTCCCTTTTCTCCACACCCTCTAGAGCATTTATTGTTTCTAGATTTTTTGATGATGGCCATTCTGACTGGTGTGAGATGATATCTCATTGTAGTTTTGATTTGCATTTCTCTAATGATTAATGATGTTGAGCATTCTTTCATGTGTTTGTTGGCAATTTGTATATCTTCTTTGGAGAAATGTCTACTTAGGTCTTCTGCCCATTTTTGGATTGGGTTGTTTTTTTTTATGATATTGAGCTGCATGAGCTGCTTGTAAATTTTGGAGATTAATCCTTTGTCAGTTGCTTCATTTGCAAATATTTTCTCCCATTCTGAGGGTTGTCTTTTTGTCTTGTTTATGGTTTCCTTTGCTGTGCAAAAGCTTTGAAGTTTCATTAGGTCCCATTTGTTTATTTTTGTTTTTATTTCCATTTCTCTAGGAGGTGGGTCAAAAAGGATCTTGCTGTGATTTATGTCATAGAGTGTTCTGCCTATGTTTTCCTCTAAGAGTTTTATAGTGTCTGGCCTTACATTTAGGTCTTTAATCCATTTTGAGTTTATTTTTGTATATGGTGTTAGGGAGTGTTCTAATTTCATTCTTTTACATGTAGCTGTCCAGTTTTCCCAGCACCACTTATTAAAAGGAAAGGCTGTCTTTTCTCCATTGTATATTCTGGCCTCCTTTATCAAAAATAAGGTGACCACATGTGCATGGGTTTGTCTCTGGGCTTTCTATCTTGTTCCATTGATCTATATTTCTCTTTTTGTGCCAGTACCATACTTTCTTGATGACTGTAGCTTTGTAGTATAGTCTGAAGTCTGGGAGCTTGATTCCTCCAGCTCCATTTTTCTTTCTTAAGATTGCTTTGGCTATTCAGGGTCTTTTGTGTTTCCATACAAATTGTGAATTTTTTTGTTCTAGTTCTGTGAAAAATGCCATTGGTAGTTTGATAGGGATTGCACTGAATCTGTAGATTGCTTTGAGTAGTATAGTCATTTTCACAATGTTGATTTTTCCAATTCAAGAACATGGTATATCTCTCCAGACAAAAGATCTGTATGCAGAAAACTATAAGACACTGACGAAAGAAATTAATGATGATACAAACAGATGGAGAGATATACCAGCCATTGTTTCTTTACCTTGAGGGTTTATCCCCTCAAGGGCATAATCTCACCACAGTAATTATCTGAATGAGTGATAGTAATTAAGGTTGACAATGGGAGTGCTGAGGGGTCAGGCTCTCTCCAATGGGGTTCATTCCCTTTCCTCTGTTTCAATTGGCTCTTGGGCAAGATAGGGGTATGAGATTAAGAGATACAAATAACTATGTACAAAATAAATAGGCAGCAAGTATATATTGTACAGCACAGGGAACTAGAGCCATTATTTTGTAATAACTTTAAATGGAATATAATCTATAAAAATATTGAATCACTATGTTGTACACCTGAAACTAATATTGTAAATCAACTATACTTCAATAAAAATAAATTTAAAAAATAAATGGGCTTTTCTTCAGTATATAATACCAAATAGAATATCTGTACTCTCATGCCCCTGAAGATCATAAGCTCAAAGGCCAATATAATTACAATACTAAAGAGAGACAATGCCTGTATCAGTCAGAATGGGAAAGGTTTTTCTGTGATAACAAAAAGTGCAAAAATCTCAGTCATGCGGAAACAATAGATACTGTTGGCCACTCATGTTACATGACAAGCCTGTGTTTGGGGGGAGGGGTCTCTGCTCCTCTCACTCACAGACCTAGGCTGATGAACACATCTTCTATCTGCACCATTTGAAACACAGGGCATCTTGGTCACCAAAGAAGAGTAAAGGAGGACTGGAAAATGAAGTACTGGCAGTCATCCTGAAACAGACACATGTACCTTCCACTCATTTCATTGCCCAGCACAAAACATAGGGCTGTGTCTACCTTTAAGGGTGTGGGAGAAATGTGAATTTCTGGACATCTGGAAAAAGATGGGAGCCAAGTGTGGAAAAACATTGCTAATGTATGTCATGAACTGCTCAAAGAGTTTTAGAACTGACAGACCAAACTTTTAAAATAAGTAAGCCAAATATACACAAAGAAGAGAAGAAAAAACTTAGTATTATGAAACAAAAAAATCATAAAAAAAGAACTATGTGAAAACATCAGATCTGAGAAACTTACTGATTGAAATAAAGAATGCATTAAATGAGGTAAATAGATATGTAATTACTGTGTTAGAAGACCAGATCAAGGAGCTCTTCTAAAAACTTGCATGGAAGGAATATATAGACCAAAATAAATGAGGCCTCGCTAAGGACTTGCCTTATTAGGAGGAAGATAAAGATACGGATAACTCTAAGAAATCAATAAACACACTTATGGGTTTTAAGTTATAAGCTACTACTATAAGAACTAAAATATAATATGCAACTTTTAAACCAGCAGCATATAAGTTGATTTATCTGACAGAAAACAGAAATGAAGAAATATATAATAAAGTCAATATTATTAAATGAAAATGTGAATGGCATAACTAAATCTTAGTGTAACAATAAATATAATAATTGTTAGCAAGTTAAACTCACCAGTTAAAACACAGAGATGCTTAGGGAATTTAAAAAATATGAGAACCAACAGAGACACACAAAGGAGCAAAAAGACATACAGGTTGAAGCAAGAACAAAACTGGAATATTGGTGACAAGAAGTTCTGATGAAATGGCATGAAGATGGACTTCGAGACACAGATGTAGAGAACATCTGGATATTAAGGGGGGAAGGGGGGTGGGATGAATGGGGAGATAGGGAATGACATACGTACACTACTATGTATAAAACAGATGACTAGTGAGAACCTACTGTATAGCACAGGGAACTCTACTCAGTGCTCTGTGGTGAACTAAAAGGGAAGGAAATCTAAAAAAAGAGGGGATATATGTATATGTATAACTGATTCACTTTGCTGTACAGCAGAAACTAACAGAACATTGTAAAGCAACTATACTCCAATAAAAATTTGAAAAAAAAAGATGGACTTCAAATAGCCACAGAGTATGAGGAGATTTGTACCTTATATTAATGTTCCCCCAAATGTTTCAAATGTAGAGGTGTCTCTCAATTGTCAAGGTTGACCAAATGCCATATTGTGTGGTGCCTGTTAAGGCTCCTTCCCCTGTGCTTATTTACAGGCTCAAGAACAAGGTGCCTTTGGTGAGAGACAGAGAAATTATCTACTATAAACTTAACTCCATGGACTTTCCCTCACCAAAGGTGAACTGGTTACCATCATTACTGATTCCCAGTCTTCAAAGAACAGATAAATGCTGAGACCACACTCAGTGGTGACCATTCCACCACTTGAGGGATCAAGGGGAAAACAGTTTTCCTATACAAAGGGGAGAATGTCTTTCACCACTTCAAGGTTTGCTTATTCTAGACATGGAATTGCTTACCTTGCTGACAGTAAATCTGCCAGTATCACCATCCACAGAATAACTGAATGACTTATTCACCATCACAGTGTCTCACACAACAGTTCTGCCTAAGGAACTTATTTTATGAAGAAATAAATGAGACAACTGGCTAAAAATCATGGGATTCACTGATCTTATCCTGTCCCTATTAACCAGAAACAGCTGAGCTAATTGAATATTTAGTTTTTTCAAGGTTGTGGTGCTATCCTACAAGATACAATATATGCTTTTAACAAGCAACTTACTATTTCTTTTGAGTAACAGTAAGCTGCAAGTGAAGAGCACACACTGAAGGACTTCCCTGGTGGTCCAGTGGTAAAAAATCCGCCTTACAATGCAGGGAACACGGGTCCAATCCCTGGCCAGGGAACTAAGACGCCACATGCCACAGGGCAACTAGGCCCGCACGCCACAACTGCTGAGCTCGTGTGCCCTGGAGCCTGTGCACCACAACTAGAGAATAGAACACCCGCACGCCGCAACTACAGAGAAGCCCGTGCACTACAACGAAGAGTCCGCGTGCTGCAACAAAAGATCCGGCATGCCTCAACGAAGACCCTGCGTGCTGCAGCTAGGACCCGACACAGCCAAAAATAAATGAAAAAAAGAAAAAAAAAACAGCACACACTGAACTCATGGGTTCTTGTTTAAAGCATATGCTGAGCTCATGGGTCCAGAAACCAAAGGTTAGATGTAGAAGTGACATGTCTCTCTATTATATCTTGACCATCTCATAACATTTTTTTGCTTTTTATCCTATAAATTTGGGCTCAGTTCCAAGAAAAAAAAAATGCTTCCACTGGGGGATATACAATACTTGCATTGGATTGGCGATTGAGACTGCTACCTGGCCATTTTGACTCCTTATGCCACTGAACCAATAGGTACAGAAAGTGATTACTGTATTGACAGGGACTATTAGCTCTGATTATCAAGGGGAAATTGCCACTATACAATGGGCGCTGTGAAAAGAATGAGGTTATCATCTAGAATTCTTCCTGATATTTCTATATCCAGTGGTAAAATTTTTTTAAAAATAAATTTATTTATTTTTGGCTGCGTTGGGTCTTTGTTGCTGCATGCGGGCTTTCTCTAGTTGTGGCGAGCAGGGGCTCCTCTTCGTTGCGGTGCGTGGGCTTCTCATTGCGGTGGCTTCTCTTGTTGCGGAGCACCGGCTCTAGGCATGCGGGCTTCAGTAGTTGTGGCATGCAGGCTTCAGTAGTTCTGGCTCGTGGGCTCTAGAGTGCAGGCTCAGTAGTTGTGGTGCACGGGCTTTGTTGCTCTGCGGCATGTGGGACCTTCCCGGACCAGGGATTGAACCCGTGTCCCCTGTATTGGCAGGCGGATTCTTAACCACTGTGCTACCAGGGAAGCCCTTGTGGCAAAATTTAATAGAAGCCCAGCAACCCCGTAGCAGGACCACTATAGACTCAGACTCTTCAAGAATAAAAAACCTGGGTCACTCCACACGGTAAAGATCTTTAACCAACTGAGATGCAGGCTCAAGTCAAGGGAACATGGATTTGGTAGTGGAGGCGTGAGGTTATGAATACCAATTATCTTCTCTTTACCAGTAGCAGAAACAAGAACTATAATAACTACTTAGATTTCTTTCCTTTCTTTTATTAAAAATATACTTTCATTTATTTATAAGTTTCTGAACATCTACTGTATGACTGACACTGTTTCAGGTACTAGAGTTACAGCTCACAGCAGAGCAAAAGCTCCCCTCATGACACTTAATTCCAGTGAGGCTGACAAACTACAACTGACCAAACAAATGGGTACAAAATTTACTGTCAGGTAGTGATGCATGCCAGGAAGAAACCGTTTTTACTGATTTGTGTTTCTCTGTTTAATTGCTCTTTGTTTTATTAATTAGAAAACACTGAGGCTTTTAAGGAGCTGCTGTGATTCACCAGGAAGCATAAGTGAATGGATATCTGCGTACACACGTACACACACACGCACACACACACACGACACTTTAATTAGGAAGATAAATCATCTCTAAAATACGGAGCTTCGTTAATGTGGCATTTTAAATCTCTCTTTTCACCATTAGTAATGAAATGAGTTCGAAGGGCTGAAGTACACACTGCACTAAACCAGTGGATTTTTAAACTCCAGTACATCTCATTGGACTTTTACAGTTTAACTTCTAATTTGAACTGTTTTCCAACCCTCATCATCAGGTACATGTCATTCATTGGTCTCTTTTTGTTTTTAGTCTCTAACTTTTCCTAGACATCAGGGATAATTTGATGAGGTGTTATGGTACCTTAAGAATACCAGGTTGAATGCATATCTATTGCTTTTTCTTCCAGGAAACCTTTCAAAAGCAAAGCTTGAAGAACACATAGGCAAAGTAAAATTTCCAGCACATGTTTCCTTAAACCTCTTCTTTACAACAAGAGGTGTAATTTTGTTGAGCAGTTTAGTAGTTTTTTTTGGCAAACAAGCATAGACTGAGGAACTTTTGTTAAATCTACTTTTGTTGTTTATTCTCATTAATTTTTAAACTCAAGGTTTTTGCTATACACTTATGGAGAAGTAAATAGTTGAAGAATGATCTCTGAATCTGGCAGTGCATGTAGAAATGTATATTAATCTTTTAAATAATTTTTTCTCTTATTTCTTTTCTTTTCTTTCCTTTTTTTGGGTCAAATTTCAACCTACACTTTCTAAAGAAGAAAGTAACAATGGGGAAACAACTGTCATTTCCAACTATCTATGGAGAAGCAACGATTTTCCATAGCACATGAACTTTTCACAACAGGCTTCAAGTATTTTGACTAAGAATTGAGTTTTGAATCATTACTCAGAAACATGATGAAGAGCAAGTACATCTCAACTATGCATTTTACAGTTGACAAAGCACAAGTGAGGATAAAATCATCCAGTACTTCCCAGGCACTAGAGGGTGCTGTAAAATGCAGCAGAGGTGACTCTGGGCTTTATCACAGCTACTGTCCTCTTATTTATCCCTGTGTCCTTCTCATGCCTTTTTAAAAAAATATTCAGGATAATTTCATTTTACATTTCATGTCCATGCTCCTATACTGATCATTTTGGTGTAGATAAGAGGCAGTGTAGGGTCTGGAGGAGAATTTCAGTTTTGTTACGACTTAGATTTGGCAGTCAGCAGTATTAGCCTTCAGCAAAATTAGGAGAACAGTAATTTTGTGTTGTCCCAATTTATTCATATTTCCCTCCTTCTTTCTCTTTTCGCCCCTTCCATTCATCAGTGGACCCTTGCTATTTTCCTGTTCCCTTTGTCTTTGTCCGACTATCCAAAATCTTATTGAAGTATCCATACTCAAGTTTCTTTGCTTCAAAATTACTCCATATTCCACCTTATCACTTCATCAAAAGAAGGATAATTCAACACATTATTGACAGAAAACGGTATGACTAAATTGCATGTCATTAAAGTGTGAAAGACTTTTTGTTAGATTTGCAATAATAATCTTTAAGGAGCACCTATAATTTAGCTATTGAGCTATTGCACAGAATATCCCAAAATGCAAGCAAATTACTTTGAGGCACGAGGACATTTCTGTAACATTTCCATACACCTTAAATCAGAAATACTGGCAGTGGATTCTTTCATCTATAAGTAAATTCAATCTATTTCAGAAGCATAGAAGGATCATATTTACTGGACACTCACTAGAGACCAAAAAATATACGTACATTATTTCTTTGAATTTTTCAAATGACAGAGTAGGTAGGAATCTCAATCTATATGCTTGGATATGTGCAAGAAATAGGAATTTCATCCTTTTAAAAGTTCACCTTATCTCAGATTTTCAGCCTTCATCTTTCATTGATGAGCCTGTACTGTCAGGAAATTCAATCTCAGTCACTCGATTCCTCAATATTTGGTTTTCACTGAGGTCATGAGCTGTAACACTGGACACTGGAGAGGACCCTGATGTGGTCTTGGGATGCCTAGTCCCACCATGCCTTGAATTTCCCCAGTGTCTTGAGGTTCTCTGCTTCTAGGCCACCATTGCGGAAGAGAAATCTTTGGTGGGACTGACAACATCTGTACTAGGTTGCAGTCTCCCTAAGTGCACTACACAGGGATTCTTGCTTAGGGGTTGCCATGTTACCACTACCTGGGATCAGGATGGAGAAGAAGATGCCCAGAAATAAGGCGGATGGACTATGTGCTAGGCCATAAAAAAGTCTTACTGATTGAAATTGAAGTCTGTATGGAGAATATTTTCTGACAACCACTGAATCAAATAAAATATCAATAACAATAAAATATACATCAAAATAACAAATATTTCTGAACAAATTTGTATATAATCCATGAATTAAAGACAAAATACAACACGGAAAATTATAAAATAATTTGAACTAAATAACAGTGAAAATAAAACATATCGAAATTTTGAGGATGCAGCAAAAGCAGCACTTCAGAGAAATTTATAACACAAATTGATATTTAAAAAGAAGAGAAACCCAAAATCAATGACATAAAGTTATATTTTAAGCAGCTAGAGAAAAAACAACAAAATAAATACAAAGTATTTGAAGGGACTTCCTTGGTGGTCCAGTGGTTAGGACTCCACGCTTCCCTTACAGGGGAGGCAAGTTTGATTCCTGGTCGGGGAACTAAGATCCCACATGCTGTGCAGTGTGGCCCAAAAATAAAAATAATAAAAAATTTTTAAAAAGTAAAAAGCACCTTAAAAGAACCCAATTAGTGATATAACAAAGTAATTTGAAGAAAGATAATGTAAAGATAAGAGCAGAAATCCACAAAATAAGGAAAGGAGAATAATAAAGAAAATTTAAGCAAAAAGCTGATTCTTTTAAAAGAGCAGCAAAATGTATAAATCCCTAGATGCACTGATCAAGAAAGGAAAAGAGCACAAATCACTATATTAGGAGTAAGAGAATTATCACCAAAGACCCTTCATGAATAGGGTAATAAAGAATATTATGAAAAATGTTATGCTAACACTTTTCAAACTTTGGTAAAACAACCAAATTGCCTGAAAAACCCAGCTTACCAACATTAACATGAGATGAAACAAATTCGAAGAGCCCTATGTCTATTAAAGAGAGTGAATTTGTTACTTCAAACCTCCCCATAAAGAAAATGTTATGCTCCAGTGATATCAGTAGTACATTCTGTCAGTCAAGAAAAACAACAAAAACAACACCAATCACGTACAGACTCTTTCAAAAAATAAAGGAGAAAGGAACACTGCTGAACTCATTTTAAGAAGCCAACATATCCTGATATTGAAACTTGACAAAACAATAAAGACTGCTACTCACAGAAATGTAGACTCTCATGGAGTTCTAGGAAATTTCGTGAGTGATGATGTAACAGGGAAGAACAAATCTGACTCCATATTAGATCTGTTTCTTTTACTTTAACCTTTATATCTTATTGCTTTTTCTACAAGTTAAAAATGTTGCCTATAGCTTGAAATATACAGGAGAACCCATTCTCAAGGCTCTGACCTTTACAGGTGCAACACTTTTCCATTCATATAGAGACTAAAAAGTTTCAGAACAGAGAATAACATTTGTCTTATTGGAGGTATAGAGAAACATCATGACCTGACCTACATGGACAGCTGCAAGAGCAAAGGATTCTGACACCAGGAAGTGTGCAACAACTAACCAGTCGTTATTCCTTGACCCAACAACTCATCTCCTGACTTACTGGTCTGTGCAGCAAGCAGGACAAGCTTGGACATCTGGAAGTGGTAACAGTGAAATTATTCTTCATCAGTGATTGGGGTGGGGGGGCGGATGGCTGCGGGAGGCAGGGAGCGCAGGTGTACACACAAATCACATTAAATGGCACATTTTAAATAGCTACGGCTCTTCATGTAATTATACTTCAAGAAAGTTGAAAATTTTAATTTAAAAAAAGAGTGCTAAGGAATTAAAGGGGCACAGTTGGGCTGGAAATGGAAAGCATTAGGTTTTCGCAACTGAAACAGAAACAGCAATGAAACTGAATGTGTAGGGGTCAGTTGACACATTGTTGTTGGTTCTCCGTTCTCCAATCATCTGTGGTTCTCTAGGTGTTATTATCAGTGCTATCTTTATCCAGGTTGCTGCATGCATGCACCAGAAATCATCTTAGATTGCCTCCTCAGTGGAATGTTATCGGCAACCTACGATTGTTCTGTGGAGCAGACATCCCTTCTGAGTCGGATTACAAGGTGATGAGAGTCAATCAGATGTCTCTCACAAGGTTTCTTTAGTTATTACTTTCTGAACACCACATGCACCTGTAGACACCAGAGTGGGAATCAGAACACCACAGACTGTATGCCTGAATAAAGAAGTAAGAAGTAGGAACTGATGTTCTGCAGAGATAATTGCTTAGCCTTTCAATTTAGAGCTTTATTCACCTGGGGAAAAGATCTAGATACTCCCTAAGGGGCCCCTTTTCAAAGAAGACATTTATGTGTAAAATTTTGAATCTAAAATGCTAGGAAGGTTCATGACCCTCACTCAAATGTTCACTGAGTAATCCCTTAAACCAGGGCTCCAGAGTACTTGTAATTACAATCACTCAACTTCTTAGAACACCTTCATCCAATAGTCTTCTAGCAAGTTGGCTCTTCCTCATCTTAGTCACAAGGATAACTTTATTGGCAGGTCTCTGCAAGAGTGCACATAAAACTTATTGAGCTGTACTCTTAAAATCTGTGCACATTGTTGTATGAGAATTTCACATCGATTTAAGAAAAATGCAAAAATTTTCCAAACAATCTTAGTGGTTTGAGAGATTTTTGTATTTTTCTTTTTCAAATGAAGTGTTTATATGCACAATCCCTATTTTGATCTCAAAGTCAACAATTCCTTTAGATTTTGTCTTGTTACATCTTTGTTGAAAGCAATAGGGAATAATATAATATTGTTATATCAGATTTGACAGTCCAGGTATGTTGTAAAGTAAGGGAAGAAATAGTAATACTACTACACTTGCAAAGAGAGTAATACTATGGGGGACCCGTTGTTGCTCTGACAAAGCCACTTGGTGCTGTCTCCAGAAACCCTAGTGTGTTTCTCAGAATCATTTGGCCAGAAATGCAGTTGTTTCAGGGTCCTCAAAAGAGCTCAAGCCCTTAAGAACTGCCCCTTGCTAATAAAACCCACTAGAGGAGGATATATAAATCACTGTTTCCTCTCTTAATAGACCTGGGAAAGCTTCACAATAATAAAGTTACTTATGAGCATGATATCAAAAAGAAATGAAAGTAGGTCATATTGAGGGCTGTTTTATTCTGTGAGACAGCTAATGAAAATAAGTGATTGTGTTCATGCCTTGTAGTTACCCTGTCTTTTGAGCCATTTATATTAACTGTGACAAATTCTTACACATTTTATATTATGTACAACAAAGATTACTTCAACTATTTTGTAGCATTATAATTTGTTGATCTAAGCTTCATTTTGTGCTAATGTAAGCAACACACAAACTACTATTTGAATGTAGTCACAGTTTGTTCACTTCATGGAACAACTCAGGCAAGCACATTGTTTGGTAAAACCTGGAACACCAAATTGAGCACGAGAAAAGCAGAGACAGGGGCCCGTCAATTGGTGCTTCAGAAAGGTCAATGGAAAATACATTTAAACCTTGAAATTGGTCATTTCTCTAGAAGGTAGAAAATGCCCAGGATTTTATTTTCATAGAAGAGGGAAATTTGATGGTTATAGATGTCTAGTACCTGAGGGGAGCAATTAAAGGTTCTTGTGCTTTATAGCAATTATGTTGCTTGAAGCAAGGCCTGTGGTCTGACTGCCATGGGAGGCTACAAGAGTGAAGCCAGTTATTTTTAGCTTTCTTACTTTGGAGATTTCTTACATTTTTCTCCTAATATTATCTCTTGAAGGCCAAAGAGATAGTATTTGATATACTTAATAAATGTATCTATTTATTTAACAGATTATGTGTCATAAATGTATCTTTAAACTTGAGCTTCTCTCATGAGAAATGGACCATTTTTTTTCCACTTCGAGAACGGAAAGACTCAGCATTACTGCTGCAGAGCTATGGATTGACTTTTAGGTGAAGTTTTGATTGTGGAGTTTACTACTAAGTGTATCCATGAGTTGGAGCCAATGTAACCCATTTTATCATTTGGGAAAGAAAACAGAATTCTACTAAGGGACCATCTGATAAAAAGAAATCACATTTCTCGGGAACGTTTGTTGTTCGCCTCCGAGTTGAATTTTGTGCCTGAGGTGACAGGCTGTGAGCAGGGGCAGCATCTCCCCTTTTTAGCCAATAGCATAATTGTTATGCAGCCTCAGTAAAATCACATCCCTGCTTGTAGTTTACATTAATCAATGTAAATATATGATTGACCAACTCATATTGTTCAGTAGGATCATTGTCAAATGCTATATATACACACACAATTTGTTTTCTTCAGTAACTACAAAGATGGAAAAAAATGTTTAATTTTTCAGGTTTATTGAGATATAACTGACATATCACATCAGTTTAATTTTAAATACATAGATTGAAACCCAAAGTTTTAATTACTTACCAAATGTGTGTGTGTGTGTGTGTGTGTGCGCGTGTGAGCGCACGTGTGTATAGGCGCAAGCACATGGAATATGGGGGAGGGGGGTTAATCAATGAGAGAATGGAGCTGGCATGTGTTCCTCACATCAAGAGGAAAAGAAGAAATCATCTGTTTAAATTGAAAAGATGTAGGCCAAAAAGTAAATTGGAGCCTGTGGGTTTTGAGAATTTCCTTTGAAAGAATTTTTTTCTAATACCTTGTCATCAAAACTGATTTGGAGCAATTAAAACAGAAAGCAAGTATGTGTAATCTTCTTGTCTATCAATTCAAAACACAGGAAATTTTAGATAATTTAATAAACATAAAAGGGAATGATAAAAGGAACCCAATTAAGAGAATGAACACTCTCAACTATCAGCAAGTAATACTGAGATAACTGAATAATTCTAGACAGAATGAATGGCAAATTTTAAATAGCAAATCATTTAATGGCACTGCAGAAGGATTGGAAAATGAAAAGAAATTAAGATGAGAGTTATTTGAATGTTTACAAAACTATAAAGTTAATTCTGGGAAAGAGAATCCACAAGAATATAAAAATACAGACATTCTGCTTCAGTAAATACGAACAGCAAACACAACAGATAACTGAGGGTGGGTTTATTCTGATCATTAAGGCCACTCCCCATTTATCTCCAACTAATATGCTGATTTCCATTTTGTTCTGCTTTGCTTCTTTGAGCACCCAGTACTGATTTTTCATTTTGTTCCCTTCACCAAACATATGTCAAACAATTCACCTTGTGTGCCCTGTGATTTTTGTCTACTTTCTAACTTTTTTCCTATTTTCATTTCACTTGTCAACTTCCACATACTCATGGTATCATCTACCTTATATTTCCATGTATTTTCTCATGCATTTCAGCTCTTCCTTCGATATGTACATGTTTAATGAGAGCTGATTATGTATAGGACATAATTAATTCATTTTACACTTGTTTTTCCTAAGTTTAAGTATCAAAATATTTCCTTAAATTCTCCAGATATTCTCTTCTTTGTTGCCTTTTTTGTTAAAAAAAATAAAATTTCTCATTTGCACATTCAATGATTAAATTCCATTTTAAAGAAAGCCCTTTGAGGGTTTTCAATATAACACCATGGATTTGTTCACAACTAACCCAAGAAAAATAGATCTTTGATAGATATCATAGAGGGATTAGAAAGCACATTGGGACACATTGCCCCAATCTAATCAAGAATTGCAATTACAGTGTGATCTGTGTATCTCTGCATGCCCGTAACTCAGCGTTCTTATTCCCATAAGATCAGAGCAATTCTGATTGCTTTCAATTCATTGCTCTGACACACTCGATTAGCACATAAATAATTTTGTTCTGTTTATCAACTTGGATCTTTGTTCTTCATCATTAAAGTTCCATATTTAATTATAGACTAGTTATTAAAAGAAAGCCAAGAATGCCAAATTCTCCATAGACTTTTAATGAAATAGCCTATTAAAATGATTTCAAACTAAAGTGATGCCACTGGACAGCTGAAATTCAATACGCAATCCACAATTCTAATCATAAACATCAAAATAGAGTTGCTCAACTTTTCTCTATTGGTTCTTTGTAAATATCCTCATCTTCATATTGGCAAATTAAATGAATGTACTTCATTAATCTCATTCCAGTTGGGTAACTGAAATGTAATTTTAGTGCTTATTCTCATTCATTATGAACTTGCACGCAAAGACAGGTTATGTTACTTCAGTATTTTCTCCCTTCCTATCTTGCTTTATTCCATGATTGCCTTGTCTCCTTAAAGTACTAAAACTTTAATCTAAGGCCAGAATATATTTCCACCAGGTGCCCAAGTGATCCTTTGGTTCTCTAATAATACTTTCTTTCTTGACCATGGGATTGACTTTTGCCTTTCTCCCTAAGAAGGTATCATGTCTTCCCATTGCACAGTATATAGGATCCTAGATTTTCTAATATATATCCTAGATCTTCCTCATATCAACTCATCAAGATACTGTGGTTCCTCTAATTGTCATTTCATCTTTGATTTATATTCACTATTACTTCTTCTGATTAAATTTGTTCTACTCCTTACAGTGGTGTCTTTTGGTAGTTTTTACCTGAAATCCAAAGATATAACAGTTTTGTGTGTGGAGGTGGGGTGGGGTGGGGTGGGAGGGTGGGTTCAGTCTTCAATTAAATGTGTTAAAGTAATTCCCCTAAGTGTTTTAGAAATTCCTTTAAGTGGATTACCTGGAACAAGTCACCATTTTATTGAGGTCATTTTATTTAATGGTTAGATTTTCTAACCTCAGTGCTACCACACTAAAGGAAAGTTTGTTCATTTTCTATCACAATTATATACCACTGAGGTTAGAAAATCTAATCCTACTATATTATGTAGGATAATAAATGTTATGTAGGAAGGAAATGTTATAAATTCTTCCACTTTGGGCATTTTTAAATTGAGGCAATTATTGAGATGATGAGCATTGGCTGAGGTTGAAATCTACAAACCAATTAGGGTGTAGTATCAATAGAATCATTGTCTTTTGTGCTCTTGGATTAGAATAGTGATCTGACCTTTCTGTGTATTTATGATGAAAATTATATATATTTCACATTTTTTATTGGGGCTCTTCCTTAAGTCCTGTGGGCAGTAGTGATATCTTGACATTTTGATGAAAAGAATTATATTGTAAACATAGTTGATCTCTACATTTCAATCACCTTTACAGTCATGATATTGCCAATAATACTATTAAAGTGTGTGTAAGACACAGTGTGTGTGTATGTAGGAGTGACTTGCTCTTTTGGCTTTGTGTCATCATACAGCTGTAATCATACAGACAGTTGAAAAGTTGTCAAATGTACTGCTTTTAAGAATTGCTTGATGCAACATCCTTCCCCCGCAAGCCACACTTTTTTTAAAAATTATTATTATTTTTAAATTTTATTTATTTTTGCCTGCATTGGGTCTTTGTTGTTGCATGTGGGCTTTCTCTAGTTGCAGTGAGCAGGCTTCTCGTTTGTGGTGGCTTCTCTTGTTGCGGAGCACGGGCTCTAGGCACGTGGCCTTCAGTAGTTGTGGCTCACGGGCTCTAGAGCACAGACTCAGTAGTTGTGGCGCACGGGCTCTGCAGCGTGTGGGATCTTCCCCGACCAGGGATCGACTCCGTGTCCCCTGCATTGGCAGGCAGATTCTTAACCATCACACAACCAGGGAAGTCCCCCAAACTGGTTTTTAAAAATGTTAGGACTTGGAAAACAACAGTGTTCCAAACAGAAAATAGTAGTAATTAATAAAGAGTATAAAGGAACTTTTAGAAAGAAACATAACCATTAGAAGAGATTGGGTTTATAGTATGTTTTTAGCTGAATCTGTGTCTCTAACACAGATGTGAACATAGGTCTTAGACTAAAAGCCATGGACTGATTGACAGCTTTCTTTCCTTCAATCTGCAAATGTGTCAGGGACTTATTATGTACTTATATTTTAGTGGAGTGACACACCATAACTAAATCAGCACACATATGAATAAACCTGTTTTTCAGTTAAAAAGTGACGGCGGTTTTTCTCAGTGGTTAAGTCTGTGGCTGGCATTTAGTAGGTCCTCCATGTCTGTTTATTGAATGAATGGACCTAGTGTGTTTTGTGGTAAATCAAATACCAAGCTATGTACCTGTGAAATTCACCCTCTTTTTCTTATAGTGTGAATAAGAAATTTATATTTACCCTGATTGTTAATGATCTTGACAACATAAAATGAAACTAACAGGAAGAAAATTCTGCATAAACAACTTATATTTAAATTGGGTCAACAAAACAGAATTTATTGTTGTACTTTAAGAAGTTTTTAGAGCCTCAAGACAACACTGCCGCTACAAAGTGGACTGTATAGCTTTAATATAATATATCGCTAGCATCAAAAACAGTGTATCATTAGCTACCTAGCTTTTTTAAAAATGCTTTTTATACTTAAATATAGAATAAAGTGACAGTATTTTGCATCCAAATAGTAGATATCTAATTCATTTTTAAGTTAACAAAAATAAACTAAAATATGCAAAAAAGAAATATTCATTACTCTGCAACCAAATGGAAGATTATAAGAGACTAATTGTTCCTTGCTATCTATCTTTGTTGGTTTTGATAGCCATCTTTATTCATGTTATTGAATACATTACTGCTAAGAAGTATATCTGTAATGCAACTTCTAGCCCCATTTTAATTGTTTATAAAATTTCAAGTAAAAAAAAAAAAAAAACGTTCCAAGAAGCTTTTTAATTTCAAGTCACGGATAACATGAATTCTCAGTGTAAATATTAGTCGTTTAATGACAAGCCAAACAGGAATGCTCAACCAGATCACAGTCATCACACAGTGTCTCTCACTGTCTCTGTAAAAGCTTTTAAAAAATGAAAAATTATTCATTGGAGAAGATTTTCAGAGGCTGTACATCTGAGAAAGAATATTTAGATATTGGGATGCATGGATGACCTTTTATGCAGCTATTTTTCAAGAACTAGTTAACCATGAACGTGGAGCACTCTAACTTCAACGCTCCAATTCAGTTTAGAGCTGTTTTTAGTAGGTATAAGGATAAAAATTCTTTCAAATTTAAATAATTATCCTAAAACTCTTCAAAGGTACCAAGGTTAGGCTCTAGTGAGTTTTATATTCATTTGATAATTTGGCCAAATAATTTCAAATTTAGTAAAAAATACTTTTTTTATTTAAAATACTTTTAATTCCGTAGATGATACATTTCCAAATTGCTGGTAACCATGCTAATGCTGGTTGCTTCAACCATACACAGTTAAGACGTAAGCCTCCTAAAATGTAAGCGGTGGGAAGTCTAAGTACACAGCAATGTATTGAAGGTCAAGTATAGTATGTATTTTATACTTGGTATACTTTAAAATTCTTAAGAGATGGATTTCTATAAAATAAGTAACAAATCATTTGCAGGAAACTATGTGATGTCCAAGGAAACCTACTAATAAAAAGTGAAGCCTTCAGGTTAGTGAAGATCCTTTTATCAAATGAATAAATCTCTTCCACTACATCTCTTCTGTAAAACTAATATTTTCTACATGATGAATTTTTAAAGATGGAGATACGTATCTTAAAAAGCAGAACTGAGTGATGCAATGATCTGTACCATGTTCACAGGCATTGTAGCAAAATCCTCATCAGTAAACTTCTATGAGCCTGACAGAGGCAGCTAAAAATTTATACAAAAGTTAGAGTCAGGACACTGCTACCCTATTGCTGCTCTTAGGGAATAAGATAGGCCTCCAAGATTTTCTTCCCTTCCCTTTCTGATATTAAATAGAAACAATGATATGTGGGAGAGTGAATAATGCATCCCAGACCCCTCTAATGGGAAACAAAAATTAAATTTAACATTAGAAAAAAGTACATTTTGTATTACATGTTTGCTGCACTGCATAGTTAAAATTTATTTAAATTTAGACTACTTACTACAGTCTCCTGATTCTAAAGCAGATTTGCAAGCAGTTTTCAAACACCATTACTTGTGCAAATATTAAAAAAATCCGAAATATTTACTACAGTGGGCTTGGTGTTTGCTCTCTTTAAGTCAGTTTACCAGTCATCTCTATCCCTTTGCATCTATTTTTATTTTTACCTTGAAAGATTTATTTGAAAACAATAAGAGACTACAAAATTTTAAAACTTATGCTTAAGACTTAAAATATTATCATTATATAAAGCTGGGGAATTCTATATATGCTATGTAGAAATTCAATAAATACTTATTGAATTGGAAGTAATGTGAGGTGAACTTTGGTTCAAGATTTTGGGAAACATAAATAAGAAAAGTAGAAAAAAAGTTTAATCAGCTCACAACTTCCTCAATCTTGATTTTGATGGGACAAATCAGACAAGCAAAAATGGACCATACGATCCTCTGACATGTACCTTAATGTCTGTGTAAAATGAAAATATTTGATGAAGTTACTTCCATTGTTAAAAGTTTGTCACTTATCTCTTCTTTATTCCTAATATAAAGATTCAATTTGAAAAATGAGAATTTAAAAAATATGATATAACTTTTGTGTTCTATTAAAAATAATAAAGATTTTGTCTCAAGATAAAACTAGGTAAAGATTGTACAAAAATCATAAAAACTAACAAGTGGAAACATAATCATTAAAGAGATATTTATACTTAAATGCTTGGACAAAAACGAAAATGGGTTCAAATACCAACTACCTAGCATATCAACTATTCCTTTATAATTACTAAGCATTAAAAAATCTGTAGTAGATTGCGCTAAAAATACAGTTCTGAGTTCCGTTTTCACATTTCCTCAAATGGATGGCAGTCACTGCAGCCAAATATGTATTTGCTTAAGAAGCTTAACGTGCAGAGAGAAACTAGCTCCTTTCCAAATTTTCAGCTTTGATTTATCCACAATAGTAACCAAGAGAAGGAAAATCAACACTTCATGTATGTTAGTCTCAACAATATGTGAGATAAGCAAACATATCAAAATTGTAAGTCCCATAAATTTGGACTTTACTAATTAAGAACTTATAATCTCTAAAACAGGGCTATTAGAGCAATTTATATACTATCTGAAGAGGGGAAATATAACAACAAATATAAACCACATATTAAGAGAGTGTATCCTATAACAGAACACATTATTTTCAAGTACTTTAGAAGAATTTTTATTATTACAGTATAAGCAAGTACTAATACTCATTAGATCCATAATTTGATATTTTAATTTTAAACTAAGCATATGTATATTTAATAATCACAGAGGTAGTAAGCTTAGTTCAAGATATTCTATTTACATGAAACTATGTAGATATTACATAATAAAGTAAAAGAAAAGCCCTATTTCTTTTCATAAAGTAGATTGGAAAAAGGACATGATTAAGAAAAACACCTGAATAATGCAGATTACTTTAAAAAATGTGCTGGTGCCCACTGCTCTCCCCTGCCATTTGAGTGTTAAAGGAAAATGCTCTAGATCGTATCTGTACAGATTTCCATCTTTGAGCCAAGATCTCTTCCAGGCAACAAAAGGAAGTGAAGAAAGCAAATATTATCTCAAGAAAATTAGATAAAGCCTAGAACTGATGAATAAGAAAGATCAAAGAAAACACAAGACACATCTTCCAATAATAAAGCATTAGCCAAGTTAAAGAAATAATGAAAAGTTTGGAACATTACTTGGAGTTTGTAAGAGTTAAATCCATACTTCCTAAAATAAAATTCTGTGGTTCTAAGAACACATACAATCTAAGGTCTCCCCAGTGTACTCTCAAGAGATGAATCAGCATCCTCCACACAAAATTCAGACTTCTTTAAGGATGATGATAATCAATTCAACTCCTATTCACCTTGTGAATATATTTAGTTCTTTACTTAGTTTTCTTGTCCCATTGAAAAAGCATTCCTTCTCTCAACAGGCTTCAAATTATTCTACGTTTTATCTGGCTCTGATTCTTTCTGCCACATGGAAAATAATTACTAGCTTTCTTTATTCAATTATGCTAGCATTTTTATGTATTTGGCCAAAAATAAAAAGTTAATGAGACTTCAGGTCAAATTCAAAATTAGGAAAGTAAGAGTTTGAATATTATACTTCAAATAGCCCAGAAAAGGAATAATATTGATCAAAATATATTTGAATTTTATTGAATTTTTGACTTGCCAAAAAATATAAAATAAAAGCCTCTATAATAAATGTACTAAATAATTTTATATTTTGAATATTTTATCTATACTTTTATTAGTTATAACGTATCAGTCAACTATGGTTCAATAGCATGTAGACTGGAGTTAGTTTTAATACTGTGAATGGAATCAGCTGCTGAATATAAAACAAATGTGTTACTCGAAGGACTCGCCTTTTATAGTCTGTCAAGGAAACAGTCTTTAATGCCACCTTCAACAGGACCATTAAAAATTAAGAATGATAATTTTCCATTAGGCCAAGAAATATGGATATTTTCTAGAAAATAAGTTACTAGATACTGAGGTTGCTGAAGTGTTATTAACAGCATTTCTCAGCAAGCATTGCTACTGAGATGTTTTATGCAAGAAAACACTTCTTAGCAGTTAACCATTTTTGTACTTGCCCATACTGCATACTCTTTATTCTACAGAATCCTATGCGAGTGGGAGTATGGAGGAAAGAGATAATTTGAAAGTATTGTAAATGGTAAAAAGGAAAGAAATTCATTTGGAATTGGTTCAGCTTAGCACTAATCAGGCTGCATGGGGTGCTTCCTCAGTGATAGAAAAGATTGCCCAGGGAACAAAACCTCATCAAATGCTGGTAAGTGAAAAGCATTTCCATGCTAAAAAGCTGCCACTGAAATATTTACTGGTCAAGGGAAGCATCTAGTATTACATTCAAGCAAGAAATCAGTTTTCTTATTGTAGAAAACAAGCATTAAATTGCCTAGTACTCTATGGTTAGTTGAACATCTAGAATTAGTTTTGTGTAAGTTGATCAGACATCATTTGTTTCTCCAGGTGAATTAAGTAAAATACTAGAAAATGCCTGATAGTACCAGTGACTGACAGCATATTTGGGTAGCAGAAAGGTATATCTATAGCTATACCTAAAAACAGATACGTTCCTAGTTAGATATACTATACATCTAGAAGAGTCATTATTGAGTTTTAGGCATGCTTTCTCTAAGAAAATAAAGGAGGAAAGGAAAAAACAGCAATGACAGCCCATTTCTTTAGATTCTTTCTTGCAATGCACATATGTCTTAGTCTCAATTCAGAGTTGCTTCAAGACCCTTCTCTGAGGGTATCCCTCCAGATTACCTCCTATGGATGCCAAACAGTTCTTTGACTAAGACAGGGCTGAGGTACAGCTCCACCTTCAGGAATTAGAAGAGCTGAATCTGTGTGAATTTTGTGGGCTTCAAAAAGGAAAACAGAAAGAGAGAGGGAGGTCCTGAGGAACTATTGTCTTCAGTTTTGCAAACCAGGATTTCCAAAAAGTTAGGCTTGGTTTGACTTTGGATTTCCTTTAAGAAAATTTTATTCCTGGTCATTTGCAGACAATAAATATTCTTCCCTTGGCTTTGGCCTGAATTCATCTAATAAAGACAGACGTGGGAGGTGACATCACAAAGATAGATCATTTCTGACTTCACTCCCCCTTACAAGAACAACCAACAACCGTTCAAGAGCAACACACCACTGAGAATCACAGAACACAGGAATGAACTGAACCACGCTTTGCACCTCAGAGACCAAGGCAGACTTAGAAGGGGAGGGGGGGAGCTACACATTAACCTCCTTCCTCCTCCCCCAGGCCAGTGCAGCAGCACATGGACACGTCTCTCCTGAGCCTCTGGCTCCTCCAGTGAAAAAGAGAACCCAGCGGGGACAACCAACTCACCAACAGGATTGTGGGTTGCTTTGTGGGAGCCCCTATTCTGATTCTCACTCTGGGGATTTCAGGGGAATCTGTGTGATTCAATCACCGCGAAGCTGACTGTGATGGAGAAAGCGGGAGGGGCTTGCAACAACCAGCATCTGGATCTTGGCAGATGGAGTTCCTACCTGCAGTGCCCAAGTAGTAGTCCCAGTCAGCAGCTCTGCTCACCTGCAGAACCAAGTCGGGGGTGGACTCTGACGAGGGAATTCAGCGGGGTACAGATCTGTCTGATTCGGATGCTCAGATGAGGAATTTTGCTGACCCTAGAGCCTGGTTTGCCCACACCTAAGCAAGGTGCTGAGTCACAGCCCCACCTACTGTGAAGAGCACCTTCCAGCCCCATCTGACCAGAAGGGCTGGCAGCAACTCCTGGAAGCTGTGTGGCCTAGCTGTGTTCCTTCTGAGAGGCAGGCTGGCAGAACAAAGCCAGTGCTGGGTGTGGAGGCTTCCCTATGTTTCCCCATAGGCAGGGGGATTAATTTATAGTCAAGGCTGAGAGTAGCTCCCAGCCCCTCCCAACCACAGAACCAGTTTGGGTAAACTGAGAGTAGCCTGGAGTGGCCCCTCCCCTTCCTGTCCAGGTAAGGCAGCAGGGACATAGCGGCATCCACAGTGACCCCCAGCCCCACCTGACCAGAAGGGCTGGCAAAAACACCTGAACGGTGTGTGGCCCAGCAGAACTAGAGCTGAGTGAAGGACAGACAGAGCCAGTAGTTTCCAGGATAAAGCCAGTGCCCTCTTCGGCCAGAGAATTTGGGGTATGGGTCAGCCTGAGTTAAGACAACAAAGAGCTTTATGGGTTTTCCAGCTGCTTCTCCTGCTTCTCCTGGGCAGAGAACCTAATTCATAGTCCTGCTCATTGCTCAATATAGCCTTCAGCTGGTTGGAGCATATGGGAAGCAGCAAAGCCCATTCAACTGCCCTACATACAACAGCACTTGAACAGAGAGCACAGCCTATGGTTTCCTCCGTCTACAAAGCAAAATCAGTGGCTCATCTGACCAGGGAATTCAGTGCACATTCTTGCCTGATTTGGGTCCCCAAACAATGAGTTGTATAGGTCCTGCGTCTTGTCTTGCTGCCCTGTTAGGGCAGGAAAGCCAGTTCATAGTCCCATCTACAACGGAATGTAATACCCAGTCCCAAACATCTAGTAAGCCTGACCAGAGGAATCAGGCAACAGTGAAGCCCATTCTACAGCCTTACTTGGATAGGGAACGAAGCCAGAAGTTCCATCCAACTGTTCTCAGCCAGTGGCACAACCCCCCATCCCCAAACTCAGAGCTTGAACCCCAAAATAGACCAAAATAAATAAAAAATAGAGCTTGAACCCTAAAACAGACAATTATAGCAGCCTCCACTGCCCAAGGACATTACCCACAGACATGCCCAGAAACCCAAACTGAGCTGACTAGTGAAGATCTGTGTCTTCCAAAGAAAACCTGTAAAGACTGGAAAAGGAACCTAATTACTTAAATACAGAGATACCAATGTAAGGACTTAAAGAGCACAAAAAGCCAGGTAAACGTGACACCACCAAAGGAAACTAATAAAGCTCTCATAACTGGTCTTAAAGAAATGGAGATCTATAAAGTGTTAGACAAAAACAGCCCACAAAGAAACAGAAATCCTAGAGGTGAAAAATACGATAACTGAACTGAAGAATTCAACACTTTCAAAAGCATAGTGAACTTTTCAGAAGAAAGAATCGGTGACCTGGAGGATAGAATGTTAGAAATTATCCAGTCAGAGAGGTAAAATGATAAAAGAATGAAAGAGAATGAAGAAAGCCTATGAGACTTACATGGCACGATACTATGCCCTAGACACCGCGATAGGTGCCTTGCATACACTTAATATTGTTAACAAAAACTTTAGTTAAGTATTCATATCCCATTTTAAACATTAAATTCTAAGCAGTAAAATCATTATTGACTTATTCATGCATGCATTTCACCAATGTTTATTAAAGCTATATTTTCGGTAGACAAAGGATTTAACAGGAAACAAATTCTTGCCTTCATGGGGTTTACACTTTTTGTTTTTGTTGCGAGATGGGAATGATTCATAGTTAAATACATAAAATAATTACAAATTATAATAAAAGGTACAGAGGAAATAAAAAGATGCTCAAATAAATGAAAATGGTAGTAACTTCTCTACCTGGAATGGTGACATTTAAAAGAACTAGTACATTGATAAGTAAAAGACGAGTTGATGCGAACTTTGCAGGAGAGGGCATTCTAGGCAATGTTAATAGCATGAACAAAAATCCTGAACTAAACGAAGTGTGGCATATTCAAGCAACAGAAAGAAACCCAAAGTGGGTGAGGGACTAGTGAAATAGTTGAGTATGAGATCAAAATGTATTTCAATCTACTGGAGGGCTTTAATTAGTGAAATGTCCTGGTCTTACTTAGTTTTTTCAGAACAGCAATCTTGCTGTTGGGTGAAAAAGGGCATGACCGAATCATGGGAGTTATGGGACTTAGTAGTAAGAAGAGGCCTGGGAACAGTCCCTGAAGGGTGACATTATTTAGCAGTTGGGTGGAAGACAGAACAAAGAAGAATCAGGAAGAATAGGAAAGGGAAGTGATACTATGGCAAAAAAGACAAGAATATATCAAGAAAGAATATCACGTTATCTCTGTAGCACTATGCTGAGGTCACATAATCTGAAGACCAAAAACGATTACATCATGAAAAGCACTGATTGCAAGGAAAAGTTTCCCAAGAGTTGGGGTGTCGAGGAGGGAAGGCATCACCCACTATCAGTAGGTGGAGGTCCTCTCTACCAGCCCTGTGGGATGCAATCTGGTTCCCAAACACCTTTTTACCTCTTGTTTTCTTGGACTACTCCTGATCCTAGCTGTGTGGTGTTAGGTTCTCTGGGAGGTAGAAGCTGAGATGGAGTTAGGTTTGCAAAAGGTGTACTGGAGAGTCAGAGCTCCACCCTCCAATCCTAAGCTAAAGAGATTATTTTACTGAGGAAACCAGAATCAATAAGAAGAGAAGAGAACTAGGTCAGTTTTCCACCTTTGGCATAATCAAAGTTTCAGTTCTTCACTAGTGACTCATCGCCATTAGCTAACAAATACCGTAATGTTTACATAGCTGTATATATATACACACATACACATATATTTACATTTGGTCCCACTTATACAGTTGATCCTTGAACAACACAGGGATTGATCTGCCTATAATTTATAGTTGGCCTTCCTTAACTGGAGTTCCTTCATACCCACAGACTCTCGCAGTTCAAACTTGTGTTGTTCAAGGGTCAACTGGACCTCCTTTCCTCCTCATTTCTCTCCACCTCCCTTTGGGAAAGTGCCTTTACATGTGTAACATTCTCCTGATTTTCCTGCTGCCGTCTTGAGTCTCCGTATTCTCCTTGGCTGGTTCTTCCTCCCCTTCCATCTTTCTAAACTTGATCTGTCCAGTACGGCAGCACATATAACTAATTAGATTTAAACTAATTAAAATAAACATAATTAAAATTAAATTCCCTCAGCCACACATGAGTCATTTCAATCACTTAATAACCACAGGTGGTAATAGCTACTCTATTATTCATTTCTGTTATCACACAAAGTTCTACTGGATAGCCCAGAATATAACCTACTCAAAAACTTCACTTTTGTGTCTAGTAAGTTTCCCACACTTAATACATCAAAATCAGAATTACGTTTACCCGCTTCCCCCTGATTCTCAACTCTCAGTCTCTGTCTCAATAAATGGCACCAACAGTAACCCAGTTACTCTTGCCAAAAATATACATGTTATTTGGCTTCAACTTTCCTGCTTACCACCTGATACTAAATTTCTCAGTCAGTCCTGTGAGCTTACCTCAAAAAGGTATCCAACGATCAACTGCATCTCACTGCCTTCATGGCCAAATTCTAGACTAATCTACCAACATTCTCATCTACCAAAATGTTAATTTGTATTCATCCTCTGCTCTTCCCTTCTACGTTCAATATTACACAGAGCAGCACAGTGATCTTTTAAAATGTAAATCAGACGACATCACTGCTTTTTCAAAACCCTCAGTGGCTTTGCCAGCACATTTGGAATACAATTCAAACTCTGTGCATAGCTTATAAATCCTGCTTAAAATTATCCCTTCCTAAGTCTCAGACATCTTACGCTACATTCACCACTCCTCCCCACCATTCACTGAGACCCCTTCTGTCTAGCCCTACTGGCTTTCCTTTTGCTTTCTCTAATTCAGGGCCTTTACATTGAGTGGTTTCACTATCTGCACTCTCTTCCCCAAGATTTAGTTTCTTTTACTTCAGTTAGGTCTCTGTTTAAATATTGTTCCCTCAAGGTGGGGAGGAGTGGCTTCCATAAAGACACTATATAAAGTAGTCTTTCCTCCACACTGGTAGGTTACTTCTTATTGATTTACCTGCTTTATTGTTTCCTCTGGGCACTAATCACTGTCTTAAGTTATATTTCATTATTTACTGTCTATCTCTCCTACTAGAATGTCAACTTGGTGAAAGCTGGATCATTTTCTCATTCACAGTGTTAGCATATGGTGTGCGGCAATAAGTATTTGTGAAGTGAATGACATAAATGAATGACAGCATTATCAAGGGATTTCAGAGCTAAAATAAAAAAAGGAAAATAGTCCAAGAGGGCTGGCATCTTTGGGATTTTGTTAGACCAGTGATAGGAATGAAAGGAGGCTTTATTCTGATTAACACTACAAAATATGAAATCCAGTTTCTGTCCTGTTTGCCCGGTGTAGCTTTATGTTTCTTATTCTAAGATGAAGGTGCCCGTGCTCTGGGCTCAAGGCTGTGTAAAAAGTGTTGTTTTAAATAAAAGCACTAGGATGTGAACAGTTGTTATAACTGACAGTTAGTGAATGTTATGTTTCTCACTGGTACCATTACACAAGAAATAAAAGTATATCTATGTTTGATGACTTCAAGCAGTACCTGACTGGTTTACCCATGAACAATAGCCTATATCGATCTCTCAGTGGATAGCAGAAATTCTAAGAAGTGGAGAACTGTTGAAGTTACAGGGTACTATTTCAAAAAGAATTTTATTCTTTAGTGATAATTATGAAGATAATGATGATAATGTCTATACATAATTTTAAACATATATTATGAGTTATAGAATACAGTACTTTGTGTTGTGGGCACTTAATAGTCAAGTTAGTTATTTAAAATGGTACAAATAATAAAAAAAATCACATAATTAGATGGACTTCCACAGTGTATCATCCACAGGAAGGTAAATTATATCCATTCATTTCATCTATCTTTTATTAGCTGATAAGAAGGAAATGGAGAAGGGAAATGAATTTTTTATGCATAAACAATAACTAACAATTCAGATGAAGAAAGTGAGATTTAGACTTTCATTTATAGTTTCTCCTTCTCTCCTTCGATTTTTCTCAATTTCAGAATTCTAGAATAGCTCATTTTCCTGCAATTACATTACTATGAAAGAAAACAGGTTTTAGTGACCATTCATATTCACGTGGCACATTCAATAGATAAAGATGTTTACTTTAACTATGAAAGTCCATCCCACAACGAAACAAAATAAAATATGAAGAGAGTCTAGAGATCCTATAATGTCAATTTTTGTATTTAAGTTTGGAAAATGCTTTTGTATTTATTGTCTGGAACCCTCATTACTACTTGTTCAACGTGTATGAACTTTTACTCCATATGAAAACCGTCATTTGTTTAGTTTAGAACTGATTAAATATAAGGCTTTGATGCTCTACCTCATGATACAACTTGAGGAAACAATCATTTATTTTTTTTCTGAGAAAATAGATTTGAAAATGCAGGGCCAGAAACATTTTAGCTTTGAAATTTAAGATTGGAAAATTAGGATGTTTGTTTTTCTTCCTAAAGGCAATGGTTTAGAGCGTCGATATGCTAACAGATGACTCACTGCTGTGGCCACTGGTTCTCAATTTTCCTCCCCAGAATTACATGTCTTTAATTGTACTAGGAGTTTTATGACTCCCACTGTTTGTTTTTAGCTATATTCTGCTTGGAATAAAGAGTTATTAGGGTCCAAAACAGGAATTCTGAGTAGAAAATGCTCGTAGGGCCCAACTGTCTACGGTTTACATACTAGCTATGTGTGGTAGCAATTAGCACTTTACCTGCTTATCCCTTTTATTTCAGCTTCAAAAATTTAGTTATAATGTACCTAAGATGTACAGAAAGGAAGCACCATGAGAATCACATAGCATACTAGAACTCTACTGTAAAGGTGTTTTTCCTCCTTAATCCTACACGAAATGCATCAAAAGGTTTATAATTTTTATACAAATGAACACCAGGGTGCGTTGGGTAGAGCTCTAAAGGCAAGTCAGGAACCCTCAAGTTCAGTTCCATTCCTGCTTCTGAAAGGCTGTGCATCAAGGTAACAGGTTAAGCCTCTCTTGCCATAAACTTTCACATGAAAAGAATGAAGGGGATGACAAGGTTTCTTCTAAGTTTGCTCTGATTTTTGGAGTTTAGTGTGTAAACTTTTCTGAGCCTGAGGCCATGTCTGTGTTATCAGGAACATGTATGGTAGAAAGAAGAAAATCAAATAGATTTTCCTGATAAAATGAAATTTCATCCCAGTCAATTTGGCCAACAATCTTCAGCCAGTACATCCTCCAAAGTTAGAAGTTAATCTGCAAAAATTGATAAGATGCTGTAACTTCATGACCTGTAAGAAGTGGGCCAGGCTTCTAACTAATTTAGCAAACTTATTTAGGCATCCCTTTCAAAACTACGTAAATCTCCATTCTTCAAGTGCTTTTTAAAATAGCTCCTTAGCTATTTTAAAATAGCCAGGCTCCTTAGAACCCTGGCAGTCCAGTGGTTAGGACCCTGTGCTGAAGGCCCGGGTTCAATCCCGGGTTCAAGTCCAGTGGTTAGGACCCTGTGCAGAGTGGGTGAGGTGTGGGGAGAAAGCTCCTTAATCTACCTGCTGGCTCATTCATTAATAAGTTAAGTATATACCTGTGTAACGTATTTCAAGGAGTCTAAATGTTGCTCCCTAAACACATCAGCATAGCTCAGATGCCAGGCCACTGGTGTGATTCCCTCAGGGTATGGATTTGCTCTGTCTCATTCAAAGCTGCTTCCTTAGTGTGGGGAACTTGTCCTGGGAGCTTGATGTGGCAGCATTTAATTTGAAAATGGCATTAGTCTTGATTCTGTTATCCAGTATTGCTGGAGAAGTACTGAGGTACAGAACTGAAGCAAATTCCTCCCACATAAGGCGAAGGAGTTAGCTTAGTCTTACGACAATTCATACCCCTGCAGTGCTCAGCCATCTGTGAAAAGCATTCTTTAACTCGGTTATGAAGTGTACATTTATTATCCGATTCCCCACTACTGACTCGCATAACTTGATTGCATGCCAGTGATTCAAGGACTCTGTAGTAGTAATATGGAGAAGAGATGTTTTGCTTTTAATTCTGGACTCTTCACATTGGTTTCTGCTATATAGAATCAGAGCTGGCAGCCCGTCTCATGAAGTGAAGTGCACCAGGCCATGCTGGAATACAACATCTCATTAGAAACATGTGTTACCCTGGTTTCCTTAAGGCTTGATTTGAATTGCCATATGGTCATTGTGACAGACTGAGTGATCATTGAATACTGATGGGTTCTTGACTACAGAATCTACCATGCCACTGCCAATTGAGTGTCATTCTTTTTTTTTAATTAATTAATTTAATTAATTTATTTTTGGTTGCGTTGGGTCTTCGTTGCTGTGGGTGGGCTTTCTCTAGTTGCGTCGGGTGGGGGTTACTCTTCATTGCAGTGCGCTGGCTTCTCATTGTGGTGGCTTCTCTTGTTGCAGAGCATGGGCTCTAGGCACGCAGGCTTCAGTAGTTGTGGCACACGGGCTCAGTAGTTGTGGCTCACGGACTCTGTTGCTCCGAGGCATGTGGGATCTTCCTGGACCAGGGCTCAAACCCGTGTCCCCTGCACTGGCAGGCAGGTTCTTAACCACTGGGCCACCAGGGAAGTCCCTGAGTGTCATTTTAATGACACAACGTTCAAATGTATTTCCAGGCCAATCAATTTTGTCTCTTCATCTATAATCAGATGGTTGTTTAAAATGTCAAGTATATAGTTGAAGCTTCCTATCTTATCTGTCTTATTTCTGCATACCACCCAATGTTGATTCATCATCCAAGCAAAAATGCTTGCAGTATCCTAATGACAAGTTTTCTCTTTTTCCTTTACACCTGTTATTAGAGGTATGAAGTATAGCTTAGATTGTCATCCCTAGTAACTAGCTCGATGCCTGGCACAAACTGTGTACTAGATAAGTGTGAACTATGTTGAATTTATTTCTCTTTTCTATACCAATTGTTTTCATTTCCTCACTTCAAAATATACTTCAAATCAGACTTCTCTGTTTATCCTCTCCCCATTCTCACATCTCTTTTCCTAGGTACTATCTGTATGGGCTGCAACTTTGGAAATGTTTTATTATTTTTTACTTGTTTCTGTATTTCCAAATGCATTGCAAAGCTTTGCACATTGTACAATGGTCATTATTGTATAGTGCACATGGCATAATGGTCATTCAATGTACTCTCTGATTGCGTGATATGCCAATGAATTAATATAACCTAAGCCCAAAAGGATATCAAGCTAATGTTGGGGGTTTTATATCTTCTAACTAGAAAATGGAGTGACTTTTATTTTCTAAAGTCCATCTCCATTTCCTTTCTGATCAATTTTCAATCCATATGATACTCCCAATTCCCAGGTACTATTTTCTGAGGCTATGGACTTAGAGAAAATCATGCCTTTCTGAACAGTTAATTTAATATGCCTAAAGCAGCACGATTAACTGTGGAATAAATTGCTTTGTATTTAATTGTTTAATGGGCTTAGGGTTTTAATGCAGATGAGTTGTGCTAGCAAGCAAACTTGAGGGAGAGTGCATGTCAGGCTTTTTTATTTGCTGGTTTCTACTCATTCCTCAGGATAGGGCATTTTCCTGTAATCATTACTGCAGGCTCAAAGCAGATCGGCATTCCATAGTTTACTTATTTCAAATTGCCAATTTATTATTAAGTTTGAAAACGTGCTCTGTGTTACTTTAAAAGTGAATCAGAATCTTTGATGTGCCAATATTTTTATGCTTTTGAAGTTGCTAGAAACTTGATAACATGCCATCTTCTGTAACTCTTAGCAGTCTGTATTTCTAGAGTACAGTGTGATATTGGCAAACACAGCCATTTAACATTCTAACACTTTGTAGCTGACTGAAAGAAGAGGATCAGGTTTTGCAAGGAAGAACCCAGAAAACACATCACACATCAGAGGATAAACAAGGGCTAGCTGAAAGCATTCCACTAATTTTTAATGAAAAAGTTAGAAGCAAAACTACTGAACTGATCTTTCAAAGCAGATTTCTAAGTTAGAAGGCGCAAAGGATTAACACTGTGTGAAATATGAGAGTTCTTTTGTATGGATACAAGAGTTCAGAGCTCAAAATCCACTAATATGAATTTTGCAGAGAAAAATTTATTTGGGGAGATCTTTTATACTGTCAATTGTGTTCCTTTCTAGCATGTACATACATGCTGTTGGATGACCCCACAGACAATGAAAAAGTCTCCTCCTCCCAGACAAGCTATAGAAATGAGCACCAGCTAGGGGTGATATGAGGGTTCTAGCTCTGCTTATAATCCAGGTAATAATTCTACATCTGCCAGTTTGCTAATATATGCATAGAAATCAAATCTTTAGACGGAAAGCCATAGCCGAAATGTTTTCTAATCCAAGAAATCAATAGCATTTTAAAAACCGGAGATAGAGAGACATGGAGAGAGGGAGAGACTGCTGTAAGGTAGTGAGATGGTACTTACACTCTTCCAAAGAGCCTGGCAGATATGAATGCTTCCTATTCCTGCTTCACTTGTGAGAGACTATGTCCCTTTATCTTTGTTAATTTCCCTTGAATTTCCTTTGTATATTTTCTGAGGCCTGTAGGAATTAACCCAGAAATGTTATCCACAATAAAACTAGCAAATAAAAATCGCTGATATACAATAGCTATAACTATGTAGACAAAGATATAGCTGTTCACTTTTGCAATGATTAAATTAAAATCTCCTCTCAAGTTTTTACCCAGAGAAAAAATAAGGGATGACCTGCCTAGTTTTTCAAATTTATGGCATAAACAACAAATTGATTTATTTTTGCATAATTAATAGATTATTTTGGCATCACATAAACTGAATATTAAATAAAATGTAACATTTGGGCATTGCTGTGAACATAACACTGAATTCGGTATCTCCCTGTTGGACTCAACGTATAAACAGCAACAGCAATATTCTAATTCCTATTAGATTCTTATTATTCCTCTTATTATTATTATAAAGAAATTAACAATGGTATAAGAACGCTAAGTATCAGGAATATATCACCACATTGCTCTCTTGAGTGATATAAAAAGTCCTTGCATTGATTGTGAGAAGCCTAGAGGCCTGCAGTACCTTAATATCAAAGTTTTGAGAGAAGTAAGAAAGTTTTGTTATTAGATCCTTAATTAGATGATTTCAGACACGTGAGAATTAAAAGAATGTGTCAAGCTTAAAATTTAAGCTTTGTCTATTTAGCAGAGAAAAAAAAACACCCTTCAAAAATATTCAATACAGATCAATTCATTGATTAACTTATAATGTTTCTTGAGTTCCATTTTTTATTTATCTAATGGGTGGGAATCACTGCACTCTCGAGATGCCTCATTATGATTGTAGCAGCTGAGCATCTCTGGGTCCACTATGATTTTTTTCTTTATTTTCAAACAGCCTCCCAGAAAAGAATAAAGAGAACCCAGTGAAATGCCTGGCAGATGGAAACACAGATGCAAAGCCAAGTCACAAAGGAGTCAAGATTTTAGTGGAGATGAATTGGGCTGTGCTCCTGGGGACAGAGATTAAACCACACAACCATAGCACTGAGTGCCCAGACAAAGGAATCAGATTAATTTCAGGTTCACAGAGATGGAGGCAAAAACCAGAATCTGCCAGATAGACAGGCAAAAAATCAATAAAGAAATCAGATGTAAATCTAATATGCTAAATGCTCAAAATACTGAACTATGAAATTTAAATTTGCTTCCATTAGAATACATAAAAAATATTCTGGTAACATTGTTCTCAAAGGAAAGTAAATGTTCAAAATGTATTTGTTCAAATAAATTTTTTCCAATCATTCTCTACTAAAGCAATCGTGAAATGTCTTCCCTATTTATTTATTTAATAATTTATAGGGGAAATGACAAGAATTATAATATCAGTATCCCTACCAAGGCTCTTTCAATCTCAAATTGAAACAAGTATTGATTTTTATCATTTAATAGTAACTGAACAATTTCTTTTCATGTGAGAAAACTTCCTTAAATTCTATTTTCTATGTTTTTCAGAAAATAATTCCAGAAGTAAAACTTACTTGAGGTATTTAATTCACAACTAGATGCATCATCTCTTGGCATTTCAACACAATGAAGTATATACTTAGTAGTACGTGTTGGTCCTACAATTTTTGAGAACCTATTTTAAACCATGAACAAAAAGTGTAGCCCTACAATGTTTTCATTTAGTTACATATGTGAAGCATTTAATGATCTCAAGCTAGAGGTGAAGAAAACTCTGGTTTCCTTAGAATAGTTTAAAATTCAATGTTAGTTATAAGTACAATACGAATAAATACAATTTCTGAATAAACATACTCATTCCAGATGCCTATCTCAGTACCTGCTATGATGTGATAGGTACCTACTCATGGCATGTGCTCAAAAAGTGCTTATTAAAAGTGAAATATCTCCTAGAAGGAAGGCAAAGATGGGAGAGATGGCAATTTAAATACTATGTACAGAGATGCATGGTTTGTGGGCATCTTGGTTAAAGTGTCCAACTGGTAAAGCATTTCAGACAACTATCTGAAACTAGTAGTCGCTTTGTCAGCTCAAAAGAAAACAATACCCTATCTGTAGTTATGGAACTTTATGCTCATACATGTAGTTGATATGAAACCTAAATGTTCTGCCCACCCTGTTGGTATGAAGTTATTTTAAGCATACTGTGAACAAGAGAAAAAAATCATGCTTAGTTAGCAAAATTGCTTAGTATGTTAATTTGCTCGAAATTTGATGTTTGGTTTTATGCACTTTGTTGCTATTAAGATCCTTCTATTTTTATATAGATTTCAATAATTCAGTAATTTTAGAAGCATTGTTTTAGAAATAATAGTTGTCACAGTAAACATCCTGTTTTTCTACGTGCATTGTATAAATTTTTCATTCATTATACTCCTTGTGGTTGGTTGTATCTAATGCTAACTGTATTGTTTTGTTACATCAAACAAACACCTTTTGTGGGCCAGGAAAAAAAAATCACTTTCTCTGTTAAGTGAGTGTGTGTGTGTGTGTGTGTGTGTGTGTGTGTGTGTGTGTGTATGTAAAAGACAATTATCTAATTGTACATATAATTATCTGATAAGAATAATTAAAAGTTTATATACATGTATTATACTAAGTAATAGGGATGGCTTCCCAGGGACTTTTATTTAGTACTTATTTCTTTAACAAATTCTTACTGTAAATTCCCAGTTGCTGCCTTGCTAAAATATACTACTCAACTTATTAGAGGGGAAAAAAATCATGATTTATTCTTTGGCTGTGAGGTTCTGATTGCTTCTTTTTCCAGGACTTAGAAGAACTTCTAGCTGGGCTAAATTGCTCTGAATAAATATCTTACATTGACTAAGGGATAAACAATTCTCTAAAATGTCTTAAATGCTATGAGACCACTTCAAGGGTCACATAGCATGTTGCACATGATACATGTACATCTCTTCTTCATTGATCTTTACTGAGATATAAACGGACCCCAGATGGAGAACAAAAGTACCTCCTTCACACATCCCTCTCCCATGGATCAAACCAAATCTCTCTCCCTGCCATGTTTTCAGGATTGGATGATTCACTTCTCTCTAATTTTATATAAAATAGAATTAAGCATGGAAAAGAGGGAATAAAAATATAGAAAGAGATTCTGTGAGAAACAATACAAAATTGAAGTAAGTAATGTGGGAACCGTAAGAGCTGTAGCAAACCAACACAAATATAAATTGATTCTATCAATGTAGACTTTCAATTGTTTTGCAATACTTTTTTAAAAGGCTTTGTCACATACAGCCATTCATGAAGTATTTTTAGGAGGAAGAGGCAGAAAGGAGAAGGGGTGTGGAAAAAGGTTCTCTTGTCTGTTCCACCAGCACACCTTCAGAAGGATGGTGATTTTCCCCCCACATTCATTTAAATAATATGTTTGAAGCTGAAAGTGTTATCACAGGACAGACATTTGCCTTTGCATCTCCCACACAAATCTTGACAGTGGGGCCCTTTGGGGTCAACATGGTGAAGTTTCACTGGGCAGGAGCATCTAGTCTGTTTACAATTTTCACACATAATATCCTCCACTCAGTAAGGGTGGAAAGCATTATCTAGTGTTTCCAAATCATCAGTGTACAAAGTAACTCTAGTTCATGCCTCATGTTAGCCTGCTTTAAAAACTTTATTATTAGACAGCAAAACTTGTCAAATCAAATAAAACTTATAGGAATCGTACCACTTAAAATTTTAGCATTAGTACAAAGGATACATGCAACTGTAAGAAACAGAAACATGAGATCTGAGTCTAACAGTGCTGGTCTTCTTCCTTCTCCCATTACCACTTGCTTTATTTAGAAATTAACATGTGAGAGCCTAATAGATTTATCAGGGCGTCGCTTGCACAAAGTGAACCCCTTTGGTTGGATCATCTCCTTCTAATATTCCATTAACGTACATTGACTAGGTATATTCTGCTAAAAGCATTCCATAGATAAGGACTGTCTGACAACCACACGCCATTAGTGGGCTGTCATGCACATCTTTGCAAGTGACTGACCACCTCATCTCTTTCTTTTTTTCCCAGGCATCCCTTATAAAGATGAAATAGGGCTTCCCTGGTGGCACAGTGGTTAAGAATCCACCTGCCAATGCAGGGGACATGGGTTCAAGCCCTGGTCCGGGAAGATCCCACATGCCGCAGAGCCACTAAGCCTGTGCGCCACAACTACTGAGTTTGCACTCTAGAGCCCGCGAGCCACAACTACTGAAGCCCATGCGCCTAGAACGCGTGCTCCGCAACAAGAGAAGCCACCGCAATGAGAAGCCTGTGCGAGTAGCCCCTGCTCGCCTCACAACAACAAAGACCCAAAGTAGCCAATAAATAAATAAATAAAATGAAATAAATAAACTTATTTTAAAAAAAGGCCTTCTGCTAACCTTTTTCTTTCCAACGCTAAAATATCTCTTTCTCCTTACAAGTTTGAAGTTTCCAATTTTTTCTTGCTGTAAAATAACTATACAGACATAACAATTTTGGAAATCACAGAAAATACTGAAAAATAAAAACTGATAAAGAATTCAAAGTTCTATATCTGGGGATAACTGGTAATATATGCCCTCTAAAACTTGTGTGTGTGTGTAAATTTGCTTTTTACTTACTATTATATCATAAGCATTTTCTAACACATCAAATTTCCATTTCATGGTGTTACAATGTACAGATAGTCTTTCATCTACCACCATTTTCTCTGTCAAAATTTAGTTGGTTTCCAATATAACTTGTTTATGGAACATTTTGATATAACACTTTAATGAAGATTTTCAATCATATGTCTTTAGGGACATCTGATTTTTTTATGTAATAAATTCCTCTATGAAATATATACAGTGAATGGGTTTTAATTAAATATTATAGAATTATAGAATTCATATAAATTTACACCACCACAACATGGGGGTGCCATTTCACTATGGCCATTTTAAAATTGTATATTTTTGGAAAATATCTGAAAAGTATTAATATACTATTTTCCATTTACTTAATTAGCAGTATGGTAAAATATTTTAAATATACAAATATATATATTTTTTAAATATATATTTTTAATCTTCTGTTTATAGAGTGTAGATGATTATTTCACTCATGGACTTTCCTAAATGTTCCCTAAAGATGCTTCACCATTTTTGTACTAATCTGAAGAAACACTTAATATTTAAGAATAAAATTAAAATTGCAAAATTGTAAATTAAATAAAATATATAATATTGCATCCCTTAAAATCAGTGCATTTTATAACAAAACTGCATGTTTAGACATAAATTCATATAATTTAATTTAATGCATTTATATATCATAAAGTAATATATTTATGTAATAGTTATGGATATATATTTTATGTTATATAGCTTATATGATTATATTTTAATGTTATATTAAATATATAGTATATTATGTATATATTGGTAGATTTACAGTATATATTTCATAGTTTATGAGTATTATTAATTTTATATGATATACACTACATAAAATATATTACTTTGAAAAATTTTGCAAATATTTGTCAGCTTCTTCACTTGCTGTTTAATTGATTCATGGTTTTATTTGTATACCACATTTTCAATTTTTATATATTTAAACATATCATTTTATACTTCCATTGAATTTATTCTTTAAAATCATTCCAACTCAAATAGCTTATAAACATTATAACTTTCTTTGAGTTATATCATTGATTCAGTTTTCATAATGCTACTGATTCTTTGGAAATAATTTTACTGATGTTAGCTAGAGAATACTGTCCCCAAATCATTATAATATAATCATTAATCAAGTTGCTATTACAGCACTATTTATAAGAGGTTGACCCTCACTATTATAAAATCTTCTCTTATTATATACTTATGTTTGTTCCTGGGATTTTTTTCTTATTCCATTTCACTATCTGTGCTGCAGCTCTGCAGTATGGATAGTTGTTCCTTAATAAAATAGTTAATATCTAGTAGTAAAAATTGTGATTACTGGGCTTCCCTGGTGGCGCAGTGGTTGGGAGTCCGCCTGCCGATGCAGGGGACACGGGTTCGTGCCCCGGTCCGGGAGGACACCACGTGCCGTGGAGCGGCTGGGCCCGTGAGCCATGGCCCCTGGGGCTGTGCGTCCGGAGCCTGTGCTCCGCGACGGGAGAGGCCACAGCAGTAAGAGGCCTGCGTACCGCAAAAAAAAAAAAAAAATTGTGATTACTTTTTAAAAAATTTCCTAAGATATTTATAACTTTTTGTTTCTCAAGAAATTTAAAATGAATTTCTATTCTAAATTGGTCATTTTTCCCCTACTTCCACGACCATTAAAATTTTGTTTGAACTTCCATTAAATTTCTGAATTGGAGGTGAAAAATTACAAATAGAAAACAATATCTATTGACTGTAATTGAATTCTGATCTCGGACGTAAATTTGAAATCATAAGTTGTTTTCCCAAAGCAAGTTAAGAGTCTTCTTCTAACTCTCATTTGTAAACTAGGGGAAAGGTAGGAGTTAGGACTAATTTTTTATAAAGGTCTGCATTCTAGATCCAAACTCCTCTCCTTCCTGTATGAGAGGAGGAATGAACAAGCAAGAGTCTCTTAAGAGATTTCCAGGTTGATAGCGTGCATGCGTGTGTGTGTGTGTGTGTGTGTGTGTGTGTGTGTGTGTGTGTGAGAGAGAGAGAGAGAGAGAGAGAGAGAGGCAGAGACAGAGAGAGAGACAGAGAAAGGAAGGGAGATAGACATTCGGGAGGAAATATTTAGCTCTAGCTGATGTGGTGGGTATGCTTTTTTACATATGATTATATCAAAAAGGGTACTGGATCCCAAAAGAGACCCTTGCGTTGGGTCTCTTTTGAGAGAGAGAGAGAGAGAGAGAGAGGCAGAGACAGAGACAGAGAGACAGAGAAAGGAAGGGAGATAGACATTCGGGAGGAAATATTTAGCTCTAGCTGATGTGGTGGGTATGCTTTTTTACATATGATTATATCAAAAAGAGTACTGGATCCCAAGAGAGACCCTTGCATTGGGTCTCTTTTTCAGGTAGAGACCCAACGCAAGGATGAAAAGGTCATATACATGACTGTGTCTTTCTCAAGGGAACAGTGGAAGCATCACTTTGTTCCCCTTCACGCCAACCAACATCCTGTTTTGCTGAACAGTCATGAGTTCTTGAAACATGTTTCCATCCCCAGAACCTCTGTTACTTGTCCTCAGAGTGTGCCCATCTCCCCAAAGCCTATAAAAATCCTCCCTTGCTTAATTGTTTCAAAGCAGTTTCTTCTAGAGCCTCTCTTCTCTATCCACGGGTTAATGAAGATAAACCTTCCTTTCCCTCAGGTTTCCTTGTTTGAAACAACTCTTCATATATTTTTGTATCTTAATTATTTCATAATAAAAAACTATAACTTTTAAACTAAAAGAGTCCATTAACAGTTCCTTCAGGTGCAGAGCGCAGTTCTTTTTTTCTTTTTGGTGGAGGGTGGTGTTAATCAGGAATAGATTATAATTCCCTCCTCCTTGCTTGCCCTCACATTTTCCAGAAGCTCTTCCTCTTCTCTTGTCCAGATATCCATCTTGTTTCCCCCCACAGCAAACCATCACAACCTTCTCCAGATTTGATTTCAAGCCCTGGAAAGCTCCTGATTTATGACCATGATCTGAAGGCTGAGATACTCTCCCCTTAGGCTTGGACTTAGATGCTGTGGAAGGCTACAAGTTCAGATCTCTTTCCTAAGGAGGTAGATTCCTCTTTAAGTTTTCCTATTCACCCGGACCAGACATTTGCTGTGGTGTATAGGGCAGAAGAGTAATGCAGAAGAGCCACTGGGAAACCAAATTCTTCAGTCTGGCACTGTAGGAGTGGGGAAAATGTGTAATCCTTAATGATCTAAGTGTCTGCAATAGAATGTTACTGACTGTACCAGTATGCAAGTGAGAAACTGCATTAATGCCCATGCAATGTCCACCCTGTCACTAGATTTAGTTCTAAAACCATTTTCTACAGGGCTGTTACTGTATTTTATTGTTGAATACTTTCAGCTCTGGATGAAACATACTGAAGTGTGAAATGGTCAATTATAACTGGATAAACAAAATCGCTTGGATAAAATATTGTTAAACTGTGTGGCTTGCTGTGTTCATTTCTAAACTGTGTTTAGTGTTCATTTCTCTTTATCTCAGGACAGGGTGTATAGGGAGTGGATGATTCGGCACTTTAGGAAGATAATTCTGTGAACAAATGCACAGTTACCAAGACCAAGAGACCACGTAAGTCAATTTCATGCTGAGTTGTTTAAACCATTTTCACATCAAGCATTGCATAACTTCCCTACTTTGCAAATACCTTCCAAAGTTTGAATATCTGTGAGGTACACTGTGCATGATTTATTCCCCCTGTAACTACTTTGGGGAATTAATTTAATCTGTGGAAATACTCTCAAATATTGATACTAATAAAAATAGAATCAGGAGAGAATATGAAGAATATAATTTTAAATGTCTTTCAATACTAGCCCTGAACCTTGAAATACACATCACAAGTTGATGCATACCCTGTGTTTGCTGAAATATCACTTATGAAACCTATGGTTCCTGCATTGACTGAGGGCTTCATTAGGTATCTTTTTTGAGATTCTCTAGCTGACAGCAGTATTAAGCACCTTTCTAATATTGTATTAGAAATACTTCTGGAGTATTTATTCCTTTTAGGTCACAGCAGATATGCATTTCTAGGTGTAGGCTGGTATTTTGGGGATAATGGTTCTGCGATTAGAATTTTATCTGGGGCTAATTTTACCCAAGATTGGGAAGCAAATGAACTCTCTCCTTCTAAGTCTCCTATCCATTCCTCAAGTGTTATTCTGTCATACTTCAGGTACCCTCAGTTAGTAATCTTTGTGGAGTTGTGTGGAGTTCAATGCGCAGAAAATCTAAGAATATAAAAACTTGATGTAGGGACTTCCCTAGTGGCACAGTGGTTAAGAATCTGCCTGCCAATGCAGGGGACACGGGTTCGATCCCTGGTGCGGGAAGATCCCACATGCCGCATAGCAGCTAAGCCTGTGCACCACAACTACTGAGCCTGTGCTCTAGAGCCCATGAGCCACAACTACTGAGCCCACGTGCCACAACTACTGAAGCCCGTGCACCTAGAGCTCATGCTCTGCATCAAGAGCAACCACTGCAATAAGAAGTCAGCACACCGCAACGAAGAGTAGCTCCCACTCGCCGCAACTAGAGAAAGCCCGTGCGCAGCAACAAAGACCCAATGCTACCAAGACAAATAAGTAAATAAATAAATAAATTTATTAAAAAAAGAAACTTGACGTGAACCATGACTACCATTTCTTTGATGTTTCAAAAGAGATTAGTGAGCAAGCAGCAACAGCAAAGAGAAATTCCCTTTCCAATTTGTTGTCTGGTATGCCTAACCTCCAAAGACCCAGATCTATGACCATGGTTGGAAGAGATACAGTGAAGACTGTTGTGGTACATAGGTAAAGATAAGAAACAGAGGAAGGAAGAAAGAGGAGGGGAAAGGAAGAGAGAAAGAGAGTGCCACAGAGAGAGACAGAAGCAGAGACCAAGACAGAATGATAAGAAAGAGCGATAGAGAGAGTAACTAGAGTTGGAGCTGCTTGAAGAGATGAAGCAGAAAAGATGTTAGTCAACAGTCATACTCATGGCCTTTAGCTCACTGCCCATCACTTAGAATCAGATTAACATCCTCTTGAGATGAAGCCTGGAGTAGGATGAGAAAAACCCTACATATCCTTGCTTTTTCTTAGCTGTCAAGAAAGCCCTGCTGATGATTAATCAGATGCTAAGATGATAAGAAGTTAGTCTCAGGGGCTCTGTGTTTAAATATGGTGACTGTTGCCTTAGAAATGGAAAAATAGAGTTACCATATGACCTGGCAATCTGACTCCTGGGCATATAACTGAAGAAAACTATAATTCAGAAAGATACATGTACCCCAATGTTCATAGCAGCACTATTTACAATAGCCAAGACATGGAAGCAACCTAAATGTCCATCAGCAGAGGAATGGATAAAGAAGATGTGGTACATATATACAATGGAATACTACTCAGCCATAAAAAAGAATGAAATAATGCCATTTGCAGCAACATGGATGGACCTAGAGATTATCATCCTAAGTGAAGTAAATCAGATAGAGAAAGACATATATCGTATCACTTATATGTAGAATCTAAAAAATGATACAAATGAACTTATTTACAAAACAGAAACAGACCCACAGACATAGAAAACAAACTTATGGTTACTGAAGGGGAAGCGGGGGGAGGGATAAAATAGGATAGCCAACAAGAACCTAGTGTATAGCACAGGGAACTATACCCTATACTCCATATCTTATAATAGCCTATAATGGAAAAGAATCAAAGAATCTAAAAAGTATATATATATATGTATATGTATGTAAACTGAATCACATCGCTGTACACCTGAAACTAACACAACATGGTAAATCAACTATATTTCAATAAAATTTTTAAAAAATAAATATGGTTACTGTTAAGTACACTAAAAAACTGATGGAATAGCCTAATATTGGCAAAAATATTTCATGTTTTTGAAAAACAAATTACGTTAGGTTAAAAATAAAATCTAGTTTTGAAGTTTTATGTCATTATTCACCTGGGATCATTTCTAATATTCAGCCAGCAGCCAGTATATTCTAATTCCATTAACTTGTCACCAAGAAATAACTTGCAGAATTATTTCTGCAAATATTGTGGGAAATTATGTGCCTGCACATGTGTACTGTATGTATGCATGTAAGCAAATAGGATTTGGAAAAGAGAAAAAGAACATTTTGTCACTTTCTTTTTATACATTTGTTTACCCAGGGATAAAGAAAATATGAAAGACTGACTTCCTTGAAAGTCTGAAACTGTCTCCCTGGAAATTATCTTTGCATTTTAAATAGTTGCTTATGCATTGGTGACATAACTTTTCCTCAGCCCAGAAAAAATATCAAATATGTTGAAATATAAAAAGACAAAAACTTGTTTTACAAAAGTTAGAAAATTTTATTTAAGAACTTAATTTTTAAGAGTTAAATCAGTAATTTTTTAAAAAGTGAAGTAAATCGTTAATTGCAGTGTGTCTTTCCTTTTTCCGCCTCCCTGTTTCTGGAAATAAGCGTACTATTTACTATTCTTCAATTATAAGCAAATTTGTTATATTTAATAAACTACAAAACTTGAATTTTAACAACTCTACGTTGAACACAAAGATATTAATTTTGTCCAACAATAAAGTTAATTTTGCATTGATTCAAGACAGTCTGGTGTAACAATTTTATGGAAATCTTAAAATTGAAAAATTGTATTGTCAAACTCCACGGGGGTTCTAGTTCAGCAAAAATATATTTTCCTGACAGATAAATGAACCACTTTGGATAATATACATCTCTGAACCAATTAGTTTGACCAAGGGATTGGAAATTTTAATGAATGTCCAGCTCTGAATCTATGGGTGGAAATATTAAACTCATATGTCATGGGACAAAGCATGGGAAGGAAGGTTTAATTAAAGAAAAACATGTGTGTTATTATCAGAATAAGGTACAATGTATAATAGATAGCAAATACAGCAAATATTCTAACAAATGCATTAATAAAATCTTTTTCCTTCCTTATCTGTTTGCCCTTGCTTAAAATCAGCAAACAAACAAACAAAAACAACAAATGAACAAAAACAAAAAAAAAACAAAAACCACACACACACATACACATACACACACAAACCCTCACATTTCTTTATTTGCTGGGGTGTGAGGGTGAGGAAAGCTTTCCAAAAAAATCACAGCAACACGTGTCTAAACTTCGCTCTGAGATACAGTACCAAATATATAAGCAATCAGTGGAAAGCCAGAACATCTGAAGAGTGACCAAAAATGAATGAATGTCCAAACCTTCTTTTGACATTTCTATTACATTAGCTGCCTTTAATTTTACTCTTCCTCAGTGTGAGATGATAAATATTTATGTCAACAAGTTGTCATGTATTTCTACCTCTAAAGACGTGTCATTCATCAATCTACTGCTTATGCTCCAACTGAAGAGAGATCTGCACACTAAGAAAAAGATAATTTATCATAAAAGTAAAGAATGGAGATAGTTCAAAGTAAGACTTGAGGTCCAACGACTAAGGACTGTGTTCATTAAATGTCTTTGAATAGCTTTTGTTGACCAAAGGCTAGTGTTCCAACAGTTTTAATATTGAGGACAGTTAATTGGCAAAATAGTTGGGGATACATACCTGAGTACCCTGAGCAAAAATATAAACTTTGTTTCCTAAGAGAAAGGTTAAGAGTAGTTAACTTAGGTAAATTATTTTTTAATTTATCATTCTTTCTTTTTCAATCATTCAGTGCCTTTCCATCTGATTTTTGCAAGAGTTTAATTTTTATTGTCCTTTTAATTACAATTGACATGTGTCCTCTGCTTTTATGTTCTGGCTCCCAGCTAGGTGATAAGTGAATAGAGCTATCCATATGAATAATATCCAGAACAAGAATCCAGAAGAAGTTGATGAAATGAAATGGAAATAGTAGGGCAGAGATAAATGAAGTCAAGAATAAGAAGACAACAGAAATAATCAATAAACCCAAGGCTGATTCCTTATAAAGAATAACAAAACAGTGAAACTCCAAGCATGTCTGAATTTACGCGTAAGTGAGCAGATGCAATTAACATGTTCTATGAACAAATGGGGATCTAACTACAGTACAGAAGATGCTGACATAAGACAAGATTGGAAACATTCATTCCAGTAAATTTTACAAGTTACTTAAATTGTGTACATTTCTAAACAACACAAATGGCCAATATTGACTCCACTCATACCACTCCACCCCACCAACTATCTGGTTTGAATGAGACTGATGGATTTCCAAGGATATGGAAACTTCAGTGCTAAAACTGGGAAAGTTAAGGGGAAAACTAGGATGAATTGTGCATCCTAAGTCAGAAGGAGAAGGATAATTGTATATATCACTACCTGTTTAAGTAAATGAGTAGTCTAAAAATTCACACTTCACCAAAAGTACCAGGCCTATAAGGATAGATACAGAAATAGCTGAATTTTACCAGACCTTTAAGGAACAGTTAGTCCTAATTTGACTTTTTTTTTTTTTCTTTTTTTTGCTGTGCCGCATAGCATGTGGGATCTTAGCTCCCCGACCAGGGATTGAACCTGAGCCCCCTACATTGGAAGTGCTGAGTCTTAACCACTGGACCACCAGGGAAGTCCCCTGATATAATTTTTTAAGACACAGGAAAATAGGGAGTTCTGCCTAACTCATTTTTTAAGTATATAGTTTAACATATATAACGAACCTGGAAAATGACAGTATAAGAAATCACTAGACAAATTTCACTTTGAACAAAAATGCAGAAGTCCTAATGACATATTAGCTTGCTGAAAACACACTGTATGTAAAATATATATATAACCATGCAAGATGAATTCCAAGTTTGCAAAAGTTACATCAGGCATTATATCAATATTATTTGGTACAGAAATAGATTAACTGAAAGAAATAATTAAAAGATGAGAGAATAATAAAAATAATTTATATCTTATCAGATTAGCCAGTATATAAAAGTCTGACAATAACAAGCTTCAGCCAGGATGTTGAAAAGAGCTACTGTAACTTGCTGGTACAAAAATAAATTGGTAAAACTTCTTAGACTCAATTTTATAATACCTTCCTTTGATTCAGGAACTCCATTTCTATGCAAAACCAAGGAGATATGCTTAAGAATGTTCAAAATAAAACTATTTGTAATAGCAATATTTGAAAAAAGTCTGAAAATACATTAATAGGAGATAGATAAAATGTGACATAATGATACAAGAGACTATGTGATAATTAATATGAATGAACTAGATGTACGTGTATAAACAGGAATAAACCTCTGGAATAACTGAAGTGATAAAAAAAATTGCTGAGTGATTCAAACTGTAGAATGACATTAATATTAAGGGTAACAGTAGGCACACCTGTTCTAAGATTTCATGGAGGCATACATATGCAGTCTTGTACAAAAGCATGGTTAGAAAGGATCTATACTAATGTCGGGATATTGATTACATTTGAGAGAATGAAGGGCTGGGTGGGTATGAGCAAAATTGGCTTTGACTGTTTGAAATGTTTTACCTCTTAAATGACACCTGAAGCAAATGAAGCAAAATGTTACTAACATTTTAATTCTGGGTTTGGGTCACTGATGAACATCATCTTATTCTATGGATTTTGTGATTATCAAATGTAGTTCATAATAAAAAGTATTAAAAAAACACAAAGTAGTCTAAAACCTACATAGTAACTTATATGCACCTTTGAAATGCAATAAATTGTATTGCCATCACTAAGTGTATTATAGCTAAAGGATTCAGGAAATAATTCCCTACTGACTCCCAAACTCCTAGATTTTTGCCTGGCCTCCATTAAAATATCATATCCAGCTGCTTCCTGAACACCTAAACTTTAACAACTCCACGAATATTTTTCCTCCTCCAAAGAATATCACTGTTCAGTCGTCCTACGTGTCTTTCTCAGTCCTTTTGGTTCCTCAGCGTTATTCTTCTCATCCTCCCAAATACCCAAATCCTTGTGAACTACTTAATTTCTCTTCATAAAATATCTCCAGTACCTAGTACTTTGTCTCCATCCTTACTGCCAACAAATTAGGCACTACACATTTTACATATGAATGTTTATTTTATATATATATTCCAATTTACCTTTTAAAGGTAAAATTATCATTATCATTGTTATAAAAATAACAAGTATTCACTATATATTTTAAAATTAAGCTATATAAGAAGGTGCAAAGAAGAAAGCAAACCCCTCCTCCCCAATCCTCAAAATTCTCCTTGCATTAGTTTCTACTGTACAGCAAAATGAATCAGCCACACACATACATACATCCCCTCCTTTTTGGATTTCCCTCCCATTTAGGTCACCACAGTGCATTGCACCACAGTGCAGTTCCCTGTGCTATACAGTATGTTCTCATTAGTCGTCTATTTGATACATAGTATCAATAAAGCAACTATACTCCAATAAAAATTAATTTAAAAAGTAAAATAAAAGAAAATTCTCCTTGCAGAAACCTTTTAACTTTTATTTGACATAATTATTAATATATTTCTAAATATATATATACACATATAGAGAGAGCACTATCTATCATCTATCCATCTATTATGATAGATAGTAGGACCATATGACTATAACACAATTTTAGTAATGTATGGATACCTTTTACTCAATTTGAACAAAAAAAATGACCTATAGCAAAAATCTGGGAGTTTTTAAATTTCAGAAAAAAATCGTCAAAAGAGATTATTATTCCAACAACTATATTTTTGGAACTATTAATGAGGAAATTATGAAATCACTAAGAATATGAACTCCTTAGGTGTTTTTAACTGCAACTTTAAACAACATCTATTAATTCCCGTTTTCTCATTCGCCCATATCTCTATGTTATTACATACGTAGTTGGTTTAAAATTTTTAGGGTTTATAATATGTATTCTTTGTTTTGTAATATAATTTTATCACTTTTAAAGTTTATATTAAATTTTTTTAACATCTTTATTGGAGTATAATTGCTTTACAATGGTGTGTTAGTTTCTGCTGTATAACAAAGTGAATCAGCTATATGTATACATATATCCCCATATCTTCTCCCTCTTGCGTCTCTCTCCCACCCTCCCTATCCCACCCCTCTAGGTGGTCACAAAGCACCGAGCTGATCTCCCTGTGCTATGTGGCTGCTTCACACTAGCTATCTATTTTACATTTGGTAGTATTTATAAGTCCATGCCACTCTCTCACTTCGTCCCAGCTTACCCTTCCTATATTTAAATTGATTCTATGTTTACCGCAAATTAGCATTCTCCACTTCTGAGTTTTTTTACTTGGTGTTATTGCTTTTTGGATGGCATTCACTGTTTAGAAGTGTTTTCTTCTTTGAGTTTGTTCTTATCTGTATGATATTTTCCAAATTATATTCTTTAAAATGCCAGTAATTTGTCTTTTAATTTAAAGCTAAATAACTTTTAAAATATATCTCATGTGCTGTATGAATACAATATTCCTTTAAATAATTAAAACATTAGAGAGATTTTTGATGTCTCCTTTTGAACATTAAATATAACCATTATCCCCTCTTCCTTTATTTATAATCAGTCTGTATGATACATTTATTACATATACTTCACTTTTATACTATTGTGTATATTCTTTAAGTTTATAGAATTATATACATAGTACTGGTTTCTGATTATGTTTGTGTGTCTTTTTATTTTATTTATTTATTTATTTTTTTTTTTTTGCGGTACGCGGGCCTCTCACTGTTGTGGCCTCTCCCGTTGCGGAGCACAGGCTCCGGACGCGCAGGCTCAGCGGCCATGGCTCATGGGCCTAGCCTCTCGGCGGCATGTGGGATCTTCCTGGACCGGGGCAGGAACCCATGTTCCCTGCATTGGCAGGCGGACTCTCAACCACTGCGCCACCAGGGAAGCCCTGTGTGTCTTTTTAAACTTTACATGCATGTGATCACACTATACCTATCCCTCTAATGATTTTTTTTTAATCATTAACTTGTGTTTTGAGCTCAATCTATGACTGATGCCATATATATCATATATGTTGAACCATATAACACTGGTTCCATACCTGTAATGGTTATCTGGGCTGTTTATTCTGTTTCTCTATTATAAACAATGTTACAATAAACACAGTTCAATGTATAACTTAAGCTTCTCTGTGAGCCTTTCTTTATAAGTTAATATAGTACTGCTGAATCACAGGAACTACCCATTTTAACTTGTACTACATATTGTCAAATTGCCTGCAACTTACTTTTACTGTTTTCCTACCCAAATACAAAACTCTGTGAAGCTTCTTCCTCACAATCTTGAAACACTTGAGGTTAGCAACCATTAAAATTTTTGCCAAACTAATTTATAAAGATTTTTCTTTAAACCATAATATTGATCACTTACATTTTAATACTTTTCTAACCTATTTGTTCTACTCTCTTCTCCGTAAATATACTATGTATATATTTGACCTCCTTTGTCTTGTATATTTTCTTCTAATCACTTTTTAATCTTTTTTTTTTCCATTGTGTCTGTGTAGTTTCCTGAAGCCTGTCTATCATTGCCAGATTAACAGTGTTCTTTCTATTTTGTTGCTTTAAATATGTTTGATCTCTGCAATGTTTTTATTTTGCCTTTCAGTGTTATCCTGAGCTTTCCCAAGATTTAAAAAAATCTCCTTGGATTGCTTTATAATTTCTTCTCTAAAGCCTTATATTTCTTCCTTCAACCTTTTTTCTTTCTGTTTTTAAAAAGATTCAGTTTGTTGTTTGCACAAGTTTTGAAATTATGGAGAACTATTTGTTGAGACCATTCCCTCCACTTTGATTGAATTATGTATAGTTTCTCCACTGGTTCCTTTCTTAGTAACATTCATCTTGGAACAGGATAGGTCTTTCTAAATTCTGGACTGCGGAGTAGGTGGGGAGTAACCTGAGGCAGGCTCCAGCCCTGAATCTAATTACCCATCCCCACCCCTGCTGAAATCTCTCTCTTAATTGATGTTCTTTGACCGCCAGTCATACTTTCTTTCACATTTGAACTTCCAGTGTAGTTCCCAGAATTCCCTAAGTTTGGCAATTTTTGCTTTATTATCCATCCTTTAATCTGTCTCTTTAGATTGTAGAAGATTTTTTTTTAATGTTGCAATATGATTATTAAATGCCCCTTAGACTTTACGGTTGAACAGACTGTACCTCACATCTTCCAGAGCCTGTGGGTGTTCCTCTTTTAAAAATCAAAGGGATGTTGACAGGGTTTTAAGAACTATCTCTTTCTTCTTAGGCAAATCTGCTTTTGCCTAGAGTCTGAGGTCTATGGTGAGTCTCAGCCTCTTGCTTCATTTTGGTTCAGAGATGACAGCTTTTGGGGGAAATGCTTCATAGTTGATGGTTTCAAGTTGTGTCTTCAGCTTTGTTTCATTGAAGATGGAATTAGCCTCTATTTTTCATTAGTTTTGCTGTTTTCCATGGTTTTTAAGGAAGAGAAGGCTCAAAATAAACAAATTTATAAATGTAATAAATAAAGGAATTTCTTTAAATTAAATAAATAAATTTCTTGTGGGGAATATGCAAATCATTATCTCCAAAAGATATGATAATAAATGTTATAAAATAAGTCCATTTGTTATAAATCCCAGAACCACAAAGAAGAGTGGAGAAAAAACTTTCAGTGGTCGGTTGTAGTTTGTCATCAAAATTCTGGATTTAGATGTGCCCCTCAGGTAAACTGGCCAAAACCTGGAAGGCTCTGGGCAAACAGAAGCACTTGGTATCAAGAGATGGTGAGAAAAGGGATATGGTTACAAGAAAAGGAACCAATAAGTACATGTAGGTGATGTCATAATCATGTTTCATCCAGCCCAGCTATGGTTTTAGGTGTATTTTTTACCCTGGTATATATGTGCTATATGAACTTATGTAAGTTGACAATTTGTTGTTTTTATTATTTGTGAGTAATCCAGAAGGTCAAGGACCATAGTAACTTGTAATGTTCCTGAGTCAAGATTTAAATCAAAGTGACTGGGCATTGGACTGAGACATTTAGAGAGTGACTTAGGAAAAATCCAGGTAGACCTCCAGCATTCTCACTTTAGGATTGCCACCATTTTCCTTCGTTATCTTGTAAGTGTTAATTCTTCTGAAATGGAGACAGTAGTCAAGAAAAAGAAAAAAAATTAAGAAAGGAGTGACTCTTAACTAGGACAAAGGAGCACTGGATAAGTTGAAAATAGCAGTGGTGATTCAGATCTGTTTGGTGTATTAAACCAATGTATGCTACAGAATGAAAGAACAAAATTGCTTTTTAAATCCAAACAACTACGATCAGAGCAAAGTTTGTGGAAAGTTAAATAACATATTTGCTTTTGGTATTAGGCTACATGCAGAAAACAGAAGACTATTGACAGAAATGTAACTGCACACAAGTGACTAATATAGAGAAAGTCCTTTGGAGATATTCTGGGACAAAGGTCCAAATTACATCTACTTCTATGTCAAACTATGTTATGTGGGATGTCTTTGTTCTTAATGAATCCATTTGTGACGACAAATACAAGAATGATACCAAATTTGTAGGTAGACAATAGTTATTGTCTTATCTTGAGCTGGAATGAAAATAGCTTCAGTCAAAAGAATGGTAGTAATATTGACTCTTAGAGTGTTTGGTTCAGTGGAAGGGGATAGAATATGACTTCTGAAAATCAGAAGTTCACTCTACTCTTCTCCACTAAATTGAAATGTACACCCTGTGATAAAGCAGAAACTAATACACCATTGTAAAGCAATTATACTCCAATAAAGATGTTAAAAAAATGAAAGAAAACAAACAAAAAGACTGATAAAAAAAAAAGAAATGTACACCCTGAACGCTGTTCTCAATGCAAAATTATATCCTGGGGGAACAAGCTAAGGCTGTGAAAAGGGGGATGACACATTATGACCTGAAATACCCAGAAGTCACTACAATCTTATTTATTCCCTCCACTTGTTTCACAGAAAATAAGCCGAGCAACTCCCCCTATGGAAGCTTAAATTCAGTGATGATTAAGTCACATAAACTAGAAAAGTAAATCAAATCCTTTTCCAGTCAGAGCAAAACCATCCTCAGTTAAAAGAAAAATCACCTACTAAATTAATAGTGAGATAAGTTACGCCCCATGCAAAATCCTAAATTATTTGCAAGTATGACAAGTTCTAAATATGAAATTAAGAGCTAATAAATTCCTAAGTGATATGGTTTTGCTCTAACTTAACTTTTGTTATTTACTTTTAAATTAACATGATTCCTGTTGATTTCCTTTTTCTTAAAAAAAAAGGTTACATTACAAACTCTTTTATTCTAGTTCTCAACATATGGAAAGGTTTAATCTATTGCAATAACAGTTTAAAGAAAATGTTTCACTTTTAAAAACTTATTTATTGTTCTGGTCTCTCAGACTCTCTTATTCCTTGAAATGTAATCACTGGTATTTGCTTTCTTTTTCCTAGGGACTTCCCTGGGGGTCAGCGGCAAAGAATCCACCTTATAATGCAGGGGACGCGGGTTCGATCCCTGATCAGGGAACTAAGATCCCACACGCCACGGGGCAACTAAGCCCACGCACCTCAACTAGAGACCCTGCGTGCAGCAAACCACAGAGCCCACGCGCTCTGGAACCTTCGCACCACAACAACAGAGGCCACATTCCTTGGAGCCCATGCGCCACAACTAGAGAAGAGAAAACCTGCATGCCACAACTAGATAGAAGCCCGTGCGCTGCAACAAAATATTCCACATGCCTCAACAAAGATCCTGTGTGCCTCAACTAAGACCCAATGCAGCCAAACATAAATTAACTAACTAAATAAATAAATCTTTTTAAAAAAATATATATTTTATAATTAATTGTTCAAGGAGGTTGGTCAGTGTAAATGACTATTAGGCCAGCTGGGTTTACCAGCTGGAAAATCCCTAAGTTAGGATTCTACTCTCCCACAGAGACTGAGAAGTGGAGGTACCATCCTTCCTAATTATTATATTCCAAAGAAATGGCTTTCACGTCCTAGAGTAAGACACTCTTGAGTTGCAGGAGATACAACTCAAAGAGACAAAGGAAGGATTCATAATTGTAAGCCCTTTATAGAAAATGTTCTAATAAATGGTGAATAAGCTATAAATTCAAGGACAGTATGATATATTTTACTGTGAACAAATATGAGTTTAAAAAATTGAGTCTCTGACTTATTAAAATCCTGCCCACAATAAAAACTACATCTCAAGGGTAATACTAATATGTTCATAAAAACAACATCTCTCACTTATTCATGACCAGAATTACTTGCTTTTTAGCCTCTGTTTGACTAACCTATGTGTTTCTGCTTGTGTGAATGGATTTGACCTGCCTGCAGGTCTCACTTGTAATAATCCTGCTGCAGGTGACAGGGTGACAGAGTGGAGAATTCACACATTTATCATTCCGTGTGCTTCCCCTGACACTTGCAATGACTCCTGACAATTCCAATGTTAGAAAACAATTACAGTGAGAAACTATGTGGGGAAAATGACTTAGGTGCAATTCCAAGGAGACAGAGCAACTTGAGACGATGCATTGAAAGAAGATCAGAGCAAAGCAGTGAGGTTGAGGGAGAAGCTTTGTGGAAGTGATCCCCGTTACAAGCACACAGGGCTTGTCAGCAACCACAGTTTAAGCAACAGACAGAAGACTGGTTTGGAATAATAAAATTTCTTATATCTTTGAAAATTGTAAAGAATTACAAATATCACAGAGGGTGAGAAGGCCTCTCTGAAATAATTAGGCGATCGTTGCTACATTAATACAACCAACACAGTTCTCTTTTATAGACGAGTTGGTTTACTAAGAAGCTATAGATAGGACTGACTCTTCCTATTACTATGCATGGATAAACACTATACCTCCATCAGCCTTAATTTTATCATCAACAATATGGTGATAAATACTTTAAAAATTTAATAAAATAGCAGAGTAGAGGAGTTTGCAAGTCATACAACTCCCAAGCAAGAGAGCTTTCTCTTGAGTTCTTGACTTTTATAATGCAAATGAAGTTAAATGACAAAGTTGTACTTTTATTTTTGGAAGCAGCTCTGTAATGCACAGATTACACTCTGCTCTGTTATACACACACACACACAGACATACACATATTCACATGTATATATCATGTATTCAGGGATTTTATATTTGTAGAAATCATTACACTTTTAATTACAGGCATCCATCAACATCTCTGAAGGAAAATTTACCATTCTGAAAAAAATGTAATAGCCTTCTAGCTAATGAAATTTATGAAAATCAGAGATTCAAAACACCAAAGACACTCTAAGCAAGAATCAGCAGAAACAACAGAAGAAGATACCAAAGCACTTCACTTATTGGAATTTTGAGATACAATTTGTTTTAATGACATAATTGAAATTATAAACTTACTAAATGGATGTATATATAATCAGATGAGAAGGAGTCATTTTTACAGAAAATGACTAAGAACTTTCCAATTGATTTAAAAAGGGGGAAAAAAAAAACAAAAAAAGGGAAAGAAACAAATAAAATCCAAAACAAGACAAGTATAAAGAAATCTGCATGTAGCGACATCTTGGGTGAAATAACAGAACACCAATCTATAGATTTTGAGAGAAGTCTTAGAAACCATTAAAAGTATTTTAAAAGGTATTTAATCCTGAAGAGAGACTAACTATAATATAAATATAAAAAATATATAGTGAACCTGTATAACTTTATTGAAACATACTGACAAAGACTCTCTCCTTGAACAATTATAGCCATTCTTTTAACAAGAGTGAACCTACACAGACACATCGTAATCACTCAAAGTCTATAGTCTCCCTTAAGGTTCCTCTTGATGCTTTGCCTTCTATGGACTTGGACAAAAGTATAATGACATATATCCACCATTATAATACCAGGGAGAGTATTGCCAGACCTAAAAATCCTGTGTTCTGTCTATTAATCTCCTTCTGCCCCCTGCAAGCCCTGATCTTATTATCTTCATAGTTTTGCCATTTCCAGAATGTCATATAGTTGGAATCATACAGTATGTAGCCTTTTCAGATTGGTTTCTTTCACTTCTTAATATGCACTGGAGATTCCTCCATGTCTTCTCATGGCTTGATAGCTCATCTCTTTTTAGTGCTGAAAGATATTGTCTGACATTGTCTGAGTGTTCCACAGTTTATTTATCCATTCATCTTTTTGAAGGACATCTGATTGATTCCAAGTTTTATAAATTATGAATAAAGCTGCTATAAACATCCATTTGTAGGCTTTATGAGGGCATAAGTTTTCAACTCCTTTGGGTAAATACCAAGGAGTGTGATTGCTATGTCATATGGTAAGGAAATATTTTGTAAGAAACTTCCAAACTGTCTTCCAATGTGGCTGTACCATTTTGCATCCCCACCAGCAATGTGTGAGAGTTCCTGTTGCTCTGCATCCTTGTCAGCATTTGTTGTTGTCAGTGTTGCAGATTTTGGCCATTCTAATAGGTATCTAGTGGTATCCTACTGTTGTTTTAATTTGCATTTCCCTGATATGAAGCATCTTTTCATATCCTTATTTGCCATCATATATCTACTTTGGTGATGTGTCTGTTAGGATCTTTGGCTTATTTTTTAATTGAGTTGTTTTCTGATTGTGAGTTTTCAGACTTCTTTGTATATTTTGAATGACAGTCCAAATGGTTCTTTACCAGATGTATCTGTCACAAATATTTTCTCCCATTCTGTGGCTTATCTTCTCATTCTCTTGATGCTGTCTTTCACAAAGCAGACATTTTAAATTTAATGAAGTCCAGCTTATCAATTTTTTCCTTCATGAATTGTGCCTTTGTTGTTATACCTAAAATTCATTACCACACCCAAAGTCATCTAGGTTTTCTCCTATGTTATAATTCAGAAGTTATATAATTTTGCATTTTTACATTTAGGTCTGTGATCCATTTTGAGTTAGTTTTTGTGAAAGATAAAGTGTCCAGATTCATTACTTCGCATGATTATTTTACACCATTTGTTGAAAAGACTATCTTTTCACCATTGTACTGCCTTTGCTCCTTTGTCAAAGAGCAATTGACTATACTTACGGGGGTCTATTTCTGGGCTCTCTATTATATTCTTTTGACCTATTTTTCTATTCTTTTGCCAATACCACACTAGCTTGATTACTGTAGCTTTATAGTAAGCCTTGAAGTCAGTGAGTGTCAGTCCTCCAATTTTGTTCTTTTCCTTCAATATCGTATTGGCTATTTTGAGTCTTTTCTAGAATCGTTCTTTATCAAAGGAAGTAGTCTTAGGGTTTTATAGAGAGCTAACTCTTACGGAAGAGAAGAACTCAAGGATAACTAAGCCTTTTGCGGTTTAGTTTTCTGCAGTCTTACCACAGACTCTGGTCAAATAATAGCAGAAAAATTCTAGCATCTTTAATATGCAGTTCCTGGATATGAAGAGCATTATATTGATAATGATTAAATAAATACTTATTCATAGTACAATTTGTCTACAAACTTGAAAAGCTCCCTTTTTGTGGGGTTACCAAATATAAGTTTGGTGCCTGTAGCATTTATATATGTTCTATTTATCATGTAATAGTTTCAAATGAGCAAACAAATACTAGTATTCAATTACTGGAAAATTAGAACAATATTATCCTGATTCTTTGATTGTTAGCTATATTAACTTTGGAAATTGCAGAAGTGTGCTATACCACCTATTTTATGTATGACAAGGATGCCTTAGGAGTAGTTAGCACAAAATTTTGCATAGCAGAGGTTAATACCTTGGTACCTGAGATGGAGACAACAGGGTAGATATGCTTGATAGTATTTAATGCCCAGATTATTTGATAATTCCTGTGTTCCTTTCTTTTTCTAGTGGTAACTCCACTGGCCTGAAGACCATGCAAAAGTTTGATCTAAGGTAAAGGCCCTCCTCAAGAAATGCTACCATCTCCCTTCATTTCATGTAGACCAATAACCAAAGTTAGATCTCAGCATGATCCAATAGCAGAAGTACTATTCCTGTTACAAAAGAAAAAAATATTCACCAAAATAACTGCAGGATTTAGCTGATAAGTAGGGAACTGAGATCCTAGGAATAAATCTGGTGTGTGCTGGTTCAGGGTTAGAGATGAAATATAACACTTGATAAGGGTATTTATTGAAATGGGGTGGTCTTTCATGACACAGAAATTCACTCCTAAACAAGGAAACCTGGAGTTAGTGACACAGTGCTAGAATGGTTTCTTAAAGCTTGGGAAGAAGATAGCCTACAGTAAGTGAGATGGCATTTCTGGAAGTGCCATAGCAGAGTACTGAGGAAGAGGTGGAAATGCTCATAGACTGAGGCATGTGAGAATAGACTGATTATGTGCGATCAGAGAACCAACCCTGCAGTTACTTATTTTCCTCAGAGACCCGGATGATGCTCACTCCATAAAGCATTAAGGAACACCTTAGTGGGAGGGCACAGTCATATTGAGAATCTCAGAGATAACTATACTCGACAGGCTGGGCTGTTGATAGGCGAGTTTTTGATGAAACTGGGCTTCCGAAGGTCAATGGGAATGAGAGAATTCCAGAATAGCGGCAAATAACAGAAGAAGAGTAGGTACCTTTACTGTACTCAGAAACAAGACCAGGATGGAAACCAAGGGCTCCTGAGGTACAGGCTTACTACACCGCTTTGGATTTTGGAGGATTACATGTAATGCTTAGGAATACTGCTTTAGTAAGCTTTGGCCAAAGAATGCTCTTCAGCAGGTTCAGCTTAAAGAAAACCATCCCTGCCACTAGGACCGTGTGAATGGGCAGATTCCACAGCGCTAGAGCTATCAGGGATAGGTAAGGATGCTGTGTGGACTCTCTAGTAAGCCACGGTAGGAGAGCCACAGTGTGGACCTAGGGGTCTGAATTAAGGCCATGTCATCTACAGCACAGCTCCTTAAGAAGCAACTCCAAGCTTTGGGGGCATCAAACACAGCAATTTCTGATCATGGACCGTCAAATGATTACGCAACTAGAACTGCTCATCTTGAGCATGGTAGAATCAGATCAACAAATTTGCGACTTTGGGTAGGCACAGCAACAATCCATCATATGATGGAAATGGTAGATTTGGAATTGGTTCCAATAGGCTTTAAAGGCACTAATGAGAACACAAACAGGCAGCCCTTGCCCCTCTGTCACCTATCCCATTGCACAGACATCTCTTCCCTAGGTCACATCTAAGTCCTTTCGCAGGATTACAACCAGATGATGATGGAGTAAACCTAGTTTGCAGAAAGATAAGTTCTATAGATTGGTGTGAGCAGAACATGGTTGTTCCTATAAAATAGCCCAACTCAGAGGTGTCCCTTAAAGAAGGAAGTAAAGAGAAATGCCCCTATAGTGGGCAGAGATTTGAAATGGACACATGGTCTTTACATGGTGTAAAGGGAGAAATGGCTTGAGGAAAAGAAATAAATATACTGACTCTTGGGCAAGGGCAAATTGCTTTGGCTCAGTTGACCAGGGTCTCAAAGAGCAAGACTGTAAGATTGGAGACAAAGAAGACTGGGGGGAGAGACATGTACATAGGAGCCATGGGAGTGGGCACAAAGCGTGTGGATCTTCATGCTTCCCATCGATGTCCACCAGAAAGTGTCCTCCACAGTGGAGCCACTGAAAAACCACGTGGATAGAATGAGTTGAGCATGGAAGGTCATCCAGGCTCTATCTTCAGCCAGCTCCATGCTTCAGTATTGTGCCCATAAATGGTGTAACTACGGGGCAGAGTTGGAGTCCATGGATGGCAAGCAGGCTAAGGAACATAAGTGCTGAGAGCTGGAAAAGAAACTTAGAATGGCTGGTAGAACACGGAGATCATGGCTATCAATTACATTTTTAGAATTTACTATCCTTCCTATTACAAGCCATTTTTCAGGAACTATAAGCAGACATTAATAGGAAGACTTTTGGAGAGAAAGTGAGTGGACTTAGCATGGGTCATGAATGGACCTGAGCAATACAAAGTGTGGGCTGTAGCAAATGCTATAGGTGCTTGGCCTCTGGCCCCTCAGCACACATCTTCAAAGCTGAAGGCTTGACTGAAAACAGCTTCATGCAAATCTGACTGAAGATGTTTTTTTCTGGCTTTCAGGAACAAACTGCGCTTGAGCACAGGGTAAACTGTAAGTGCCAGAGATTTAATTCTGGAAATGGGTCTCAACTGAAAAGAGACGGTGAGCTGGTAGATTAAAACTCCAGTTTCTTCATCACTTAGTAAGGATCACTCCAAGGCATGAGGTTTCTCTTTCCCTAAAATATATATGTTTTTCAATGACCCAAGCTGGAAGTAAAATCTTCAAAACTCAGTTTACATGCTTCAAAATGTATGTGTATATTTTGTTCAAAGTTCAAAAGGTGGCAATAACAATATGACCCTATGGAACATTCACTGAGTTGAGATACCTCCAGTATTTTAAAAATTTATATTAGATTTGACCTTATTGAACAGATTAGGGTCCTTTGTACTAGTTATCAATCATACATAACCTCACAGATTACCTGTTGTTATGTAGCTCTACACACACAGCTTCAGGAAGATCAAAAGCAATGGCTAGTCTTAGGGATTATTAAGAGGTATGTGAATTTTAAATATTTTAAATTATATATAACTTGAAAAAAATGAATAATAAAAAGAGAAATCCAGGTTCACCTATATAAGAATTTTGTAATAAGAAGTTTTAATTTCTTCTCTCTGTAGGAGAAGAGTTCAAGTTTTGAAGTGATTGATTGTTATTGCCATTATATTTTGTATCACTGGCTATATTTACTCATGGTACCAAAATGAAGGACAGTAAACAAAAAAAAAATTAAGGTTAAAATGACATCTTGATTTCTGATGTCAAGTTTGAACACATGTTATAAACCAAATCATGTTAACCTATAGATGATATTTTCATACATGTTTAAAGTTGTCCTAAATTAGTGACACCTAAGAATGTTGGTTTTTTCCAATTACAAATGGGTTCGCCTTCAAGTTGAATTCATATGCTTGGTTTTCTGATTCTTTTACTTCTTTATTAGAGATGATGACTGAAAAATGCTAAAAAAAATTCAAACAAAAATGTCAGGTATTTCTTTGAAAATCAGATAATTGTATGTATTTTTAGGAAATAATTTACATACAATAAAATGTACCCATTTTCAGTGTATACACAAATATATAAATTCATGTAACCACCATAAAAAAAAAAGATACAGAATATTTCCATCACTTCAAAAAGTTTTTTCTGGCCACCTTGAAGTCAATTCCTGTAATTTCCCAGGTGTAGGCAACCAAAAATTTGCTTTCTGCCATTATAAGTTGTGCCTCCTCTAGAATTTCATACAAAGTATCTACGGTAGGTTGCATTTTATGTCTGAAATCTTTCACTCAGCATAATTTTTTAAAGATTCATGTTGTTGTTGGTATAAGTAGTTTATTCATTTTCATTGCTGAATAGTACTGCAACACCATAATTTACTTTTTCCATTTGTCTTCCAATGGAAGTCTGAATTGTTTCTAATTTTTTGTTACTGTGAATAAAACTGCTTTGAACAATTGGATTTACATCTTGATGCATACATATGGAGTAAATACCTATAAGTAGAATTACTAGGACATAGGGTAAGTGTATGTATACATTTAAATTAATTTTTTTCCAAAGGGATTATATTATTTTACATTCCCATCTTCAAACTATGAGGTATTCATAATTTATTTCTTTTTTTTCAAGTTTTCTAATTAGATATTTTATTTTCACTAGTAACAAAAATGTGTGTGCTAATTATTTCCTTCATATATTTCTAATGGAATTATTTTAAAACTTTCACATAAATGCAACATTAAATTTCATTTTCAGATTTCAAAGATGTATTTACACAAAAAAGGACTACCAATTCTCTCCCAAAGTTTGAGAACTATCTTGAATCAGAACACTCCTACACTGTTGGTGGGTATGTAAATTGGTATAGCCACTATGGAGAACAGTAAAAAACTAAAAATAGAGCTACCAAATTATCCAGCAATCCCACTCCTGGGCATATATCCAGAGAAAAACATGGCTCAAAAGGATACATGCATCCCAATTGTCATTGCAGCACTGTTTACAATAGCCAAGACATGGAAGCAACCTAAATGTCCATTGACAGATGAATGGATAAAGAAGATGTGGTGTGTGTATACATATATAATGGAATACTCAGCCATAAAAAAGAATGAAATAATGTCATCTGCAGCAACATGGATGGATCTAGAGATTGTCATACTAAGTGAAGTAAGTCAGACAGAGAAAGACAAATATTATATGGATCAACTACTCTCAACTATCTTAAGCTATCCTGTAGTTGTTCTGCTAAAAGTGAAGTCATTCAATGTGTCCATACACTTTCCCAATTTTTACCAAATGTAATAAAACATAAATACTCACAACTAATTGATGAATGAGTACATATAACATACAAGATTGAAAGGATTCCAACAAACTATGGTTCAAAATCTACCTACACAATATATGAGGTATGAGAACCTGGATAAAAGAATTCTAAAATTTTGAGATATTAACACACTAGATTCCAGAAGAGTTTTTGTGAGTACTACGTGAGTTATAGTGCAGGCATGAGGAAAACCTTATCTATTTTTAAAAAAATTTTCATTAGTTTTTTACAAAATATTTAAAGTTTTAATTTGGGGGAGGATGAGCAGTTAATAGTTTTGTTAAACGATGTCTGTTTTACTTTCAGTAGAACCCTTTTTTTAATTGTCTTTTTTTAATTGCAAGTTTAATTAATTCACTGTTTTTTTTTCTTTGGCTGCACCGCATGGCTTGCAGGATCTCAGTTCCCTGCCCAGGGATCAAACCCAGGCCATGGCAGTGCAAGCCTGGAATCCTAACCACTAGGCCACCAGGGCACTTCCCTTGAGTAGAATTCTAAGAGACTTCAGAATGGAAAGCTAAGAAATACTGCTTCTATGACTGGGCATTCTCATTCTGCATTTGAAGAAACAGACACCCTGTATCGGCAGAAACAGTTACCTTGGAATTACAGGAAAGAATCTATGAATGTCGGCAAGCATAACTCGATGCTTATTTGTGGTATGAAATTCGTACAAGAAGTTTTAGCGAGACAAGGAAATACCTAGTATACCTGATTTTAATGCTCTCTCCTCTTTAGTATCTGATGGCCTGTGAATTGCATTAGAGTCCAGATAAGTTTAGAACTAGATAAATATTTGATCTTAAAGCCCACAGTGCTCAGCCATAATTTACTTCTTTGAAGTCTTTTAATAATCCTTCCTCCATGTAGGAGCAGCTTAACCACGTGTGTGTGTGTGTGTGTGTGTGTGTGTGCGCGCAATTCAGGAAGACCCTCAATCTGCTATGAGTATAATCCTGCCTCCCCCACTCTCATGAATCCCTTCACAATCCTCATTTTCTATTCTAGGGTTAAACTTCATCTCTTACAAGCTCTCACAATGTAACCCTATAAGGTAATCCTGTAGGAAACAATAAACTAATATTGGTAGATTTTCCAAATTTCAAGCTTATTTAGAAATATATATTCATTTTTTAATTTCATTTTTATAAATTTTTGTCCATTATTAGGTCAAGATGAATATTTGCATATTCTTCCTGTAGTTTTCCAGGTCTTGGTTTCTGAACTTGGGAATAATTCCTCAAAAAAAACACAGTGATAGTGATACTCTGTCCTAAAGCGATAATTCAAAGGCAACTTTTGCATTTTCAAAGTGACAGATTTTGCAGCCTCTACCATAGTTATTATGTTTTAACAATTTTGAGGCTAAGTGTCAATCAAGTCCCCTCATTTCTCCAAAGATCTGGCAAGAAGAATGACTTCAATAAGCAGAGTCTAGGAATAAGATCTCATCCCCGAATTATACCACTGGAAAATCAACTTCTTTTCCCATCCTACATCAGTGAGAAAAGTGAGGCTCAGAGAGTTTAAATTATTTACCAAAGGTCACAAGAGTGGTGGAGATGGGATTCAAAACCAGGTCACTCTTACTCCAGGGCCATACTGCCTTATAAAAGGTCGCTAAATGTAACTTCCCCTTAGCAACTTAAACTGTGTGCAGCAAAAAGTTCTACAGTCTCTGTGTGCCAGTGGAACTATAGGTTTTTCATGTCTTCTAGATAAGTCAACTCAGTCCAATCACATGCAATTCAATTTTCATTTATTGATCTCTTATCGGTTTGAGGGGCTAAGTGTTGGTTATATAAAGATGAGCTAGAGAAAAAGAAGTGTTTTGGACTGAGAGTAGAGGGATTATTTTATTCTTTCCCCTGGCTCAGAGAGCATATCTCTTGCATATGACAGTTTTCTTGTAACCTGGTATAGCACTTTGAAATTTAGTAAAGCAGAAGTGACAGCCCTGTGACTCACAAACTCCACTGAGATTGCTCTGGTATGACAAACTTGTCTCAGCTGTCTGTATATAAATTAGGAATTCCTAAAGCTTTCAGTATGAAAGTTGCTATGAACTGCTCAAACAGAACCACTGAAACGCTAATTAGGAAGCATTCTTTTTCCAAACTTTAAATGACTTTGGGGAAAGTAAACCCATTTACTCTATTAAAGCTTTTACTGGGAAGGTTTGTCTGTTCTCCTTGTGAGAGGAGAACCGGCATTTTTGTAAACAACTGTAGGACATGACATATATATTTTAGAAGTCACTTTAAATCTTAGGATCTGACAGATAAAATTTTATACTGCATATATATTTATTTATTGTCATATAGTTGACTTAAAATATTATATTTTTATGGAAAACCATAAATACAAATAGACAATGCAGAATTTAAAGACTTTGGATGCTGGGAGATAAAGGGGAGGGAAGAAACCTATCAAATAATTATTTCAATTATCTTCCATCTGGTAGTCTCAACCTCCCCCAAGACAGAAAATACTTATCCTTTTGGGAAAAGAAATAAATTTAATCTTCCTAAGGGCACACTCAGTTGTTACTATGCTTTTAATTCTTGGTTTCTTTTCCCCCCCAGTATGGAATGTTTCTTTTTATTTTGTGAACTGAGGTGTGAGTGAGTAAGCGTGTGTGCATGCGTGCATGCATGCATAGCAAGGAGCAAATTCTAAAGAATCTCAGGGAGAATTTTTTTTTTAATTATGGCTTGTTCCCAGGGAGTCAAGCAATTACCCAATTTTGAGTGTAGCAGCAGAATGGCTGTCTTCTCTCAAACCTACATCTCCTACTCTATTCATGATCTTGTAATGGAATAAGTAAACAATCGCAAAAGCTGAAGGCATAGGAGTCATTTAAAATTTTTGATCATAAATTCTCCAAACTCCTTCTCAGTCTAGTTGACCAGCTAAAGGTCCATTTAGTCTTAATAATAATAATGTCTCCAAGTATCAAATATTTTCATTCCCATTGATATTATATGATATACAATCTGCACATCATTTTTACCATATTGCACATATTTCATATATAAATGTATATAAATGTATATATATATATATTTATATATATATAAATACCTATTTAATACATATAATATTATATATAAGGCATTTTCCTGTTGCTATCTGGATCCTTGCTATATTAGTATATGAAACAAAAAGGAAAGAAGGACAAATAATCTGCATAATAAGTATCTTATAATTTAACATGTTCACTGTTATAAACTGCTGTGTATACAAAGGTATGTAGCTAATGCTATTTTTTTTTATACATATGCATGAACACAAACACAACATTACAGCCTTATCATGTGCCCTAGAAAATGATGACAAGGTTTGTTTTTCTGTAACATGGAGAGAGAAATTTAAAGAAAATAGTATTAAGAAAGAATCAATTTTATATACATAATATATATATCTACTTAAGAACAATTTGTTTCTTGTTAAATATACTGAATCAAATGCTGTTTTTAATTTAAACATATAATATAAAAGATAACTCAATCGTAATAGTGGAAGCAATGAGATATTTGGAAGCAAGTTTAAGATGTTTCTGTTTAGACCTAAATTTAAAAAACTAAACCCTTTTTTGGGATGAGTTGGAGTCTCTTTATACAAATAATATGAGATAAATAATTTGACCATCTCTGGGTTTATGTGTTTTCGTTTTGCTCCCTTTGTTGGTGTTTTCTTTTGTTATTTTGTTTTAACCTTACATATGGTTGAGAATTTGGAATTTCTAAGTATATGCTTCTGCTTATGCCAACTTGAGATCTGAAAATATTCCAAAGTAAAATATGTCTGTAAAGAATTTTGAATTGGGGACTTCCCTGGTGGCACAGTGCTTAAGAATCCACCCGCCAATGCAGGGGACACATGTTCGATCCCTGGTCCGGGAAGATCCCACATGCCATGGAGCAACGGGGCCCGTGTGCCACAACTACTCAGCCTGCGCTCTAGAGCCTGCGCACCTAGAGCCAGTGCTCCGTAACAGGAGAAGCCACCACAGTGAGAGGCCTGCACACGACAATGAAGAGTAGCCCCCACTCAGAGTAGCCCCGCTCGCCGCAACTAGAGACAGCCCCTGTGCAGCAACGAAGACCCAACGCAGCCAAAAATTAATAAACAAATTAATTGATTAACTAAATAAAAATAATTTTGAATTTGATGATTCTCTCTGGTTGGTGTTAAATTCATCCTTAAGTAAATAAAATATAAATAAATAAATATAAAAAATAAAATATAAATAATAGGGATATATTATACAGAAAATAACCGGCATGTGAGAATACTTTTAGTAATTATTATATACAACTAAACTGTTTTTCACTATAAAATATCATTTGAAATAGACATTATTATACTTATATAATAATATAATATATATTTGTTATAAATTTATATTTATTATGTTATATAATAAATGTTATATTTATTATATTTCACTAATTACCATTGGCATACATGATAAAGAGGAAAAGTTCTCTTTTTTCAATTTTATTTATTTTTTTATACAGCATGTTCTTATTAGTCATCAGTTTTATACACATCAGTGTATACATGTCAATCCCAATCTCCCAATTCACCACACCACCATCCCCCACCCCGCAGCCGCTTTCCCCCCTTGATATCCTTACGTTTGTTCTCTACATCTGTGTCTCTTTTTCTGCCCTGCAAACCCATTCTCCTGTACGATTTCTCTAGGTTCCACATATATGCGTTAATATACGATACTTGTTTTTTTCTTGCTGACTTACTTCACTCTGTATGACAGTCTCTAGATCCATCCACGTCTCAACAAATGACCCAATTTTGTTCCTTTTTATGGCTGAGTAATATTCCATTGTATATATATACAACATCTTCTGTATCCATTCCTCTGTCAATGGGCATTTAAGTTGCTTCCATGACCTGGCTATCGTAAATGGTGCTGCAGCGAACATTGCGGTGCATGTGTCTTTCTGAATTATGGTTTTCTCTGGGTATATGCCCAGTAGTGGGATTGCTGGATCATATGGTAATTCTATTTTTAGTTTTTTAAGGAACCTCCATACTGTTCTCCATAATGGCTGTATCAATTTACATTCCCACCAACAGTGCAAGAGGGTTCCCTTTTCTCCACACCCTCAGCATTTGTTCTTTGTAGATTTTCTGATGATGCCCATTCTAACTGGTGTGAGGTGATACCTCATTTTACTTTTGATTTACATTTCTCTAATAATTAGTGATGTTGAGTATCTTTTCATGTATTTCTTGGCCATCTGTAAGTCTTCTTTGGAGAAATGTCTATTTAGGTCTTCTGCCCATTTTTGGATTGGGTTGTTTTTTTAATATTGAGCTGCATGAGCTGTTTATATATTTTGGAGATTAATCCTTTGTCCACTGATTCATTTGCAAATATTTTCTCCTATTCTGAGGATTGTCTTTTTGTCTTGTTTACGGTTTCCTTTGCTGTGCAAAAGCTTTGAAGTTTCATTAGGTCCCATTTGTTTATTTTTGTTTTTATTTCCATTACTCTAAGAGGTGGATCAAAAAATATCTTGCTGTGATTTATGTCAAAGACTGTTCCTCCTATGTCTTCCTCTAACAGTTTTACAGTGTCCAAACTTACATTTAGGACTCAAATCCATTTTTGTTTATGGTGTTAGGGACTGTTCTAATTTCATTCTTTTACATGTAGCTGGTCCAGTTTTCCCAGCACCACTTATTGAAGAGACTGTCTTTTCTCCATTGTACATCCTTGCCTCCTTTGTCACAGATTAGCTGACCATAGATGCCTGGGTTTATCTCTGGGCTTTCTATCTTGTTCCATTGATTTATATTTCTGTTTTTGTGCCAGTACCATATTGTGTTGATTACTGTAGTTTTAGAGTATAGTCTGAAGTCAGGGGGTCTGATTCCTCCAGCTCCGCTTTTTTCCCCTCAATACTGCTTTGGCTATTCAGGGTCTTTTGTGTCACCATACAAATTTTAAGATTTTTTGTTCTAGTTCTGTAAAGAATTGCATTGGTAGTTTCATAGGGATTGCACTGAATCTGTAGATTGCTTTGGGTAGTATAGTCATTTTCACAATATTGATTCTTCCAATCCAAGAACATGGTAAATCTCTCCATCTGTCAGTATCATCTTTAATTTCGTTCATCAGTGTCTTATAGTTTTCTGCATACAGGTCTTTTGTCTCCCTAGGTAGGTTTATTCCTAGGTATTTTATACTTTTTGTTGCAAAGGTAAATGGGAGTGTTTCCTTAATTTCTTTTTCAGATTTTTCATCATCAGTGTATAGGAATGCAGGAGATTTCTGGGCATTAATTTTGTATCCTGCAACTTTACCAAATTCATTGATTAGCTCTAGTAGTTTTCTGGTGGCATCTTTAGGATTCTCTATGTATTGTATCATGTCATCTGCAAACAGTGACAGTTTTACTTCTTCTTTTCCAATTAGGATTCTTTTTATTTCTTTTTCTTCTCTGATTGCCATGGCTAGGACTTCCAAAACTATGTTGAATAATAGTGGTGAGAGTGGACATCCTTGTATTGTTCCTGATCTTAGAGGAAATGCTTTCAGGTTTTCACCATTGAGAATGATGTTTGCTGTGGGTTTGTCGTATATGGCCTTTATTATGTTGAGGTAGGTTCCCTTATGCCCACTTTCTGGCGAGTTTTTATTACAAATGGGTGTTGAATTTTGTCAAAAGCTTTTTCTGCATCTATTGAGATGAGCATATGGTCTTTCTTCTTCAATTTGTTAATATGGTCTATCACATTGATTTGAGTATATTGAAGAATCTGTGCATCCCTGGGTTAAATCCCACTTGATCATGGTGTATGATCCTTTTAACGTGCTGTTGGATTCTCTTTGCTAGTATTTGGTTGGGGATATTTGCATCTATGTTCATCAGTGATATTGCTCTGTAGTTTTCCTTTTTTGTGACATCTCTGTCTCGTTTTGGTATCAGGGTGATGGTGGCCTCATAGAATGAGTTTGGGAGTGTTCCTCTGCTATTTTTTGGAAGAGTTTGAGAAGGATGGGTGTTAGCTCTTTTCTAAATGTTTGATAGAATTCACCTGTGAAGCCATCTGGTCCTAGACTTTTGTTTGTTGGAAGATTTTTAATCACAGTTTCAATTTCATTACTTGTGACTGGTCTGTTCATATTTTCTATTTCTTCCTGATTCAGTCTTGGGAGATTGTACCTTTGTAAGAATTTGTCCATTTCTTCCAGGTTGTCCATTTTATTGGCATAGAGTTGCTTGTAGTAGTCTCTTAAGATGCTTTGTATTTCTGTGGTGTCTGTTGTAACTTCTCCTTTTTCATTTCTAATTTTATTGATTTGAGTCCTCTCCCTCTTGATGAGTCTGGCTAGTAGTTTATCAATTTTGTTTATCTTCTCAAAGAACCAGCTTTTAGTTTTATTGATCTTTGCTATTGTTTTCTTTGTTTCTATTTCATTTATCTCTGCTCTGATTTTTATGATTTCTTTCCTTCTGCTAACTTTGGGTTTTGTTTGTTCTTTCACTAGTTCCTTTAGGTATAAGGTTATATTGTTTATTTGAGATTTTTCTTGTTTCTTGAGGTAGGCTTGTATAGCTATAAACTTCTATCTTAGAACTGCTTTTGCTGCATCCCATAGGTTTTGGATCATCATGCTTTCATTGTCATTTGTCTCTAGGTATTTTTTGATTTTCTCTTTGATTTCTTCAGTGATCTCTTGGTTATTTAGTAACGTATTGTTTAGCCTCCATGTCTTTGTGTTTTTTACGTTTTTCTCCCTGTAATTCATTGCTAATCTCATAGCGTTGTGGTCAGAAAAGATGCTTGATATGATTTCAATTTTCTTAAATGTACTGAGGCTTGATTTGTGACCCAAGATGTGATCTACCCTGGAGAATGTTCCGTGCACACTTGAGAAGAAAGTGTAATCTGCTATTTTTGGATGGAATATACTATAAATATCAATTAAATCTACCTGGTCTATTGTATCATTTAAAGCTTCTGTTTCCTTATTTATTTTCATTTTGGATGATCTGTCCATTGGTGTAAGTGAGGTGTTAAAAACCCCCACTATTATTGTGTTACTGTCGATCTCCTCTTTTATAGCTGTTAGCAGTTGTCTTATGTACTGAGGTGCCTTTTCATCTTATCTATCTTTCTGTGAGTGTGGTCTTTTTCCACAGGCTGTAGGGTTGTAGTTCTTCTTGCTTCTGCTGTCTGCCCTCTGGTGGATGAGGCTATCTAAGAGGCTTGTGCAAGTTTCCTGATGGGAGGGACTGGTGGTGGGTAGAGCTGGCTGTTGCTCTGGTGGGCAGAGTTCAGTAAAACTTTAATCCATTTGACTGCTGATGGGTGGGGCTGGGTTCCCTCCCTGTTGGTTGTTTGGCCTGAGGTGACCCAACACTGGAGCCTGCAGGCTCTTTGGGGGGGCTAATGGCAGACTCTGGAGGGCTCATGCCAAGGAGTACTTCCCAGAACTTCTGCTTCCAGTGTCCTTGTCCTCATGGTGAGCCACAGCCACCCACCACCTCTGCAGGAGACCCTCCAACACTAGCAGGTAGGTCTGGTTCAGTCTCCCCTGGGGTCACTGTTCCTTCCTCTGGGTCCTGATGCGCACACTACTTTGTGTGTGCCCTCCAAGAGTGGAGTCTCTGTTCCCCCCAGTCCTGTCAGAGTCCTGCAATCAAATCCCACTAGGCTTCAAAGTCTGATTCTCTAGGAATTCCTCCTCCGTTGCCAGACCCCCAGGTTCAGAAGCCTGATGTGGGACTCAGAACCTTCACTCCAGTGGGTGGACTTCTGTGGTATAAGTGTTCTCCAGTTTGTGAGTCACCCACCCAGCAGTTATGGGATTTGATTTTATTGTGATTGCACCCCTCCTACCATCTCATTGTGGCTTCTCCTTTGTCTTTGGATGTGGGGTATCTTTTTTGGTGCGTTCCAGTGTCTTCCTGTCGATGATTGTTCAGCAGTTAGTTGTGATTCTGGTGTTCTCGCAAGAGGGAGTGAGAGCACATCCTTCTACTCCGCCATCTTGGTTCAGGCTGAATTTAGAAGGGAAAACTCAACAACACTGCCAAATGATAGCCCAGGTTTACAGGGTAGCTTCCCTGACTTTATAACGAGCAGTATTTTCATTCATCATTATTATGGTGACTCATTTTCTCATCTAATAGATGATGGCTCTTTCATTTCCTTCATAAATGTTGATGAATTTTTTCAATATCATCATCAGTACTTATTCTTGTAAAAATCTTTTCAGCAATTCTAAAGGAAGCATATTCTGCTGGAACATATGATCCTCCAAACTCCAGAACTCCACACTCCAGAGGCCCTCCTTTCCACATGTGCTGCCACTCCCCTTCTGTGCCTAAGTAGAGGCTCCACCCCATGCTTGAATGTCACCCTACTTAGGCCCCACCGCCCAAGAGGAAAAGTTTTAAATGTTGATTTGCATTTTAGAGGGGAAAAATGAAAATTCTTAGTCATGCATAGAATACTGATACTTTTTTGCTTAAATGTAGTATAAAGTTCAGTGGTTTGTTCCAGCACTCATTTGTATTTTTCTTTCATGACACATACTTTTAAATTTTTATATAATTAACTTAACTGCATATTCCTTTAGATTTTATTATTATTATTAAAGTTGTCTTTTTTAGCAAATATGGATTTTTATTTGAAAATTATTTTAATTTAATTTTTAAATTAGGTACTGTGTTAATTTGCTAGGGCTGCCATAATAAAAGACCACAGACTGGGTGGCTTAAACAACAAAAATATATTTGCTCATATTCTGAAGGCTAGAAAATTAAGATCAAGATGTGGGCAGGTTTGTTGTTTTCTGAGGCTTCTCTCCTTCCTTGCATTGGCCACCTTCTCACTATTTCCCCACACAAAGGTCTTCCCTCTATGTGTGCTCCTGTCTTATAAGGACATCAGTCATACTGGATTAGGACCCACCCTAATGACCTCATTTAACCTTAATTATCTCTTTAAAAACCCTATCTCCAAATACAAGTCACAGTGTGACTTACTGGGGTTAGGACTTTAACTGAATTTGGAGGGGCACAATTCAGCCCATAGCAGTAATCAAAATGTAACTGTTTTACATGATTGTTTCAGGAAAAAAGTTCTTAGCAGCATCATCTACTGGATTTCTCCTTATAGTCATTTATGATATATTGAGAATTCTAAGTAGGTACTCATTTTTAAAATCACTGTTTTATTGAATCTGTTCTTTTGTTCTTAGAAGCTCTCAGAATGACTTTTTATCCTTAATGTCCCTAAATAATATTACAATGCATCTAGACATACAGATCATTTTTATTAAAAAAATTGCTGAAGAGACTTCCGGGAAGATGGCGGAAGAGTAAGACACGGAGATCACCTTCCTCCCCACAGATACACCAGAAATACATCTACGCGTGGAACAACTCCTACGGAGCACCTACTGAACGCTGGCAGAAGACCTCAGACCTCCCAAAAGGCAAGGAACCCCCCACGTACCTGGTTAGGGCAAAAGAAAAAAAATAAACAGAGACAAAAGGATAGGGACGGCACCCGCACCAGTGAGAGGAAGCTGTGAAGGAGGAAAAGTGTCCACACACTAGGAAGCCCCTCGCGGGCGGAGACTGCAGGTGGCGGAGTGGGGGAGCTTCGGAGCCGCGGAGGAGAGCGCAGCCACAGGGGTGCGGAGGGCAAAGCGGAGAGATTCCAGCGCAGAGGATCGGGGCCGACTGGCACTCACCAGCCGAGAGGCTTGTCTGCTCGCCCACCGGGGCGGGCGGGGCTGGGAGCTGAGGCTCCGGAGAGGACTGAGGTTGGCGGCCTGAACACAGCCTGCAGGGCGTTAGTGCACCACGGCTAGCCAGGAGGGAGTCCGGGGAAAAGTCTGGACCTGCCAAAGAGGCAAGAGACTTTTTCGTCCCTCTTTGTTTCCTGGTGCATGAGGAGAGGGGATTAAGAACGCTGCTTAAGAGAGCTCCAGAGACGGGTGCGAGCCGCGGCTAAAAGTGCGGAGCCCAGAGACAGACATGAGACGCTAAGGCCGCTGCTGCCGCCACCAAGAAGCCTGTGTGCGAACACAGGTCACTATCCACACCCCATTCCGGGGAGCCTGTGCAGCCCGCCAGGGTCCCGGGATCCAGGGACAACTCCCCCAGGAGAACGCAGGGCGCGCCTCAGGCTAGCAACGTCACGCTGGTCTCTGCCGCTGCAGGCCCGCCCCACACTCCGTGACCCTCCCTACCCCCGGCCTGAGTGAGCCAGAGCCTCCGAATCAGCGGCTCCTTTAACCCCGTCCTGTCTGAGCAAAGAACAGACGCCCTCCGGCGACCTACACGCACAGGCGGGGCCAAATCCAAAGCTGAGCCCCTGGGAGCTGTGAGAACAAAGAAGAGAAAGGGAAATCTCTCCCAGCAGCCTCAGAAGCAGCGGATTAAAGCTCCACAATCAACTTGATGTACCCTGCATCTGCGGAATACATGAATAGACAACGAATCATCCCAAATTAAGGAGCGGTGTGTATGAAAGGCTCTTGGTACTGCAGCCAGGAGTTAGTGCTGTGCCTCTGAGGTGGGAGAGCCAACTTCAGGACACTGGTCCACAAGAGGCCTCCCAGCTGCACATAATATCAAACGGCAAAAATCTCCCAGAGATCTCCATCTCAAGGCCAGCACGCAGCTTCACTCAACGATCAGCAAGCTACAGTGCTGGACATCCCATGCCAAACAACTAGCAAGACAGGAACACAACCCCACCCATTAGCAGAGAGGCTGCCCAAAATCATAATAAGTCTACAGACACCCCAAAACACACCACCAGACGTGAACCTGCCCACCAGAAAGACAAGATCCAGCCTCATCCACCAGAACACAGGCAAGAGTACCCTCCACCAGGAAGCCTACACAACCCACTGAACCAACCTTAGCCACTGGGGACAGACACAAAAAACAACAGGAACTACGAACCTTCAGCCTGCAAAAAGGAGACCCCAAACACAGTAAGGTAAGCAAAATGAAAAGACAGAAAAACACACAGCAGATGAAGGAGCAAGATAAAAACCCATCAGACCTAACAAATGAAGAGGAAATAGGCAGTCTACCTGAAAAAGAATTCAGAATGATAGTAAAGATGAATCAAAATCTTGGAAATAGAATAGACAAAATGCAAGAATCAGTTAACAAGGACCTAGAAGAACTAAAGATGAAACAAACAATGATGAACAACACAATAAATGAAATGAAAAATACTCTAGATGGGATCAATAGCAGAATAACTGAGGCAGAAGAACGGATAAGTGACCTGGAAGATAAAATAGTGGAAATAACTACTGCAGAGCAGAATAAAGAAAAAAGAATGAAAAGAACTGAGGACAGTCTCAGAGACCTCTGGGACAACATTAAACGCACCAACATTCGAATTATAGGGGTTCCAGAAGAAGAAGAGAAAGAGAAAGGGACTGAGAAAATATTTGAAGAGATTTTAGATGAAAACTTCCCTAATATGGGAAAGGAAATAGTTAATCAAGTCCAGGAAGCACAGAGAGTCCCATACAGGATAAATCCAGGAGAAATACACCAAGACACATATTAATCAAACTGTCAAAAAATAAATACAAAGAAAACATATTAAAAGCAGCAAGGGAAAAACAACAAATAACACACAAGGGAATCCCCATAAGGTTAACAGCTGATCTTTCAGCAGAAACTCTGCAAGCCAGAAGGGAGTGGCAGGACATATTGAAAGTGTTGAAGGAGAAAAACCTGCAACCAAGATTACTCTACCCAGCAAGGATCTCATTCAGATTTGATGGAGAAATTAAAACCTTTACAGACAAGCAAAAGCTGAGAGAGTTCAGCACCACCAAACCAGCTCTACAACAACTGCTAAAGGAACTTCTCTAGGCAAGAAACACAAAAAAAGGAAAATACCTACAATAACGAACCCAAAACAATTAAGAAAATGGGAACACACATATCGATAATTACCTTAAATGTAAATGGACTAAATGCTCCCACCAAAAGACACAGATTGGCTGAATGGATACAAAAACAAGACACATATATTTGCTGTCTACAAGAGACCCACTTCATACCTAGAGACACGTACAGACTGAAAGTAAGGGGATGGAAAAAGGCATTTCATGCAAATGGAAACCAAAAGAAAGCTGGAGTAGCAATTCTCATATCAGACAAAATAGACTTTAAAACAAAGACTATTAGAAGAGACAAAGAAGGACACTACATAATGATCAAGGGATCGATCCAAGAAGAAGATATAACAATTGTAAATATTTATGCACCCAACATAGGAGCACCTCAATACATAAGGCAAATACTGACAACCATAAAAAGGGAAATCGACAGTAACACATTCATAGTAGGGGACTTTAACACCCCACTTTCACCCACGGACAGATCATCCAAAATGAAAATAAAGGAAACACAAGCTTTAAATGATACATTAAACAAGATGGACTTAATTGATATTTATAGGACATTCCATCCAAAAACAACAGAATACACATTTTTCTCAAGTGCTCATGGAACATTCTCCAGGACAGATCATATCTTGGGTCACAAATCAAGCCTTGGTAAATTTAAGAAAATTGAAATTTTATCAAGTATCTTTTCCGACCACAACGCTATGAGACTAGATATCAATTACAGGAAAAGATCTGTAAAAAATACAAACACATGGAGGCTAAACAATACACTACTTAATAACGAAGTGATCACTGAAGAAATCAAAGAGGAAATCAAAAAATACCTAGAAACAAATGACAATGGAGACACGATGACTCAAAATCTATGGGATGCAGCAAAAGCAGTTCTAAGAGGGAAGTTTATAGCAATACAATCCTACCTTAAGTAACAGGAAACATCTCGAATAAACAACCTAACCTTGCACCTAAAGCAATTAGAGAAAGAAGAACAAAAAAAACCCAAAGTTAGCAGAAGGAAAGAAATCATAAAAATCAGATCAGAAATAAATGAAAAAAAAATGAAGGAAACAATAGCAAAGATCAATAAAACTAAAAGCTGGTTCTTTGAAAGGATAAACAAAATTGATAAACCATTAGCCAGACTCATCAAGAAAAAAAGGAAGAAGACTCAAATCAATAGAATTAGAAATGAAAAAGGAGAAGTAACAACTGACACTGCAGAAATACAAAAGATCATGAGAGATTACTACAAGCAACTCTATGCCAATAAAATGGACAACCTGGAAGAAATGGACAAATTCTTAGAAAGGCACAACCTGCCAAGACTGAATCAGGAAGAAATAGAAAATATGAACAGACCAATCACAAGCAGTGAAACTGAAACTGTGATTAAAAATCTTCCAACAAGCAAAAGCCCAGGACCAGATGGCTTCACAGGCGGATTCTATCAAACATTTAGAGAAGAGCTATCACCTATCCTTCTCAAACTCTTCCAAAATATAGCAGAGGGAGGAACACTCCCCAACTCATTCTACGAGGCCACCATCACCCTGATACCAAAACCAGACAAGGATGTCACAAAGAAAGAAAACTACAGGCCAATATCACTGATGAACATAGATGCAAAAATCGTCAACAAAATACTAGCAAACAGAATCCAACAGCACATTAAAAGGATCATACACCATGATCAAGTGGGGTTTATTCCAGGAATGCAAGGATTCTTCAATATACGCAAATCAATCAACGTGATACACCATATTAACAAATTGAAGGAGAAAAACCATATGATCATCTCAATAGATGCAGAGAAAGCTTTTGACAAAATTCAACACCCATTTATGATAAAAACCCTGCAGAAAGTAGGCATAGAGGGAACTTTCCTCAACATCATAAAGGCCATATATGACAAACCCACAGCCAACATCGTCCTCAATGGTGAAAAACTGAAAGCATTTCCACTAAGATCAGGAACAAGACAAGGTTGCCCACTCTCACCACTCTTATTCAACATAGTTTTGGAAGTTTTAGCCACAGCAATCAGAGAAGAAAAGGAAATAAAAGGAATCCAAATCAGAAAGGAAGAAGTAAAGCTGTCACTCTTTGCAGATGACATGATACTATACATAGAGAATTCTAAAGATGCCACCAGAAAACTACTAGAGCTAATCAATGAATTTGGTAAAGTAGCAGGATACAAAATTAATGCACAGAAATCTCTGGCATCCCTATACACTAAGGATGAAAAATCTGAAAGTGAAATCAAGAAAACACTCCCATTTACCATTGCAACAAAAAGAATAAAATACCTAGGAATAAACCTACCTAAGGAGACAAAAGACCTGTATGCAGAAAATTGTAAGAAACTGATTAAAGAAATTAAAGATGATACAAATAGATGGAGAGATTTACCATGTTCTTGGATTGGAAGAATCAACATAGTGAAAGTGACTCTACTACCCAAAGCAATCTACAGATTCAATGCAATCCCTATCAAACTACCACTGGCATTTTTCACAGAACTAGAACAAAAAATTTCACAATTTCTGTGGAAACACAAAAGACCCCGAATAGCCAAAGCAATCTTGAGAACGAAAAACGGAGCTGGAGGAATCAGGCTTCCTGACTTCAGACTATACTACAAAGCTACAGTAATCAAGACAGTATGGTACTGGCACAAAAACAGAAAGATAGATCAATGGAACAGGATAGAAAGCCCAGAGATAAACCCACGCACATATGGTCACCTTATCTTTGATAAAGGAGGCAGGAATGTACAGTGGAGAAAGGACAGCCTCTTCAATAAGTGGTGCTGGGAAAACTGGACAGCTACATGTAAAAGTATGAGATTAGATCACTCCCTAACACCATACACAAAAATAAGGCCCAAATGGATTAAAGACCTAAATGTAAGGCCAGAAACTATCAAACTCTTAGAGGAAAACAAAGGCAGGACACTCTATGACATAAATCACAGCAAGGTTCTTTTTGACCCATCTCCTAGATAAATGGAAATAAAAACAAAAGTAAACAAATGGGACCTAATGAAACTTAAAAGCTTTTGCGTAGCAAAGGAAACCATAAAGAAGACCAAAAGACAACCCCAGAATGGGAGAAAATATTTGCAAATGAAGCAACTGACAAAGGATTAATCTCCAAAGTTTATAAGCAGCTCATGCAGCTTAATAATAAAAAAACAAACAACCCAATCCAAAAATGGGCAGAAGACCTAAATAGACATTTCTCCAAAGAAGATATACAGAGTGCCAACAAACAAATGAAAGAATGCTCAACATCACTAATCATTAGAGAAATGCAAATCAAAACTACAATGAGATATCATCTCACACCAGTCAGAATGGCCATCATCAAAAAATCTAGAAACAATAAATGCTGGAGAGGGTGTGGAGAAAAGGGAACCCTCTTACACTGTTGGTGGGAATGTAAATTGATACAGCCACTGTGGAGAACAGTATGGAGCTTCCTTAAAAAACTACAAATAGAACTACCATATGACCCAGCAATCCCACTACTGGGCATATACCCTGAGAAAACCATAATTCAAAAAGAGTCATGTACCAAAATGTTCATTTTAGCTCTATTTACAATAGCCCAGAGATGGAAACAACCTACGTGTCCATCATCGGATGAATGGATAAAGACGATGTGGCACATATATACAATGGAATATTACTCAGCCATAAAAAGAAACAAAATTGAGGTATTTGTAATGAGGTGGATAGACCTAGAGTCTGTCATACAGAGTGAAGTAAGTCAGAAAGAGAGAGACAAATACCATATGCTAACACATATATATGGAATTTAAGAAAAAAAATTGTCATGAAAAACCTACGGGTCAAACAGGAATAAAGACACAGACTTACTAGAGAATGGACTTGAGGCTATGGGGAGGGGGAAGGGTAAACGGTGACAAAGCGAGAGAGAGGCATGGACATATATACACTACCAAACGTAAGGTAGATAGCTAGTGGGAAGCAGCCGCATAGCACAGGGAGATCAGCTCGGTGCTTTGTGACCGCCTCGAGGGGTGGGATAGGGATGGTGGGAGGGAGGGAGATGCAAGCGGGAAGAGATAAGGGAACATATGTAAAAAAAAAAAAAAAAAAATTTGCTAATTACTTGTTAGATAATCAATCTAATTTATTGAGTTTTCATGAATGTACGTTTCTCCTCTATTCACTCATTTCTTCTAGAATACCTAAAAGAAATCTGGCTAAGTTCTGGGGTCTAACTTCCAAATTTTAAAGTTTATTTTTGCTATTCTTATTTATATTTTATTGTTTTCTATTCAGGAAGAATTCCTCCACCCAGTCTTCCTAATGCTAACTTGTATTTCTTTTTGTACATTTGGAAAATCAGTCCATGTATTGAGATCTTTTTAATCCAATGACCATAACTTTAATTTTCATGAAATCATACTGATACTGTTTGATGAAATCATACTGATTCTGCTTACCCTGTTAATATTTTCCTAGGATGTAGTGTCATCTACTCGTTTACTGGGGTATCTTTTCTTATGTTCTTATTCTTCTTACAAAGTAATTTGGAGAACTGTACAACCATGTAGGGAAGGTGCCATATACATCTCTGGTGCTTCTATTCCATCCTGTTTTAATGAGAATGAGCATTTATCTGAAAGTTTTTGCTTAACAGCTGGCTGGGTACCTTGGTTGCTAGACCTCTATCTCTTTCTCCTGGGTGTTACACCAAGTATAAGGAGAACTGCCCTGTTTCTCTGACTAAAGCTCACATCCTCACCCCCTCTACCTGCCTGGAGGTAGAATGCCCTGCTAGTACAGGTTGGATCCAGAAGTACGGTGTGAGCTTTGTAGATAGTGTGATGACTTTTTTGCATCATCTCTTGCCCCTCAGCTAATCATCTGCCCTTTGCTTCCATTCTTCCCTCTTTCCTTCCTCTCTGGTACTTCTGGGTATGTGAAGCACATAATAAAGCACTTGCTGCTATTCCCTGTTTTCCACCAATATTTTCCTATGGGAAAATAGGTTAGGGCTCCATTCCTTAAGTTAATCTCTTCTGATTTCAATTTTCCAGGCATATCTCAAAATTTCTCATTACTCATGCTTATGTTCTCATTCCCCAGCTTGTTTAGGAGTGTTGTGTGTGTTGTGTGCGTGCGTATGTTTAATTTATTACTTTTTGGATGGGGTGAGAGACAACATAAACTCAGTTTACAGACTATACCTAGAAAATCTACTTTTAATTAAAAAACATAGTTGGGGTACTTACATGGAGACAACAAATTGAAAATATTATATCAAACATACCTTTATATATGTGGTTCTAGAAGGGATCAGGTTGACATTTGTCTGAGTTTGTAACTGTCTGGCTAACTGGCTTATCACTATCATAAATCTTATACAGCCCTGAGGGATACATAGTTCACAAATCCCATAACTTTAAATGACAATATTTTTTAGCATGCAAGACATTTTTCCAAAGAAAATTCCATACAAACTCTCAATATCTGGGACCTGAATGCAGAGCACTCTGGTTTAAGCTGGAGAAACTGGTGGAAACCATGCAAGATGGCCTTCACATTTCTAACATGGCATCACACCCTGAGGAACCCTTGGGTTCCAGAGGTCACTCTTTGAAAGCCTATGCCATAGATCATCCAAGAAGATTAAAGTAATAATAATTAAAAAATATATATACAAACATTCAAAAATGAACCAGAAATATTTTAGTTCCAGAATTCTTTTACTTAATATTGAAAAATACTTTACACTTGTATTGCTTTTATTTTCTATGACGTCCAGACTTCCATAGAGAATAAGGCCTCTGGGCCTCTTGAGGCACTGGGACCAGGGCTGGGAGTCCATGAACCAAAACAAATCTACCTCTAGCCCCACAGGTTTGCTTCTCTTTCCTTGCCTATGTTGTACTATGATATTTTCTGCAAACTGATGTATCAGATACTCTGTGTTCATACATGGTATAAAATAGTTGCCTTGGTCCATGTTCCAACAGACATTAAATGAAATCACTCTGTCCTAAATCTGGGCTCCTGGGACTGAGGATTTTGTTCCCAGTGAGGTAAGGATTCAGCCCTGAGCCCTCTTCCTTGCCCAGAGAAGGAGGGTTATACATAGTACAAATATGGCTATACACTTACCCCTCTTCACATGAGAGACTAATTTTAAGAGTAAAGGCTCTTGGGCAAGGTGGAGACCCTATAATATGAATTCTATGGTGATCTTCTTGAGGGAGGACAACAATAGCTTTAACCATTTGTGTTAATCTCCAGGGTTTTGTACAACGCCTGGAACACTGTAGTAATCCACATTAGAAACAACTGTCTCAGCTAAGGCAGTGGCAGTGAAAATGGCCAGTAGGAGACTGAGTAATAAATATTTAAAAGGCAGAATAACAGAATTTGGTGATGAATAGGATGTGAACAATAAAGAAGATAGATGAATGAGAGGGCACTTTCATTTTGGAGAGTCAACAAACAGAGAATCCCCTTAAAAGACATAAGTTTACATGAATTGTTCCCTAGGGCATGGGATTTTAAATTTTGTTAAGTATTTCCCTAGTGGGTGAGGTAAATGTACCGTGTAATGTCGTGTGACCATGCGCTCAACTCTAGGTGATACTCCACTTCTATTCCTACCTTCCCCTGGTCCAATTTTGCTCAGCAAAGGAAGCTTCTCCTGCTAGATGCTTGTGGTATCAGAAATAGTATACAGAGAAACGTATAAGGAGAAATATGAGCCACCATAATTAAGCAAATAGGGGACATAAGTGCTAGCCCACCTGCACACCATTCGCTGATATGTATGGTAGTAGCTGAACATCTTTCTTGATTTGGCTGATAAGTGCCCACTGCAAAAGCAATTTTTAAATTTCTATAGGAACAAAAGAACAATTTTGATTGGAAAAGTTGTAGTTGTGTTGTTGTTGTAGTTGTTATTGTTGCCTGTGTATAGCTTGCCTGAACAATAACTGTAGGGTACACTTGACAGTGATCCGTTTCTCCCGATTCAAATTTACAGGTCAGGACAATGTAAGATCTCTCACCAGGGCTCAGATCAGATCCCTAGTGATCGAATGTGGGTAAAGTCTTATTTGTCAATGACCTGGCCACAGCTTCCTACACATCATCCTTGTACATGGTCTGTTGAGTCCCCTGGGAAAGTCAGGAGGTCGTTTGCTCTAAGGGACCTTCATGGATGCTCTCATGAGATCAGCCATGTACATGGTCTGTTGGGTACCCTGGCATCAGCAAGCACTGACTCTTGAATATCTGATACCAGTCTGGCAGTGTGCTCAGAAACCCCCTTTTATTTACCTTGCTAGGTCACAGTTTAAGGTAATTCTGCTGCAGCATGATTGGGCATCTTCCCAAAAAGAGATCATCTACACTGTGTTAACAAGAGTAGATGATATGCTTTTACACTAGAAGGGACAAATTAAATCTCCTAAGACCTACTGCTTGGGAAAAACCATCCAAATGGCCCAGGTTGTTTGTCTTTGACAAATCTGCCATATTTAACTATATAAAAATTAATTCCTAACATCCAAATCCAAGCATATAGTTTATGTATTTGTGTGTGTATTCAACATATACAAAATTTGGACAGATTCCAGAAGAAGCTAGAATGCCAAAGGCATGTGGAATATTTTTTTGTAATTTCATAGAAACATGTCATTAAACATTAATACACAAATCATGGCATGAATCCATATACCTCTATTTGTATACCTTCATATATTGCCTTTAAAAAATGGTATATGATGCTGAAAAAATAAGACAAAACATCACTTTGTTTTTAGATGTTTCTGGAACATGAACAAATTTTCAGCAATATTATATACATTTATTTATCTGTGTTAAAATAATTAAACAAGGAGGCTACTTAAGCTAAATGAAACCTAAGCCAGAGTCAATTTTTCTACGTGCCTCAAGGTTAAGAAATCAAAACTTAAGAAGAACTAATCATAAACAGCCAACTACACTTTCCCAAATAAGGCAGTTGCTTAAGCTAGAGCCAATCAGATAATTTCCTTGCTTTGCTTTCCAGTCTGCTTTATTAAAAAGGTCTTTCTGTAACTCCTGCCCATGGAGCATCCCAACCACTTGAATTGGTTCTGCTCGAGTCAAACTGATGTTTGCTCAAATAGACTCTTCAAAAATATAATTGTTTTGTGACCACCTAGAGGGGTGGGGTAGGGAGGGTGGGAGGGAGATGCAAGAGGGAGGGGATACGGGGATATATGTATACATATAACTGATTCACTTTATTATATAGTAGAAACTAACACAACATTGTAAACATACTCCAACAAAGATGTTAAAAAATATATAATTGTTTAACATCTCTAAAGGAAAAACTCTCCTTCTGGGTGTTTCCTCTACTCCCAATACTCTAATTCACTTCTGATCACCAAATTTGTGGGAATTTTTCCTGTACCAAGCAATTCTGCAATACCAGCTGGGTGTCCTACAATTCAATTCAGTTCTGACTCGATCTACCTGGAGATAATATCAGATCCTATAGGTAAAAGGCTTAGTCCTACAGACTACTACCTCCTCAACACTCATCCAATCCCTCTCCCCCTACCACCTCCTTTTTAAAATTTTTCTGAAGGATATACACCACATATCCCACGGGCAATAAAGCACATTCAATGTGTTTATAAACCAGTCACTTCGTTTAAGCAAACACAAGTACAAAGTAAAATAAAATAAAACCACAAAATAACGAACTGCGTGTTCATTATTTTAGCCAGTGGCCAGTAGCCAAGTCCAGTTTGCTACCTATATTTCTGATCCACCAACTATAAGTTGGAGGCTCCCACACCCACCTCCAATCATGGACCTTTTGTTAGAGTAGCTCACAAAACTGCTGATGGAAGAGATGTATAGGGCAAGATATGTGGGAAGGGGCAGAGAGCTCTATACACTTTCTGAGTTCTCCACTCTCCCAGCACCTCCAAGTGTCCACAAACTCAAAGGTTCTCTGAACACCATCCTTGTGGGGTTTTATGGAGGCTTCATTACATAGGCATGATTGATTTAATCTTTGGCCATGTGACTCAATGGCCAAAGTGACTCAATCTCTAGTGCCTCTCTCCTCCCTAGAGGTCAGGAGGTGGGGCTGGAAGTTCCAACCCTCTAATACAGTTGGTTCCCCTGGCACCTAGCCCCCGTCTTTAGGGAATTTCCAAAAGTCACCTCATTAACATAAATTCAGGTGTAGTTGAAAGGGGCTTTTTATGAATAACAAAAGAGAACTTTATGGCTCTTATCACTTAGGAAATTTCAAGGGTTTTTAGAGTTCTATGCCAGAAGAGGATGAAGACTGAATGTATATTTCTTATTATAAATCACAGTATCACATTACCCTTTTCTAAAAATGTATTATTTCATGCACATTAATTGTTTGTATGGGTATGTCTATTTTTGTAACAACAGCTCCTGAAGACTGATCCAATTTATTTAAAATTTTCAATTAGCTGATAATGGCAAGTTTTTAAGGAAATAATAGTAATTATATTCTTTAAATGGACTTATTCTAAATTCAAATTAAGATATAATCTGAGGGAGAACAACTTACTGAAAACCAACTGTCTTGCATTCGAGAACCTCAATAACAGATTCATTCCATATTCAAAATACATAAGTAATGTGGTACTACTTAAATTTATTCTTTTATATTTTATGCTTTTATTATGAGGTAAATGTGTAATTTTAATAATGACATACTAATTTTTTGCTGCTTTCTTGAACAAAGTGACATTAAGCCAGCCTGAAATAATAAAAAACTATTGAATTAGGGAATGATTTAATATAATTGGTCTTGTAGTGCTTTCAAAATAACAGACTATCATTGAGAAGTAAAAGTGAGGCTTTCATAAATAGATAAGACATACAAACGCACAGAGTCACAGAAAACATGTGCTTAAAATTGTGGAAAAAATTCTAATGATTTTTGACCAGGTCGTTATATTTTAGATCAATAATTTTGAATTCGTAGTATGCAAATTTGTTTTTGGTAGGGAAATAGTCAACATTTTTATTTTTAAATGTTTCTGAAACATGTGAGGATGTTGAGCAACTGTGGTGGGATGTGTGGACTCCTGGGAAGAGAGCAAGTCTACAAATGCTGGAGAGGGTGTGGAGAAAAGGGAACCCTCCTGCACTGTTGCTGGGAATGTAAATTGGTGCAGCCACTATGGAGAACAGTAGGGAGGTTCCTTAAAAAACTAAAAATTGAGTTACCATATGATTCTGCAATCCCACTCCTGAGCATATATCTGGAAAAAACTATAATTCATAAACGTACATGCACCCCAATGTTTATAGCAGCACTAAGCACAATAGCCAAGATACAGAAGCAACCTAAATGTTCATAGACAGAGGAATGGATTAGGAAGATGTGGTATATATATATTTATTTATTTATTTACATACACACACACACACACACACACACACACACACACAATGGAATATTACTAGCCATAAAAAAGAATGAACTAGTACCATTAGCAGCAGCATGGATGGACCTAGAGATTATCATGCTAAGTGAAGTCAGCCACACAGAGAAAGACAAATATCATATGACAGCACTTACATGTGAAATCTAAAAAAAAAAAAAAAAGAGAGAAACAAATGAGCTTATTTACAATACAGAAAGAGACTCACAGACATAAAAAACAATCTTATGGTTACCAAGGGGAAAAGAGTGGAGGGATAAATTGGGAGGTTGGGATTGGCATATACACAGTCATATATATGTGTGTGTGTGTGTGTGTGTGTGTGTGTGTGTGTATGTGTGTATATATATATATATATCAAACATACGGCCAACAATGACCTACTGTATAGCACAGGAAACTATACTCGACATTGTGTAATAACCTATACTCGATGTTGTGTAATGACCTACTGTATAGCACAGGGAACTAGATGTTGTGTGGGAAAAGATTCTGAAAAAGAATATATATACATGTAAACTGAATCACTGTGCTGTACACCTGAAACTAACATGACATTGTAAATCAATTGGACTTTAATTAAAAAATTTTTTAATAAAAATAAATAAATAGCAATCAATAATGGTAAGCACAATCATTATAATAATGGTTTAGCAGATAAACATGGCTTGAAAAGAAGAAAAAGAAGAAACAGAAGCAGCTAAAATACTGAGTGTTTTTTATGTGCCAGACCATTTTCTAAGCTCTAAGCATTATATACATTATTTAATTTGAAAAGTAAAAAAGCATACAAAGAAACAGAAAATATCCACATGGTACAATCATATTTTGTATGATTATATTTTTACTATTCCCTTCGTAAGTGTATACTGGACAAATGGTCCCAAATAAATTAAACATCCATTAAATCTTGTCAAAACACAACCAAGAATCACAATATTTCCTTGTGATCCAAATAAAAATTTAATTCTTCAGTCAACTTGGACCACTGGTTAAGTGTTTTAACAGATAGTGCGATATTCACATGCACTGTTGGATTTCCAAGAAATGATGGATGATGAGGTCTTTTGAAACAAGCACTAGACTGGATGGTGACCCTGCTCTGACACCAAGTAAGCAGCCTTGGGCAAGTACTGTCCCCTGGGGGCTTGTTCCCTTACTGGCCTAATATCTAAGTGGTCTTCCAGGTATGGGAGACTATACCTACAAAATTCTTAAGTGAATGATTGATACTTTACAAAATCTTACAAAATCATTTCCAACCCTGACATTTACAAGGTTGATTTTGTTTGTTTGTTTGTTTGTGGTTTGGTATTGTCACAAGATCTCAGTCAAGTTTTCAGAGTAAGTCAATGACACTTGACAGTTTGCAAAAAAAAAAAAAAAAAAAAAAAAAAGAAGCAAGGACCACCTGTTAGTGAGTCTCACTGCTGTAGTTCAGAATGAAAATTCTCTTGAGCATGCTGATTTCCCTGGGTAAAGAACTGATATTTTTGAGTTTCAAGAAGCTTCACTGTCCTCAAAACAGATCAGGACAAATGCCAATTTTTGCAGATGGGTCACATTATTACATACTAAAACAGAAAGCAGCTGTGTACTTTAATAGAATAATTTCAGACAATTTTCCTCTAAAAAGATGCAGAAGAGTCAGGTGCCCACCACTCCGTGCTTTTGCAATTGATTTTCAACCACTGTGATAATGACTGATAATGTTAGACAAAACCAAGTTAGTCATGTTTATGAGACAGCAGTTGGGAATTAATACTCATGTTTTTGCCATTATTTGCCATCATTATTATGGATTTGCCATATAGACATACTTACTAATATGTTTTACGATATTTTTCATACTAATAGAGTTCATATTTGACAGTCTATGATCTCAAATTATTTTCTTCCTGTAAATTATCTACCCATTACATTATAATAAGAGTAACTGAGAGTATGCAGATAATATTAATAACTAATCTAATACAATAATCTGACAATACTGAGGACAATTCAAACTGCTTAATTAAATGTAAGGCTGCTACCTAAACAGATATATGACTTTCACTTTTATTCTGATAATAATGAATCCTGTGATTACATTTTGTGCTTATAGAAATTTCATTTTTATATATAGAGACTTTCTTGAAATGGATTATATTATAAAAGAAATTTCCAAATTATATTTTTGTCTTAAATAGGGAAAGCATCATTTCAAAAATAGCATCAATAGCATAATATAAATATACAGAAAAATAATTATTCAATTAATCTTAAATTTTTAAAGTTTTTTTTTAAACTTTTTTTCAGGCAATTTTTTTTTAGAACAGCTTTGGATTCACAGCGAACTTGAGAGGAAGGTAAGAAGCTTTTCCATACACCCCTTGCCTCTGTACATGCAACATCCCCTCCAGAGTGGTACATTTGTTACAACTGATGAACCTACGTTGACACATCGTTATCACCCAAAATCATAGTTTACATTAGGGGGCCCCCTTGGTTTTGTATATTCTCTGGGTTCAAACAAACATATAATGGCATGTATTCACCAATATAGTACCATTCAGAGTATTTCCATTGCCCTAAAAATCCTCTGTGCTCTGCCTATTCATCCCTCTATTCCTCCTAACTCCTGGAAACTACTGATCTTTTAGTTGTCTCCATAGTTGTGCCAATTACTCTTATTTAAAAAAAATAGAACCTAGTTTTAGCATAACGTACAAAATTTGGATATGCTTTTTCTTATTCTTGGGATAACCAAAAGATGGGGAATGTATATGAGTTCTCCAAGTAACAAAGCAAGTCTGTTGGCAGAAACAAGTATTTGCAATCTGTTCTTTTTAATACTACCCAATAATTTTCCACCCTGGTATAATATATGTTTGGTATACTTACTTCAAGATCTCAGCTGACACTTGCAAAAAAAATATTTTATGAATCAGCTGACCTCATTTAACATAGAGAAAAATTGTATTGATTTAAAAATATATTTATATTCTGCATTAAGTCAGAAAAAATATACTTTTTCTGAAATTCTTCAAGGATTATCATCTGAAAGGGATTTTCAACTAAACAATTTTTTCTATTAAGAAACTGATTTGTTTTGAGGTTGGGCTTTTGTATCTGACTGGGAAAGGAAGTACTACCTAGCAGAATCACTAAGGGACTGTCTTCCTCTGGGTAGCCACTTCTCATGAGGGGAGTTGAGCTGTCATACTAAAAAATGCATGTGAGGTGAAAGAGAATTTTTCATTTCATGTAAATTGCAGTTAGGAATGATGTGTATTTCCACTGATGTTTTATAGCTTTGGGGTCATTAAATTGGATAGGAAATAAAAATAATGAAATGAACATTTTCCTAATTGTTTATTAAAATTGAAGAGCTCTCTTCAAATCAATACCCAGAAGTGGACTAGCTGGATCATATGGTAGTTTTATTCTTAATTTTTTGAGGGATCTGCATATTTTTGTCCACAGTGACTGCATCAATGTACATTCCCCCTGACAGTGCATGAGGTTTCCCTTTTCTCCACATCCTCGCCACCACTTGTTATTTGTTGTCTTTTTGATAACAGCCATTCTAACAGGCATGAGATGATACATCATTGTGGTTTTGATTTGCATTTCTCTGATGATTAGTAATGTTGAGCATCTTTTCACATGCCTTTTGGCCATCTGTATGTCTGTTCAGCTCCTCTGCCCATGTTTTACTCAGGTAAAATGGCTCCTCTGCCCATTTCTTACTCAGGTTGTATGTTTTTTTGTTGTTGAGTTGTATGAATTCTTTAGTCGTTTTTTATATTAACCCCTTATGAAATACATGATTTGTAAGTATCTTCTCCCATTCAGTAGGTTGTCTTTTGTTGATGGTTTCCTTTGTGGTGCAGAAGGGGTAAATTTAGAGTTGGGAGAGAAAAGTAGAAGGGAGAACAGAGCCACAAATGTGTGCAATACAGCTGTAATTGAAGGAGATAAACTAGAATCAAATCCCAGGCCTTGGGGAAGAAGCTCAGTCATGGGGCTGAGACAGCGGATGTGGAATGGGGTCCTAGCCAAACTAGTCTGAAAACTATTTTCAAATGTACATGTGAAGCTAATTCAAATATTATTCAAGTGTACATGTGAAGATAATATTTCAAAACTAACTTGAGGAGGAGTGGTGAATAAGCAACATTTACTTGATTTAGGATTTCTTCCTCAGCTATTCTAGGCTAATTAACCTCATAAATTTAACCTTAATTGTTTTTATATTAAGCATGCAAGTGACCCCAATTGGTGCCAAAACAAAAACAGAAATCAGAAATAAATATATACAGGATTAAAAATGCAAAACGTGACTATTCATAAAAATAATAACATATTTATGCAGATTATGTCAAATAATGGAAGTTAGCCCTTATGTTACATCTTTACCCATCAAAGAGGAAAAAAACAATGAACTGGGCTTCCCTGGTGGCGCAGTGGTTGAGAGTCCGGGAAGATCCCAAATGCCACGGAGCGGCTGGGCCCGTGAGCCACGGCCGCTGAGCCTGTGCGTTCGGAGCCTGTGCTCCACAATGGGAGAGGCCACAGCAGTGAGAGGCCCGTGTACCACAAACAAAACAAAACAAAACAAAACAACAACAAAAAAAACAATGAACGGACCCATCTCTTTTATAATGTTTTCACTTTATAAAAGCCCATTAGTGAATGAATTAGCTATCCTCATTGGTTAAAAGTTTTGATAGATTTATTTCTGTTGTGAGTTTGTATAATTAACCTGTTCATATTTAGTATTTTAACCATCGAGAATTTGTTAGCATTTATTTTACTACACCAAATTAATTTTACTCATTTCCCTTTGTCCATAGTAATTCTCACATGGAGTCTTGATACAATTTAAGTTAATTTGATGTTAACACCATAAGTAGCAAAATTCCAGAAAAACATTAAAGTATTTCATCAAATGTCATGAACAATTGAAGCCCATTTTTTTCAGACCCAAAATAATAATTTGTGAAATATAATCAATACAAATGACAGTTTATAAAATACGTATGTCTACTTTACTCAGACTGATACTTGATATTGTCACGTTTTTTGTTTCTGCCAATCTGGTGGGTATGAAGTGTTATTTCATTGTGATTTTTACATTGTGCTTCCTTAATTCCTAATGAAATCGCCTATAGATTCATATGATAAACTGTCATTTTGTAACATACCAGCTAACTAATTTTGCCCATTTTTCAGGTTATTTGTAATTTTCTCTTTGATTTATAAGTGATCTTTAAAACTACATTAATACAGGAAATATTTATTGAGTCTCTGCCATGTTCCAGGCAGTGTTTTCAGCTCAACACGTATACATCAGGAAACAATGCAAATATCAGTGCCCTCACCAACTTAAACTCCAATGCAGGAAGAGACAGTTAAAACTCATCTCAATAAATATCACAACATATCAGATGGTGCAATGTGGAAAACTAGACAAGGGAAAAAGGAGCTTCAGAATGGGAAGGTGATGCTGTTCGCAATTTTGCATAGGTGTCACTGAGGAGGTACCATTTCATTGAAGATTTGAGGGAGTAGTTCAGAAGCAATCTTTGGGGAGTATTTCCCTGAGACGGGAACTACACAGTGCAAACCCCAGGGATGACTATTTGGCACATATGACGCACGGTAGGTTGGTAGGGGTAGAACTGAGTAAACAATGGGAGGACTTGTTGGCCATGAGATCCAAGAGGTGATGGAGGAGCCAAATCACACTGGGGAGAACCGGGCATCGTGGGGACTTTGTTTTTTACTCTGAAGGGAATGAGGCGTCTTAGAAGATTTCAAGCAGAGGAATGTTGCCATCTGGAATTTTTTTCCCATTCTCGTTGTGATTTTGAGAAAGATTGTACAGGACCAGAGAGGAAACAAAGAGACCAGCTGGGGTGATGTAATGATCCAAAGGAGATCTGTTGGTGGTTTGCAAGAGGGTGGAAGCAGGGGCACTGATGAGCAAGGGTCATGTAGGGGAGAATGTCTCTTTGGCATGTGGATTATTTCGAGGTCAAAACAATCAAGGCTCAAAAGACTCAGGAAGAAACTCTGACCTTTCCTCTAAATACCTAAAAGAATTTGGATAGAGGGCATGTTCCCAGAATAGAGCTATCACCAGAGATATCTGCATAGAATTTAGAATTTAGGCTAGGTGTGGTGAGAGAAACTCTGCAGGGCCTAGAGGTGACAGTCCACTCTGTGTTCCAGTCTCCGCGTAACACAGCAAACATTTGACATTTACCAAACACTTCCCTTCCATCTCCATGTGAATTACCTTCCACCTCTATGAAGCCCGAAACTACTATTCTCAACCTCCTCCTTTGACTTTTGCTGAAGATAATATTTAAGGTGAGGGTTTCAGCCTTTTTGGTGAGTTACTCATTTCTCCTGGGTCTCTCCCATGTACACATGTTATTAAACGTTTGTTTGCGTTTTCTCCTGTTAATCTGTCTTATGTCAATTTAATTCTTAGACCAGCCAGAAGAACCTAGACATGTAGAGGAAAATTTCCTTCCTCCTTTTCCTAATATAATCAGTATATATTTTGGAGGAAGAGTTTTCCTGAGATTGGATGTGGTGTGTGAGGGACAGGAGTCAAGGTGACTACAAAGTTTTGACCCTCCAGAGTAACTGTGATAAGGACAGAGTAAAGGGACAAAGCAGGTAATTAAATAATTAATCCCACTAGGGGATTGTAAGTAAAGAAGAAAGTATGGGAAAGCCCTGTAAGTTAATGATCACTCAAGAAAGCAGATTTGCTTAACCACAAAACCAAGCAGGCTTGCTTAGAAACAAAAACAAGCAACAGAAGCATGAGACACGCCCCCAAACAACAAAACAATGGTGGCAGGAGACCCATATCCTGCCCAGTGAGCTCAGTAAGTTAATGATTCCTAGCACATGCTCCTCTGTGCACACTAGAAACAAAAAGAAAAAGAAAAGGTGACATTATACCGAAACCTGAGATGATTTACCATTTTTAGTATATGTTACCAGCTTTTTGCTCATTTCCACTGTGCCATGACAGTCCCAGCCAGACCATGTAGGGACAAGAAAACTCCCCCACCCGACATGGAGGAGGAACCAATGATGGAAGGGTAACATGCACTCAAGAATGAGGAAGAAGGTGGTCTTCTCCCCCTCCCCACTTTTCCTTTGATTATAAAACTGTAGCGCACTAAGTTCTCAGGGCAGCAGCCTCTTGCCCGCCTGCTTATAAGCCTCACAAGCGTCCTACTCTAATAAATCACTTCCTATCTATCACGTTGCCTCTTGCTGAATTCTTTCCGTGCTGAGACATAAAGAACCGGAATTCCTCAGAGCCTCCCAAAATGCCACCCAAGCAATTTCAACTGAAAGGCTGAAGTTGCACCTATCAAGTTTGACAAACCTATGTGTGAACACAGTGCTACTTCTACTTATAATATTATGAGATATTTGTGGTAGGAATTTAAAAATAAAACAGAAGTAGTAGAAAAACTTACACACTAATTAATGTAACTGTATATGATCTATATGGTTATCCTATAATTAAATAATAACCTAGTAAATTAGTAAAATTAATATGAAACCATATAAATACTCATTAGCTTTCCAAAATGGTGTAAGGAAAATATTTATGTTCAAGATTATACCACATCTTTTCTCGTTTTATCATCCTGCTATAATTAAGGACCTTGCCTGTACCACAGAGTCCTGTTCAGAATCATTTAGTGAATAAATGCAAATGCATCACAATGTTCCTCCTACAATTTTCCAACTATCACACTTTTATTGTAACACCATCGGATCTGCTTAGAAAAAGGTTGCTTTTCCTTGATGCTATTTGCAGTTATTTGTGCCTACAGGATGAGCATCTTTGTGTTTGTGCAGGACAGCCATGCAGAATTCTGTTTTTCTAGCACACTCTGTGCTCCAAGTGAAATAAAATTATTCTTCACTCTAACCTTGGGAAGGAGGAAGCAGTTCTTGGTTTGTAACTCAAATTCAGCTCTCCCACTGAATTCTATGCTATTCCTGTGAACATTACTGAACAGCACTTATCAGAAATTTATTGTTTAATCATGTTATGTCCACATTCATGAAAACTTCATCCTAACTATTTAGATAAAGAAAACAAAATGATTAATAATAATGATCCAAGGAAGTGAATTGACTAGTCCTATGGGTACAGGAAGCCTAGCATTTGCTTTTTCAAAAGATACCCAGCTTGGTCTTTGGGATTTATAAAGAAATATGTTATATCTATAAATAATTCTGTCTCAAAATAATATATTCATATCCTCACAAATGTTTCCTGTATTTTTGTATAACAACTTACCTGTGTTTGTAACATTATTCCCCACCTTTCAAATTCTGTTTTAGTAATCATAACATTTGTGCCTTTAGCAGTTTTCTGGAATCAATATTGCTTTTTGCTGCAATGCAATAGTTTCTTGTTGATTTTTACTGGAAACATTTTCCTCCTGTGGATTGAAATATCTTATAACTCTGTCTTTTTGCTCACTGCTTCCCTTTGCCACTTATGCTTCTTGGCTTCACAGTGAGTGTTCCCTGATTCGCAGTTTAGTAAATTGCTGCTCACAAAAATAAAACCGCCAAAGTAAAAAATGCTTTTCAAGAAAGAATCCAAAATTGTGGTGGAATAACAGCAGACAAAATGGTTCAGCAAACACTGTTATAATCTTTCTTTCGTTTTGTATTCTACTTAAAAAATTGCTCACAGAAACTTGCCTTCCTTCTTTTCTCCCATATTCACTCCTAGTATCTATGCTTCTAATCACCCATTTAGTAAATTACTAGAAATTAGCTAATATTAGGAAATGTTTATTCTTTTTCAACTAGCTCCTCTTTCCTCCCTCATTTTTTAATTTGATTCTTAATAAGTATAATAAATTTTGAGGACATATTGGCACTACATAACAAATACTCCAAAAGAGAGCACATGTATTACCTTAATAATGTGATTTCTATTTTTTTTTTTTCTTTTTTGCGGCGCACGGGCCCCCCACTGCTGCTGTCTCTCCCGCCACGGGGCACAGGCTCCGGACGCGCAGGCCCAGCGGCCACGGCCCACGGGCCCAGCCGCTCCGTGGCACGTGGGATCCTCTCGCACCGGGGCACGAACCCGCGCCCCCTGCATCAGCAGGCGGACTCCCAACCACTGCGCCACCAGGGAAGCCCCATTATAATGTGATTTCTTAAAATACATTCTAAGAAAATAATCAAGCAAATTTGAGCATGTTCGTTAGTAAGTGGTTTATGATTAGCTTCTTCCACCTTTCCATCTTCTGTCATGAAGAAAACAATCCAAATGTTGATGAATATAAAAATAAATTTTAACTTTAAAAGTTATGGTACATACAAATGATATGCAAATAGTTTGCTTTAAAATTTGTGATATGGACATATATGAATACACACACACACACACACACACACATAGATGTCCAGTCTGTAGGGTTAATATAAAAGAACAGATTACAAAACTCTATCTATATTACACTATTGTTTAAAGTATATTATATTTATATAACATTTACATATATAAATATATACACAAATAAATATATAGAGTACATCTATATACCTGTCAGTATATATGCACATATAATGAAGACTAGAAAACAACATATTATTATGTATTATTGTTGTGCTGAACTTTCAAAATTTTTCCAAGATTAAAACTGCAAGAGAATAGATATTTTATTCAGGTAGCTGTGATAGGGCAGACAATCAAATATGAGGCATTAAAGGGGATTTATAGGAGAAAGAAATAAAAGTACATATTATCAACAGTAAATTTGGTTGGCAGGTCAGAGAGGCATCACAAAGGACTTTTTCTTTGTGATTTTACCCATTTCAGTCAGTTATGTTCTGTTTTTTCAGAATTATTGATTCAAAGAAGAAATCTGGAGGGAGAGGGCTGGTCCTTAAAAACAGGAAGCAAGGGTGTCAGTGTAAATTTAGAGGAGCAGGAAATCAGATAGTTCTCCACATGTATGCCACTGAGTTGTAGGATTGTAGGTAATTTTTATTATCTGCTTGACATTTCCTCATTTCCTGAAGAATTTTCAAAAGTATGTATTTTATAATAAAAATATTTTAATAAAATTATGCAGACATTATTTTCTCTGGAAAAAATTTATCTTGAAACCAAATTGGGCATGTTCAGCAATGAAAAGGAACAGTTAGTCCAACAGAATGTGTGTTGGGTTGGCCATTCCAAGCCTATTACTGTAATAAATTGTAAACTTAAAAATTAAAACTTTTTTCAAATAAAACGACAACTTTTAGGCATTTATTTTCATTTTGCAAGTCATAGCATGACTGTGAGTGTGTGTGTGTGTGTGTGTGTGTGTGTGTGTGTATGTTGGAGCGAACTTTGATTTAACTGAAAATTCGATTTGACCATTATCTTTCATTGAAATGTCCATCAACTCTTGATTCAGATGTAAATTAAATAAATTTTAAGAGTGAGTATTTTCATACATATGGCCAACAGGCACATGAAAAGATGCTCTGCATCACGAATTATTAGAGAAATGCAAATCAAAACTACAATGAGGTACCACTTCACACCGGTCAGAATGGCCATTATTAAAAAGTCAGCAAATAACAAATGCTGGAAAGGGTGCGGAGAAAAGGGAACCCTCCTACACTGTTGGCAGGAATGTAAGTTGGTGTCGCCACTATGGAAAACAGTATGGAGATTCATCAGAAAACTAAATATAGAGTTACCGTGTGATCCAGCAATACCACCCCTGGGCATATACACAGACAAAACTATAATTCAAGATACGTGCACCCCTATGTTCATAGCGGCACTGTTCACAATAGCCAAGACACAGAAACATCCTAAATGTCCAATGACAGATGAATGGATAAAGAAGATGTGGTACATATATACAATGGAATATTACTCAGCCATAAAAAAGAATGAAATAATGCCATTTTCAGCAACAGGGATGCAACTAGAGATTATCATACTAAGTGAAGTAAGTCAGACAGAGAAAGAAAAATACCATATGATATCATTTACATGTGGAATGCAAAACATGACACAAATGAACTTATTTATGAAACAGAAACAGGCTCACAGACATAGAGAACAGACTTGTGGTTGCCAAGTGGTGGGGTGGGGGTGGGAGGGATGGATTGGGAGTTTGGGCTTAGTGGATGCAAAGTATTATATATATAGGATGGATAAACAACAAGGTCCTACTATTTAGCACAGGAAACTATATTCACTATCCTGTGATAAACCATAATGAAAAATAATATGAAAAAGATTGTACATATATGTATAACTGAATCCCTTTGCTGTACAGCAGAAATTGACACAACATTGTAAATCAACTACTTCAATAAAAAAGTGAGTCTTTTACTGATTGCATTACAATTACAAAACACACCCTCTATTTTATTCCTCCCATCATTGTTTATATTGGTTTATTAAATAATGATTTTAGGACAATAAGGTAAGTGTAACTAGAAGAGAAGATCATAAATAGCTACAACATGCTGAGAGAAAATAATTAAGTAAAATTATGATAAATATTTGTTTATGTAAAACATTTATCTTCAGCTTTTATCAAGTACTTAAATTTCAAATGAAGCTATGTCCTAATTTGGTCCAATTAGAAATAGTCCTGATTCTCTCAGAACTTTCAGAACATTTATGTGAAACTATTATTAATATTAATATTTGTATTTTATTTTTTTAGATTTTTTTTTGATATGGACCATTTTTAAAGTCTTTATTGAATTTTTTTTGTTACAATATTGTTTCTGTTTTATGTTTTGGTTTTTTGGCCACAAAGCATGTGGGATCCTAGCTCCCTGACCAGGGGTCGAACCTGCACCCCTGGAATTGGAAGGTGAAGTCCCAACCACTGGACCACCAGGGAAGTCCCTAATATTTATATTTTAATGATATATATGTATATGAATATTTTTACTAGTTTTAGTAGGCTGGGAAGTTTTGAGGACTCTTGGTATCAGCACTAAGATGTAGAGAGCTGGAAAGAGCTTTGGTCCAATAACACAATAAAAGAAAATGTTAACAAACTTCAAATGAAGGCCTTTTAGTAAACCCATAGAAGATCTGAGGTTACAGGGCAGACCATTAATCAGACATCTCAAGAAAGTCAGGCATCAGAAAGGAGAAACAGACAGGAAAGATGACTCGAATGCTACCTAAGTCCGTTGAAAGATTAAACTGGAAAGGTAGAGTGTGGGTTTTCATGAGAGTGTGAACCCCCTGGGAAACGCAGGCATAGATGGTTTCTCACCCTTGTGCAGTGCTTTCTTCCAGGAAACCCACTAGACTTTTGTGGGGATGTTTGGTGAGAATCTAGAGAAAGCTTCTCCCATGGTGGAGGGAAACAGCAGACACTGCCACAGTATAATCAAACTGTCCCCTCCCTCCCCCTCCCCTCATCTCTACTACAGAAAGTAGACTTAACCTTCAGGATACAATTCCATTGCATGTGGGGGTGGGGAACAGAGGCCATAATCTCCACTTTTCCTAAGTAAAAACAAATACATACACAAACAAAAAGCAGCTTAATCTGCAGGAAAAAGGGCATCGAAACTGTAGCCTAAGGATACTGGTGGATACCTACTGCAGCAAGGGGAGGGGAGCAAGGGGAAAATATAGAAGCTCCAGCCCTGGAGGAGGGACAGAAACACTTGTGAAGGCCACACCTCTGAGATACAAGTCCACATTATTTGTCTGTGACTGAAGTTAATCAGAACATCAGGGAATGCTTATCCTCCCCTCACCTTCAACATCATGCTAACAAGCCTCCCCGCAAATGACAAAGGAATACAGTTGAACAGAGGCAAAGAAAGACTCTGAGGAAAGCCCCAAATCAAGCAAGAAGACAAACATGAAATATCACTTCAGGGGTTTGAAGTCTCTGGTACTCATCTCCAAAACTAAAATACACTTACCTCAGTATCCACTGTCATAAACATTATATACAAATTTTGACAAGAAAAATCCAAGCATAGCATGGCAAAAAACAAGATACAGTGTAGCTAAAAGAAATAAACAATCACTGGAACTACACTCAGATATAATAAAGATAATGACTTGACACTTTTAAATAAGTAATTTATAATTATGATTAATATGCTAAAGAATTTAATGGAAAAGGTAGGTAGCATGCAATATTAGATAGGTAAATTTAGTAGAAAGTTAGAAATTGTAAGAAAGAGTCAAACAGAAATATTGAAATTAAAACACAGTAACAAAAAATGAAGAATGCCCTTGACAAGCTCATCAGTAGATACTGCCAAGGAAAGAATGAGTGGACTATTGTGGTACCTTCTGGTTGTCCTTTCCTCTATATTTTTATTTGTATATTCTTTCTAACATATCTGCTAGTTTCCTAGTCTAATTTTATTTTTTACTTTGTTATTGTTCTCTCTTTTTTTTTTTTTGGCCACCCCACGTGGCTTGCAGGATCTTGGTTCATGAGCCGGGGGTCAGGCCAAAGCTCCTGGGGTGGGAGGTCCGAGTCTGAACCACTGGACTAGTAAAGAACCTCAGACCCCAGGGAATATTCATCAGAGTGAGGTCTCACGGAGGTCCTCATCTCAGCACCAAGACTCAGCTCTACCCAACAGCCTACAAACGCCAGTGTTGGAAGCCTCAGGCCAAACAAACAGTAAGACAGGAATACAATCCCACTTATTAAAAAATAAATAAATAAATGAGATGGCAAAAAAATAGTCACAGATGAAGGAGCAAGGTAAAAACTACAAGACCAAATAAATGAAGAGGAAATAGATAATCTACCTGAAAAAGAATTCAGAGTAATGACAGTAAAGATGATCCAGAATCTCATAAATAAAATTGATAAACCCTTAGCCAGACTCATCAAGAAAAAAAGGGAGAGGATGCAAATCAATAAAATTAGAAATGAAAAAGGAGAAATCACAACTGACACAGCAGAAACGCAAAGGATTATAAAAGACTACTACAAACAATTATATGCCAAAAAATGGACAACCACGAAGAAATGGACAAATTCTTGGAATGCGACAATTTTCCAAGACTGAACCAGAAAGAATTAGAAAATATAAACAAGCCTATCACAAGTAATGAAATTGAAACCATAATTTAAAATCTTCCAACAAACAGAAGTCCAGGAACAGACGGCTTCACAGGAGAATTCTATCAAATATTTAGAGAAGAGCTAACACCCATCCTTCTTAAACTCTTCCAAAAAATTGCAGAGGGAGAAACACTCCCAAATTCATTCTACGAAGCCACCATCACCCTGATACCAAAACCAGAAAAAGATATCACAAAAAAAGAAAATTATAGACCAATATCATGATGGACATAGATGCAAAAATCCTGAACAAAATATTAGCAAACAGAATCCAACAACATATTAAAAGGATCATACACCATGATCAAGTGGGATTTATCCCAGGGATGCAAGGATTCTTCAATATATGCAAATCAATCAATGTGATACACCACATTAACAAATTAAGGAATAAAAACCATATGATCATCTCAATAGATACAGAAAAAGCTTTTGACAAAATTTGACACCCATTTATGATAAAAACTCTCCATAAAATGGGCATAGAGGGAACCTACTCAGCATAATAAAGGCCATATATGACAAACCCACAGCAAACACCATACTCAATGGTGAAATACTGAAAGCATTTCCTCCAAGATCAGGAAGAAGATAAGGATGTCCACTCTTGCCACTCTTATTCAACATAGTTTTAGAAGTCCTAGCCATGGCAATCAGAGAAGAAAAATAAATAAAAAGAATACAAATTGGAAAAGAAGAAGTAAAACTGTCACTGTTTACAGATGACAGGATACTATACATAGGAAATCCTTAAGACGCCACCAGAAAACCACTAAAACTAATCAGTGAATTTGGTAAGATTACAGGATACAAAATTAATGCACAGAAATCTCTGGCATTCCTATACATCAACAATGAAAAATTAGAAAGAGAAATTAAGGAAACAATCCCATTTACCATCGCAACAAAAAAAAATAAAATACCTCAGCATAAACCTGCCTAAGGAGGCGAAAGGCTTATACTCAGAGAACTATAAAACACTGATGACAGATATCAAAAATGACATAAACAGGTAGAGAAATACACCATGTTCTTGGATTGGAAGAATCAATATTGTGAAAATGACTATATTACCCAAAGCAATTTACAGATTCATTGCAACCCCTATCAAACTACCAATGGCATTCTTAATAGAATTAGGACAAAAAATTTTACAATTCATACGGAAACACAAAAGACCCTGAATAGCCAAAGGAATCTTGAGAAAGAAAAACAGAGCTGGAGGAATCAGGCTCCCCGACTTCAAACTATACCACAAAGCTACAGTAATCAAGACAGTATGGTACTGGCACAAAAACAGAAATATAGATAAATGGTACAGGATAGAATGCCCAGAGATAAACCCATGCACATATGGTCACCTAATTTACAACAAAGGAGGCAAGAACATACAATGGAGAAAAGAGAGCCTCTTCAATAAGTGGTGCTGGGAAAACTGGACAGCTACTTGTAAAAGAATGAAATTAAAACAGTACCTAACACCATACACAAAACTAAACTCCAAATGGATTAAAGACCTAAATGTAAAGCCAGACACTATAAAACTCTTAAAGGAAAACATAGGAAAAACACACTTTGATGTAAACCACAGCAAGATCTTTTTTGACCCACCTCCTAGAGAAATGGAAATAAAAACAAAAATAAACAAATGAGACTTAATTAAACTTAAAAGTGTTTGCACAGTAAAAGAAACCATAAACAAAAGAAAAGGACAACCAGAATGGGAGAAAATATTTGCAAATGAAACAATGGACAAAGGATTAATCTCCAAAATATACAAACAGCTCACAGAGCTCAATATCAAAAAAACAAACCAAAAAAAGACAAAGGATTAATCTCCAAAATATACAAAGAGCTCACAGAGCTCAATATCAAAAAAAAAATACAATTAAAAAATGGGAAGAAGGGGGCTTCCCTGGTGGTGCAGTGGTTGAGAGTCCGCCTGCCGATGCAGGAGACACGGGTTCGTGCCCTGGTCCGGGATGATCTCACATGCTGTGGAGCGGCTGGGGCCATGAGCCATGGCCACTGAGCCTGCGCGTCTGGAGCCTGTGCTCCACAATGGGAGAGGTCACAACAGTGAGAGGCCTGCGTACCGCAAAAAAAAAAAGAGTCACGTACCACAATGTTCATTGCAGCTCTATTTACAATAGCCAGGACATGGAAGCAACCTAAGTGTCCATCGACAGGTGAATGGATAAAGAAGATGGGGTACATATATATGATGGAATATTACTCAGCCATAAAAAGAAACAAAATTGAGTTCATTGTAGTGAGGTGGATGGACCTAGAGTGTGTTATACAGAGTGAAGTCAGTCAGAAAGAGAAAAACAAATACCATATGGAATCTAAAAAAAAAACAAAAAACTGGTACTGATGAATTTAGTTGCACGGCAGGAATAAAGACACAGATATAGAGAATGGACTTGAGGACACAGGGTGGGAGGGGGAAGCTGGGGCCAAGTGAGAGTACCACTGACATATGTACACTCCCGAATGTTAAACAGTTAGCTAGTGGGAAGCAGCGGCACAGCATAGGGAGTTCAGCTCGGTGCTTTGTGATGACCTAGAGGGGTGGGATAGGGAGGATGTGAGGGAGGTTCAAGAGAGAGGGGATATGGGGACATATGTATGCATATGGCTGATTAACTTTGGTATACAACAGAAACTAACACAGTATTGTGAAGCAATTATACTCCAATAAAGATCTGTTAAAAAAAAAAGAATGAATGAACTTGAAGATAGGTCAATAGAAATTACAAAGAGAGAAAAGGTGGGGTGGGGGGTAAGGAAACAGACCAGAGTATCTAAGACCTGTGGGTGATATTAAATATTCTAACAGAGACATAATTGGAATCCCAGAATAAGAAAAAAAGAGACTAGGGCAGAAGAAATATTTAAAGAAATAGTGTCAGAAATCTTCCATTGAGAGTGTCTAGAAGCAGTTATACCTCAATAATAAGCACAACTAGCATCCAGGTCTTGGTTTCTAAATACCATTGTCCAATAAAAGAAATCTTGGAAAGGCCACAGAAGCCAAACTAAAAGAGGTTCCAATAATCAAAGCTAGAACAATTTGAGTAACAAAATGCTATAACTCAAAATGTAAAATACACGAGTCCATACTGATATAAATGACTAAATAAATAAATACATGAGAGAGAAGGAACAAATTTTCCTTAAAGTAGAATTCCAGATAATATATGCAGATACCTCCCTCTGAGAGGTACAGCTTAATCTACTCCCTCACACCCTTCAAGTACATGCTGAATTCAGCTGCTTACTTCTAAACAATTAAATATAGAAAGGTAAAAACATAGTAACTTTAAAGTGGAGAAACTTGACAAGCACTGCTATAACCAAGTAAAGTCAACATCAAAAGTGATGTCATGTTGACATTACATACCTTGGATATGATTATGATGATAACATAACAGCCTCTCTGTTAATGTTTTTCAAAAATCTCAGTCTAATCATGAGGCAGTATTAGAAAAACTCATATTAAATGAATTTCTGCAAAACACCTGACCAGTACTTTCAAGGTCATGAAAAATAAGAAAAGACTGAGAAACTGTCATAGACCACAGAAAGCATAGCAATTAAACGGAATATGGTATTCTTACTGGGCCTAGAATAGAAAAAAAGGCGTTAGTAGAAAAGCTGACAAAATCCAAATAAAGTCTGTAGTTTAGCTAATATACCAATATTAAGTTCTTAGTTTGACAAGCATAACAAGGATATGTGAGGTATAAACAATTAAGGGAAACTAGATGGATGATCAGAACTGGGTGAGAACTATCTGAACTATCTTTGGCACTTTTCTATAAAGCTAAAATTATTTCAAAATAAAATAAGTTTGTTAAAAAGTTAAGTGGAACAAAAATATATACATATATGTTAAGTGATTCAGGAAAAATTAATAGTTGTTAGTAGTTGTTGAATTAGTGAGATATAACTTATATTTTTCTTACTGTAAGGCATAAAGTTTCCAATCTCTTGGTAGTTGATTTAATCATCCCCAATAAACAAGACTGATTACAAATGATTTTATGGAAGACATCCCAGTCATGAAATAAACCTCAGAGGAAGTGGCACTATTGTCTTGAGAATGAGCATTTCTTGCAAACTGAAATGTGTGAAAACTGATTTATTTTTCAAAAACATAAGTTAAGCAAGATACTTGGTGTTTTATACATTAGAAACTGTATTTCATGCTCTGACCAAACATAGTAACATTAGAAAAAGCCAAACATAATAACATTGGAGTTACTTCTTTAGTTAAGGAATTACCTCTTGAATGTGATTTAGAATTTTAACATATGTGGCCATTTAGTTATAATGTTGTTTCATATAACCATTAACAATCAATGGGAAGAAAAATTCAAAGCCTAATTTACTGACAGTATTTTTCAGAGACTAATAGGAATTAAAATGTCAGGCTCTTCAAATCCCTCAGATTGTTCCATACAAGTAAAAAAAAAAAAAAAGTTGTATCAAAACTTCAAAAAGAGACTTAAAAAAATAAATAGAGCTTCAGGCACCTTTTGGACAGTAACAAAATATCCAATATTGTTAAAATTAGCATTCCAGAAGGAGGGAAGAAAGAAAATGGAGCTGAAAAAGTATTTGAAGAAATAATGGCTGAAAGTTTTTCTACTTGATGAAAGAAACACACGTACACATACAAAAAACTAAGTGATCTCCACCCAATTAAGAGTAACTCCAAGAAATCTTACCAAGATACATCATAATTAAACTTATGAAAACTAAAGACAAAAATTAAAAGACCCTGTGCCTTTGAAATCACCAACATCCAAACCAGCCTTGTTTTGTCCAACCAGACTTTTATAAGAGTGATAACTATGTTTGTATCTCACATAAGACATACTATTTGAAAATTTCAGTCATTTCTAGCCAAAACTATTTCTAACTAACATACAGAGCCAGAAAAATAAAACTAGGATTGGCCTTCGAAAGAGGAATGAAAAGCACTACCTCTGTTTGTTCAGAAACTTACATTTCAGGATGTTGTAGAGGTTTCATTATTCTTGAACATTTTCCTAGAATTTCTCATTCTCCAGATTCCCTAATAGGAAATAGGATAAATTCAGTCTTATATCCTTATAACTGAATAGCAACTGTTATTAATTTGTGGAAAAAACTGAATGGCACATCTTCCACTGATTAAAAATAATACATTGGTTATAAGAACAAACATTAATTTGTAGACAAATTCAGTTTTCTGCATAACTCTGACATAATGACATTAACTATAAAAAATGGCCTTGTCTATTACTCTCAAATTCTAAAATGTATTATGTGTTAAAAAAAACAAAACAAAGCAGGGACAAAATGTGCCAAGCTTGCAGAACTAGAAAGTTCAAAATTGTAGATTCTCGAAGAATGGAAATCAAGCCTCATTAACTCTAATTAGGCTTCCTGCGCACAGGCCTAAATTTCATTGCAGCAGGCTTCCTAGGTGGCTGATTCTTTGCAGTAAATGTCTGTTTAGAGTTTCCTAACCAAACAGACTAAATTTTGAGTAGTCTAATATACTCTTATCTTATTGAAATCTTTCAACAGTGTACTTTGATGGTCTAGAAGGTTTATCTTCATAGAGTATGCATGATTCACAAAGGCAGAAATCAGAAAGCTACAGTTTGCCTTATCGTATATTTGTTCTACATTTTACCTCTTGCACAGTTCAACAAATCAAGCATGGTTGGTTAATTTCATCAGTGCCATAAAAATGGCATAATTAATTTAAATTATTTAATATAACCAAATGTGTGAGGTTCACTTGTATAGCCTTAGCATTTATTCTGTTCTGATTTATGATTGAATTAATTACTTATTTCCCTCATTAAGGTGTAAACTCCTTGAGGATAAGAGCACATCTCTCTCATTTTAAAAAATTCCTTCAGTATCTTGATCACTGCTTTACACACTAAATGCCACATTGAACCAACCTTTTAAAAGGAGTGAAACTAAAAATAAAGAAACAAAACCCACCACCTCACACTGAATAACTTGCAGATCCTCTAAGCAGAGCCTCTGAGCCCGATTAATGCTGCTCACTCTTTTGTTCCCTTTTCAGTAAAGGTGGTAAACTACGCAGCTCATGGGGGCTGATGTCCAGCTGGCATGTATAGGTGTGAGGGCACTGGAACTTTACAGTCAGTCCTTTGGGACCCAGCGATGTCAGAGCCATGCCAAGTGGTCACTATTAGAATATAACCTCTTTCATTTATTCTACAAAATCCAGTAGGGCAATGCAAAACTGCTCACTGAAGAGGACTAATTCCAACTGACATTTATACTGGTATTTACACATTGTACATTTCTGAATGGACATTACTTGTCTAGAAGACAACTAAAAAAATAACAAAATAAAAAGTGTTTAAATGATAAGTTTAAGGCTATGAGGAGCAAACTTGATTTCTATGTTTCTCAGTCCATATGGTAGAAGGTGGCTTTATCACACAGCTCTGATGTTGACAACTTTGTTGAAGAGAGCAGACAGACCAAGACTAGCATATAATAGTTTAATCTCAAATTTGGGGAGTATTTGATTTAGGTGCCCATCCCTGGATCCATCACTTGTGCCCAGTTAGTAGGTTCATCATACATGGTATGACTACTTCTACTGAAACACTGGGAAGTGGGTAGGAGACAGGATCCCAGAAAGTGATGACACAGTCTACAGAAAAGGGCAAAAGGGGTCTGAAGACAATAATAGTCGATGCCCTACGTGATGGATATTTGGGTATGTACACCAGTCTTCCACCCTCAAGCAAGAAGTCCTCCTTTTATGTGGAAGAAGGAGAATTATATATGAGTGCATCAGGCACATGCATCAAGGAAAAAACAGTGATCCAGAAATATAATTTTTCAGAAGACAATCTGATATTAGTGGAAGGAGGATCTCAAAAAATCTTCCTTGATTTAATTTCACCTTTTCACTTGGTTGAAGCTGACAGCTAATAAATAAAAATGTAAATATATAATTTAATGGATTCAATTAATAAAGTTAAATTAATTAAGTTTCATGGAGAGAAAGCCGATAGATGTGGTATACTTGTGTGTGTGCACACGAATGCTGATGTCCAAGACATCATCTTGAACAATGGGAGAAGTGCTGATTTCAGAATCAAGGTAATCCTTTAATTAAAAATGGCCTATTTCATTCTGAATTTGTAAAGCAAATGAATAGGTGCTGAAACGCCTGTGACCTTCTTTCAGTATGTCCTCATTACTTTGTTTCTTTCTCACTCTTAACAAGTAAGTTTGAAGTATTATCAAGATGAAGTGGCTTTTTTAGCAATGTTCAAAGGATTGGTTTTCAATTCCAGTTGATAATGCCAGCTCCCAATACACTGCTGTTTTTTCCTTCAGTTAATTCCTTTTGTAATACACCCCATCATAGCTTTCTTTTAATGCACAAATCCAATTTTCTTTTAAGCAACACCAGGAATTATCTAAATGAACACAAACATTTTCAAGTGAAATAAAATAAGACATCAGAGAGATGATATTTTCAGGAAGTTATATATTTTTTCAGATTTGAATTGAAATAACAACTCTTTTTGGAATATAAGCTGGGAATGAAACTATTTTTTTCTTAACACTAAAAGATATCTGAAATAGATTCTGTAGGGAGCTGGTTTGAACAACTAATACTTTTAAAAGAAAAAGACACAAATAAGAATGTGCAGTTTTTAAGTAATGATATTCTACTTATAAATAGCTCTTTTTGTCACTATATGCTTTCAACTCTATATATGGAATAGATAAATAATGAGTGTTGTCTTATGTTAGTAGCAGTATGATGTTCTTTCATTAATACGTTGGAAAAACTCAGAAATTTGCCATTAGCACATATTTCAACTTGTAGTTTATACCTAGCTTGGGTTTTCTGGCTTTGTTTCCTTCTCCTTGTTGCTGCATTTCTGGATCATTGTGTCTTAAAGAACAGCATGGACCAGATTAATCTGAGATGCTTGTTGATTGTACAGATTCCTGGACCCTATCTCAGTTATCCCATCCTACAATATTAGAACTCCTGGGGCTGAAACTCAGAGGTGAGTTTTAACAAACATCCAACATGGTTTTCTGAAGAGTGAATTTGAGTGACTGTACTTAAAGACAGAATCTAGGTGTTAAAGTTTTATGAACTTGAAAGATTTATGAAAATAGGTTCAATTTAATCAAATTCCTATCTGGGGGCTTCCCTGGTGGCGCAGTGGTTGAGAGTCCGCCTGCCGATGCAGGGGACGCGGGTTCATGCCCTGGTCCGGGAAGATCCCACATGCCGCGGAGCGGCTGGGCCCGTGGGCCATGGCCACTGGGCCTGCGCGTCCGGAGCCTGTGCTCCGCTGTGGGAGGGGCCACAACTGTGAGAGGCCCGTGTGCCGCAAAAAAAAAAAAAAAGAAAGAAAAATTCCTATCTGGTATGTTTTACTAATCAGTGGCATTCATCTAGTTTAATTTAGGGTCCCACTTATTCTTTGGCCCTCAGAGCAAAACTAATCTGATTGTAGGACATTGGAGGATTGGGCATGTTTCTTTGAGAAGTGAGTTGATTGTATAGATCAATCTTTACTGCAGAAATATTCTCAAACTTACTCCAGTAATTGTGTGAGTACCCATATTTCAACATTTTTGTAAAAAGCAAAAATGTGGAATATTTCACATCCCCTGGGGTTGTCCTCCAATCCAAATAAAGATACCTGGAGAATTAACAATAACAATTATAAAACCAACAACCTCCCCCGTTACCCTCAAATGCTACAAAGAATCGAGGTGGTCATCCAGCTCATTTTTCATTCCAGTGTTTGACCTTCTCTGAATGTTTTTAATATGCCTACTCATGAAATCTTCACAACCATTAAGGTCATCTCTTCCATTTGCAAGTGACTCTAATTATTACCAAGTTATTCCCTGTGTTGAGTTCCAGTCTTCCTCCCTTTAGCTTCTACACACCAGATCGTTTTAAACCCCAAAACAACATAAAACAAATGTAGTCTTTATTTGATATAATATCTTTTTAAAAAATTTATTTTATTTATTTATTATTTTTGGCTGTGTTGGGTCTTCGTTGCTGCGTGCAGGCTTTCTCTAAATGCAGCGAGTGGGGGCTACTCTTCATTGCGGTGCATGGGCTTCTCGCTGCAGTGGCTTCTCGTTGCGGAGCACTGACTGGATCTAGGCGTGTGGGCTTCAGTTGTGGCACGTGGCTCAGTAGTTGTGGCTCGCGGGCTCTAGAGTGCAGGTTCAGTAGTTGTGGCGCATGGGCTTAGTTGCTCCACAGCATGTGGGATCTTCCTGGACCAGGGCTCTAACCCATGTCCCCTGCATTGGCAGGCGGATTCTTAACCACTGTGCCACCAGGGAAGCCCCGGTGTAATGGCTTTATAAATGTTCCCTTAGAAATTTGTCCCTGTTGATTTTTGCTTCTCCAAGCACACATGAGTATCTTTTTCATCTCTTCATATTATAACCTTAAGATTCTGCATGTACTTAGTCACTTGGTATGAACTTCAGTTTTTCATATTCCTCTTAAAGCAAGACTTACTGAAAATACTTGATCAGAAAAAGAAAGTTGTGTTTATTGTATCATTTAATCTGGAATTTATACTTCAGTTAAGACAGTCTAAGACAGGTATTTAAAATTTTATTTACTTTTTTTGAAATTGTTCTAATAGTTCTTTTATTTTCCTGGTAGCTATATCACATTAATTTACTCATTTTTGTTTTTCAGGCAAAGAAAACGGAATCATTTGGCTGTTAAGCACTGGTGTCTATTGTATATTTGTATTGTTGGTATTATGGATCTACTGAAATGATTAAATGTATCTTATTGATTTGACCACATTTTTCTTGCTAGAATGCACTCATTCTGTGCATACTGATGAATAGCACTTTATTCTTATCGCTGGGATAGGTAAGCTACATAAGAAAAAAATTCCAGACTGACAAAGATTTATATTAAAATGAGGGAATACAATTTCATGTGGTGTACAAATATGAGGAAAGGAGAAACCATGTGATAAATATTCTAGTAGATTTTCAAGCAGATTCCATTGAGGAAACAGTGGAAAGAGGAATTCACAGTTTGAGGATAAAGGAGAGGAATTTTGAAGAGACTTCAAGCTCAAACAGGCTCTACACATAATAGTTAGAAATGTATTTAACTGAAGCATAAAATTTGGTTTGTTTTTGATCTTCTTAAGCAACTTCCCTGGTCCAATCAGCCCATGACCACTAGGCGGAAACCTGCAGCCCAGCAAAATCTGATTAATTGATCCATTGTAAGAACACCAGAGGAACCAAGCAAAGGAACAGATAGAAGTTTTGTAGGATTTGGGGAAGTGGTAACATTTAACTAAATCAGTTTTCTTTTTTTTTTTTTTTAAATAAAACATTGATTTTGAAAGACTCAGAATAAAGTTAGGCATTGTAAAGATATCAACACCAGATCTGGACTGCAAAGTGAAGTCAGGTTCCTGTTTCCTTGGAAACTACAAAATTAAGATAGGTATGGAATTGTGTGTGCAGAAACCCCATTATCTGAAGCTATGCATCTGGGCTGGAGATAGAACCACTTGTCTGTGTCAAACAGACTTAGATCTTCTAGTCATGCCAAAGTTTCTAGTGGTCCATGACTTTAGAGAACAAATTTGTACAGTAAGAAAGCAATGATTAATCAAAAAAGGGATTATCATCGCACTTTACAAATGTGGCATGTATTTGGGAGCAATACGTTTCCTATCAACTGGCTTTATCTTTGTTAGGTATTCCCATCTAGTGAATGACTGAGCAGATCTTTACTTCCTCAGTCTGAGCTAACTTTTTTTTTTTTTTTCCGGTACGCGGGCCTCTCACTGTTGTGGCCTCTCCCGTTGCGGAGCACAGGCTCCGGACGCGCAGGCTCAGTGGCCATGGCTCATGGGCCCAGCCACTCCGCGGCATGTGGGATCCTCCCGGACCGGGGCACGAACCCGTGTCCCCTGCATCGGCAAGCGGACTCTCAACTACTGCGCCACCAGGGAAGCCCCAGACCTTTTTGATTTTGCGTGAACTTTCTTCATTTGCTTTATGGACTACAACTCATTTTCCTGGTTTTGGTTAAGGATTTCCTGTTCTGTGAACTCTTTCTTGATTCGCTCCCTATTACCCCTCCAGCCCCCTGGCCATCTAATTTGATAGCATCCTCCTTGGTATTTTGACCATGCCATTTGTGCTGGTTATTCTTCTTTCACCCTTCAGATCCATCCATTCTTCATCTCTCTCTGACTCGCTTTGTCTCACAAGAACAAGTCTGACGGTGGTTAATATTAAATTCAGATTTCAAGTGTGAGCAAAGACTAAACTGACATCACTTTCCAGGTATGTGAAGAAACTTTATTTCTTCTATATTCAGTACACAACTTCTTTTAACTGAAATCAATTGAGAGCAAGAATAGATGAAATCAGATAGGGCAAAAAGCATTGATACAATTGGCAAGCTGTGCTGGTTGTTCTCTCTTTGTTTCCCGAAACATTTTTGCCATTTGTTGCCCTGATGTTCGCTCTATGAGGTGGATTTGATTTACCTTGATTAACTATACTGCTCTTTAGATTACAGTTAGGCTCACACCATTTTCTGGGTTATGCCTGCATCCCTTTCTGGCTGTAGTTTTTGTTGAGTGGTTCTTCTTTGATAGCTCAAGCTCACAGTGGGCTCTCCTTGATATTTCAGACTGAGTGTCCCTAACAATTGTCCGCTGCCAATTCCTGGGAATGTCACCATCCCTTAAATCTGCTCACATCACTTTACATGGCACCTTTACTAACTCATTTTAATTAAATCTTTTGAGTATGCTATTTGTTTCCTGCTATGATTCCAGCTGATATACCTCACTTTAGCATACGTTACGGATCTCACTGTTCAGTGTTATTGATCTAGTTATCTATTTCCTCAAGTATTTTGAAGGCTTGATGATAAGAACAAAGATTTGATCTGACCTACAAAGAGTGTTTGACATGTTGAAAGAACTAAAGAATATTATTGAATGAATGACTGAGTGAATGAATAAAGTACCATCAGCATGTTCAGCAATGCTATTAAAACCATGAAGAATGTCACTACGGATGCTATGACAGATGAACCCTAACCCTAACCATCATCTTTTGGTCTGGTGATTCAACCAGCTATTGGTTTATCATCCAGCTGCTAGATTCTAGCACGTTTTTCTTTTTTTAAATTTTATTTTATTTATTTATTTTTTGGTTGTGTTGGGTCTTCGTTGCTGCACGCGGGCTTTCTCCAGTTGCAGCTAGTGGGGGCTACTCTTGTTTGCAGTGTGCGGGCTTCTCATTGCAGTGGCTTCTCTTGTTGTGGAGCATGGGCTCTAGGCACGTGGGTTTCAGTAGTTGTGGCATGCGGGCTCTAGAGCGCAGGCTCATTAGTTGTGGCATTAGTTGTGGCACACAGGCTTAGTTGTTCCGTGGCATGAGGGACCTTCCCAGGCCAGGGCTCGAACCTGTGTCCCCTGCATTGGCAGGTGGATTCTTAACCACTGCACCATGAGGGAAGTCCCTTTAGCATGTTTTTCTATCTGATTTTCAAGGCTCTCATGAGAGAATTTATAAAGTAATATGCATATTCCAGATTTCATTAGGACATGATTTTCTTTTTTTGTGAATGCCCTGACACTCACAAAGTCTATTTAGAACCATGCCCTGGACTGCAGTCAAACTCATCTGTCATTGATATTCAGAATCTACCTGTGGTGATTGTGATTATTCCTTCACTAACTTGGTTCCATAAAAATAGCACATGCTATCATTTCTTCTAAATCAAGCTGAATCTGATTCCATGACCCTATCCCAGTGAGTCAGCAGGAAATTCAATCACAGTCATTATTTAGACTCTGTACCCCCCACCTGGAAAAGTCATACAATGCTCTTAGAGATCTTGTATAGCAACATGGTATCTGATCATCTGAATATACTGGTTTCCTGAAATACCCTTTGTCCAAAGCTGGAAGTCATTTTACAGTTGGTGATTCTGTTGCCTCTATTCTACGTGAGGCACAGAATTCTTTGCCAGGGCTGGAAGCAGTCAGACGCAGAATCCAAACTCCCTCTGTGCATCCTCTATTCCCCTTCTAGACAATGGAAAATTTCTTCATTGCTGACTTCAAAGAAATGAGCCTCCCTTCCCTCCCCTACACTATAATCTAGTCAAATAGCTCAAGATTAATTTGAAAAATCAAGATATGAAGATTTGTTGTCTGCAATCAGAGTCTGATTTTAGCTTTGCATAGCAAACTTCCTCTGAGTGGAAGGAGGGAGCATAAAGCAACTCGGTACTTTCTTGGAATGGAAAAAGGAATCACACAGAGATTAAATGCCTGACAAAGAGTTTAACTCAAAGCATAATGATAAGCTGTGAATTGCTTGATATCTAGGCTTGTATGGTCTTTGTAGGCTCAAAGTTACCCCAGCAGTTTGCAAATAATCTAATGATTAGTATATTAATAAATGTGTGATTAATGAATGAAATGAAATAAAGAAGAGGGCAAATAGATTATACCAGAGGCTTCATTGTTTGCTTTTATGAAAATGTACCATGCAGAAAATATGAGTATATTGACAAAAATATATGTAAATGTTTGACATAGTATAAACTAGATATCTAGGTATTTTTGGTTTGCATGGTTGTATCTTTTTTCCTTTCATATTGTATATTTTGACATATAGCAGACTTAAAGTACTATTACTTGTTATTTCATGAAATTTATATATAAGATATATCTACATTGCAAAGAGCATGAAACAAAAATATATTGTTCCTTTGTTCTTTATTTAGATATGGTGTACATTTCGGAATTATTTTGCATTAGAGATTGTTTTCAAATCTTGGCATTTAAAAATTTTAGAGACAGTATAAATTTAAATGCACTAAAATTTATTTCAAATGTCTTTTTTTTAAACCTTTCTGAATTATTACAGAAATTATCTCCAGAAAGTACTTCACAAACTGTGTGTGTGTCTGTGTGTGTGTGTGTGTGTGTATCCAGAACTGGATCAATAATAATTAATACAAGAAGATATAGATGATCATGCTGATAATGTTTCAGTAGATGATGATTTTCGAAGTATGGCTCAAATATAAAGATAACAAGATTAAAGATAGATTTTATAAACATTGAAAATTTCAGTTTGTTAAGCACATCCGAAAATAAGTATAACAAAAATTGATTATTAATAAACATATTATATAAATGCCCTTTCAAATCAATAAGAAAAGGATGAACCTCTCCAGCAGCAAATTGAACATAAACACAGATAACATCTATCAACTTGGTAAAGATTAAAAAGTACGTATCTAAAATCCCATATGGCAACTATTTATAGAAAAAAAATTCTTATTGATTAGAGTGTGATCTTGTAAAGTTTTTTTGGGAGGAAGTTAATTTCTTCCATTAGCATTTTGCATATTACATGACCCCCAAGTATAAATATAATTTGCATAATAATATCCACCTAGGAATTGAGGCCCTGAAAATTTAAAGAAAGGCAAGAATAAAGAAGAAAGAAATTGTGCTTTCTTCTGGGCACAGTTAACTCTAGGCATATTTTTAAACAGTTAACTCCAGGTAAAATTTTGTATTGAGAAAAAAAAATTTTATATATATATATATATATATATATATATATATATATATATATACACACACACACATATACACACACACACACACACACACATAAGGGGATGTGTATATGTGTATATATTTGTGGATGCATAATTTCCATAATTTTTCTTCTCAATTACCAAAATCCTAATTATCCTTATGTCCTACTAAGAATCCAGATTTGAATTGTTCAATATTCCAATATGATTTAAGTTCCAATATCAGCTGTTCAGTGCAGTTTATCTCAATCAGGAGAAAAAAGAATATGCTGTAATTAATTCAGTACTATACACATGACTGGAACCTTTTATTATTTCAATAATTAACTTTAAAATATTATATGTTTTTATGATCTCCTAGATATTAGAATTTAGGCATAATAAAACAAAGTAAAGAGATGTCTTGTGGTATAAGAAAATACTCTTTTGAGAAGAAAACATAGTCCCTTCAATAAATGGTACTGGGAAAACTGGATATCCATATGCAAAGGAATGAAATTGGACCTTTATCTTATATATACAGAAAAATCAACTCAAAATGGATTAAATAATTTCACATGAGATATGAAACCATAAAAACCCTAGAAAAAAAACATAGGTGAAAAGGTCCTTGACATTGGCCTTGCAAAGAAATTTTTGGATTTGACACCAAAATTACAAGCAACAAAAGCAAAAATAAACAATTGGGACTATCAAACTAAAAAGCCTCTGCACAGCAAAGGAAACAATCAACAAAATGTTCATTACATTCCATACTTACTTGACAAATTTTTCGTAATAGCCTCAGCAAAGTCTCTTTGGAAGCAGAGGAGATAGAGAAGGAGAAGTAAGAATTAATAAATCAATAGGTAACTAGAAAGCTAAGTGTCTGAAAGTTGGGAAACGTCTTTACAGAGAAAACTTATAAATCAATAAGATTCAAGTGAATTTCAACTATGTTTCACCACACTGGAATTTAATACTGAGTTTAAGGGTAATTCCACCATTTACAACAACACTGGTACCTTTTTAATTGACTTTAATTTCATTGGTTGTCACATAAAATGTACTACGTGGAAATATCATCGATAAGTTTGTTTAAATATTTACTAAAAATTGTCAATAGGATATTTTAAAAACTTTCCATGTTCTTTCAAAGTCTGGCAAATCAAATATTTTAATCCTTTTTAGTTATAATTAAAAGTACAACATATAGGAAAGATAACATTTTAATTTAAAACAAGTGCCTGTTTCATTTTTTAAAATTATGTATAACTCAGGTATCTCTAGGATTCAGTAGATTCTACAAAGATCCGATTAATTTTAAAATCTATTTAAAACTTCTGGAGAAAATAATACAATCAAGCATTTTGAAAAGCAAAATGTGATATATACTCCTAAAAAGTAATTGAAAATGTTTAACTATACTTGGAATAAGAATCAGCAGAAGACTCAACCAATATAAATCACTTGGTAGCTGCATGTTCCTTTGATTTCAAGTTAGCTGTTTTACTTCTTCCTCACCTTCTCTCAATTCTAGAAACTGTCAGAACTTTCTCTGTGATGTTCAGTTGAAGAGTTGGTAAATTATTTTCATTTCAAACATCTAGTGATCATTTAAATGGAGAGTAAATCAGCTATGAACAAAAAAGAACTGTGAGACTCATGTGGAACAGTGAATGGAATGCCAGGATGTCTTCAAATATTCCATGTAGGATGTGTGTGTATGTGTGTGTGTGTGTGTGTGTGTGCATGTTCACAGGGGCGACAGCCTTCCACTCTGTGCAATTAAGAACCTGTCTTTAGAGATACAGACTAGCATATTTGAAACATCATCTTCACCTACTTTTGCCACAATTTAAGTCTGTGTGATACAAGAATTATATCAAGTATTGGACGTAACTGGGAGTTTCCTCCTTTAATTTTAATCTTCTTTCATAAAATCCCTTAAAATGGCTTAAAATGTATATGTGAATTTGCTCTCTGAACTTGGAAGAAATTCAGTCTTACTCTAACCCTTACTGGTAAACTGAATTGAGATGGTGCCTTTCACACTAGGAGCAAAGATTCTTATTCCAACACTAAATAATTTTCATAAAATTCCATTGGTAAAAAATAAGCATCTTTTCTCAGTCTAAATTTGAGATCTTGTGATGTTTAAAGGATCAATGGTTGGCTACAAGTCTAGGAAATTATGAAAAGAGCTGGACTTGAGTGTTAGCATTTCCTAATCTTGGTGCAATCATGTCATTCTATAAGATTATTTCGACGTATGAAAACCTATTAATTCATAGTTTAGGAGAGCATGTAAAAGTAGAAATAAAAATGAATTTAACTTTCCATGATCTCCAATAATTGGCAAGATCCTTGGTTGCCCTCCCTTTGGACAAAATCCACAGTGGAAACTACAATAATTAAAAAGGAGCAAGTGATAGTAATTCATAAAAACATGACTTTTTTCAAGGCAAATGAATACTATTGAGGTTAGCTCCAAAAGAATTTAAGTAGTCAATTAAATAAATTTAACATTTAATAGGCAGAAAGAAATGAGAATTGAGGGATGTTAAAGTGCCTTGATTTGAATTCAGATTAAAGAAAGATTATTGTTCTATATGCACAAAGGTCTCTAAGGGGAGAATATCATGAATTGAATTATCTTTTGATGATGTTTAAATTTCAGTTAGATAAAAAAAAGTTCAGTTTTGTCTCGGTTAGAATGCTAGGACACATCTCTCATAAGCATCAAGTGTATTCAATTCCTACAAGTATTGAAAGTTTTTCACCTTTATCTTAGTCTTTGGTTATAATTCCTGAATTATATGTGGTATACACATAGACTACTTGTATATAATGGTAATATGACTTCTTAATATTCTTATTTCAAAAACAAACAATCATAAACAAACAAAGCCTTGTTCTGTGTATTTCAACTTAGGATACATTTCTTAATGCATTTATTGGATTCATCAAGGTTATATGATCTTTTGAGAAGCATGACTTGGTCAAAATTAATTATTTTCCAAGCCCAAGTATAGTCCATATCTCCATTGACTTTGGGTTTTCCAGTGGGACCACCTTTGAGCAAATGGCAAATGATAAGTTATGATACAAGTAGAAACTCGATTAGGGTTTATGCACTGGTCTTAACCTCTTAAAATACTGCCATAAGACAACTATTTAAAGAAGTCCAATCTAACCTTCTGGAATATAAGAGATTACAAGGAGAACTGAGGTGCTTGGTCCCATAGTCAGGAACAAAAGCCAGCCCCAGTTGAGTATAAGTCTAGATGAGAAGAATTAAAGAATTGCCTCGCTAAGCCCAATCTAAGTCTTCAAAATCATGAGCAAATAAATGAGTGTTACTTAAAAGTCAGTAAATTTTAGAGTGGTTTGTTGCACCTAAATAGATAACTTGTGTAGACACACAGTTTTCTTCTAACTTAAATTTCTATCTTTCACATCAATTGCTCTAGCTGGATAGTCCAACTATACAGCTCATTTCCTTTTCTGGCACGTAACGGGATAGAGATTTGAGGCACATATGTTGGGAAAGAGAAGACATAGTATAAGTAGCAATAAGACAAAAAGCCTGAGTCATACACAGCCTAATAAACTCAGGGATAATTCAGGATCAGGTAATGAGTTATAAGGGATACTAATCTAAGAATCCATGGAGCACAAATCCTGTGTATCTCTCACTGTGTCACTTTAGCTAAGAGCCTTTTTATCTCTAAATGAATAAATGACTTTTTTTAAAGGGAACTTTATTTTAATTAATTAATTTATTTATTGGGCTGCATTGGGACTTTGTTGCTGTGCAGGCTTTCTTTAGCGGTGGCAAGCGGGGGCTACTCTTCTTTGCAGTGCCTGGGCTTCTCATTGCGGTTCTGGGGCTTCGCGTTGCGGTGGCTTCTCTTGTTGTGGAGCATGGGCTCTAGGCACGCGGGCTTCAGTAGTTGTGGCACACAGGTCCAGTAGTTGTGGCGCACAGTCTCAGTAGTTGTGGCACATGGACTTAGTTGCTCCACGGCATGTGGGATCTTCCCGGAGCAGGGATTGAACCCGTGTCCCCTGCATTGGCAGGCGGATTCTTAACCACTGCGCCACCAGGGAAGCCCAAATAAATGATTTTTAAACCCTCTTTTTCTCCCACTTAAACACTTTTAATTTTGTAGAATCACACCATGGATTCTTACTGATTTGTTTCATGCTTCAAATTTAACTTGATACTGGAATGTGCAAATTGATTTTGCATAGATAGTAAAACACATCTGCCTATGAAATGTTAAATTTCAAGAAATAATCATATTTGGGACTTCCCTGGTGGTGCCGTGGATAAGACTCTGTGCTCCCAATGCATGGGGCCTGGGTTTGATCCCTGGTCAGGGAACTAGATCCCACATGCATGCTGCAACTAAGAGTTTGCATGCCACAACTGAGGAGCCTGCCTGCCACAACTAAGACCCAGTGCAACTAAATAAATAAATATTTAAAAATAAAGAAATCATCATCTTAGAACACCCTTCCACAGCTAATTTTCATCTTATATCACTCTGTATGTTGTAGAAATAGGATGAGACTAAATCAGTAATAATCTGGCAGTATTTCAATACAACCAAGCTAAGAATACTGGCATATGGTTTGTGAGCTCAGGTAGCTTTGTGTAGGATTTTTTGCATGACTTATTAAGAAATAAATGTGAATACCTAAAAAAAAAATATGTGAATACCTAGAGGCATTACAAAGCCTCTGAAAATATTTTAAACTATGAAACAAATTTATCATTGCTTTTTCTCTCACTTCTTTTTTGACAAGTTCAATATATTCCCCTTACAACTACTGGTAGAAATGGGTAGGAAGAAACCAATTTATTTTCTTCTGATTAATGAAAAAAAATCATCTCTAGCTTAGTTCATAAATCTCTTGCCTAATTTTAGCTAACAATTTATCACTCAATCACTGGTGGTTTTCCGATTTGGAAGGAAGATTGACTAGGTTAAGTGTCAGGAGGCTTTGATGTGGATTCATTAATTCATTCAACAAATTTTTTTTGAATGTTTTAAGTTAGCACTGTTCTATGTCCCAAAGATACAGGATTGCACAACATGCCCAAACCTCTAATCTTAAGGAGCTTATATTCTAATTATATTCCAAATAATAAATTGTCTTACAGTTGCCCCACAGAAGGGAGGATTAATAATCCCCAGCCCAAAATTGGTTCCAGTGTTAAAGTTGATGACCCTATACCCATACCAAGAGTCAGAAAAGATTACTCACATGCTTGAGACTTTCTAGTTAGAGCAGGGAAAGCACCCAAGCTGGTAGAAAATGGTTTGAGTGAAGGGAAGAGAGTGACTACTTTTGATTGCAGTTAAGGGGTGCAGTTGGTGTGAAGGTTCCCCCCACCACAGGGGACTGGTTTCTCATAGTTTCAACTTTCCCAGTGTCCAGAGAAGGAGCACATGGACTTTCTTATTGGCTTCCCCAGATGTGGAGCAAAAAAGAGGAAGGAAGGTTGGAGTCTGAAAGGTTTGAGAGGTCAAACATCAAATATAGAGTCAAAATCTATTAAAATTCACCCCTGATATTTGAGTGATGAGTACAATGTGTAATGTTTAATTTAACTGTATTTGAACTCATTTAAGCAAGCCATTATGGTACTCTAAGAAGCCCAGTGTCTAAAGCTGATAAGGGAAGTGAAAACTCTATTCAATGCCCCGTTCTAAAGTCCATATTGTGCCTTGAGTATTTTGAGAAGTAAAATGAGTTCCTTGGTCACTATCAGTAATGTCCAGAACCTCAAAAAGATTAAGAAGTATCTGGTGAAGACTTGAATTGTAGCTTTGGTATCTGCAGGGACATATGTGACTTTGATTTTTATTTTTGGTATCTGTGAGAGTATTCTCAGAACTTTTTATCCTGAATAGGGTGACTTTGGATAAGGAATTGTTGTGATTGGTTGGACCAGACAGCCAGACCATAGGCAATGGCTGAGGAGTCTGAAAAATGTGCAGATGGGACCGATTTTTGGCCAGGGCTTTTCTAGTGCTAAGAAGACTGCTTGAAACTTGGCTAACTGATCATGGGGTACTTTCCTTGGTCAGGGACATCCTTTTAGGGATGGACAAGAGCAAACCTCTTGTGACTCCACCACATGCAATGGTGATGCTATTCAGTAAAGGATACAAATCACTTTTCCTGGTTGCTCAGTGGATCCCAAGGGGCTCTCCAGGTAGCCAGTTAGTCCAGGAGAGAGGTGACCTCCTCCAACTCCTCCAACACCATTGCATCTAACAAGAGACTGAGGACAAAGGAAGCCACTTCTTTCTGTAAGTAAGATATGCCAGAGACTTTTTCCTGTAAGTACCATTTTCATTTCAATAAGAAGGCTTTTGTGACTGTGCTGAATCTGTGGGGTTCTGCCTCCATATGTACCAAAGCATAATAGGCACTTGGGTCCTACAGCTCATCAGTCAGGACCAGTTAGCTTAAGTCTCCCCAAAAGTCCAATATGCAACCTTCACTGCTTGGGCTAATGAAGTATATCTGGGGCCAAAGAAGAGGGTGTTTTGCTCCAGAAGCCTACGAGCAACTTATGGCCATCATGAGTAATCCAGAGACCCCAGGATGCATGAGAGAAAGTCACCAAATCCTCTACAGTGAAGGAGTGTCTGAGGAGTGCTAATGGGAGTTCTTTTTTTCTTTTAATTGTTCATTTTGTAAAGATTCTAGATGCTTTGTTATTTGGGGATCCCATTTAAAGTGGGCCAATTTGAGAGTAACAGTATAAATTCACTTAAGTAAAATTTAGAAATAAGGAATACGTTGCCTCTAGAAGCCAAAAAGGCCTAAAAGACATTGGGCTTATTTTAATATTGTGGATTTTGCCGGGGTAATAGTTATTTCTTGACAGTATCAGGGATGAAGCCATACTTGACTGACCAAATGATGCCCAGGATTTAACTGAGATGGTAGAGCCTTGTACTACGCATAGGAGGGTGATGGTCCCTCCCCTTTGTGAGCTGCTTTGTGAATATTTGTATGTCTTGAGTGTGTCAAATGAAACTCCTCAGAGAAGGATGTCATCAGTGTAATGTCATTCCCATGATCCTGGAGAAAGCTGGGTGTGATTAAAATCTTGCCTGCGAAGATTGAGATGAAAGTGTTGTTGAGATACCACCTGGGTGGCCAGGTAAAGGCGTACTGTGTCATTTGAATGTAAATGCAAACTGCTAGTGAGACGCTATTGAAATAGGGACTGAGTGAAACATGCTAGTCATAGCTTTAACAGCAAAGTATATTTTCCAGTTGATGACCGTATGGAACCAGTAATTTCAATCATAGTGGATATGAGAGCTTTAATTGGGGAAACCAAGGTATTAAGGGTATGATAATCCACTGTTAGGTACAATTCATTTTTGTTAGGCTTGATCATTGGCAACATTGGGCTATTCAATGGGAAGATAGTGGGAAAAACGGTGCCTTCCTTTAGTAGGTCTATATAATGGGTGGGTTTTATATTATTGGTCTTGATTTCTGTACACCTTATTTTAATCTATGTTCAGGCATATTATCTAATTTTCCCATTTGTAAAAATGTGTTTGACATTAAATGGATCTATACTACTCATCTGGGAGTTTATTTATAGCCATAAAATAAGGACAGTTTTAATATTTCACGTGCCCCACATCATTGTTGTTTTAAAGGTAGAATGGGGTGAAGAGAAAGCATAGGAAAATAATTAAATTGGGGGTAATACATGGAATAGATGGACAAATCCAATACAATTAGTAACCTATGAAGAGACACACAAACTAAAGCCCATTAAATAGTGCATTTCGTTACTTGACATATTTAAGGAAAACATGGCAGTGATGTACTTGTAGGATATCTTAATGTTGTCATGCTTTAATGTAGTTTGGAATCTCATAGTAGAGGACATGATTTCAGCCTGGAGAGGTCTAAATATTAGGGCTAACTATCCCTAAGGCTCGTGCTAATAATTAAGAAATGGCATGAGACTTCTTAATAGTTACCTCTTCGATCTTTCACCACCAAAGAAATAAAAACTTAAAATTTCTTATTTTCTAATTCTATTTCCCATGTTGTAAAGGGGTCATATTGTTAATAAAGTGTACAATGTAATATCAATACATCTCAAATTTAATTACTTACTACCCTCATTAATTAATTTTTAAAACCCTTGGTATTCTTCATTGTGCTTCTTTTACCTCTAAATTCACAGAGATGAAATGTTTCACAGAGTTCGCAGTATTGCTAAATATCTGTAATTATTCATTGTAAAAATATGAGGACATATGGTCCTCACTCTTATCCTGAGCCATGATCTTGGGGAGAAGAAAATCCTATCATTTGCAGACCTACTGTGTGTCAAGTATTGTGCAAGACATAAAATGTTTAAAGTTAAGTGCCATAAGACAACTGTTGTAGGATCAGGGAACTGAGGCTCAAAAAAGTAAATACTTAGCACAGAACATGCAGCTAGTAAGTGGGGAAATAGGCCTCAGGGGCTAGGTTTGAATGACTCCACATCACCTCTTCTTTCCTTTACAAAGTGCTGCCTCCACTGTCAGTGAATAACTGTTTGTCATATTGCCAAAAGATAATAAATGAAGTTCACTAACAGCATATAGAGTGATCTGTCAAACTATTTGGAGTTTTATTTCGCCATTATAATTACTCATACTCTGAGTTAGCTAGAGATGTTTTAAAAATATAACCAAAGAATAGTCAGAAAAAATCCACAATGCAAAAGCAATTGTCTTGGAATCAGGATAGAAAAATCACAGTCTTGCCTACACCACTAGCTTCAGGACGTTGTCCAACTTATTAGATCCCTGTGGCATTTAGGTTTCTGAAGTAACTTCCTGCCCTAAAATTCTGAGTTCTTATCTACAATTTACTAGACTTATCTATGATTACTTAGTGAAGTAAACTTACAAGCTAATTTGAATATTTTTTGAAAAATATTCAAGAACTTAATGTTGGGCTTCCCTGGTGGCGCAGTGGTTGAGAGTCTGCCTGCCCATGCAGGGGACGCAGGTTCGTGCCCCGGTCCGGGAGGATCCCACATGCCGCGGAGCAGCTGGGCCTGTGAGCCATGGCTGCTGAGCCTGCGCGTCCGGAGCCTGTGCTCCGCAATGGGAGAGGCCACAACGGTGAGAGGCCCACGTACCGCAAAAAAAAAAAAAAAAAAAAAAAAAAGAACTTAATGTTTTTATATATTTTCTATGTGTTAATTCAATAAAAACCCTTTTTGTTTGCCTCGATGGGAAAAATGGCCCAAACTTAGAAGGTACTTTCAACTCAGATTGTTACCTATCTCTGGGTTAAGTTCTCTCTGAATTTCTTGGTTGTCATATTGTCAGATAAGGAAAAGCAATGCTTTGAAAAGAGCAGTGCCCCACAAGGGTGAAACACCCAAATTTAGAGATAGGCCAGAAATGCCATGTTCTGAAATTGAATAAAGTAAATAGAAAATGGAAGAAATATAACTCTTTGCAGATTGCTTCCAATCAGACAACAAAGTAAAGTGGTGAGTCACGAATGTACCTGAAGATAATGATTTTTTTAGATTTAGTATTTAGAAAGATAAATGCATAATATTATTTTTAAATGTTGGAATCACTTTAATTTTAACATGGGTAATGTGAAGTAACATTATGAGAACAAAAACTTTTGATTACTAATAAGCTAAAAAGCTTCATCAATATTTTTGTATACACTTTTACATACGATTAGCAAAGTCAGCTAATTGTGTTTCTAAGGACCAAAGGGAGTTGAAACTATGATTGCTAACAGCACAAGTTGTGCATGTTTGGCACTTCAGTCTTTCTGCCAGATATGGATCAAATTACTATAATTTTTAACACCACTCCTTAAGAGCATCCAAGTCTCGTTATTCATATTTTATATTAACTAAGGGGGTTTCTCACAGTAAGGTGGTCTCCCAAATAGATTTTTCTATGAGATGGTGATTAGGCTGACTAGCTCGCTTCACTGCTCCTTGGCAGTTATAACTTAGTGTAAATAAATAAAATAAAACACTGACTCATCATTTAATAGTAATTTATCCTCCATTGTTTTTTCCATTCTGAGTGCACAAATAAAAGCAAACTCATCTCCGACTTATAATAACATCCCAAAGGCAGACCTCCACTGATGCTCTCCCAGAAAAAGTGCTAGCTTCCTTCTATTTATGCAAATTACAACTCTTTTAAGGCTTATAATGAGAACCTGAGAAGTCTGTGATTTTTTTCCCTTAGTCTCTGTCCTTCACCTCCTACTCCAACTTATATTCTTCCACTATAAGGAAAAGTCATGGGAGAAAGTTTATGAATTACTTTTATAAATCTACAAATTAATTGTGGTCCAAGCTAGGAGAGGGAGGGAGATGGACATAAATTGATTCTCTATGACATATCATGATTCAAATCATCTGAACGGTTTAACTTCACTTCAATTTTATTTGTCAGAACAAAAGCACTCTCTCAATTGGTTGAACTTTAAAAATGACTATCACTGAGACAGCAGAGTGGGTAAAGCAGCAATTCAATAGCATTTGTCTCTTAAGGAAGAGGCATTAAATATTTGACTATGTAGCTTAGATGTTGTTTAAACTAGAGTGGTAATTATGTAACTTTTACTTATTCAATATATCATCATTAATTTTAATCAGATATATTTTTTGTTGTTTGTCTCCTACTAGAGGGGGAAGAAATCTAATTACATTTTTTAAATAGATCTTTATTGGAGTATAACTGCTTCACAATACTGTGTTAGTTTCTGTTGCACAACAAAGTGAATCAGCCATATGCATACACATGTCCCCATGTCCCCTCCCTCTTGAGCCTCCATCCCATCCTCTCTATCCCACCCGTCTAGGTCATCGCAAAGCACCGAGCCGATCAATCTCCCTGTGCTGCTGCTTCCCACCAGCGGATTATTTTACTTTCGGTAGTGTATATATGTCAATGCTACTCTCACTTAGCCCCAGCTTCACCCTCCCACCCCATGTCATCAAGTCCATTCTCTATGTCTACCTCTTTATTCCTGCCCTGCAACTAGGTTCATCAGTACCATTTTTTTAAATTCCATATATTTGCGTTAGCATACGCTATTTGTTTTTCTCTTTCTGACTTACTTCACTCTGTATGACAGACTCTAGGTCCATCTACCTCACTACAAATAGTTCAATTTCATTTCCTTTTATGGCTGAGTAATATTCCATTGTATATATGTGCCACGTTTTCTTCATCCATTCATCTGTCGATGGACATCTAGGTTGGTTCCATGTCCTGGCTATTGCAAATAATGCTGCAATGAATATTGTGGTGCATGTCTCTTTTTGAATTATGGTATTCTCAGGATAAATGCTCAGCAGTGGGGTTGCTGGGTCATATGGTAGTTCTATTTTTTTGTTTTTAAGGAACCTCCATACTGTTCTCCATAGTGGTTGTATCAATTTACATTCCCACCAACAGTGTAGGAGGGTTCCCTTTTCACCACACCCTTTCCAGCATTTATTGTTTCTAGATATTTTTATAATGGCCATTCTGACTGGCGTGAGGTGATACATCATTGTAGTTATGATTTGCATGTCTCTAATACTTAGTGATGTTGTGCATCTTTTCATGTGCCTCTTGGCCATCTGTATGTCTTCCTTGGTGAAATGTCTATTTAGGTCTTCTGCTCATTTTTTTTTTTTTTTTTTTTGCGGTACGTGGGCCTCTCACTGCTGTGGCCTCTCCCATTGCAGAGCACAGGCTCCAGACACGCAGGCTTAGCGGCCATGGCTCACGGGCCTAGCCGCTCCACTGCATGTGGGATCTTCCCGGACCGGGGCACGAACCCACGTCCCCTGCATCAGCAGGCGGACTCTCAACCACTGTGCCACCAGGGAAGCCCCTCTTCTGCCCATTTTTTAACTGGATTGTTTTTTTGATATTGAGCTCCATGAGCTGTTTGTATATTTTGGAGATTAATCCTTTGTCCACTGTTTCATTTGCAAATATTTTCTCCCATTCTGAGGGCTGTCTTTTTGTCTTGTTTATGGTTTCCTTTGCTGTGCAAAAGCTTTTAAGTCCCAAATTACATTTTAATGCAATATTTACATATATATCTGCATAAGACCAGATGAAGTGTTATTCTACTGAAACAGCAATCTTTCTGACATCCTGATACTGAAATGACCCAATATTGATTGACTTTTGATACACAAAGCTGTTGTTGATGCATATTTGCATACTGATGATGTTATGTTAAATTGCAAGTCACTTTTCTATTACCATAAACTGAGAATGTGCTCATCTCAGACTGTTTAGAATCAGAATTAAAGGTATTCCACTTGGGGGTTTCCCTGGTGGTGCAGTTGTTAAGAATCCGCCTGCCAATGCAGGGGACATGGGTTCGAGCCCTGGTCCGGGAAGATCCCACACAGCCCTGGTCTGGGAAGATCCCACATGCCTTGGAGCAATTAAGCCTGTATGCCACAACTACTGAAGCTCGCGTGCCTACAGCCCGTGATCCACAACAAGAGAAGCCACTGCAATGAGAAGCCTGCACACCGCAATGAAGAGTGGCCCCTGCTTGCCACAACTAGAGAAAGCCCATGTGCAACAACAAAGACTCAGTGCAGCCAAAAAAAAAAAAGTTTTTTTTAACAAATTAATTAAAAAGGTATTCCACTTGTATATTTGAACTATGACAAAATTCTCATAGATCTAAAATGCTAACGCTTAAGTTGGGAGAATATTTAGGTGAAAAATAACTTATATTAATAATTTTTGTAGTAAGATCGTATATTAACCAGTAGAAATATGCTCATAAAATTGTCAATTAAATTCTTTTTTATTATTTTTTAATTGAGATATAATTGGCATACTCCATTATATTTGTTTCATGTATGCAGTATAATGATTTGATATTTGTATGTACTGTGGAATGATCATCACGATATGTTTAGTTAACATTCATTAATGCTAAAGTAAGTATTCTTATGGAAATTGACCAAAATGCTGCTGTGTAAGAGGACACTTTTTTTTAAAGTTAAAATTTAGAGTTTTCTATTTTCGCTGCCACTATTGCTAATACTACCAAGCAAATAGCTTTTTTAATATATATATATAATTTTCATCATTAATATAAATTATAAAGACATCCCTTTCTGGGATAAAACAGAATTGTTTTGAGGCTAGAGAGACTGTATGGTATATGCGTGCATACCCATATAAACACACACACACACACACACACACACACACACACACACACAATTAAATGTTTCACCTTCACTGTTATCAAATGATACTTAAAATTTTTATCCCCATCCAATCCAGGATTCATATCTCAACTCTAATGCCAACCCTACCCATGAGCTTTATTCTGTACTTAACAGTTTTCCAGTTTCCTGACCCTCCCTTCTCAAGCCATCCCTGACTCCACCCAATTTATTCATGAGCCATAACCCATCATCTTCATACCCTGGAAACTGAGGTAGAGAGATGATGCTTAAAACATGAATTGTGGGATGCTGCTTATTTGGAGACAGCAAACATAGATCAGTGAAAGTGTGATGGGTTGTTCTGTAGGGGATCTGAAAGTGGTCCCAACTGATACAACTAGTGAAGCTAAAGAAGAAAGCACATATCTAAGACAGATATGATGTGTGGATGGGGTAAGGGAGCAATTATTTGTATTATTAGTAATAATAACAATAGATCGCTAGCATGTGCTGGTGCTTAATATTTGCCAAGCACTGTGCTAAGCAACATAATCGTATCATTGCATTCAAACGTTATACAGCACATGAAAGGTAGTACTACACAGAAAAACCATGAGTTCAGGAACCAAGTTACCTGGGTCCAATCCTAGCTTTACTACTTACTGATTATGTGACCTTGGGCTATTTTTTAATCCCTATTTACCTCAGTTTTCTCAGCTGTAAATCTTTAGCCTACTCATAAATTTGTAATGAAGGTTAAATGAATTAATATACAGTTAGTCAACTGTTACAAAATAAAACCTCATTAAAACAAAAAAAAATAGACAGGAAAAGATTGTGGAAGAGTAGGACGCGGAGATCACCTTTCTCCCCACAGATACCTCAGAAATACATGTACAGTGGCACTGCTCCTATAGAACATACACTGAACACTGGCAGAAGACTTCAGGCCACCCCAAAGGCAAGAAACTCCCCATGAACCTGGGTAAGGCAAAAGAAAAAAGAAAAAAACAGACAAAAGAATAGGGACAGGACCTGCACCAGTGGGACGGAGCTGTGAAGGAGGAAAGGTTTCCACACACTAGAAGCCCCTTCACAGGCGGAGACTGCGGGTGGCAGAGGGAGGAAGCTTCGGAGCCACGGAGGAGAGCACAGCCACAGGGATGCAGAGGGCAAAGTGGGGAGATGCTGGCACAGAGGATCGGTGCCGACCAGCACTCACCAGCCCGAGAGGTTTGTCTGCTCACCCGCTCGGGCAGGCGGGGCTGGGAGCTGAGTCTCAGGCTTCGGTTGGATCCCAGGGAGAGGACTGGGGTTGGCGGAGTGAACACAGCCTGCAGAGGGCTAGCGCCACGGCTAGCTGGGAGGGAGTCCGGGGAAAAGTCTGGACCTGCCGAAGAGGCAAAAGACTTTTTCTTCCCTCTTTGTTTCCTGGTGCGCGAGGAGAGGGGATTAAGAGCGCTGCTTAAAGGAGCTCCAGAGACGGGCGCGAGCCGCGGCTAACAGCGCGGACCCCAGAGACGGGCATGAGATGCTCAGGCTGCTGCTGCCGCCACCAAGAAGCCTGTGTGCGAGCACAGGTCACTATCCACACCGCCCTTCCGGGGAGCCTGTGCAGCCCGCCACTGCTAGGGTCCCGGGATCCAGGGACAACTTCCCCGGGAGAACGCACAGCGCGCCTCACGCTGGTGCAATGTCACGCTGGCCTCTGCCGCCGCAGGCTTGCCCCGCATCCGTATCCCTCCCTCCCCCCCGGCCTGAGTGAGCCAGAGCCCCCGAATCAGCAGCTCCTTTAACCCGGTTCTGCAAAGAACAGACGCCCTCAGGGGAACTACACACAGAGGCGGGGCCAAATCCAAAGCTTGAACCCCAAGAGCTGTTCGAACAAAGAAGAGAAAGGGAAATCTCTCCCAGCAGCCTCAGGAGCAATGGATTAAAGCTCCACAATCAACTTGATGTACCCTGCATCTGTGGAATACATGAATAGACAACGAATCATCCCAAATTGAGGAGGTGGACTTTCGGAGCAAGATACACTATTTTTTCCCCTTTTCCTCTTTTGGTGACTGTGTATGTGTATGCTTCTGTGTGAGATTTTGTCTGTACAGCTTTGCTTTCACCATTTGTCCTAGGGTTCTGTCTGTTTTTTTTTTACTTTAAAAAATTTTTTCTTTACTTTAAAAAATTTTTTCTTAATAATTATTTTTTATTTTAATAACTTCATTTTATTTTATCCTCTTTCTTTCTTTCTTTCCTTCTTTCTAATTTTTCTCCCTTTTATTCTGAGCCGTGTGGAAACAGTCTCTTGGTGTTCAAGCCAGGCGTCAGGGCTTTGTCACTGAGGTGGGAGAGCCAACTTCAGGACACTGGTCCACAAGAGACCTCCCAGCTCCATGTAATATCAAACGGTGAAAATCTCCCACAGATCTCCATCTCAACACCAACACCTAGCTTCACTCAACGACCAGCAAGCTACAGTGCTGGACACCCTATTCCAAACAACCAGCAAGACAGAAACATAGCCCCATCCATTAGCAGAGAGGCTGCCTAAAGTCATAATAATTCCACAAGCACCCCAAAACACACCACCAGACGTCAACCTGCCCACCAGAAGGACAAGATCCAGCCTCATCCACCAGAACACAGGCACTAGTCCCCTCCACCAGGAAGCCTACACAACCCACTGAACGAACCTTAGCCACTGGGGACAGACATCAAAAACAACGGGAACGGGCTTCCCTGGTGGCGCAGTGGTTGAGAGTCCGCCTGCCGATGCAGGGGACACGGGTTCGTGCCCCGGTCCGGGAAGATCCCACATGCCGCAGAGCGGCTGGGCCCGTGAGCCATGGCTGCCGAGCCTGCGCATCCGGAGCCTGTGCTCTGCAATGGGAGAGGCCACAACAGTGAGAGGCCTGTGTACCGCAAAAAAAAAAAAAAAAAAAAAAAAAAACAACAACAGGAACTACGAACCTACAGCCTGTGAAAAGGAGACCCCAAACACAGTAAGATAAGCAAAATGAAAAGATAGAAAACCACACAGCAGATGAAGGAGCAAGATAAAAACCCACAAGACCTAACAAATGAAGAGGAAATAGGCAGTCTACCTGAAAAAGAATTCAGAATAATGACAGTAAAGATGATACAAAATCTTGGAAATAGAATAGAGAAAATGCAAGAAACATTTAACAAGGACCTAGAAGAACTAAAGAGGAAACAAGCAATGATGAACAACACAAAAAATGAAATTAAAAATACTCTAGAAGGGATCAATAGCAGAATAACTGAGGCAGAAGAACGGATAAGTGACCTGGAAGATAAATAGTGGAAATAACTACTGCAGAGCAGAATAAAGACAAAAGAATGAAAAGAAATGACGACAGTCTCAGAGAACTCTGGGACAACATTAAACGCACCAACATTCAAATTATAGGGGTTCCAGAAGAAGAAGAGAAAAAGAAAGTGACTGAGAAAATATTTGAAGAAATTACAGTTGAAAACTTCCCTAATATAGGAAAGGAAATAGTTAATCAAGTCCAGGAAGCACAGAGAGTCCCATACAGGATAAATCCAAGGAGAAACACACCAAGACACATATTAATCAAACTATCAAAAATTAAGTACAAAGAAAACATATTAAAAGCAGCAAGGGAAAGGCAACAAATCACACACAAGGGAATCTCCATAAGGTTAAGAGCTGATCTTTCAGAAGAAACTCTGCAAGCCAGAAGGGAGTGGCAGGACATATTTAAAGTGATGAACGAGAAAAACCTACAACTAAGATTACTCCACCCAGCAAGGATCTCATTCATATTTCATGGAGAAATTAAAACCTTTACAACAAGCAAAAGCTGAGAGAGTTCAGCACCACCAAACCAGCTTTACAACAAATGTTAAAGGAACTTCTCTAGGCAAGAATAAAAAGAGAAGGAAAAGACCTACAAAAAGAAACCCCAAACAATTAAGAAAATGGTAATAGGAACATACATATCGATAATTACTTTAAATGTAAATGGATTAAATGTTCCCACCAAAAGACACAGACTGGCTGAATGGATACAAAACATGACCCGTATATATGCTGTCTACAAGAGACGCACTTCAGACCTAGGGACACATACAGACTGAAAGTGAGGGGATGGAAAAAGATATTCCATGCAAAAGGAAATCAGAAGAAAGCTGGAGTAGCAATTCTCTTATCAGACAAAATAGACTTTAAAATAAAGACTATTAGAAGAGACAAAGAAGGACACTACATAATGATCAAGGGATTGATCCAAGAAGAAGATATAACAATTGTAAATATTTATGCACCCCACATAGGAGCACCTCAATACATAAGGCAAATACTAACAGCCAATAATGGGGAAATCGACAGTAACACAACCATAGTAGGGGACTTTAACACCCCACTTTCACCAATGGACAGATCATCCAAAATGAAAATAAATAAGGAAACACAAGCTTTAAATGATACATTAAACAAGATGGACTTAATTGATATTTATAGGACACTCCATCCAACAACAACAGAATACACATTTTTCTCAAATGCTCATGGAACATTCTCCAGGATAGATCATATCTTGGGTCACAAATCTAGCCTTGGTAAATTTAAGAAAATTGAAATCATAATCAAGTATCTTTTCTGACCACAACGCTATGAGACTAGATATCAATTACGGGAAAAGATCTGTAAAAAATACAAACACATGGAGGCTAAACAATACACTACTTAATAACGAAGTAATCACTGAAAAAGTCAAAGAGGAAATTAAAAATACCTAGAAACAAATGACAATGGAGACATGACAACCCAAAATCTATGGGATACAGCAAAACCAGTTCTAAGATGGAAGTTTATAGCAATACAATCCTACCTTAAGAAACAGGAAACATCTCAAGTAAACAACCTAACCTTGCACCTAAAGCAATTAGAGAAAGAAGAACAAAAAACCCCCAAAATTAGCAGAATGAAAGAAATCTTAAAGATCCGATCAGAAATAAATGAAAAAGAAATGAAGGAAACAATAGCAAAGATCAATAAACCAAAAGCTGGTTCTTTGAGAAGATAAACAAAATTGATAAACCATTAGCCAGATTCATCAAAAAAAAAGAGAGAAGACTCAAATCAACAGAATTAGAAATGAAAAAGGAGAAGTAAGAACTGACACTGCACAAATACAAACAATCATGAGAGATTACTACAAGCATTCTATGCCAATAAAATGGACAACCTGGAAGAAATGGACAAATTCTTACAAACGCACAACCTGACGAGACTGAACCAGGAAGAAATAGAAAATATGAACAGACCAATCACAAGCACTGAAATTGAAACTGTGATTAAAAATCTTCCAACAAACAAAAGCCCAGGACCAGATGGATCCACAGGCAAATTCTATCAAACAGTTAGAGAAGAGCTAACACCTATCCTTCTCAAACTCTTCCAAAATATACCAGAGGGAGGAATACTCCCAAACTCATTCTACGAGGCCACCATCACCTGATACCAAAACCAGAGAAGGATGTCACAAAGAAAGAAAACTACAGGCCAATATCACTGATGAAAATAGATGCAAAAATCGTCAACGAAATACTAGCAAACAGAATCCAACAGCACCTTATAAGGATCATACACCATGATCAAGTGGGGTTTATCCCAGGAATGCAAGGATTCTTCAACATATGTAACTCAATCAATGTGATACATCGTATTAATAAATTGAAGGAGAAAAACCATATGATTATCTCAATAGATGCAGAGAAAGCTTTCAAAAAAATTCAACACCCATTTATGATAAAAACCGTGCAGAAAGTAGGCATAGAGGGAACTTTCCTCAACATCGTAAAGGCCATATATGAGAAACGCACAGCCAACGTCATCCTCAATGGTGAAAAACTGAAAGCATTTCCACTAAGATCAGGAACAAGACAAGGTTGCCCACTCTCACCCTCTTACTCAACATAGTTTTGGAAGTTTTAGCCACAGCAATCACAGAAAAAAATGAAATAAAAGGAATACAAATTGGAAAAGAAGAAGTAAAACTGTCACTGTTTGCAGATGACATGATACTATACATAGAGAATCCTAAAGATGCCACCAGAAAACTACTAGAGCTAATCAGTGAATTTGGTAAAGTTGCAGGATACAAAATTAATGCACAGAAATCTCTGGTATTCTTATACACTAGTGATGGAAAATCTGAAAGTGAAATTAAGAAAACACTCCTATTTACCATTGCAACAAAAAGAATAAAATATCTAGGAATAAACCTACCTAGGGAGACAAAAGACCTGATTGCAGAAAGTTATAAGACACTGATGAAAGAAATTAAAGATGATACAAATAGATGGAGAGATATACCATGTTCTTGGATTGGAAGAATCAACATTGTGAAAATGACTCTATAACCCAAAGCAATCTAAAGATTCAATGCAATCTGTATCAAAATACCACTGGCATTTTTCACAGAACTAGAAAAGAAAGTTTCACAATTTGTATGGAAACACAAAGGACCCCGAATATCCAAAGCAATCTTGAGAACGAAAAATGGAGCAGGAGGAATCAGGCTCCCTGACTTCAGAGTATACTATAAAGCTATAGTAATCAAGTCAGTATGGTACTGGCACAAAAACAGAAATATAGATCAATGGAACAGGATAGAAAGCCCAGAGATAAACCCATGCACATATGGTCACCTTATCTTTGATAAACTAGGCAAGAATATCCAATGGAGAAAAGACATCCTCTTCAATAAGTGGTGCTGGAAAAACTGGACATCTTCAAGTAGAAGTATGAAATTAGGACACTCCCTAACACCATACACAAAAATAAACTCAAAATGGATTGAAGACCTAAATGTAAGGGCAGAGAGCATCAAACTCTTAGAGGAAAACATAGGCAGAACACTCTATGACATAAATCACAGCAAGATCCTTTTTGACCCACCTCCTAGAGAAATGGAAATAAAACCAAAAATAAACAAATGGGACCTAATGAAAATTCAAAGCTTTTGCACAGCAAAGGAAACCATAAACAAGACGAAAAGACAACCCTCAGAATGGGAGAAAATATTTGCAAATGAAGCAAGTGACAAAGAATTAATATCCAAAATTTACAAGCAGCTCATGCAGCTCAATAACAAAAAAACAAACAACCCAATCCAAAAATGGGCAGAAGACCTAAATAGACATTTCTCCAAAGAAGATATACAGATTGCCAACAAGCACATGAAAGAATGCTCAACATCATTAATCATTAGAGAAATGCAAATCAAAACTACAATGAGATATCATCTCACACCAGTCAGAATGGCCATCATCAAAAAATCTACAAACAATAAATGTTGGAGAGGGTGTGGAGAAAAGGGAACCCTCTTGCACTGTTGGTGGGAATGTAAATTGATACAGACACTATGGAGAACAGTATGGAGGTTCCTTAAAAAACTAAAAATAGGGGCTTCCCTGGCGGCACAGTAGTTGAGAGTCTGCCTGCCGATGCAGGCGACGTGGGTTCGTGCCCCGGTCTGGGAGGATCCCACGTGCTGCGGAGCGGCTGGGCCCATGAGCCATGGCTGCTGGGCCTGCGCGTCCGGAGCCTGTGCTCCGCAACGGGAGAGGCCACAACAGTGAGAGGCCCACGTACCGCCAAAATAATAAAAAATAAAAAATAAAAATAGAACTACGATACAACCCAGCAATCCCACTACTGGGCATATACCCTGAGAAAACCATAATTCAAAAAGAGTCATGTACCACAATGTTCATTGCAGCTCTATTTATATTAGCCAGGACATGGAAGCAACCTAAGTGTTCATCAACAGATGAATGGATAAAGAAGATGTGGCACGTATATACAATGGAATATTACTCAGCCATAAAAAGAAACAAAATTGAGTTATTTGTAGTGAGGTAGATGGACCTAGAGTCTGTCATCCAGAGTGAAGTTAAGTCAGAAAGAGAAAAACAAATACCGTATGCTAACACATATATATGGAATCTAAGAAAGAAAAAAAATGGTCATGAAGAACCTAGGGTAAGATGGGAAGAAAGACACAGACCTACTAGAGCATGGACTTGAGGATATCGGGAGGGGGAAGGGTAAACTGTTACAAAGTGAGAGAGTGGCATGGACATATATATACTACCAAAAGTAAAATTGATAGCTAGTGGGAAGTAGCCGCATAGCACAGGGAGATCAGCTAGGTGGTTTGTGACCACCTTGACGGGTGGGATAGGGAGGTTGGGAGGGAGGCAGACGCAAGAGGGAAGAATTATGGGAACACACGTATATGTATAACTGATTCACTTTGTTATAAATCAGAAACTAACACACTATTGTAAAGCAATTATACTCCAATAAAGATGTTAAAAAAATAATCGTAGAGTACCTAATATATGTCACATACTCTTCTAAGCACTTAAGTTACATTTTTAAACAAACAGAAACATACAGACTTCTGACCATGTAGTTTACATTCTGAGCGTAACATTCAGTGTGCTCACTATTACTGTTGTTGTTATTAAATTCATTTCTCAGATGAGGATACTGTAGCTTAGAAATACTCCGAAGTAGCAAAGCTTGTCTTCTCAATATAAGGAAGTTTTGGCAGAGCCATAGAATTTTGAAATAGTCATGGTTAGAAAATAGGAAAGATAATGGACTTGAGCTATGAAGAATTTCTGCTTGTTTAAGAGTGGAGACTGTGAATACATTCTAATATACAAAAGAATCTTCAAGATTTTATAATTCTTACATTCAAAACCTTGGAGTTATCCTGGACTCTTGTCACATTTCAGAATCCATCAGCAAATTTTACTGGTTGTCAATGTAAAATATGTTTACAATTTGACTAAGTTTTATAATTTCCACAGCCACCGGATGAGTTCACGTTTATGACTCCCGTGTATGTTACTGTAACAGACTTTCACTCTTGCTCTCCTTCCATATTCTTCACACAGATAGAAGTCATATCGCATCATTCATCCACTCAAGGCCTCCAATAACTCCCATCTCTCTCAGCATAAAATATAACATCTCTACCCTGGCCTACATCTCTCCCCTCTGACTTTAGCCTTTACTATTCTAAATGCACCTCATTCACTCTGCTCTTTTCTCTTAAAACACACCAAGGATGCTCCCGCCACAGAACCTGTGCACTTGCCAGGAATGCCCTACTTCAGGTATCCTTATGGCTCATTCCATCACTGCATTCAGCTGTCCACTCAAATACCACTTGGCTTTCCTTTATCACAATATATCAAATGGTACACACACCACTGACATTCTTTGCCTTTTATTCTATTTTCTTTTTCTTTTTATCAGTTATTTTGGACTGACAAATTTATTTATTTAGGCGTTTCTTTGTGAATTGCCATGCACTTCTACTAGAATATAGGCTCCATTAAAGAAGGGTCTTTGTTTTGTTCAGTAACATTTCCTTAACACCAGTGCAGTGCCTTGATCTAGTAGATAATCAATATTAAAAAAAAAATCTCTATGAGTGGATAAACAAATGAATGAAAGCAATTTTCTTCAGCTGTACTCAATTTGTTAGGTGTGGGAGCACCGAAGCAGAGTGAGCCACATTTTTTCTTTTCTTTTTTTCAAATTATACAAGAGAAGACCAAAAATCCTGGGGGTGGTAATAAGTGTATTGGTAAGTTCAAGAGATGAATCATTGACTCTAAGTCAATAAAACTGAAGACAGGATGAGATTGACAGCTTCGAGGAAACAGATGAGTCTCAGCAAGGTTGAATCTACTTTGTAGGAAAACACTAAGAGTTTGATGGCGAGGAGATTATGTTCAGAATAAGGGAAGAAAAAAATGTGTTCTTGTCAACACATGTGCAGTCTGGAATAGAAATGATTCATGTGGAGTGGATGCTCAGATTCTAAACCCCTTAGCTCCAGGAATTATCTAAATGTAAAACATAATTTCTATAAATGAAGTTTCTTGGATTAAGCTAAATGTGTCCAGGAATGTCCTAGTTTTGTTAATTGATAGGTACCATATATCTCATGGAATATAGGAGGAAGTTGATGACTGAATCCTGGGTTTTCTCAGCTCTGCTGAGAGCTCCACATGCTCCCATTAATTGTAGACTTTGGGATTAGCTAATGTGGTTCAGATCTTAGTGCACAGTCTAGTATTATGATGGCCACCAGCCATGTGTGGCTATTCAAATTAAAATTCATATTACAATTAATGAAATAAAAATCCCATTCCTCAACCCAACTAGGTATATTTTAAGTGCTCAAGAGCCACATGTGACTAGTGGCTTCCATACTGGGCACTGTAGGTACAGAATGTTTTCTTTATCTCAGAAAGAAATAACTCTCTCTATTGGAGAGTACTGGTGGAGTAGTAGATTACCAAGGCACTGTGGGAGCTCAGGAGAGCTGCGAAATACTTCATTTCTATATCTATATTCCTAATATAAATAACCTGTTAGTTAGCTAATGTTGACATACTAGTTAGTAAGTTTATTCATTTACATGACAAATAATGAATCATCATCTCTCTCAAAAGGTAGCAGTTGTATCCTTGAATAAATTGATAGTTTTTAAAGAAAAGGTATGGTAATTATTAGGGATATTGAAGGCCTCTGGACAGATATATTCCCCCGGAATCCAGTAACTGATGAGATAATAAAACTGTTAACTAGATTCTCCCAATGACAGGAAAGAGAGATATTCCTTGTACTTGAGCATTTCATATTAGAAATGAAACTTAGTAAACAATGCCGTGTCTATCTTAATTTGAACTCAAAAATATTTTTTACTTCTGTACTTTTCAGAAGGGTTTGAAATAAAATGAGTTTTTTTTGTTTTTTGTTTTTCGTTTTTGCTGTTGTGGCCTCTCCCATTGCGGAGCACAGGCTCCGGACATGCAGGCTCAGTGGCCCTGGCTCACGGGCCTAGCCACTCCGCGGCATATGGGATCTTCCCGGACCGGGGCACGAACCCACGTCCCTTGCATCGGCAGGCGGACTCTCAACCACTGCGCCACCAGGGAAGCCCCTAAAATGAGTTGTTAAATGAATAGATCAGAGAATAGTATGCTCAAAGATCAACATTACTGGGCATATATGAATTCACTACGGAGTGTGATGATGTTCAGCAGGAAGTATCTGGACCACAGGAGGATGAACTGACGTGCATATAATCAAATATAGTAGTTATGAGATTGCCCGCTTACACCTCCATTTATGCTGCATTTTCATTCCCGGAATATATTTGATTTGTAAGGCAATTAGTAAACAATGCCCAGTAAGGTGAAAGTGCATGAGGAGAGACAGAATCACAGGTCTAGTCACAAAGTCTTGTCAGTGACTAGAGAGGTCTAGAGAAGAGCCACTTTCACAAAACATCAATAAGACATAACTGAGGGTGTACCTAGGTACCCACATCCCTTATTTGTGGAAATGGCTGATATCAAGGGGAAGCAACCAATACCTCCTATATGCAGACTTACAAGCTAGGTCTCCTTAGGGAAGACTTTATGGGCTAGTAAAAATAATTAAATAACAGGATTTTAATTGATCATTCATAATAGTGGGGGCAAGGATCTGTCTCTGTCAGACTTACAATTCTGTGTGCCATCCAGGGATGTGGAGAATGGTTAATAAAAGTGCCAGAAGCACAAGGCAGCACAAACTTGAAACAGTATTGAAAGGTAGGAGGAGCAGATACATTTTTTTGTCCCATCGATATTTACTTAAAAATGAACTGTGTTTCACTTAACTTGATATTTAGTGCTCCGGCAGGGCCTGTTAAGAACACTAATGACAAGTGGTGCCTGAAAGTATCTTATAAACCTGCACTGCCCACTATGGAGCTATTAGCCACTGTCCCTACTGAGCACTTGAAATGTGGCTGGTCTGAACTGAGATGTGCTCTCAGAGTAAAATGCACTGGAATCCAAAAATTTAGTAGGATAAAAGCATGTAAAATATGTCATTAATAACACTGTATTAGTTACATGTTAACATAATAATGTTTTGCATATATAAATGTGTTGAGGGACTTATTTGATCAATAATTTATTTTCTATCCGATTTGACCAATGCATACCCTAATCTGCCTCACTGCAAAATGTACAGTTAATTGTATCACTACAGGTCAAAAAAAAGTCCAGCAGTTATTACTATATAGTGTGCTAAGATCTAGCTAGAACCTATAAGGTCCTCTTTTCCTTTATATCAACGACATTACTGTGATATGAAATAATAAAGAGTAAGTGCTTTTAGATAAAGATTGGATAATAATACAAACACAGAAATGTGAGTGGGAAATTAAGCCCTAATGCTTAAAGTTCTGCCTACTAAGAAAGACATTCTGCAGGTACTGCTGAGCCATCTGTGCATTAACAAGCCTTCTTGGTTTCTCTGATGCCCACTAACTTTTGAAAACCTCTGCCCTCAAAGTAATTTGAAATCATTTCTCCTGGAGGAAGAATATCAACGTTATGGAAGTGGCTAGATAATTTTATGATTGTTTTACCAGAGATTTCCATCTCAGGAGAGTTTCCTTCTAACAAAATTATGCACAGGGCTTCATGGGAAAGAGAGGTTAAGGAAATGATATTCATAATCATAAGCTCTCCCAAACCAGTTCTGAGCATTTCCACTTGTGAGTCCATCACTAGGGTGTGGGGAGACTGTGGTGGTCACCGCAGCAGGAGGGCTGAATGGCAGTGTGGGAAATTCTAGAGCTCTGAGAATAGGAACATCTTGGGCTTGTTCATCAAATGCTCCTTCTCATCTAGTCTTGTGTTAGAGGTATTTGTGTGTGGGGTGGGGGTAGGTAATATTGCCCTTAATTATTAAGAGCAAGGTGTTTTATAATTCTGTCATCACGGTGGGGATTACTTCTAATTGGAAAGAACGTATTGGATAACCAAACTTCTAATATTCCCTGAAAAAAACATTGCTTGTAAATTACTACATCAGAACAATGTAAGAACAAGGTGCCTTTAAGATGAATGTTTCTTGTTAAGATGATCATACTTAGCTATTTCCTGTTATTACTGTTACCTGAATCTCACACATAAGGCAATGCTTCTCAAGTGTCAGTGTTCCTACACATCGCCTGGGGAATTTGTAAAAATGCAGATTCTGACTTAATAGGTCCGCATTTCTGTGTTTCTAACAAGCTCCTAGGTAATGCTGGTCCATTGCCCGCACTTTGAATAGTAAAGCACCTCCACGCAGACCCCTGGAACCTAAATCTGTATTTTTAACAAGATGCGTGGGTGATTCTTAGGCACATGTAAAAGTTTGAGAACCACTGATGGCAATGATCTACAGTGATTCACAACTCTGGCTGTACTTTATAATCATCTAGAAAGTTTGAATAAAATCTGATTATTTGGTCTTAGTCTGGAACCAACACATTAGTAATTGTGGGGTATAACCCAAGTAACCACATATTTTCCAAAAGTTCCCCAAATAGTGGCCTCTCAAAGATGTTCATGTCCTAATCCTTATAACCTGTGATTATCTTATATGGTAACAGTGACTTTGCAGATGTGATTAATGTCAAAATGGTCTTGAGATGGGGAGTTTATCCTGAATTACCTAGGTGGGTCCAAGGTAGTCACAAGAGCGTGTAAAAGCAGAGAATGCTTCCCAGTTGTGGTCAGAGAGATTTGATGACAGAAGAAGGGAGACAGAAGTGCACGTGAAAAGGACTCTCCCCACCCATCCTTGCAGGCTTTGAAAATGGATGGATGGGGCCACAAGCCAAGGAATGAAGGCAGCCTCTAGAAGCTGGAAAAGACAAGGAAGTGGATTCTCTCCTGGAGTCTCCAGAAAAGGATTCAGCTCTACCGACACCCTCATTTTATCCATGTGAGACACCTATCAGGTTTCATGCTAAGATGATAAGTTTCAAGACACTCTGCCTCTGATAATTTGTTACATCAGGATAGGAAACCATTATATCAGGTAATATTAATATGCAGTCACTGCTACAGCAGATGGTTTCTGGAGTTCCCTGTATATAATAAAGGTTCCTTAGACCTGAGTGTTCTTCAGCTTCCAAGAATTTCCTGACCAGCCTAACCACCCAGATCAATGTTTGCCATACAGGAATCTCTGAAAGACTGGGGAACTACTGTTTACTTGTAACCCTGAAATTAAGAACAATTTTCTAACATTGATGTATTCTGCCCTTAATCATTTGTGTGTAATATGCTATATAAATCAATATATATATATATATATTTTTTTTTGGAGAGGACTGGGGAGAGTGGGTTTGGAGGGTCAGGAAGTAGTTAGAAAAAAGAAGGCAGTTGCTTTCCTCAATTGTTCATAGGATTTTATCATCAAAGTAAAGAACAACATTCTATGATATAAAATGATAAAATATAACCCTAAGTTTTGGAGACCTAATTGTCTCAACAATGAATTAGTGAGAGTAACAGACATTTCCCTATCCTTCCATGTCCAGTGCTACCATTTTCCTTTCATGTTCTCATTTCATGCTGTTATTGCATACAGATGGCAGGGTCTCCTTAACCACTGGGGGGAGACAGAGCAATAGTGACAGCAGCCACACGGCTTCTGTGACCACAGTCAGGCCTCCCTGTGAGGCTCAAGACATCCTTAAGTGTGGTTAGGGGACATTTCTAACAATGCAAACGCCTCTCCCGAAAACATGATTGCAAAACAATCCAGGTTAGAGCAGTCTCACTTTCCAAACTCTAGTCCATGCTATGTGAAGTGCATATCAAATAAAAGTCCCATTTAGGGCTTCCCTGGTGGCGCAGTGGTTGAGAGTCCGCCTGCTGATGCAGGGGACATGGGTTCGTGCCCCGGCCCGGGAAGATCCCACATGCCGAGGAGCGGCTGGGCCCGTGAGCCATGGCCGCTGAGCCTGCGCGTCCGGAAGCCTGTGCTCCGCAATGGGAGAGGCCACAACAGTGAGAGGCCCGCGTACAGCAAAAAAAAAAAAAAAAAAAAAAAAAAAAAAAAAACTCATTTAAATATATATTTTATTTATTTATGCCTCTTCAAGTCATTGGATTTTTGAACTGTCAACAAAATAGCTACATATCTTTCTTTATCAGTTTAAATTTCCTTGGTCTATTAACTTACGACTAGAACATTCAAGCAGCTTTCAATAGCTGTCATTAAAAGGACACTTCCGGAAAACATTAGAAACCAGAATTTAAGAAAAACAAAATTCAAATGTGGGCCGTGGTTGCATGATATGATGGTTTATTTAACTCATTTAAAGTATAAAGAATCATTTTTATTAAAAAATAAATTTATGGAGCATACATTCTTTCCGAAAGGCCTTAATTCCTCAAAATGTGGGGACTGAAAATAGCAATGCTGCTACCAGAGATGCCATTCTTTCTAAATTCAGAATCTGTGTTTCTATTCTGCTTAAATGTTTACATTTTTCATTTTAGCAATATAGGTTGAAGAATAATTGGTATGTAGTATAAAATATAAAATTTTAAGTCCTTATCTCCTACGTATTACACTAAGAATTCTCTTATAGGTTAACTGGAGGTTTAATACGATGGCTCATGTATTTGTGATGACAGACAGTGAGTGATAAAGAGCAAAGAAGCAGTCAGGAAGAGAGCCAGACATGGAGATTCAGTTTGTTTTCTTTTGCCCTTAAAGGTGCTCTATTCGGGAACTCTGATTTTTAAACTATGGTTCTGGCCGGATGGAACTTCCAAAGGAGCAAAAAAGACAAGTGAAGAGAGCTAAAAGATTCCCTGATGGGGAGTGTAATAAGAAGAGAGTGTGTGGAAGAACAGTAAAGGCAAGGAATAAAGGTTCCACTGAAGACTTCATGAATAGAAGCAGGGGTGGGATGGGGAGAGGGGTACTGATTCAGAAAATCCATGCAAATAAAATGAAGCATTTCAAGGACATTTGACTGAAAATATTATTTTGACTGCATCATTTGAGACCTATCTATAGAAAGGGTGATAAAAGTATGTTAGCCAAGATAAAATGTTCAGTTATGAAGAGAAACACAGGCAGTACAGCTTAAAAAGGTGTACTACAGGTTCAAAATAAAGATGTTAAAATAATATAAGTGACAATAATAATGATATTGTAATGACTACAATTTAACTACTATGTGCCAGTTGCTGTATAATAGGCACTTTTCTTAACCTATCCTATGTAATCCTAATAAAACACCTATAACAAACTATATTTACCTTTCCTACAAATGATCAAACTGAAATTCATAATTATGTAAGACCACACAAATAATCAGTATGCATCAGACACAAGGTTTCAAACCAGTTTTCTGAATTTAAAACCAATAATACTAATCACTGTCTTTCATTAGTATCAGAGATGTGGTGGCTGTAGATGCAATTAAGTCTCAGGAACCTGTTAAAACTCAGAGGACAAAGAAATACATATGTGTACGTGTGAGTACACACACATATACACATGCATTCATGTTTACACACATATATATGTATATATTCCTATATTATTAAAATTTCCAGATTTATTCAAAATAACAGCTTTAGATTTATGTGTAAATAGCAAAATATGACAAGATCTAAAATAAGTCACTATAGTCACTAGTTGGGTAAACGATACCAGAAAACGAGTTGCATGTGATCAATCAGAATGTCTGGGTTGTTCTTAGAAGTTGCAGACACATCAGGGACTTCCCTGGTGGTCCAGTGGATAAGACTCCACGCTCCCAATGCAGGGGGCCCAGGTTTGATCACTGGTCGGGAACTAAGAGTTCGCATGTGGCAACTAAGAGTCTGCGTGCCGCAACTAAGAAGTCCGCATGCTGCAACTAAAAGATCCCACGTGCCACAACTAAGACCCGGAGCAGCCTAAGTAAATAAATAAATACATACATAAATAAATAGATAGATAAATAAATATTTAAAAAAAGAAGCTGCAGACACAACATATGCATCTTCACTTTGGTGTATAATAAGTACCTCAAATTTAATATGCCTAAAACATAAACTAACACATCTTTCTGTTGCTCAGGACGAAACTTTGGCATCACCTTAATATCTCTCACACCTCCCATCTCTTGTCAGTAAATCCCATCAGCTTTATCTTCAAAATGCATCCATGTTATGACCATGATAAAGCACACTGCTACTACCATCATGGGCTTTTAGACCTGGTCTTCACTGGGAGTATACAGCAATTGCCTCCTCATTGCTGACCCATCTTCAGACCTTAATTGCTGTCAGTCTATTATCTACACAGCAGCCAAGGGGAATCCACAAAAGCTCAAGTCAGACCATACACTGCACATTGCTCCAATGCTCACCATCAAGTCAAGATCCTTCCTCTTACTAAAGCCTCTCAAGATCAGGAGTCCTGAAAGTGACCTCAGTTCAATTCTTCCTTTGCTCCCCTCTTATTCCACTCCAGTCCTGGGGGCCTTCACTCTTTCCTGGACACACAAAATAGATGCCTACATCACGGCTTTGGACTTGTTCCCTCTACCCTAAATGTTCTTCTGTGTCTGTATGACTCACTCACTCACATCTTCCAGACATTTATCCAATGTGGACTTTTTTTCTCTCTTACCAAAAATCTTCACACCCACCCATACATACACACTTTTATTCTTCTTCTTTGCTTTTTTTTTCTGTGTGTGTGTGTGTGTGTGTGTTTAATTCTATTCACTTTCTGGCCTACACTATTTATTACTGTTTTCTTTGTTGCTATTTCCCATACTGGAAAATGCAAGCTCCATGAAAGCAATGGCTAGTATTTATCTTCCAGCCTGCTGAAACCTCAGCCGCTGGAGCAGTGAGTTTTTCACTGTAGGCATTCAATAAATATTTGCAGAATGAATAAAACAATAATGATGCCTTCTGGAGAAATAATAGTTAATATTGAGTTACTACTTTGTAAGTATCAAAACCATATTGAATGCATTATATATATGATCTCATTTATTCTTTACTAATAACTACACTTATTTTATAGAAGAAGTATCAATAATAGGCTAGGGGTAGTAATGCGGGGGATAAATGTGGTCATGAGGCAGTTTTGGTGATCTAATCTGAGTCTTCTGACACCAGAACTTTTGTCCTTTAACTTGCACTTATCTAGGTATGCTCTAAAGATTTTGTTGATTTATAAATTAGAAGAGCTTTATACAGTTATTGTGACAAACCATTGGATACAACTGTATACATTAATCCTATAAGCAAGCTACTAGAGTAAAAATTATTTACAGCTACAGTATATTTAATTTGTCTTAGCACCTAACATTAGACCAAAATTCATTGTTTTGAAAGAACAGAATTCAACCAAGTTCAGCTTTCTCTTTCAGGAAATGTTATTATGGTAACATTTTCCCCTGGAGGGCCTCAGAATCTGTTCTGGAAGGCAAAAGGAACACAGGACAGAGTAATGACCTTCACTGTTCTTAGCGTTATATTAGTTGATCTATAAAGAAGAATTGAAAGAAATATATCTGTTCCTAGATTGGATCAAAATAATATTTGACTCATTTTATAACTTTAAAATGTGCCAGAATTGATAAATAAAGTCTAGTACAGTAAAGGAACTATAGTATCCAAGGACTTCATATCCTTGTAAATCATTTTTATTTTCAGTTTGTTTGTTCCTAGTATATGTGAATGGTGTTTATCTCCTCAGGAATAAAGTATCTCTCATTACTCAGAAACAGAGCTCAAGGTGATTTAGATACAACATTATTCTATTTCAAAAGGAATTGTGCACTTATAATTCATTTCTTCTGCTGTGGCTGGTATCTAAGATGACAGGAAAAGGAATAACATTAGGCGAGTAGGAGAAGAAAAATTAGTGGCAGACAGAATAGTGATTTAAAATAATTACTGAGATAGACGCCAGCTGGCCATGAATCCTTTTAAGTCCCATACCTGTTGATGACTAATTACCACCTTCAGTCACAAAAGTACAGCTAACCAGATAGTAGTCACATTTGCATTATTACTTTAATGATATTACTCTAGAAGCAATTTGTTTATGCTAGTAATACGAAGTTCAAATAATTCTAAAATATGTTTATGCTAGTAATCTGAATACTCAAACAATCAATTAAGCACCAAGATAAAATTGGAACTTTTAGGTCAAATCTGGAGATAATAGCATTGAAAATATTCAGTGATTTGAGGCCAGTAATGTATTAACAATGTTCCTTTCAATTTTGAACTATTTCCAAACACTTCTTGAAATATTTCATAATTTCATGTTTGAACAGTTGAATCTTCAATTTTCCAAGTTGATTGATCTTTTTTTGTAGGACAAAAGAATTAAACAATCTGATGTATTGTTGCTCAGCAAAATCAATTTGAAAGCTCATCAGGATTAATGAGAAAAACTACAACTTTTGATAAGATGTCAATTAAGCAACCAAACAGCCATTTACTGAAAATGTACTATGTGTATGAACTATCCTAGGGCTAGAAGCAGATAAAAGTGTAAAGTCTATTCCTTAAGTAAGATGTATTCCATTTTAAATATGCGACCATAAAATAAAACATGGACAATGTTGCTGGCTCCAGGGCTGGGACTCCCCAGCTGATGCAGCCAGCCATGTCAGAACCTGGCCCCAGCCACTGGAACCTAGGCACTAGGCAGAACTTGGCAACCAACCTGTCCAGGGTCCAGCCATGCCTACCAGCATACCCAGAGTAGTCATTCCCCACCATAAAAGAAGGGCCCACACAGCCCACATAGGGGGCACCCCTAAAGCATATAGATCTGGTGAACAGAGGGGAGTGTACGGCTGGCTGGGCCCCACAGGTCATCTCCTAAATAAGGCCACTTCTTCAAGGTCAGGAAATGTAACTGACTTACCTAATATATAGAAATAAAAACAGAGAATCAGGCAAAATGAGGTGACAAAGTAATATTTTTTAAATGAAGGAACAAGATAAGAACCAAGGAGAGCTAAGCAAAATGGAGATAAGCAATCTACCCAATAAACAGTTCAAGGTAATGATCCTAAAGATGCTCAACAGGGCTTCCCTGGTGGCACAGTGGTTGAGAGTCCGCCTGCCGACGCAGGGGACGTGGGTTTGTGCCCTGGTCCGGGGCACATGCCGCGGAGCGGCTGGGCCCATGAGCCATGGCTGCTGAGCCTACGCGTCCGGAGCCCGTGCTCCACAACGGGAGAGGCCACAACAGTGAGAGGTCCGTGTACCACACACACACACAAAAAAAGATGCTCAACGAACTCAAGATAAGAATGTATGAACACAGTGAGAAGCTTAACAAAGAGTTAAAAAATACAAAAAAGAACCAGAGTTACAGAACACAATAATTGATATAAAAAACACACCAGAAGAAATCAAAACTAGATTAGATGATACAGAGGAATGGGATCAGAAAACTGGAAGACAAAGTCATGGAAATCACTCGACCAGAACAGAAAAAGGAATTTTAAAAAATGAGGACAGTTTAAGAGACTTATGGGACACCATCAAATGTACTAACCTTTGCATTATAGGGATCCAAATGAAAAGAGAGAGGGAAAGGGGCAGATAACATATTTCAAGATATAAGAGCTGAAAACTTCCCTAAGCTGGGAAAGGAAACAGACATCCAAGTCCGGAAAGCACAAGGAGTCCCAAACAAGATCAATCCAAAGTGGCTCAGACCAAGACACGTTGTAATTAAAATGGCAAAAATTAAATATAAAGAGATAATATTAAAAGCAGTAAGGGAAAGGTACCTAACTACATATGAGGCTATCAGCTGACTCTTCAGCAGAAACTCTATAGGCCAGAAGGGAGTGGCATATGTCTAAAGTAATGAAAGAAATGAACCAAAACCCAATAAAGTTCTATCTGGCAAGGCTATCATTCAGATTTGAAGGAGAGATAAAGAGTTTTACAGATAAGCAAAGGGTAAAAGAGTTCAGTACCAATGAACCAGCTTTACAAGAAGTATTAAAGGGACTTCTTTAAGGGGGAAAGAAAGGACCACGATTAGAAATATGATAATTATGAAAGGAAAATAATCTCATTGGTAAAGGCAAATATACAGTAAAGGTAGTGCATCAACCACTTATAAAGCTAGTATCAATAGAATGACTAACTGACAAAAGTAGTAAAACCATCTATATCTACAATAAGTAGTTAAGGAATACACAAACAGAAAGATGTGAAGTATGATCTCAAAAACATTAAAACTGTGGATGGGAGAATAAAAACACAGGGTTTTTAAAATGTGTTCGAACTTAAGAAGTCATCAACTTAAAATAATCATGTACGTATATAGAATGCTGTATATAAACCTACCTCATGGTAACCAAAAACCAAAAATCTATATAGATACACACACACACAAAAGAGAAAGGAATCCAAACATAACACTAAAGATAGTCATCAAATCACAAGGGAAGAGAGCAAAAGAAGAAAAAAGGAACAAAAAAGAACTGCAAAAACAACCAGAAAGTAAAATACAAAATGGCAATAAGTACATATCTATCAATAATTACTTTAAATGTAAATGGACTAAATGTTCCAATCAAAAGACACAGAGTGGCTGAATGAATACAAAAACAGGACCCTTATATATGCTGCCTACAAGAAACTCACTTCAGGTGAGGGGGTGGAAAAAGTATTCCATGCATATGGAAACAAAAAGAAAGCTGGGTAACAATACATATATCAAATAAAATATACTTTAAAACAATGCCTCTAAGAAGAGACAAAGAAGGACGATACATAATTATAGAGAGATCAATCCAAAAAGAAGACATAACAGTTGTAAATATACATGCACCCACCATAGGACCACCTCAACACATAAAGAAAATGCAAACAAACATAAATGGAGATAATGATAATAGTAGGGGACTTTAACACCCCAGTTACATCAATGGACACATCAGACAGAAAATCAATAGGAAATTATTAAATTATACATTAGACCAGGTAAACTTAATAGATATAAAATTGTCATCCAAAAGCAGCAGTATACATGATCTGCTGTTTGGAAGCAAGAGAACCTGGAAAGCTAATGGTATAATTTAGTCCAAGTCTGAAGGTGGAGAACCAATGAAGCCAATGGTATAAATTTGAGTCCAAAGACTTGATAATCTGAGAATCTGGGGGCCAATGATGTAAGTCCTGGTCTTGGTCTAAAGGTTCAAAAACCAGGAGCACCAATATCCAAGACAAGAGATGGATATCCCAGCTCATGCCAAAAAGAAAATTCATACTTCTTCACCTTTTTGTTCTATTTGGACTCTCAACAGTTTGGATAATGCCCACAAGCATGGGTGAGGGCAATCTTCTTTACTTAGTCTACTGATTCAAATGTTAAGCTTTTCCAGAAATACCCTCATACACACATCAGAAATGTTTTACTAGCTATCAGGGTATCCCTTAGCCAGTCAAAATGACACAAAATTAAGCGTAATAGAAGCGACATTTGGTTTTGCTGATATTGACTCAGAGTACAGCCTCCAAATGCCACAAATTAAGACACAGGTTTGTGCAAAATGTGTTGCCACCTTACTCTTCCAATGCCACAGTCTGTAGTTATATCATACAATTCAGAATTTCAAAATGTCCTCAAAATTCTAAAGCTGTGACTATCTCTTCTTGCAATAAAAATATGAGAATCTGTTGGGTATTATAAACTCTTTCCCCCAGAAAATATACATGTGTCACATACACATGCAAAAGAATGAAACTAGACCTACTATCTTACACCATATACAAAAATTAACTCAAAATGGTTTAAATACTTGAATGTAAGACCTAAAACATAAAATGCCTAGAAGAAAGAATAGGCAGTGAGCTCCTTGACATAGGTCTTATCAATGATTTTTTGGATCTGACTCCAAAAGCAAAGGCAACAAAAGCAAAAATAAACAAGTAGGGCTACATCAAACTACAAAGCTTGTGTAGAGCAAAGGAGATCACCAAAAAATTTAAAAATAACCTACTGATTGTGAAAATTATTTGCAAATCTTATATCTGATAAGGGGTTAATATCCAAAATATATAAAGAATTCATACACCTCAACAGCAAACAAAACAAAAAAACCCTAAACAATCCAATTAAAAACTGGACAGAGGTGGTATCTAATCCAGTCCTCTTTAATATGGTCTAGCATTACTAATTTCCCTTGAACAAATATTTAGAATGCAGTGGAATGACCGTGAGACTTGTCAGGCCAGGTTAGAAAACTCTATATAAATTATGCCAGGCACTCTCCTGGAAGGGGGCTTGTGGATTATTAGTCTACATCTCACTTTACAGAGGAGGAAACTAAAGCCAGATAGATTGAGACATGTCCTCACGGCGCCCGAGCCGCATGCCAGCGTTCTCTCAGTAACTCATAAGTAAGTAATCACAAAGGCTTAAAAAAGTTAATTATTTCACTACTGTAAGATTATAAAAATGAGCTTTTAAATTTTCTTAGTGTTTACACATTTAATCTTTCTGAAATGTATATGGTACATTTTGAGCTAGGACTATTGCTGTATTTCTTTCTTAATGAGTAGTCAACTATTTTATTCATTTAATGAAGAATATGTCCTTTCCTTATTCCTAAAAAATACCTCAGTTACTACCTATATTGATGATTTTCTTCTCTTTTAAGTTGCTGCCTCTCCTGTATTTGGTGTTTTATTTTTATTTTCTATTTATTTAGACTATACTTCATTTTTTTAAAATCCCAGTAATCTACAGGAAAGGGCTAAATATGACCATGATATTTTGAGGGGATACAAATACATTTTTGCAGTTAGGCTTAACAAACTATTGAATCATAGAAGGAATTCATCTACCAACATGTGCAAAGCGTAGCTATGATTTAGTCAAGTAAAGCAATGAGTCAAACAAAGCTGACTTACCTGACAAAAGGTTAACCTATGCATATTTTATCAATAGAAGTCTAGTATTCAGAGTAGAGAAGAAATAGAGAAGAAGGCTGGTCTTCTAATGTTATGTATCTTATATCAAAGCTAAATTTAAAATCCACAATGAGTTCTGAAATTTATGACTATTACTATGTAGGTCTTTAGACAAATTGCCCAGTAGTAAGAAAACTGGATTAAATGTCATATGGGCAATTGTGAGAAATCAATCGAGATTTGTGGTTTGTATGGGTGGTGGGAAAAACAGCTTCACATGCTAATGGAAAAGAAAATTTATATTCACTCTGTGTGAATTGCTTTGGTCCATTGCTCATTTGAAGACGTTTCTATGCAAGGATGCACTTCATTCCCTTAGCTCCTATTTGGCTGCCAAGAGATTAAGTTTATGGTCTGGTGACTGATTTATTCCCACTCTGCTTTAGGCTGTGAGGGATAGCTCACATTCTCAATCAGGGAGACAAAGGGTAGAAAACCTAAATTCCTTTTATTAAAGTATGTATATATGTGTACATGCACATATACATACACATATGTATGTATTTATGTATTTAGACCTTTACTATTAGATTGAACTAAAAGTATATAACACCAGTTATTAAGCTGGAAAGTTGGCTCCAGGTTAATAGCTTTGCTTTGTTTTGCCTCCTTTTGATTTCTCTCTTGCAGAAATTAGGTATTTCCTATACAAAGTTAATCCCAGTGGGACCCTATTAAATTAGGTGCCAAACCAAACAGTATCCTAACCCAGCAAGTCCACAGTTTCTTTGCAAGGCTCAGTTTTGTGTGTGTGTGTGTGTGTGTGTGTGTGTGTGTGTGTGTGTGTGTGAAGGATGGGATTTAGAAGTTTATTAATGATCAGAAATATTTAAAACATTATGATTCAAAGGTCTTTTGGGAGATGTAGCTGCACTCTTGGATCAGTCAGAAATCAAGAAGGAATCACAGAAGCCAAAAGTAGCAATGATAGGAAGTATGTTTCCCCTATTTTTGTACTATTAGCACAGGCAATGAGAAAAGGTGGTAAAAATGCATGAAGGAAGTTATAGAGTGAGCTATCAAAGTTAGATTGAAAGCACTGATTGTTATCCCTCACCTTACCTTGTAGTTTTGCTTTTATATTTCTTTGTCATTTTGGATCTTTAGCTAATTGTCTCTGTAACACAAGTCAACTTATTTATTTTAGTAAAGGCAGGGTTTTTTTTTTGTTTGATATCATATAGAGCAGGGGTCCCCAACCCCTGGGCCACGGACCGATACTGGTCTGTGGCCTGTTGGGAACTGGGCCACACAGCAGGAGGTGAGTGGCGGGTGAGCGAGTGAAGCTTCATCTGCATTTACAGCCACTCCCCATCGCTCGCATTACTGCCTGAGCTCCACCTCCTGTCAGCATTATGATGAGTTGTATAGTTATTTCATTATATATTACAACGTAATAATAATAGAAATAAAGTACACAATAAAAGTGGTGCGCTTGAATCATCCCAAAACCATCCCCCACCCCCCGTCCGTAGAAAAATTGTCTTCCACGAAATCAGTCCCTGATGCCAAAAATGTTGGGGACTGCTGATATAGAGGATAACCTGAAATTTATTTGACTAACATATGGCTCTAACACAGGGAACTAGGACTGGTCGTTAGAAATTATAAAAAAACAAAAAAGTTCTGACAATTTGATTTGTCTTTACAAAATAATGATACTCCTATCATCGCCTTCTGTGTCTTTACTAGTTTTCCACGTTCTTTTACTATAGGGTTTTGCATTTAATAGGAGCCAAACTGTAATCTCGTTGAAAAGTAGCATATTTAATTAAATATCCATTTAGTGAATAATTGATAACAACATTTCTAAGTGCAGGATCTGATGGTATGACTCTGCATAGTCTAAAGTTGTTCAAAAAGAGTAGGTACACTTATGAAAAAGCAAAATATATGTATTATGAGAGGAGAAACTGGGGTTATATATAAATTTTTTTTTAGGGTTGGGCCAAACCAAATTATGACTTTTAATTTAATTTTGTATATTAAAAGTTTTAGGCCACTCTCCTAACATGTCTGTTTTGACTCAGTTTTTTTTTTTTTTTTTAAATGTTGGGAGTAGGAGGTTTTATTAATTAATTTATTTTTGCTGTGTTGGGTCTTCATTTCTGTGCGAGGACTTTCTCTAGTTGTGGCAAGTGGGGGCCACTCTTCATCGTGGTGCGCGGACCTCTCACTATAGCGGCCTCTCTTGTTGTGGAGCACAGGCTCCAGACGCGCAGGCTCAGTAGTTGTGGCTCACGGGCCTATTTGCTCCGCGGCATGTGGGATCCTCCCAGCCCAGGGCTCGAACCCATGTCCCCTGCACTAGCAGGCAGATTCTTAACCACTGCACCACCAGGGAAGCCCTTGACTCAGTTTTATCATTCTGCCATCCTAAGGAAAAACGTGCTTGAGAAAGTTCTTAAAGTAGAATGGTATACTTTGCAAAGATGAATGAGACTTGCTTATAAAAATGCCAACCATCAATATCTACCTGCAAATCAAAATGTATTAGAAACATATTTGAAACCTCAGATGAATAAAATATCCTATATACTCTGATGATTCCAGAATAAATGTGAAAACATAAATATTATACCCAGAGAAATTATATAGAAAAGAGAATTTTCTCTCTCATATCGTGCATCAAATATACGGTCATGTCTGCTTTACTTACTTTGTACAATATTATGTCACAAATGTAAATTGATAGCTCTATTAAAACTGTCAAATGTATTGGTGAAATTTATTTGCTAGTTCATGTTTCACATGCAACTGTTTTTCATTTGTTGAACAATTCATTTAATTTGACAGCTCTAATTTTACAGAATTGCTCTTTCAAGACATTTGAGGTTGTTGTTTATATCAATATTCTATAACCTCTTTCATATTTCTCTACTCACTCTCTAGATATAACCTTCCTTAAAATGACCTACATATTTTATTGCAAGTGTTACTGCTGTCCTTGCCAATATGCAGAAAAAGTTAAGGTATGGTCTCTGGAGGCAAACGTTCTTGCAGCAAGCATTTCAAAGGTAAAGTTCATAACTTAGATAAACATTGTCCTAACAAATCCCCTAAATAAGCACTGAGCACTTTGCATCTTTTTAGTCTATGAAGTCTGTCATATCCACCAAAATGTGTAAAAAACACAGTTCTGGACTTCCCTGGTGGTGCAGTGGCTAAGAATCCGCCTGTCAATGCAGGGGACACGGGTTCGAGCCCTGGTCCAGGAAGATCCCACATGCCTCAGAGCAACTAAGCCCGTGTGCCAGAACTACTGAGCCTGAGCTCTGGAGCCCGTGAGCCACAACTACTGAGCCCACGTTCCACAACTACTGAAGCCCGCGCGCCTAGAGTCTGTGCTCCGCAACGAGAAGCCACCGCAATGAGAAGCCTGCGCAACACAACGAAGAGTAGCCCCCGCTCGCCGCAACTAGAGAAAGCCCACGCGCAGCAACGAAGACCCAATGTAGCCAAAAATAAATTAAAAAAACACAGTCCCTTTTTCTATACAGTATGAAGAATTCAGAATAATTATGTTAGTCTTCTGGCACTATTGGAATATGATCAATTGCTTTTTTAATAAAAACAGCAAAAGTACTGCTGTAAAACATTACAGAAAAAGATTATTTCTCACTTCTCTTTACATGACTTATTTATTTTATGTCTGGAAATTTATACCTCTTAATCCTCTTCACCCATTTTGCCCACCCCTCAACCACCCTCCTTTTTGGCAACCACCAATCTGTTCTCTGTATCTATAAGTTTTATTTGTTCATTTGTTTTTTAGATTTGACATACGAATGGAATCATATGGTATTTGTCTTCTCAGTCTGATTATTCCATTTAGCATAACACTCAAGGCTCATCCATGTTGTCGCAAATGGCAAGATTTCATTCTTTTTAGAGCTGAATAGTGTTCCATTTTGTGTGTGTGTGTGTGTGTGTATGTGTGTGTGTATATATATATATATATATATGTGTGTGTGTGCGTGTGTGTGTGTGTGTCACTTCTTTATCCATTCGTCCATCCATTGACACTTAGGTTGTTTCCATATCTTGGCTATTATAAATAATGCTATAATGAAAACAGAGGTGCATATATCTTTTCAAATTAATGTTTTCTTCAGTTAAATACCCATAAGTGGAATTGCTGGATCATAAGGTAGCTCTATTTTCAATTTTTTGAGGAACCTCCATACTGTTTTCTATGGTGGCTGCACCAATTTACATTCCCACCAACAGTGGACAATGGCTTCCTTTTCTCCCTATTGTCAACAACACTTGTTGTCTACCAAAACGTTTATATCCCTATGATGATTTATTTGCACAGTACCTCTGAATTTTCCCTACTGTCTGAGAAAATAATTCCTCTTGCTGATAAGCAAAAGGAACAGTAGCCAGAGCTAGCAAACGTTAGGTAAATGTCTCTGAATAGGTATTACCTGTAGATTTATGCCCTGTCCCATAGCCATTAGCATAGTTATATCTTACTACTTATAGAGCAGCTTTCAGTTAGACATTTTTTTCCTTAGCAGCCAGTGGAATTATATGTGTAATATTAGCAAGGCTGTGTGTGTGTGTGTGTGTGTGTGTGTGTGTGTGTGTGTGTATAGCTTAAATCACAGAACATCATTCATTACTTCTCTAACCCCAATCAGAATAATGAGAGAGAAATAGTCATTGCTTCAGTGAGGACGGTGTTTTCAGGAATCAAGATCTATATAATATATACTCCTTGAAATCACTAAACCCCTTCTTGTTTAGGCTGCTTCCCTTCTCTTCATCTCTGGACTTTTCTTTTAGGGTTATCCTTTAGATTTACTATTTCTTTTATCTTCAGTATATTTTCCAGTTCTACAAACTTTATGTGACTTTCTCAGCCTTCAAATAATCCTTTTCTTTTTGGCTCCTAATAGTACTTTTTTTATTGTTGTAAAAATCAGCTGTCACATGACTTAGGCTAATGTTACAATAAAAATATCCATCTATTAGTTTTTCCTGTGGCAGGTTTTACATTAGTTTCTTGTTATGTATTATATCATTTAATTAAAACTATTCTAAAACATTAATATTATTATCCAAATAGTAAGGATTAAGAATCTAATAGCCAGGTTGGTGAAATAAAGTTTATCTAGCTAGTAAATGGCTTGGGAAAGAATGACCTGAAAGAATAAGAGGTGACAGTGCCTGATCCTAAGACAGGACCAGGAACAGTGTGTGCTCCCATTAGCCAGACTGGAAAACTTCTTGATGTACAAGACATTGGGGACGATTGTACAGAAGAGTCTTACCTCAGTAGGCAAGAATAGTTACCTTTAGACTGACACTGCTTTAGTTTCACCTAACAAATCATAAAACCAATATCAGAATCAAGCTGTTTCCAAGTAACTTAACTATATCCCAGAAAAAAGCTCAATATTTTTAGAAATACAAAACATCCAGGACACTGACAAGGTAAAATTTACAGTATCTGGTGTCCAGCAAAAGATTACCAGGCCTACAAGAAAGAAGGAAAATAAGATCAAGAATAAAGAGAAAAAATAATCAGTTTAACAGAGTCAGAATTGGCACAGATGTTGGAATTGAGAGTGAAAGACTTTAAACCAGTCATTAAAAATATTTTCCTAAATACTACTTTTCTTCTCCCATCCAGATATCTGCACTATTATTGCCTTTTGTTTTATTTTTTATATATGTTATTCATTGCACACTCCATGGTTATTATTTTTAAACAAAGAGTAAATTTAAATGAAAAGAAAAAAATCTTGTATGTAGTTATCATTTCTGATGTTCTCCAATCCTTTGTATAGATGAATATTTCCATCTGGCATAATCTTCCTTCTATCTGTAATCCAGTATTGTTATGGTAGAAATCTGTGGTTGTGATGCTAAGGTATGTGGGAGGTGAAGCATTCTATAATCTTCTATATGGGTCTTAGTCTTTTGAAGTCCTATGTCCCTAGGTTATAACCTTCACAAGTGTGAGTCAGGAAGCCTGAAGGGGACTGGAGATGGGTAAATGCCCTTTCCGCTATGTGAGACAAGGCTCTGGTAAAGTTTTCTCCATGGAGAGTAGGCTTTTGTTCATGATAACACTCCACTTTTCCCTCCTCCTGCCAGAGCCAGTAGGGGATTTTTTTCTCTCTGCTCTTTACAGTGAGAAATTATGTTCTACCTGGAGGTAAAAACCACAGAAGTGTGGAGGTCTCCTAAGACTACAAGAGTTTCCTTCATACAAGGTCAACAGGAATTTGTCAAAATGATCATGTAAGTGTTCTTACCAGTTTATTGCTCCAGTGGCTTCTGATCAAGGTTAGATGATATTGTCTATGTTCTGTGTATTTGCCTGACTCTCTAGAATTTTAGGTGGTAGTTTACTTTGCTACTTTAATTCTCTGTTGATTTCAAGAAAAATCATTGATAATTAATTTGTTCAACTTTTACTTGTTCTAGGGATATGTATGATGACTTCTAAGGTCTTTACTTGTTGGACCTGAAACCAGCAGGTAATACCCTGCTGATAGGGTATTATTGGATATTACTGGTGTTACTGGATACCCAGTCTCCAAGTTGGATGACATTCTCAGTTGACTAAACTCAAGTAGTGGAATTACTTAGAAGTAAACAGAGCCCTAACAGGCATGCAAGCTTACCCACAGTTTAGTCAATACATGACTGAATTAAGGCAATCAGTTCCTCATTCTACGTGCCTAGGAAAGAAGGGTGAAAATGACAACACTAAAAAGTGAAGTAGATAAATGTGGACTTAAGATAGGTGATTTTAGCACATTTTTTTCAGTAACTGAGAGGAGAAAAAAAGAAATTAAACAAAAATCATTTGAGGGAATCCAGGAAGATGGAGTAGGAAGCATCAGAAATCTGTCTTCCCACTGAGACAACAATTGCACTGACAGAATCTGCCTGGTGCAACTATTTTAGAACTCTGGATTTTATTGAAGTTTCCAAGGGAAGACTTGGACAGTGAGTCACAGTTAAATTTGGTCAATTTTAACTCTTAACACAGTAGCAGCTATTTAATTCCTATCCCAGGCAAATGTGTACATGTTCCTGGAGCAGCTTGCACACACCTTGTGGGAACCAGGGTGGGCAAAAAGAACTCTGTTCTTTAAATACTAGGACTCTCTGATGACTGATTGTTGTTTCTGATCACGAGATTCAGACAAAGAGGGGACAGCCATTGTTTTTGCACCTGCACCCATTGTTGCAAGCCCTTTCCCCTCTGACTGAAGTGACTTCTAGGGGATTTAAGGGGCAGCACATTTCCTCTATCTTCATTTTTCTCTTTTTCCCTTTTGGGAGCCAGACATTAAAGACCAAGATATTTAAAGCTGACTGCATTAGTAGAGGAAATTAGAAAGACACTGTGCGTGACTATGGGAAAGCACAGACTCAGAAAAAACCTGAGAAGACCTTAAGTTTACACTTAAGGCCACTCTTCAGCACCGAGACAGTCTACAACAATAAGACAAACAAGCAAACAAACAAAATACCCGACAACAAACTCTGAGGAAGGGGGTGAATCTGATTTCCAGGTTTACCACATTATTCAATTCAGATATTCAGTTTTAAACAAAAAAAATTCAAGGCATACAAAGAAACAGGAAAATATGGTTCATTCAAAGGAAGAAAAAATAAACCAACAAAAATTGTCCCTGAAAAATACTTGACCATGAATCTTCTAGACAAAGATGTTAAAACAACTACCTTAAAGACAGCTGAAGAACTAAAGCACAACAAGGAGAAAGTCAAGAAAATGATGTATGAACAGACAGAAATATCAATAAAGAGACAGAAAACATAATGAACCAAAAAGAAATTTGGAACTGAAAAGTGTAATGACTGATATAAAAAAATTCACTAGAGGGATTCAAAGTCATATTTGAGCAGGCAGAAAAAAGAATCAGTGAACTTGAAGTCAAGATGATGAAAATTATCAGGTCTGAGGAACAGCAAACAAAAAGACTGAACAAAAGTGAATAGAGCCTAAGGGACCTGTAGGACTCCATCAAGTGAACCAACATATGTGTCGTGGGAGTCCCAGATTGGGATGTAAGAGAGAAAAAACAGAATATTTGAAAAAATAATGGCTGAAATCTTCCCATATTTGAAGAAAGATGTGACTATAAGCATCCAAGAAGCTTAATGAACTCCACGTAGGACGAACTCAAAGAGACCCACAATGACACATGGTAATGAAACTGCTGAAAGACAAGGACAAAAAGAATTTTGGAAGGAGCAAGAGAGAAGTGAATTATCCCATACAATCAGTAAGATTATCAATAGGTTCTCATTAAAATCTTTGTAGGAGAGCAGGAAGTGGAATTATATATATTCAAAATGCTAAAAGAAAAGAAAAGAACTATTAACCATGAATCCTATATCCAGCAAAACTGTCCTTCAAAAGTGAGGGTACTCCCAGGTAAACAAGAGCTGAGGGAGATCACTAAGATTAGATCTGCCCTGCAAGAATGCTAAGGGAGCTCCTTCAGGATGAAAGGACGCCAGACAGTAACTTGAAGCCATATGAAGAAATAAAGATTTCAGTAAAGGTAAATAAATGGGAAATTATAAAAGCTAGTATTATTGTAACAATGATATGTAACTCCACTTTTTGTTTTTTACATGAATTGAGAGACTAATACATTAAAAAGTAAATGATATATTAGTCTAAAAGTATTTTCATAACTTTGGTTTGTAACTTCTCATTTTATTTTCTACATAATATAAGAGATTGATGCATTAAAATTATTAGTTTATATTTTTGAGAAACAAGTTATAAACATGTAATTTTGTGACATCAAGACTGAAAGGGGTGGGGATGGAGCTGTCAAAGGAGCAGAGCTTTCATATGTTATTGAAGTTAAGTTGGTATAAATGCAAATTAGAGTGTTATAACTTTATGATACTAAATACAATCCCCATGGTATCCACAAAGAAAATAGCTAAATAATACAGTAAGTCCCCTACATACCTTCAGGTTGCAAACTTTCAAAGTTGTGAACGTGTGTTCGCATGTCCAATCACATTAAAGGGAAATTAGAAAATACTTAGAGATGAATGAAAATCAAAATATAACATACCAAAACTTACAGACAGAGAGTAAGCAGTGCTAAGGGGGAAATTATAGGTTTAAACAATTACAATAAAAAAAAAAACTAAAACCTCGAATCAACAACCTAACTTTGTAGCTTGAAGAATTAAAAAAGAATAACAAACTATACCCAAAGTCCTTAGAAAGAAGGAAATAATAAAGATTAGCATATGTATAAACAAAATAGAGAATAGAAAAATCATAGAGAAAAATGAAGAAAACCAAAAGTTGGTTCTCTGAAAAGATCAACAAAAGTAACATACCTTTAGCTAAATGGACTAAAAAGAAAGGAGAAAATATTCAAATTACTAAAATCAGAAATCAAGTTGTGGATTTTGCTACTGATGCTACAGAAATAAAAGGATTACAAAAGAGTACTGTGAACACTCTAAGCCAATAAATTGGATAACCCAGATGAAATAGACAAACTCCTAAAAACACAAAACCAACCAATATGAATGTGTGAAAAAACAGAAAATCTGCACAGACCTATTACTAGTTAGGTGACTGAATCAATAATCAAAAACTTCCCAACAAAAAAAGTCTTGGACCTGATGGTAAATTCTACTAACATTTCAAGAAGAAGTAATATCAGTCTTTCCTAAACTTTTCCAGAAAACTGAAGAGAGAGAACACCAAAAAGTAAATTAAGAAAACAATTCCATTTACAATATCATCAACAAGAAAAAATATACTAAGGAATTAACTTACAAGGTAAATGATTTGCACGATTGAAAACTACAAACATTGCTAAAAGAAATAGAAGAAGACATAAATAAATAGAAACACAACCAGTGTTCAGGGATTAGAAGTCTTAATATTGTTAAGATGTCAATACTACCCAAAACAATATATAGATTCAATTCAATCCCTATCAAAATCCCAATGATATTTTTGCAGATATAGGAAAACTCATCATAAAACTCATATGGAATCTTACAGAACCCTGAGTGGCCTAAACAATCCTGAAAAAGAAGAACAGAGCTGGGGGACTCACACTTACTGATTTCAAAACTTACTACAAAACTACAGTAATCCAAAGATTGTGGTACTGGCATCAAGACAGACATTTAGACTAATGGAATAGAATACAGTTCAGAAATAAATCCTGACATATACAATATCAAATTCACTTCTATGACTCTACCAAACACAAATGAGGCCATAACTCATCAACAGACATTTACATTAATGTTTATAGTGGCTTCATTGTTTAGAGACAAAACCGGGAATCAATTAAAATGTATATCAACAGTAAAATGGATAAATACGTTTTAGTATACTCATTAAATCAAATGCTAAACATCAATGAAAAGGAATGAGGTAATACTTTGTCTACTGCATGATAATATTTAGTATGTGCTTTATAATCCAATTTATATAAAGTTCAACAAGTATAACTATTTTATGACTTTAGTGTTCATAATATTGTTTATGTTTGCAGACAAGTTAACTGTGATGAGCATTAGAGTAGCCTCTGGGTATTGAAAATATTTTATATGGTTGTATGGCTTTGTTTACCTTGTAAAAAATTACTGGGCTGTAGATTTATAATATGTGCAATTTATTATATGTATGTTATACATCAAAGAAAATATTACAAAGTTTTCCTGGTTTGTATTCACTAAGCCACGTTTTTCATAGGGGCAATGAAAGCAAATATCTCTAAAGGCTGGTGAAATAACATGTACCATCTAGATTCGACATCCTGTGTGCAGATCCAGACAAATGCTGTCATGAAGGATTTTGAATCCAGCATAGCCATATTTTCTAATACATTAAAGAAGTTATAAATCTTATATATATTTTTTGTGAAAGAGTCTGTTTATACTCCCAAACAGTATGTCAGCACAAGAAATATGAAATAAGTTTTATACAGGGGCAAATGTTTTATGCTCCTTGTGACCTTGGTACAATCATTAAAATCCTGAAAATAGATCTCTTTCTTTTATAATTGTTTCTGGAAGAAATTTATACCTGCCCTTTTGTATTTGCTTAGACAACCTCTGGACAGTATTAGGGAAGTTTTTTTGTTTGTTTGTTTTTGCTTTTTGTTTGTTTGTTTTTGTTTTTTGTTTGTTTCCCCCTCTAGTACCCTGGCTTTCACAAGTCATTTTCATTCTTTTCCCAGATTAGCTGACTGTCAATGAATGCCACTCTGTACTGAATCATCAGTATGGAATGGTTGCAATCCAATTACTTGTCAGGGAATATAACCTCAAATCTGCTATTGCTCAATATTTATGAAAAGCACAGTTGAGAGAACACAATATTTATGGGAAAATTTCTGAATGGTAAGCAGCAGACTCATATCTCTAAATGCTCTAATAGCTACCCATAAATTATTCCACAGTATAAGTGCACTAGCAGCTTAGACCACGTAATTTTACCACCTCCTAGTACAACAGCATTTACAGAATTGCCTTTTGGCGAAATGCCATCATCATACAGTGAGGGACAGTAAAAGAAACATCCCTAAGTTATTTGTTGCTTTGACGTTACATACCACTTTTCCTGTGACAGATCCGCAGAGAAATGTCTCTCTGATCCCCATATCAGACAAAGGTGTGCATGGTAACCGGATTGCTTTTGGGTCATGCACCCTCTGATTCATACGCTTCCTTGCTTCTCAAAAGAAGGGTCCTGGAACTACATCCCTGTACAGAAAACCAGAGAATAAATATTGAATATGGATATTCTCCTGGGAAAATTAATTTCACTCAAATATTTAGAAAAAGCATTTTGAATTTTTGTGCTCTCAAAACACTTTGTCACACATGGACATAAATAAATTAATCAAAATTCTTCATGTCTTCAGTTTGATAATTCACTACTTTTGGTTTGTAGTTTATTCTGTTCCACAAACATCTTAAAAGCATAAATTTAAAGCATAAGCTTAAAGCCAGATAAAACACACAGGATAATTTAGAATATAAAGAAGATACAGAATAATAAAGTTTAGGACAGACATGGACTAATTCCTGATGTAACTTCCAAAAATTTCAATGAGGAATATAAAAGCATTAATCAAGGGCTTCCCCGGTGGTGCAGTGGTTAAGAATCCGCCTGCTAATGCAGGGGACATGGGTTTGAGCTCTGGTCCTGGAAGATCCCACATGCTGTGGAGCAACTAAGCCCATGTGCCACAACTACTGAGCCTGTGCTCTAGAGCCCGCAAGCCACAACTACTGAAGCCCACGCACCTAGAGCCTGTGCTCCACAACACGAGGAGTCACTGCAATTAGAAGCCCATGCACTGCAACAAAGAGTAGCCCCTGCTCGCTCCAACTGGAGAAAGCCCGTGCGCAGCAACGAAGACCCAACACAGCCATAAATAAATAAATAAATATTTTTTAAAAAGCATTAATCAATTATACCGAGACATTTGGTATAAAACATATGCAAATGCTTACATAAAATATGTATTGAAGTAAAAATGAACTCTGATTCCACTTATACTAAAAACCCTGAAGTCTGACAACCTGAACACATAGTTCTTCAAATATAACTATTTAGCACGTTTTGGCTTCTGGTGCAAAGAAGGACAAAGCAAGTATATTTATGGTAACAGTAAAGAATGACTTCCACAACTGTCATTTTATCATATACTATTTCAAGCTGGAAATTTCACTTACCCACTACAAAACAGAGTGGTAACTATTCTGAATTCACAGGAAAAGATTACTGAATTGAAACTTCAGTGTGAGAGGTAATGAAAACAAGAGGATAGTAAAGGCCTCACAAGACTAAGAATAGGATACTAACAATATGTTGGAATCTTATTAGAATCAAACATCACATTAACAATACCGAATGCAAAAGGATCTATATATTGATTGCTCAGGGCATGTAATTATGAACACATGATTGCAAAACAAATCAAATCAGGCAAAACAGACATTGCCATATACAAAGTCAGAAGTTAACTTCCTTTCCAAATTTTCTCAAAAAATACTCAGGGAGTATTCACCTGGGTTTTTTATTTTATTTTTTTTGATAAAATAATAGGTGAAAAATCATAACATAGTAGTATTGTTTGCTTTACTTATTAGGAATTAAGGTGAGAATAGTTTCCCGGGTTTAAGTGTCATATTTATATATTTTTGTAAATTGTTTCTTCATATTTTCCCATTTTTGTTTTTACTGGATTTCTGTTCCTTTATATCCTGCTTTTAGATTCTTAGTATTTCCAGATATTAATCCTTTTTATGATAAAACCTGCAAATAGTTTCTCCTATCTGTCATTTGATTTTTGTTTTGCTTACATTATTTTTTCTTTCTATTCTAAAAATTTTCCTCCTTTCTAAGTGGTTGAACTTAATTTTTTATTGCATCTAGATTTTTAAGTCATAGTTAAAATACTTGCCATCATAGCTATGTTATAAGAGAATCAACATTATTTTTACATTTATTTTCTTCCAAGACTTGCAGGGCTTTAGTATTTAGATTTAGATTTCTGATACATTTGGAGTAATTCTTTTGTGTGTGGTATGAGTGACGAATTCAGTTATGCCTGTTTCTAAATATCTACTACAGAGAGATATTGAATAGTATTGTTGTAATATCTAGATCAGATTTTTTTTTGCCAATTGTTTTTGTCAGTATTTAGTAGTCACAACCTCTTTGAAAATGTGATAACAGGAGCTCTCAAACAAAAGAGCATTTTCAGACAACATTTCTACATGTAATTTCAGGAAGTTTTTAGAAATCTTTAAAGCCATTCATGAATCATTGTGATCCACAAACCCTACTGGAACAGGAAAACAGGAAAAATTATTTTAATCTTCAGAAAGTATTTTTAGAATAAGCTTCTCCTTTCTATAGATAGATCCAGAGCACACGGTACCGAGTGGTAGTGAAAATGCCTTGTCTTCCAATGCTACATGTTTTCATTGAATATGGGAATAAAAAGTGATAAAATTATAAGGACAATATTGCCCCTAGAAAAATGAGCTCATTTTGCCACTGAATCTTCATATTACCATCAAAGTAATTTTAAATGTTTCTCATTAAAACCCAAGTTATGGGACTGTGTATATTAATGACAAAAGTGTTCTAATACAAATCTGTGGTGGTTCTTGCAATCTGCATATAAAAGTTCTGAATGCTGTATATTTAAATATGAAAATAAATCTAGAAATAAAAATCAGTCAATTCAGGATTTAACTTATATGTATGTGCTACTTTTTAAACTTATTTTAAAATTTTCTACAATTTTTTCTATAAAAAGTATCTATTTTTCCAGTCAATCAGTATCATTTATGAATTGCTGCTTTTTACCTTTAGTTAAATAACTATATGTTGGAAGCTGGTTCTTGACCAATAATTTGTGTTCAGTTAGTGAGTTCTGTAGTAGATAAGAGACTAAGTCAATCAAAAAATAATATTCAAAGGATCAGTTTTTCCTTATGTGAATACAATTTCTTTGTCTCTTCCAGGTAACATGAGTTCTAGTCAGCCAAAACTGTACCATATATACACTGGCCTTTCAAATAATTTCCATGTATGCAGGCTTGCTAAACAGAAACTATTTCTTATAATGACTTTCATATAGTATATCCTTAAGGATCACCTTCACGGGTAAATTGAAATCTAACATAAAAAACAGATACAAATACAAATATGGGACACTAATTTTTCCTTTATTACGCTTATTAAGTATAATAGAAAAGAAAAAGTTAACTAGATCCATTACGTCCAAATAGTATTTACTAGAACTGCTCAACCTATCAGCTTTGACAGTTGCCTCATTTTGACAGCGTGATTCATACCACTTTGCTTTTGTCTGGCTCAATAGATTTTACAATGCAGGCACAGTAAAATGTACTTTGTAGTAAGCAACTCCTTGATCTCAGAAGAACTCCTAACAAGTCACTTCCGCTGTGTTAAATAACAATGCCTGTAATTCTTTTTTCTTCCAATACATTTCTGTGGGTTTCTAAAATATAAAATCAAGCTGTGAAATTATATGGATACACAGATCTTCATTTTTGTGTTTTTCGCTATAAAGGGGGCAGGAAAATCTCTCTCCTTTGATTTATATATATATATTTTTTCATTTATGAATTAGATCCCTCTGGCTTGCTCAAAGAATTTTATCTAAATCTCTTTATCACTCATAATAATGTGGAATGTTGGGATGAAAATCACTCAATTAGTTTTTATTTCAATAACTAGAATACATAGAATTGACATTTTTTAAACTTGTGAGCAAGGCATAAACAAAGCCAAGCCCAGACTTTCCCATCAAAATTAATTCTTGATGAAGCCGTCTCTAAGAGAAACTATCTGCACAAAAGAATCGTATAAGCTTTCAAAAACTAAAGGTTTTCAAATTCTTAGGCTCCACTCAAAATCAGGTGAAGAAGTCTCATGAATCAAGGTCCAGTAATCTGAACTTAGAAGTAGTTCTTCCCATAATTCTGATGCTCCTCTTCTTCCCATAAAGGATCCTGCCTTCTAGTGATCATACAATTACCACTTAATCATTCTTCGTCTTCCAGAGATACACAGGAAATAAAAAGAGAATTTACAAGCCCAAAACACAATAATACTGGCTTTATCTTTGCCTTTTGTTGTTAACTGTACCAGAATTCCTTATTTCTTCTTCTGGCTTCAAATTAGTGTCTCTTGTCCTTTTATTTCATACCGAAGGAATCCCTGCAGCATTTCTTGTTGGGCAGGTCTGCTAGTCACAAACTCCCTCAGCTTGGTTTATCTGAGAATGTCTTAATTGATCCCTCATTGTAAAGGATAGTATAGCCAGATGTAGAATTCTTGCTTGACAGTTGTATTTTTTTTTTTCTTCTTTAGCACTTGAAGCACATCATCACACTCCCTTCTGGCCCTTATAGTTTCTGTTCAGAAATCAGACTTTAATCTTTTGAGGGTCCCTTATACTGATGAATTGCTTCTCTCTTGCCGCTTTCAAGATTTTTTGAGGGGCTCTGTCTTTTGATAATTTGATTATAATATGTCTCAGCATGGTTCTCTTCGCATTTATTATTCTTGAAAGTTGTAAGCTGCTTGAATATAGACATTTGTGTCTTTTATCAAACTTGAGAAGTTTTCTGCCATTATTTCTCAAATCTTTGTGAGCTTTTCTCTCTCTCCTTTACTTCTAAGATTCGTTTTATGTGTATGTTGTTATGCTAGATGGTGTCACAGAGGTCTCTTAGGCTCGGTTCATTTTACTTCATTCTTTTTTCTTACTGCTCTTCAGAGTAAATAATTTCAACTTACCTATCTTCAAATTCACAGATTTTTTCTTCTACCTATGCAAACCTGCTCTTGATACCCTCTAGTGAGTTTTTCACTTCAATTATTGTACTTGTTCAGCCCCAGATTTTTTATTTAGTTTCTTTTTATATTTAATATCTCTTTATTGAAATTCCCGATTTGTTCACACATTATTCTCCTGGTTTCCTTTAACTCTTTGTCCGTGGTTTCTGTTAGTCTTTGAACATATATAAGATAGTTGATTTAAATCCCATGTGTATTTCCACAGGGACATTTAAGTTATTTTTTCTCTGATAGCCCTTATTTTTTGTTTCTTTGTATGCTTCCTAATGTTTTGTTGAAAACTTGAGCTTTTGGATATTATAATGCAGTAACTCTAGTCAGATTATTTCCCCTCCTCAGGGTTTGTTTGTGTCTTGCTTTGCTCTGTGGCTGTTTGTTTCTAAACTATTCTTGTAAAGTCTATATTCTGTGTCATGTGTGGCCTCTGAATTCTCGGTTCCTTAGCTTGTCAGCTAGAGTTTTGACAAAGATTTTCATCAATTCCAGGAGCCAAAAAAAGATGAAGATAGATATATGGAAAAGAAAAAAGAAACCTCTATAGTCCCTGAAAATTGGCTCTGTGCTCGGCCACTTCAACACTTAGCCAGTCTATTTTCTATTTACAAATCTGCCTTAGCTTTCAATTCTTACTTTCACTGAGTCCATAGATCAGCCATCCATGGGTGAAAACTTAGTGTCTTTCTGGCCTTTTCTGAACATGTGTACTACTTTGGGCATGCATGTGGCTTTTTAAATCCCCCTGCATACACAAGTGCTTTTGAGTGCCTTAATTTCACAGACACTTTCTCCCCAACATTCCCCCCAGGTTTTCAGTGCTCTTATTTTCCTCAACTGCAATATTTTGCCCCAGGTGGCTACATACTGTTTTTTCCTATTATTTTGTTCTCAAGGAATTCTCACCACTTTTTCAACTTTCATGGGTTCTGAGTTAGCTGAAACAAAGACAAGCTCCTTGTATCACCCTTTTAAGTAGTGTCCCCAGACATAGTAGAACAGACAAACACAATTCATTGAACGTAAAGTCGGCTCTTCTCCCTTCAGAACCAGTGACCAGCATCCCATACTAGGAACACAGGCCTCCATCCTCAAGATCACCACTGAGCCAGGGGTGGGGTTGGGGTAGAAGCAAGCACAAAGGTCACAAAGCTTCCCTACTATCTGAAGTTGCCTTTGTGTTGATTCAGCACTATCTTGGTTCCTGTAAACCTCTGACTGCTTTCCAGAGTTCTGACAAAGTTTATTCATAGAATGTTTGCTGGATTTTTTTAATCTTTTTATGGAAGGATAGGCCCATGGAGCTACCTAGTCTGCTATTTTCTATGATGTCACCTACCCTGTAGACTTTTAATTCAGAAAACACATTTTTTCTTTTTCATCTCTTGTTTGTGGAAATGAAAACAAAGTAAAATTTTATTTACTTTTTTCTGTTGCTGGTAAGAAATGGAAGTGATTGAGAGGATCTTTTCCTGCACTTTGCTCCGTTTTTTGTTTGTTTGTTTTTAAGTGGAGGGCTATTTGTGAGCTTTTAATTTACCCCCTTCCCTGTCCACCACTTGCCTTTTCCCTTATATGATACACACACTATTTATCCATAAATGGCTATGGATAGGAGCAGTAAGGAAATGTTCCTGATTAGGCCTGGTGGACTACAAAAATGTATTATGCTCTTTCGGAAATATAGTTGTCAAGTTTATTTAAAAAATGAAAGCTATAAAATATGAACCTCCACCATTTTCCTTATTTCCTATATAAGTTAACCACAGACACTCCCCTTCTTTCTTTTTAATCTTGGAGAACTGGCTGTACTCCTTAACTTCAAAGTCAATCTCTACCACTGTTTTTTATCTAGTTACTTCCATTGCTCTCCAGGTTTCAAAACAGTACCTGCTCTTTAAAAAAACTGATCATGTGCTTATGCTGTCCTGGTTGTATGAGTAATAATCAACTACCTAATGTGTATATATGCCTTTCAAAAGTAAGGAAATAATAATCAATCAGAAATATTTTTGTTATTTTATAATTTTATAAAATAAATAATTATTTTTCTCCTAGTACACTCTAAAGCATTAAGAAAGTAACTCAGGGCTTCCCTGGTGGCGCAGTGGTTGAGAGTCCACCTGCCGATGCAGGGGACACGGGTTCGTGCCCCGGTCCGGGAAGATCCCACATGCTGAGGAGCGGCTAGGCCTGTAAGCCATGGCCACTGAGCCTGCGCATCCGGAGCCTGTGCTCTGCAACGGGAGAGGCCACAGCAGTGAGAGGCCCGCGTACCGCAAAAAAAAAAAAAAAGAAAGAAAGTCAGATTTTTCTTTTAAGTAAGTTTTAGAAGTCTGAATTTGTCTTTTGGAGTCATTGTAGCAAAAACTTTAATAACTTTTAATCAAAATTTTATTATTCTTAAATGTTGGATTAAAATCCTTTAAAACTGAGCTTACCTCATTACAGAAGGAATTAGCTCTGCCCTGAATTTTGCTTTTTTTAAAATTTAGTTTTATTTATTTTTTTATACAGCAAGTTCTTACTAGTTATCCATTTTATACATATTAGTGTATATATGTCAATCCCAATGAATTTTGCTTTTTGACTTAAATAAAAATGTATTATTGTCTAAAATTATAGGTGATCTGATTATATTTACTTAGTTTTTAAAATCTTAGAATACATTTTAAAAATAATCAGTCTATCACTGTAAATAATAAAATTATATCTTCATTTAAAAAGTATCTAATTCTTAAAATTATATATTCACAGTTTTGTAAAATATGGGGCATATTTAATAATGTATTATAGAATATTTAAATTAATTTTAAGCACTGAAATAAATCTATTTTTATTATTAATAAATGTTTATATAAACCAAAATATTTATAATTTCTCATAGTACTATTGAATTTGTAATAAAATTAAAGAATATGTATGTATATATGCAATCATATATATCATTTATACACACACACATGCACACATATATATACAGACAGGATACTTTATTAATCAATACATTTACTACTATACATGAGTTAGGAATTATTTCTTAGTTTGATTTGTTAAATATTTCTAGTATTTTCCATTTCTTAGACAGAATAAATTATAATTTATTTACTTCATTATTAAAATAGTCTTTCAGGAATTGTATAAAGTCCTGGGACACAAAAAATAAAAATGAAACCTAATGCTCATTCTAATATTAGTTACCTGACATTGTGGATACATTGCGGATCTATTGCTGCTAATTTGGATGTGCTTTTCAGTACTAGTTTATTATTTCAGTTTGAAATATGTGAGGTTTATACAGTTACCATATTTTAAAGCTCCTTCATATCGTATTTATCAAATGGATTTTGTAGCCTTGAGAAAGGTCATTAAAAGTCAGGATAATTCTTAGCTCTATATGGAAACCAAGATCTTCCAAACTAAATATACTAATTAGGATTAAATTGTTAATATATACCTCAACCATCCTCCTTTAAACATTTTTTGAAAAGAATGAAAGAAAAAAGCACACTAAACATTTAAAATCTGAAATATTATTTTTTTACCTTAAACTACATGTTTAAGATATACTTTTTTTGTTTTGAAATAAGACTCTTATGAGGGAATTGTCCCAGTGCAAAAAATATATCTAAATATGGAAAGAAAATATGGATCAAAACCTTTAATATTAATAATCTATGCCATCAAGAAAGCCTATTTTTGTTTGCAGATATTGCTATGAACAAATGCAAGGGTAGGTTGTGCAGTCTTTTCTGAGTTTTCACTGAACTTGGTTAGGAATTGCAGAGGATGGCTAGTGTCACTCCACATGTATTTTTTGTTTGGTATAATCTATTGATGATTGTGAATAGAGTTATCAGTAACAACTCTTTCCCCAGGGATAAACTAAGCGAACAACAAAACATGATGATAAACTGTGATCAAGGTTAAATGAACTCTCCAGCATTGCACGGAAAGTTCCTCTGAAGCCAAATCACTAAGCGCCAAGTGCCAATACCTGATTAAAATCTGGAGAAGGCCTGCAGGGGCTGGCTGAGCAGGGATACCTGGTGCTGAGATAAGTGGAACCCTGGAAAGAGAGAGAGACAGATGAGCATTTGGAACCGTGGTACTCATTTCTGTCAATCTGATTGTTAACAAGGATTACTCGAGAACACAGCAGAGAAAACTACCGCAGTGAAAAGGATTAGAAACTTTACTGCAGTCAGCCTCCTGCCACTTTTACCTAATGCATCTGCCATCAGTAGTCTTATTCAATGTCTTTGAGAATTCTATTTCTAATATTTTAGAAAATTCTTATTTCAAGGTCATTTAATTTTTTTCTAAAGAAGTGTAATGTTTAGCCATATTTTACTATTTTCCAGGTTCAGGTAAATTTGAGTAAATAGTTCACATCATTTTTATACGTTACAAGGAAAATTTTGAGATTGCAGTGTATTTTGACAACTGAAGTGTTTTTTAATTTAAAAGTAATCAAATTCTTGAAATTTCATTTTTTGAAAAGATATCAGCTGATGCTTAGAAAGTATCTAATTCAGTCTCAAACGTGGTGTGAAAATTCTATATTGTCTCAGATAAGTGGCAATCCAAATTCTACCTAAACATATTCAGAGACAGAAAAATCAAGGCTCAAATGGGCAGTACATTACTTCTTCAGAAAGCTCTACATTTTAGAAGATTCTACTGTACTGAGTAAAAATTTAAGTTCCTATAATCCCTACTCATTGATGTTAGTTCTGCCCTCTAGAGTTAAAAGAGAAACTCACTTCTACGTATATATCTGCAAATACTGAAACAATTGTCCTGACTATTCTTTCTTATAGGCCTAATAGAATTACTTTTTTTTTTTAACTTATTTTTTGTAATTTGTATACCATGGCTTGTAGTTTCATCACTTACGCACGTATGTGCCAAAAATATTGTTTACTTTTGCTTTAACTTTATACAAAACCATCTAACTATGTGAAATATTCTGGCACTTTACTTTCATGAATTATACATCTCTAAGGTTCTTCTATATTGGTTAAATGTAATTTTAGTTATTACATTTTCCTTGCTGTATAATATTAAATCATATGACTACACAACATCTTGCTGTTTTCGTTATATTTTGCAGTTACGAGAACAGTTTTCAAGTTTTTCGCACTTATGCAGAGTGGTTCTGTATATCTTAGTACACTCTGCAAGGCTTCCTACTTGATATAAATCTAGAAGTGTAATGTGTAATTGCTAGGCCTTTGGCGAGGCCAATGTTCAGTGAATATTGGTTTTGAGCTTTCATACAGAGTGTTATCCATTATCAGCTGCTGATGGTTAAACCAAGAGTGCTTCAGTTTTGCTATTTCTGTATTTCAAAATAAGTATAATAATGTATATAAAATTTAGGGGAAAATGCCCACAGGAATGACACAACATTATAAGCCATCACTCTACACTTTTAAGAAAATGGGGACTCTTTTATGGTAGGAAGGCTTCTTTTGAATAATACTTAACTGACATGATAATCTGTTATCAAAGTAAGAAAAGAGCCACAAAATAATTTCTTCAAAACATGCTAGGACGAAGTGAGAGAGTGACATGGACTTACAAATACTACCAAATGTAAAATAGATAGCTAGTGGGAAGCAGCTGCACAGGGAGATCAGCTACGTGGTTTGTGACCACCTAGAGGGGTGGGATAGGGAGGGTGGGAGGGAGGGAGCCGCAAGAGGGAGGAGACATGGTGCTATATGTATATGTATAGCTGATTCACTTTGTTATAAAGCAGAAACTAACACACCATTGTAAAGCAATTAAACTCCAATAAAGATGTTAAAAAAATGCTGAAATTGAAAAGGTTAAAGGATACTAAGCTATGTGGACCAGGATCTTATGCGATCTCCTTCATGCACATTTCTTCTCCTTTACATTGTTCTTTTCTTTCGTGAGAAATATTCCACTTACTGCTATGTTTCCTACCCTGACTGTCTAATCAATAATTTATTAAAAGCCATTGAAGAGAATGAGGTCAAAGACAAAGTTCTTTATTAGATGCCCTCATGTTGATATCAATCTATTCATTAATATCCTAAAGACATTCATAGGAACAGAACCTATTCATAGGAACTGTCTATTAAATTAGCTAAGCACATTGTAAGAGAAACAATACTTTGAATTTTTTCCAATGAGAAATCTAACAAATGGTCTAGCTAAATTCAGCATTCATTACATTAAAAATGGAGCCACGATTTCCAAGTCCAATTACTAAAAATTGAATATGTTTTGGAGTATTTATTCTTAAGGAACACATTCTGCACCCTTGGACCTTCACTTAACTAGATACATGAATAAAACTTCTAATAAATCATTATATTTCTTATGAATTGGAGTAACAATTTTCAGTTGTAAGAAAATTTCAAAATTTTCTTAATTTTGAAGTTCTAGACACCTATCAACTTGTCTCCTAATATCTCTTACTTTATTCAAGATTTACATAGATTGTCAGCAACCATTTATCAAGCTGATCTAAAACATTGTTTAAGGTTGTGGAATTAAATCATGGTGGAAAGATTATTTGAAATGGTTACAACAATTCAAAATAAATTAATTAATTCATCTCCTATGTTGGTCCTTCTTTATGGTCCTATGGTAAAAGATGTGTTTGCAGTAACAGTACAAGGTCTCCATCTCTGAGATATTTTATGAAGTGAAAAAAGGGAGTATAACATGTAGAATGGGATATATACATTTATAAACACAACTATGCATTGATTATAATAGTGCCTCATTGACTATCTTTTGAGAAGAGTTGAGAATCTCAAGAGAATGTTTAAACATTTGAATTCTTCATGAAAGAATGAGAAATTTATAATTGAATGTTAATTGTTACAAACTCCATTTCCGCATTAAATTTAAATGTAAAATGGTATTTGGATAATTTAGAAGTGCTCAGAAAGCAAGTTAACAAATTGAGGATAGGACTGTTAAAAGCAAAGTACATAGAATTTTATGGAAAAATGAGAAAAAAACAGGATAGACCAAAACAGATTCATCTGAGTTAAGTTTAGAATCAAGAGGAAGTAATCAGCTTTTAAAATAAGGTGATGCATTTTCTTTACTTTTAGATGAATCCATATTTATGGAGTTAAATATAAAATAAGATGCAGTTCTGGTAGCTGCTTCAGAACTAAAAATAAGAAGATCCTGGGACTTAGCTGACAATCCTGTAGTTAAGACTCTGTGCTCCCAATGCAGGGGACACAGGTTTGATCCCTGGTCAGGGAACTAAAATCCCGCATGCTGCAAGGCATGAGCTAAATAAATAAAATTTGAAAAAACAAAAGAAGATCTTGCACTCCAATATTCACAGCAGTGTTATTTACAATAGCCAATAATGTAAGCAATCCAAGTATCCATCAACAGATGAATGGATAAAGAAGATGTGGTATATATATATATACATAGTATATATATACCAACATATAATGGGATATTACTCAGCTATAAAAATAATGAAATTCTGCCATGTGCAAAAAATTGGATGGGGGGCTTCCCTGGTGGCGCAGTGGTTGAGAGTCCCCCTGCCAATGCGGGGGACACGGGTTCGTGCCCCGGTCCGGGAAGATCCCACATGCCGCGGAGCGGCTGGGCCTCTGAGCCATGGCCGCTGAGCCTGCGCGTCCGGAGCCTGTGCTCTGCAACAGGAGAGGCCACAATGGTGAGAGGCCCGCGTACCGCAAAAACAACAACAACAACAACAACAACAACAACAAAAAGCTGCATTACTTCTTCAGCATCACTAGATTTTTTGCTTTTTTACATACATGTTATACTTTCCTTTTAATACCTATTTTCATGTTAAAATGTAAGGCTTATCAGACAATTATTTTCAAGTATGCCAAAATCAATCAATACAATTTTTATTTATTTGTGTGTCTAATCTTATTAAATCTAAATATTCCTAGGTAGAAAAAATGTACATAATGAATGGCTATAAATAGCAACCATAATTATATGTTTTCAATATTATTTTTAAATTTGCCATTAAGAATATCTTTAAACCAATTAAACACCATCCAATTTTTAAACAAATCATGCTTTCTTATTGTTTTTATTTTATCATTATAAAGGTACTCACAAGAAAACCTCAAATCGTTTAATTTTCACAAACATTGATAATTCAAATAATTATTTAAAACAAGAGGTACACTGAAACTACTAAGCTACAAACTTAACCAGGAACTTCCTACTCCAATAGTCCATTCTTCATTCATTGTTTTAAAATAAATATTGAGGATTTGTTTTTGTAAGGCACTATGTTTGGCAATATGCAGAATAAAATAATGACTCTTAAGGTCTTTGCCATTACAGGCTAAGATGAGAAAAATGTACCCAAATGATAACAATACACTACAGAATGATTCATTTAAAAGTAGTAAAAATTAGAAATTCTACCACAAATCAAAGGTGATTAAGCATGGAAAAAATAATCAGTATTTAACAATACATGAAATAAAGAACAATTCATTTAACACTAAAACCCTACAGTATGTAATTTGATACGCTTTCGATTTTTAAAGCTATTAAATGCCTTGAAATTGCTTAAGTTCATCAGAGCAAATGTTAATTATTATTATGCCACATAAATACAAGACTAGGCTTTGGAATGAGATTCAGTTTTGGTTTTGTCTTTGTCAACTGTGTAACCACTCAGGAAATTAGATATTGTTTTTACTATTCCTGTTACTAATGATAATTAAACATAATGCAATTTCAGTCCGTACAACTTTGGAGAAGATAGAGTTTGCCTGCATAGCTCAAGGCATAAGAACGTCAATTTTTTTTATTAACATGGATTATATAACTATACACTGCTGATGCATTTTAATGCACAAGAAATAACATATATATTTCATGAAATGTATTATTAATCTTTTGAAACATGGTGGTGATCATCAATATTTTTTGTCACTCTCTATTTTGAAATATTGGCAGGCTGACATTAAATACGCCTTTCCTATATATTACCATTAAGTACCATCACCTCTATGGATATTTCTCTCTCTCATATTGGGGAAAAGAAACTAATTTATATTCTTCCATTTTTATCTTCTGCCTATATATGCAATACTACTCATTTGAGAAACTCACTATTTTTGCATTTTAGTGGCCAAGTAAAATCAACCATAGCTCTGTAAAACTGCCTTCTTTCCAGATATTTCCAACCCCTCCCGAAAATTTTCAGTAAGCATATAAGAGTTTTTTTAAAAAACACATTGTCTTAGGGTTTTTTTCATTATTTTATTTATTTATTTATTTTTGGCTGCGTTGGGTCTTTGTTGCTGCTCGCGGGCTCTCTCAAGTTGTAGAGAGCGGGGGCCACTCTTCATTGCGGTGCATGGGCTTCTCATTGTGGTGGCTTCTCTTGTTGCAGAGCACGGGCTTCAGGCACGTGGGCTCAGTAGTTGTGGTTTGGGGGCTCTAGCACGCAGGCTCAGTAGCTGTGGTGCACGAGCTTAATTGCTCCACGGTATGTGGGATCTTCCCGGACCAGGGCTCGAACCCGTGTCCCCTGCATTGGCAGGCGGATTCTTAACCACTGTGCCACCAGGGAAGCCCAAGGTTAAATACATATTTATGTGGAAGGAGAATATTTCTGCTGGTAGTAAATGAATCTAACATGGCATTTCCCTACGTGACCTACTGCATATAAAGCACCTCTGGATTTCCAAGGCAAGGGAGATAAGAAAGACAACAAGGAAAGAGCAAGAGAGAAAGGAGTGACTGCTGATCACCTGCTCTTAACCTTGTTTTTTCTTCTAAATTACGAACAGTCAGATTGTTCTTTAATTCACTGCAACATCACTAAGAGATCATCTATTTCTTCTATTAATATGTTCTCCTGACCAAACAGTTTATCCCAAAACTGTAAGTGACAGAAATTTATTTAAAGACTACTGAGTTAATATCTTAGAAAAGGAGATCAAATGTCCTTTCCTTTCATCTGAAAGTATTGCCTTTTGGATCTATCAAAGGCAAAGGAATATTTGAATTTAATTATCTCTGCAGAAAGGTTAATATCACAACTTTGTTTCTATCTTTTCTTCTTCTTCTTCTTTTGTTTGATTCTTTTTCCTTTATCCTCTTTTAAAGATGCATGTATTTGTTCTGGAAGCATGATAAGCCTTGGAGACAATCAAATCTGTACTGAATCTGACTTTACTATTCTAACCATTGTGACACCTCAAGAGGTTGCCTAAAATTCTAGTTTAGATAAATGCCTTGCTAATAAAATAGTTGTAGTGAAAATTTTACAAACATGCTGCTTCAAGGTTAAGAATAAAAAGAGTGTTTTTCTTCTAGCACATTATGACCTCTATTCAAATGAAAATATCTGAAAAGAGTAAAACTCACTGTTATCAGATTTTTGATAGAATGATCCAAATATTGATCCAAATGTTTCTAAAGTTATTTTTAGAAACATCAATAAATGTAATCTTCTAGCAACAACAAATCATTACTGCAGACAAGCATGCTTTTCTTTCTTTTGTTATTTTCCTATAACCATACAAATGTCCCTTTTATTTTTAGCTGCTGAGTGAGAAATTTTTTAAAGAAATGTCACATCTCTCTTCCTCACAGTGGTGAAATATATGTTTTTCTCTCATTGATGATATTTTCACAGCATGTTTATTAAATTCAGAATGTAAAACAAGTAAAATGAAAACATTAATTCAGTAAATCTCAGGTAAGTGTGACTAAATAATTTTAAAGTCAAGTAATGCAACACATTTAAAATAATACATTCTTTAGCTTCCCAACTCAAAAATATTTAGTGAGCACATGTTATTGACTGATATTGGAAAACTCAAGGGGGTAAAAGGATGAATTAGACATAGCTGAGACTTGAAGTGACAGACAGGTATGAACAATATGAAAATAACTCAAAGTGTTACAGGGGCTGTGATGAAAGTATCTAGAGTGTAGTATATTAATGAAGGGAGTAGAAATCAGGAAAAAGCTATACTCTAGGAGAAGGGAAAAAAACACTTGTGAAGGCCACATCCCAGAGACACAGTCCCACTGAAGACTGACTTAATTAGGATATAGGACACTGCCACCTACAGCCCCCACAAGCTGCCAGCCCACCAGCACACCTCCAGCACAGAAACAGTGAACTAAAGATGAATTATATACATGGTACAGACTTCCTTTGCAGAGCAGTCAAAGTGGAATCCATAAAACCAACAGGAGAGACAAAAACAAGGACCTCAGAAAAAACTGAAATCTCTGGCACCTATAGCTATGATAACATTAAACACAGCCAAACACCTAGCCCGATTAATATAAATCTGCCTCACATTGGAGGCCTATTTACCTGATTACCTTTTGACTGTGCTCTGTAGTCTGGGAGTCATAATCTGCAAACTATATTTCTACCTTTGCCAGGTGTGCTTCTCATAGGTAGTGCCAGTAGAGCACCAGTGGGAGACTAGAAAACAGGAGAGGGAAGAAAGGACTTGCTCCTCCGTATTTGCCATCTGGTTCTGCGAGCTTGTCCCAGTAGGAGAGATTGGTTCCAGTTAGATTCTTACACCGAGCACTTCCAGAACCAGTCTCAGATGTACCAGAAGATGGGCAACACCCTATCAGTAGGCCCACAGGTTTCCACTTCTGAGCTCCTGAATTATCATCAGAGATCTGAGTTTCTGCTCTGCATTGGCTTTCCCCTAACCATCCCTCTTGAGATAATCCTTTTTGTTGAAGATGATCTGTAACTATGATAAACTGGTTCTATACTGGCTTTCAAATATTGTGAAAGCAACAAAGACAAGCTCTTTTCTATTATACTCACTCATTAACCCTCCAAAAATTCCTCCTGTCCTCAAAGTAAACATACACAATTGTGTCAAATATTTATTTGCTTTGGTAACACTACAATTGAACAACGTGTGTACCTTAAAAATTTTAGAATTGGATGTAATATTTATGATATATTATAATCTGTTAACAGTAACCCTATATTTCCCAGAAATGATCAAGAAACTATAATTTTCTAAATAAACTACCAGACTTCAAATGTTTTAGGAAAAGTAAGAATGCTCAGCATACTTTCACTTGAACCAAAAGTAAAATAGTGCTGTGATCAGTGATTTTCATAGAGAAAAAAACTTGTAAACAATATTTTATTTGATTCCTTATGTCTAATATTTCTGAAAGTACTGAACTACTCAAAAATAACAACATTAAAAATGATGCTTTGGGCTTCCCTGGTGGCGTAGTGGTTGAGAATCTGTCTGCCAATGCAGGGGACACGGGTTTGAGCCCTGGTCTAGGAAGATCCCACATGCCGCTGAGCAACTAGGCCCGTGAGCCACAACTACTGAGCCTGCGCATCTGGAGCCTGTGCTCCGCAACAAGAGAGGCTGCGACAGTGAGAGGCCTGCACATCACGATGAAGAGTGGCCCCCACTTGCCACAACTAGAGAAAGCCCTCTCACAGAAATGAAAACCCAACACAGCCAAAAATTAATTAATTAATTAAAAAATGATGCTTTGTGAATAATTTGACTATTCCTATCAAACATGTCAAAGGGCTTTGTAAATTCACTTCTGACTTGGTGATCAATATTTCTGAAACTGTGCTGACTGGACAAAGAAATTTATATTCAAAAGTACACAACTGGGGGGACCTTCATGATGAAGGAGAAGTAAGACATGGAGATCACCTTTTTCCCCACAAATACATCAAAAATACACCTACATGTGGAATAACTCCTACAGAACACCTACTGAATGCTGGCAGAAGACCTCAGACTTCCCAAAAGGCAAGAAACTCCCCATGTACCTGGGTAGGGCAAAAGAAAAAAGAAAAAAACACAGACAGAAGAATAGGGACGGGACCTGCACCTCTGAGAGGGAGCTGTGAAGGAGGAAATGTTTCCACACACTAGGAAGCCCCTTCACTGGTGGAGACAGGGGGTGGGCAGAGGGGGAAGCTTTGGAGCCACGGAGGAGAACGCAGCAACAGGAGTTCAGAGGGCAAAGCGGAGAGATTCCTGCACAGAGGATCGGTGCCGACCAGTGCTCACCAGCCCCAGAGGCTTGTCTGCTCACCCGCCGGGGCAGGCGGAGGCTGGGAGCTGAGGCTCTCGCTTTGGAGGTCAGATTCCAGGGAGAGGACTGGGGTTGGCTGTGTGAACACAGCCTGAAGGGGGCTAGTGCACCACGGCTAGCTGGGAGGGAGTCTGGGAAAAAGTCTGGAACGGCCTAAGAGGCAAGAGACCATTGTATTGGGGTGAGCAAGGAGAGGGATTCAGAACACCACCTAAACAAGCTCCAGAGACGGGCGCAAGCTGTGGCTATCAGTGCAGACACCAGAGGTGGGCATGAAACACTAAGGCTGCTGCTGCAGCCACCAAGAAACCTGTGTGCGAGCACAGGTCACTCTCCACACCTCCACTCCCGGGGGCCTGTGTAGCCCGCCACTGCCAGGGTCCTGTGATCCCGGGACAACTTCCCCGGGAGAACACACGGCACACCTCAGGCTGGTACAATGTCACGCTGGCCTCTGCCACTGCAGGCTCACCCCGCATTCCGTACCCCTCCCTCCCCCTGCCTGAGTGAGCCAGAGCCCCCGAAGCAGCTGCTCCTTTAACCCCATCCTGTCTGAGCAAAGAACACATGCCCTGAGGCGACCTACACGCAGAGGTGAGGCCATTCCAAAGCTGAATCCCAGCAGCTGTGTGAACAAAGAAGAGAAAGGGAATTTCTCTGTGCAGCCTCAGGAGCAGCGGATTAAATCTCCACAATCAACCTGATGCACCCTGCATCTCTGGAATACCTGAATAGACAACGAATCATCCAAAAATTGAGGCGGTGGACTTTGGGAGCACCTGTAGACTTGGGGATTACTTTCTGCATCTAATTTGTTTCTGGTTTTATGTTCATCTTAGTTTAATATTCAGAGCTTACTGTCATTGGTAGATTTGTTTATTGCTTTGGTTGCTCTCTTCCTTTTTTTTATATATATGTATATATATTTCTTTTTCCTTTTTCTCTTTTAGTCAGTGTGTATGTGTATGCTTCATTGTATAATTTTGTCTATATAGCTTTGCTTTTACCATTTGTCCTAGGGTTCTGTCTGTCCATATTTTGGGGTTTATTTTTACTATAGTTTGTAGCACTTGTTATCATTGGTGGATTGGTTCTTTGGTTTGGTTGCTCTCTTCTTTCTTTCTTCTTTTAATTACCTTATTATTGTTTTAATTTTAATTTTAATTTTAATAACTTTATTTATTTTATTTGTTTCTTTCTTTTTTTTTCCTCCCTTTTCTTCTGAGCCATGCGGCTGCCAGGGTCTTGGTGCTCCAGCCAGGTGTCAGGTCTGAGACTCTGACAGGGGAGAGCAGAGTTCAGGACACTGGACGACAACCAGAGACCTCCTGGCTCCACGTAATAGCAAATGGCAAAAGCTCTCCAAGAGATCTCCATCTCAACACTAAGACCCAGCTCCACTCAACGACCAGCAAGCTACAGTGCTGGACACCCTATGCCAACCAAGTAGCAAGACAAGAACACAATCCCACCCATTAGCAGAGAAGCTGCCTAAAATCATAATAAGGTCACAGACACTCCGAAACACCAAACGTGGTCCTGCCCATCCGAAAGACAAGACCCAGACTCAACCACCAGAACACAGACAACAGTCCCCTCCATTAGGAAGCCTACACAAACCACTGAACCAACTTTAGCCACTGGGGGCAGACAACAAAAGAAATGGGAACTACAAACCTGCAGCCTGCGAAAGGAGACCCCAAACACAGTAAGATAAGCAAAATGAGAAGACAGAGAAATACACAGCAGATGAAGGAGCAAGATAAAAACCAACCAGACCAAACAAATGAAGAGGAAATAGGCAGTCTACCTGGAAAAGAATTCAGAGTATAGACGATTCAAAATCCTGGAAATAGGATGGAGAAAATACAACAAACATTTAACAAGGATCTAGAAGAAATAAAGAGCAAACAAACAATGATGAACAATACAATAAATGAAATTTAAAATTCTCTGGAAGGAATCAATAGTAGAATAACTAAGACAGAAGAACGGATAAGTGACCTGGAAGATAAGATAGTGGAAATAACTACAGCAGAGCAGAATAAAGAAAAAAGAATGAGGGGCTTCCCTGGTGGCGCAGTGGTTGAGAGTCCGCCTGCCGATGCAGGGGACGCGGGTTTGTGCCCCAGCCCGGGAGGAGCCCACATGCCGAGGAGCGGCTGGGCCCGTGAGCCATGGCCGCTGAGCCTGTGCTCCGCAGCAGGAGGGGCCACGGCAGTGAGAGGCCCGCGTGCTGCATTAAAAAAAAAAAAAAAAAAAAAAAGAATGAAAAGAATTGAGGACAGTTTCAGAGACCTCTGAGACAATATTAAACACACCAACATTTGAATTATAGGGGTCCTAGAAGAAGAGAACAAAGCAGACTGAGAAAATATTTGAAGAGATTATAGTTGAAAACTTCCCTAATATGGGAAAGGAAATAGTTAATCAAATTCAGGAAGAGCAGAGAGTCCCATAAAGGAAAAATCCAAGGAGAAACAGGCCAAGACACATATTAATCAAACTATCAAAAATTAAATACAGGGGCTTCCCTGGTGGCGCAGTGGTTGGGAGTCCAAATGCCGATGCAGGGGACACGGGTTCGTGCCCCAGTCCGGGAGGATCCCACATGTGGAGCGGCTGGGCCGCTGAGCCTGCGCGTCCAGAGCCTGCGCGTCCGGAGCCTGTGCTCCGCAATGGGAGAGGCCACAACTGTGAGAGGCCCACACAACGCAAAAAAAAAAAAAAAAAAAAAAATTAAATACAAAGAAAATATATTAAAAGCAGCAAAGGGAAAAGCAACAAATAACATACAAGGGAATCTCCATAAGGTTAACAGTGGATCTTTAAGCAGAAACTCTGCAAGCCAGAAAGGAGTGGCAGGACAAATTTAAAGTGATGAAAGGGAAAAACTTACTACCAAGATTACTCTATGCAGCAAGGATCTCATTCAGGTTCGACGGAGAAATTAAAAACATCAAAGACAAGCAAAAGCTAAGAGAATTCAAGACCACCAAACCAGCTTTACAACAAATGCTAAAGGAACTTCTCTAGGCAGGAAACACAAGAGAAGGAAAACACCTACAATAACACCCCAAAACAATTAAGAAAATGGTAATAGGAACACACATATCAATAATTACCTTAAATGTAAATGGATTAACTGCTCCAACCAAAAGACATAGACTGGCCGAATAGATACAAAAACAAGACTTGTATATATGCTGTCTATAAGAGACGCACATACAGACTGAAAGTGAGGGGGTGGAAAAAGATATTCCATGCAAATGGAAATCAAAAGAAAGCTAGAGTAGCAATTTTCATACCAGATAAAATAGACTTTAAAACAAAGACTATTACAAGAAACAAAGAAGGACACTACATAATGATCAAGGGATCAATCCAAGAAGAAGATATAACAATTGTAAATACTTATGCAGCCAACATAGGAGGACCCTAATACATAAGGCAAATGCTAACAGCCATATAAGGGGAAATCAACAATAACACAATAATAGTAGGGGACTTTGACATCCCACTTTCACCAATGGACAGATCATTCAACATGAAAATAAATAAGGAAACACAACATTTAAATGATACATTAAACAGGATGGACTTAATTGATATTTATAGGACATCCCATCCAAAAACAACATATTTCCTTTTCAAATGCTCATGGAACATTCTCCAGGGTACCACATTTTGGGTCACAAATCAAGCGTTGGTAAATTTAAGGAAATTGAAATCATATTAAGTATCTTTTCCAACCACAATGCTATGAGACTAGATATCAATTACAGGAAAAAAACTGTAAAAAATACAAACACATGGAGGCTGATCAATACACTACTAAATAACCAAGAGATCACTGAAGAAATCAAAGAGGAAATCAAAAAATACCTAGAAACAAATAACAATGAAAACACGACGACCCAAAACCGATAGGATTCAGCAAAAGCAGTTCTAAGAGGGAAGTTTATAGCAATATAATACTACCTCAAGAAACAAAAATCAACTCAAATAAACAACCTAACATCACACCTAAAGCAACCCCCAAAGTTAGCAGAAGGAAAGAAATCATAAAGATCAGATCAGAAATAAATGAAAAAGAAATGAGGAAATGATAGCAAAGATCAACAAAACTAAAAGCTGGTTCTTTGAGAAGATAAACAAAATTGATAAACCATTAGCCAGATTCATCAAAAAAAAAAGAGAGAAGACTCAAATCAACAGAATTAGAAATGAAAAAGGAGAAGTAAGAACTGACACTGCACAAATACAAACAATCATGAGAGATTACTACAAGCAACTCTATGCCAATAAAATGGACAACCTGGAAGAAATGGACAAATTCTTAGAAAAGCACAACCTGCCAAGACTAAATCAGGAAGAAATAGAAAATATAAAAAGACCAATCACAAGCACTGAAATTGAAACTGTGATTAAAAATCTTCCAACAAACAAAAGCCCAGGATCAGACGGCTTCACAGGCGAATGCTATCAAACAATTACAGAAGAGCTCACACCTATCCTTCTCAAACTCTTCCAAAATATAGCAGAGGGAGGAACACTCCCAAACTCATTCTACGAGGCCACCATCACTCTGATACCAAAACCAGAAAAGGATGCCACAGAGAAAGAAAACTATAGGCCAGTATCACTGATGAAAACAGATGCAAAAATCCTCAACAAAATACTAGCAAACAGAATCCAACAGCACATTAAAAGGATCATACACCATGATCAAGTGGAGTTTATCCCAGGAATGCAAGGATTCTTCAACATATGCAACTCAATCAATGTGATACACCATATTAACAAACTGAAGGAGAAAAACCTTATGATCATCTCAAGAGATGCAGAAAAAGCTTTCAACAAAATTCAACACCTATTTATGATAAAAACCCTCCAGAAAGCAGGCATAGAGGGAACTTTCCTCAACATAATAAAGGCCATATATGACAAACGCACTGCCAATGTTGTTCTCAATGGTGAAAAACTGAAACCATTTCCACTAAGATCAGGAACAAGACAAGGTTGCTCACTCTCACCACTATTATTCAACATAGTTTTGGAAGTTTTAGCCACAGCAATCAGAGAAAAAAGAGAAATAAAAGGAATCCAAATTGTAAAAGAAGAAGTAAAATTGTCACTGTTTGCAGATGACATGATACTATGCATAGAGAATCCTAAAGATGCTACCAGAAAACTACTAGAGCTAATCAATGAATTTGGAAAAGTAGCAGGATACAAAATTAATGCACAGAAATCTCTTGCATTCCTATACACTAATGATGAACAATTTGTAAGAGAAATTAAGGAAACACTCCCATTTACCATTGCAAGAAAAAGAATAAAACACCTAGGAGTAAACCTACCTAAGGAGACAAAAGACCTGTATGCAGAAAATTATAAGACAGTGATGAAGGAAATTAAAGATGATACAAACAGACGGAGAGATATACCACATTCTTCATTGGAAGAATCAACATTGTGAAAATGACTATACTACCCAAAGCAATCAACAGATTCAATTCAATCCCTATGAAAATACCAATGGCATTTTTCACAGAACTAAAACAAAAAATTTCACAATTTGTATGAAAACACAGAAGACCCCAAACAGGCAAAGCACTCTTGAGAAAGGAAAATAGAGCTGGAGGAATCAGGCTCCTGGATTTCAGACTGTCTGAAGTACAGTCTAACTGACTACATAGCTACAGTAATCTAGACAGTATGGTACTGGCACAAAAAAAGAAATACAGACCAATAGACAGGAGAGAAGTCCCAGAGATAAACCCACAGACATATGGTCACCTTATTTTGATAAAGGAAGCAAGAATATACAATGTAGAAAAGACAGCCTCTTCAATAAGTGGTGCTGGGAAAACTGGACAGGTATATGTAAAAGAATGAAGTTAGAACACTCCCTAACACCATACACAAATAAAAACTCAAAATGGGTTGAAGACCAAAATATAAGACCAGACACTATAAACCTCTTAGAGGAAAACATAGGCAGAACACTCTATGACATAAATCACAGTAACATCCTTTTTGACCCACCTCCTAGAATGGAAATAAAAACAAAAATAAACAAATGGGACCTAATGAAACTTCAAAGTTTTCAAAAAGCAAAGGAAACCATAAACAAGACGAAAAGATAACTCTCAGTATGGGAGAAAATATTTGGAAACAAAGCAACTGACAAAGGATTAATTTCCTAAATATACAAGCAGCACATGCAGCTCAATATCAAAAAAACAAACAACCCAATCCAAAAATGGGCAGAAGACCTAAATAGACATTTCTCCAGCGAAGATGTATACAGATTGCCAACAAACACATGAAACGATGCTCAATATCACTAATCATTAGAGAAATGCAAATCAAAACTACAATGAGGTATCACATCACACCTGTCAGAGTGGCCACCATCAAAAAATCTACAAACAACAAATGCTGGAGAGGGTGTGGAGAAAAGGGAACCCTCTTGCACTGTTGGTGAGAATGTAAATTGACACAGCCACTATGGAGAACAGCATGGAGGTTCCTTAAAAAACTAAAAATAGAACTACCATATGACCCAGCAATACCACTACTGGGCATATACCTTGAACAAACTGTAATTCAAAAAGAGTCACGTACCACAATGTTCATTGCAGCTCTATTTACAATAACCAGGACATGGAAGCAACCTAAGTGTCCATCAACAGATGAATGGATAAAGAAGATGTGGCACATATATACAATGGAATATTACTCAGCCATGAAAAGAATTGAAATTGAGTTATTTGTAGTGAGGTGGATGGACCCAGAGTCTCTCATACAGAGTGAAGTATGTCAGAAAGAGAAAAACAAATACCGTATATATTTGTTTTTCATCTAAAACAAAAATGGTTCTAAAGAACCGAGGGGCAGGACAGGAACAAAGACATAGACATACAGAATGGACACGGGGAGGCAGACGGGTAAGCTGGGACGAAGTGAGAGAGTAGCACTGACATATATACACTACCAAATGTAAGATAGATAGCTAGTGGGAAGCAGCTGCATGGCACAGGGAGATCAGCTCTGTGCTTTGTGTCCACCTAGAGGGGTGGGATAGGGAGGGTGGGAGGGAGACACAAGATGAAGGAGATATGGGGATTATATGTATATGTATAGCTGATTCACTTTGTTACAAAGCAGAAACTAACATACCATTGTAAAGCAATTATACTCCAATAAAGATGTTAATAAATAAATATTTTTAAAGTACACAATCAATAGCCTATCTCACATAGAGAATGCCATTCTCCTTAGTGACATAATCATCAAACATAATTTATTAAGGCTTTTCTATTTTGATGGTGATGAAGTGAGTAGACAGGTGTGCTCTTTCAAATGCTAAAGACAGCAAACTGAGGTTCTAAGCATTGATTCCAAAATAAAAAAGAACGCAGTGCATATGGGACATGAAATAATAAACACACTTGGAAATAAAAAGTTGTTGCAAAATTACAGCCACAGCTGAATTAAAATAATTAAAAATAGGAAATAATTTTTGGCCAGTAAATCTCAAAAATTAGGTGAAATCAACAAATTTCTAGGAAAAAATATACCTAACAGATTCAATATGGATTGCATTTAAATATTAGGTGAGCCATCCTGGACATATGTTCAGAAAAGATAAAAACTCAAGTTCGAAAATATACATGCACCACAATGCTCACAGCAGCGCTATTTACTATAGCCAAGACGTGGAAACAATCCAAATGCCCATCAACAGATGACTGGCTTAAGAAGATATATATATGGATATAATAGATATAATGGATTATTACTCTGCCATAAAACATAATGAAATATTGCCATTTGCAGCCAAATGGATGGACCTAGAGATGATCACACTAAGTGAAGTGAGTCAGGCAGAGAAAGACAAATATTATATGATATCACTTATATGTAGAATCTAAAAAATAATACAAATGAATCTATATACAAAACAGAAACAGACTCACAGACATAGAAAATAACATTATGGTTACCAAGGGGGAAACCGAGCGGCTGAGGGATAAATTAGGAGTATGGGATTAACAGATACAAACTACTATACATACAATAGATAAGCAACACGGATTTACTGTATAACACAGGGAACTATATTCAATACCTTGTAATAACCTACAATGGAAAATAAACTGAATTTTATATATATATATATATATATATATATATATATATATATATAAAACTGAATCACTTTGCTGTACACCTGAAACTAACACAATATTGTAAATCAACCATACTTCAATTAAAAAACAGAAAAAATATGTTGGGTCAAAATTAAATGAGGGTATGATGAATTTGCTATGTACTGACTCAGATTGTTTATTAAGTCATATGTTATTGATTAGGTACAGCTGAAGAGAAAACAGAAATAAGTAATACACTATGTGGGGCTATGTATTTATTTAGTTATGAATAAAAGCTGAAGAAACTGCAGATCTCATGTATTTCCTGGGCTGAGATGGTAGATACCCACTCAGTGCCATCTCTGTTGACAATGTGATCCCTAAGTGTGTGATATAATTTGGGGACATCAGAAGCTGCACATGAGACTCAAGAATCCTCTGCTGTGTTATTACAATACATCTGTGCTGTCTCTCCTTTCCACTTCTAAAATTTACAGAATCTTGGTGATGAGTGAAATCCAGAGCTCCCCATGGATTTGAGATAAATCTAAACCCAACTTTTACTGATCGTTCAATCTGTGTGAGAATTGATGAAGGAAATACCCTAAGTTTAGCAGAGGTCATCTACAAAAAACAATGTAAATGGTACATTTAATACTGAAGAACTCACATCCAGGTTTGGTACTCAGATAAGAAAGGACACTACCGTTTCTATTCAATATTTTACTTTAGGTATTCACCAGTGCAATGAAAGGACGAAAAATATCAAGAATGAAAAGAAAGCTTTAATATTTTCACAGACAATGAACTTATAAATGTAGAAATGTCAAAATAATCTACATAAAAACTATTAAGTGTAACAAATGGATTTAGCAAGTTTACTGAAACTAAGATCTATATCCAAAAATTAATATACTTCTATTCTCCATTAGAAAACAAATAGAAAAAGAACACTTAAAAAATATATATCATTTACAGAGGCATCAAACATGAACTATGTGGGAAGAAACATTAAAAAATAAAATAAAAAACAGTGAGAAAAAACTAGTCATTCTAAATAAATAATGTCTCATGTATCTAAATTGAATGTTTCAGTATTATAGAAATATCAATTCTCCTCAAATTGATTTATGGTTTCAATATGATCCTAATCAAAATTCTAGCAGAATTTATAAAATTTATAAACTTATTATAATTTTTGCTATTAAAATTCAAAGGACCAAATTCAGCCTCAAGAATATTGAAGAAAAATTTAAAAGCTGAGGACCTATTTTACCAGATGTTTTAATTTATTATAATGGCATTAATTAGTATAGTGTAATACTGGTACAAATATAGACAAATCAAACTATGGAACTTAATAGAGAATTCAGAAACACAGCTGTGCATATATAGACACTAGATTTTATTTTTGACAGCATGACAGTGAAAAGCAGTAGGGAAATGATAGTACTTTCAATAAATATTGCTGGGTCATTTGGGTAACTATGTGGAAAAAATAAAATTTAACTTTGGGATAATACCATCTTCCATATTCAAGACTGGCAAATTTTTTACAGGGCAAGATAGCAAATATTTTATGCTTTGAGACCATTTCCATCTGTGGGTATTATACAGGCTCTTATACAGCCATTTAAAATGTAACCATTTAAAAATGTAAAAACCGTTTTTAGCTCATGGGACACACACACACACAAAACTAGGCATCTGGCTATATCTGGCCCTTAAGTTGAGTTTGATGACAAATCAATAAGAAAAGCACAGGCTACTCAATATAAAAATGGATAAAGGCCTTAAGAGCCACTCTGTACAAGATGATATCTGTTTTCTCAGTCTCATGAGTTATCAGACAAATGAAAATGATTCAAGGAGATTCTATTACACACTTCCAAAATAGGCAGACATTAAAATTACCTACCATGTCACACGTTGGGGTGGAGGTGGAACAATTGGCAATTTTTCACGAGTAGAAGTGCAAAGTAATACATTTTGGGAAAATGCTTTACATTTCTATTTAATTTAGTTATGTGAATAGTAAAATATTTAAAAATTTTATCTTAGGCATGTATCCAATGGATATGCAAACATATTTGATCTAACATACATGAACAAGGATGTATATAGTAACATTATTTGTAATTGGCAAAACCTAGAAAAAGCTCAACTGTCTACCTACAATAGAAAAGATAAATAATTTAAGTGGATGATGGGATACTATAGAGCAATGAAAGTGAGCAAACTACTGCTGAACACAAAGATGGATTTCACAAACATCATGTTGAGCAAACGTCTGAGAAATGTATTCTGCAATACAAAAACATGTACAGTAGGGGACGGTTTGAAAGCTGTGTGCCAATGTACCATACCCCAGAGTAGGAAAGCTCTTCATAGTTACCTGTACAGTTCAGTTATTTAGTCAGACAATAGGGAGATAAAAATATCTCCCTATCAGTTAAAGCAGTATCTTAAGTATCCACCATGCTTTGTAATACTCAGAAAAGTGTAAATCAAAAACACATTTCCATTAGAAATAAACAAATGCTTTTTTATGTAAATAATTCAGTAGCTATTTTTTTGAACGATGAAGTTTAAAATTTTGCTCTGAGAATCAACAAAATACTCTGTAGACCTAGATCTACAGAACTTGCTGCAAAGAGAATAAACAACATGTTAATTATGATAGCCAATTATACCCAGATGCAAAAGTTTGCAAACACTAGGGAACTCAACAAAATAATAAAAAGAGATGAAAAGAAATTAGAAACACAGTGAGGAATAACCAAGTTAAGGATGCACACTGAAAAAGCAAGATAATATAATAAAACAATCTTAACATGATACATTTAAATTGCAAGGAACTTAATTATTGATAACAATGATATAATGGAATAAATGAATTAACAATTCAGTTAAGTGGTACTTGTCTAATCTATAGAAAATATACCAAATATCTGATATAATTATATTCTTTATAAGAATTATTTTAATAAGAATTAATTTATTTTAACAATTAAATGGTGATTAATTTAATAAGAATTAGTCGATATACATGCTACTTTGAAAGAAGTACTGTGTTTTAGTTCTTAATAATATCAGGCCAAACATCCCTGATGCAACATTTCTCAGATCCCTGAAAGACACCATGAAGACCCACATCAATTCTAGAAAGTGACCAAAACTCATACGCCCACCTAAAAGTGAAAATTTACCTACCACCCATGTTTGTAACTGTAGAATAATGTTTAATAACTGCAAGGAGGTAGATAAAACATTAAAAGCAAGCAAAAAACAAACAATGAAAGACACCTTGGCCAGTTTAGGTTTTCAATTTTTAAAAACTGAAGAGTAATTGATTTACAATGTTTCAGGTTTTTCTTCATACTGAGCTGTATGAGCTGTTTGTATATTTTGGAAATTGATCCTTTGTCAGTTGCATCATTGCAAAGATTTCTGTCCCATAGTTTGTATTTTCATTATGTACATAGTTTCCTTTGCTGTGCAAAAGCATTTAAGTTTACTTAGGTCCCATTTATTTTTGCTTTTGTTTCCTTTAGTCTAGGAGACAGATCCAAAAAAATATTGCTGAAATTTATGTCAAACGGTGTTCTATGTTCTCCTCTAGTAATTTTATAGCATCCAGTCTTACATTTAGATCTTTAATTCATTTTTAGTTTATTTTTGTGTATGATGTTAGAGAATGCCTACTCTCGCCACTTTTATTCAATATATTTTGGAAGTCCTAGGCACAGGAATCAGAGAAGAAAAAGAAATAAAAGGAATCCAAATTGGAAAGGAAGAAGTAACACTGTCACTGTTTGCAGATGACATGATACTATACAATGAAAATCCCAAAGAAACTGCAGAAAACTACTAGCACTCATCAAGGAATTCGGTAGTTGCAGAATACAAAGTTAATATACAGAAATCTGTTGCATTTCTATATACTAACAACAAAATATCAGAAAGAGAAGTTAAGGAAACAATCCCATTCACCACTGCATCAAAAAGAATAAAATAACTAGGAATAAACCTACCTAAGGAGGCAAAAGGCCTGTACTCTGAAAACTGTAAGATTCTAATGAAAGAAATTGAAGACAATGCAAACAGATGGAAAGTTATACTGTGTTCTTGGATTGGAAGAATCAATATTGTTAAAATGACCATACTACCCAAGACAATCTACAGATTCAATACAATCCCTAGTAAACTACCAATGGCATTTTTCACAGAACTGGAACAAAAAATGTTTAAATTTGTATGGAAACACAAAAGACCCCAAATAGCTAAAACAATCTTGAGAAAGAAGAATGGAGCTGGAGGAATCATACTCCCTGACTTCAGACTGTACTACAAAGCTACAGTAATCAAAAAAAGTATGGTATGGGCACAAAAACCGAAACATAGATCAATGGAACAGGAGAGAAAGTCCAGAAATAAATCCATGCACTTATGGCCAATTAATCTACAGCAAAGGAGGCAAGAATATACAGTGGAGAAAAGACAGTCTCTTCAATAAGTGGTGCTGGGAAAAATGGATAGCTACATGTGATCAATTTTTAAATACAGTGAAATTAATTATTCTATTTACAAGCATCACACAACAACAACAAAAGTAACAATAAAGAGTTCCTATGAGAAGAAAAAATCTTAATAATAAGAAGTCTAAATATTGTAAATATGTAAATGTGACCATAATTGATCCAAAAATTTTAATGTAGTGAATTAATGGAAATTTTTTGTAGAATGTAGAAATTACTGCTAAATTTTGTTTCTATTAAAAGAGAGGGACTGGTAGACACCAGCACTAGAGAGATTATTTTTTCCAGAATACATTTGTTTTTTTAGTTTTGTTTGGCATTGTTAATACGAGCTAAGCTTGAATTATTTTTCTAATAATAAAATATATTAAATAATAAACAAATATGTTTCTACATTAATTCTCAAATACAAATTTTATAGATCTTAAATATAAATTTTCTTTGATTTGGTTAATACACATATTAAAAGCCATTTGTTATTATACCAATATGTTCATTTTGACCATGCCTTCAGTAATAAAAATACTGGAAACTATCTAGGTATATCTTAATACTGAAATTTTTTTTTCAAATTAGGATAAAATGTAAACAAATATCATGAAATTTTATAAAGATATATTGCACAGAGATTAGGCAGGTTATACCACAATATTCAAAACATAAACACCATATTTATATTAAATATCTATTTTTATGTATGTGCTTATAAAATTCCATGTAGCTTACATAAGAAAAATTTAACACTGAAGGTTTCTGGATATTTGAAGAAAAAGTACATTATTAACTGCATATTTTGTTCTTTTGTATTACTTATTATTTTATCATAAGCAAACATTAAATGTATAATTAATAACAATAGTAATTGTCCCTTTTTGTTTTTGTTACCAAATTTGGCTTTGATAAAATGATTTGAGTAGCTTAATTCTTTTTCTTCTCTCATAAAAGTGGCTTGTACTTCGATATTAGATATAAATGGAGAGAAGTAGTAATTTTTCCTCTTATTATTTGCACATATTCTAAAATAAGAGCTTTTAAAAGCCTTAAATTATTAAAAATTTTACTTACTTAATTTTTTTGGAAGCATGACAGATGTAGGCAAGAAAATGTTTTGAACAAGTCAATGGAAATAAAGAGTTTCAAAGAGCAGCCAAGGTGGCAAAGGCATGGCTGCCATTAATCTGTCGGAAACTGTAACTACAACTCTGAAAACAAGATGAGTCATCAGGGGATTGACTGGAAGAGCAAATCATAGGATACTTAATTTGGCAACTCTGATTCACTACATTGAATTAAGTAACAGGGTTCATATGATAAGGCATAGTTAGCTGCTCCCAGACCATCCCACAGGTGGTAGTTGAAATGTCTGTTTGCAGTATCTTCTTAAAAGTCCTGTTCCTATTCCTCCTTTCCATACCAACACCATATCAAAAACAAAAAAGAAAAGAAAATGAAATCTTTGAATGGTAGAAACAACAGTAATATTTTTGAGGACTTCTTGTAGACCTCAGCATAAAAAGACATTGTGACTCCAAGTAGAAAAATGAGGAGGAAGTTCCAACTTACAAATTTTTTTTTTTTTTTTTTGTGGTACGCGGGCCTCTCACTGTTGTGGCCTCTCCCGTTGTGGAGCACAGGCTCCGGACGCGCAGGCTCAGCGGCCATGGCTCACGAGCCTAGCCGCTCCGCGGCATGTGGGATCTTCCCGGACTGGGGCACGAACCCGTGTCCCCTGCAGCGGCAGGTGGACTCTCAACCACTGCGCCACCAGGGAAGCCCCTACAAATTCTTTTAATTCTTTACTGCTGCTATGGTTTATTTAAAAATCTATTATATTTTTATATATATTTAGTATATAATAAATAATATATATAATTTTATTTTTAAATTACATGCTATAATTACATACCCTATTGTATATTTTTTAAAATGTTTTAAACATAAAAATATTTTGAAATATACTATACAGTATGTAATTACAGCATGTAAAATATTCATGTACTTATCAAATATATGTTCCATACATACTATGTATCAGGCACATGTTATTGAGTATGTTGTGTATATGGTGTCCTATTTATCAGTATGTAAAATCTTTGATAAAAGAGGTAACTGCTTAGAAATTTTGAAAGTATTTCATTATTTTACTGTGTTGCTGCTGTAAGGCTCATTATAAATGAGGCACTTATCTGTACTTATTAGTGATCAGTGATTAAAGTTAAAATGTGAACAAACCTGTTAGCTTTTTATTCTTGTTTTGGAAATGACAGTGAATTAGTTTCTACCTCCCCAAATGAGAAATCAGTAAAACAAAGTGTGCATGGGATCATGTGATTTTGCTCTTTTTTGCTCTTTTGCTCTTTTTTAAAATGTACTGAAGAATAACCTTCTGGCCTCAGCTCTAAAACCCCATTTTATTTCTCCTATCTCTGTTTCTTTCCAATTCTCATTCCAATAGCCACCAGGGAGTCTGACACAGCAAGCATACCAAGCACAGGAAATTTAAGAAAGGGCGGAGAAAACAGCTCCAAGGGAAAGCAGATAGAGAGAAATTCTAGGAACACTCATATTAATTAATGCTTGCCTCAGCACGGAAATAGCAAACTCTCGAAATCTTGGACTATTATTATACTGTGCAACTGTATTACAGTGTATTTATACCTAATTCTTGACCCATTTCCACACTCATAGAAAACACTGAAATATTACTGGTTTTTGTATAAGTCTGTCTCTACAGTAATTCTCAACTTTTGGGGCAGCATGAAGACCTGTATTACATAACAAAAACTAACATCTCCCAGAAAAATATACAATTATGTACACATTCACAAAATATTTTTCAGAAGATTAGAGGGTCATTGAAGTCTGTGTACGAGCTACAGCCTAAAAACCTACAATCTTCTGAAAGAAAATCTGATTTTCTTATATATTTAAGACACCACAGTTATTATTTTTCATTTTAAATAAACACATTTATTATCATTCTGATGTAAGTTCCATGTAGACTTTTCTGCAAAAAGAAATCTAATGGCTATTGCATATTATGAATTTTGTGGCCGTTGCAATAATTTATAGTGAATTAATTCCTATAATCTTTGTTTCATTTTCAATATATTTTTATTTGCGTTTCAGTTGGAACTTGAGTTTCAGTTTGAGTTTGAGTTCAAGTGGAAATACAAAGAAGAAGAAACCGGTGTCCTTAACCTAAAGAAGTATTACCATGGCTGATAGCCCAGAATCATATATCTGCCCCTTCCTCCAGGTAAACTGAAACTAACCATATCCTCTAGCTGTGTTTACGTCACAGGAAGAGGGATTCTAACCACAAGAAAACTGGTACAAGCTGGTTTAGCTCCAAAAGTGGAACAAAGGTTGCTCTACAGCTCATTATCATCTCATTATAATAGTAAGCTCTCTGCCCATCCACGCCATGATGGTTTGACCTGCTTTGAACCCAGATGCCAAAGGACCATACAAGGGCAGAAAAGAGGTGGCACCCCAGTGCCAGGAAAAACACTGCCTTTTCCCAGAAAACCTACACATATGCCTCCCCCTCAGTAACCTTGCCTTTAAAATCTTGCCTTGATTGCCTCCCAACAAGAAGTTGATTTGCGAACTAAGTTCCTGCCTGTGCATTGTCTGGTCATTGAATAAAGTTTGTGCTGTTTCAGTCTCTGCATTTGTTTTGTTATTGGCTATGTGAATCCAAACAGGAAAAGAACCTTCCCCACTAAGGCAGGGGACATTGGCTGAGCTAGGGCCCAAGTTGGGGTCCATATGACCAATTTGTTAACAGACACACACAATCAACTGGGATCATCTGGTGAGCCTGGCGCTAGGTGAGGTTGTGATTAGCCTTAGGATGAAAAGGAATGTATCCAAGTCTGGGAAACAAATCCTAACTGTTTATAAGAAAACCAGATTTTGGTTTGCAGACTCATGCAGCCCCTGTTCTTTTAGGCTGCTGTTACTATTTGTTTTGTGGCCTTGTTGCTTTTCGCTTTTTGTTTCCAATGGGAAAAAGATGCTGACCTTGGGTTCTGAAATGTAAAAGACTGGAAGATGATTTTATGTTTCTAATATAAACATATATATGTATATACACACATATATTTATATATATACACACATATACACGTATATAAACTTATATATAAAACATATAAACATATATATATACACACACACATATGTATTTTTTATTGTTCATTTTTGTTTTAATCTTTATTGGACTATAATTGCTTTACAATGGTGTGTTACTTTCTGCTTTATAACAAAGTGAATCAGTTACAAATATACATATGTTCCCATATCTCTTCCCTCCTGCGTCTCCCTCCCTAGCACCCTCCCTATCCCACCCCTCTAGGTGGTCACAAAGCACGAAGCTGATCTCCCTGTGCTATGCGGCTGCTTCCTAGTAGCTATCTATTTTACGTTTGGTATTGTATGTATGTACATGCCACTCTCTCACTTTGTAACAGCTTACGCTTACCCTTCCCCATATCCTCAGGTCCATTCTCTAGTAGGTCTGTGTCTTTATTCCTCTCTTACACCTAGGCTCTTCATGACATTTTTTTTCCCGTAAATTCTATATATATGTGTTAGCATACGGTATTTGTCTTTCTCTTTCTGACTTACTTCACTCTGTATGACAGACTCTAGGTCCATCCACCTATTACAAATAGCTCAATTTCGTTTCTTTTCATGGCTGAGTAATATTCCATTGTATATATGTGCCACATCTTCTTTATCCATTCACCTGATGATGGACACTTAGGTTGTTTCCATCTCCTGGCTATGAACATTGTATATTTTTCTGGGAGATGTCAGTTTTGGTTATGTAATACAGGTCTTCATGCTGCAATGAACACTGTGGTACATGACTCTTCTTGAATTATGGTTTTCTCAGGGTATATGCCCAGTAGTGGGATTGCTGGGTCATATGGTAGTTCTATTTGTAGTTTTTTTAAGAAACCTCCATACTATTCTCCATAGTGGCTGTACCAATTCACATTCCCACCAGCAGTGCAAGAGGGTTCCCTTTTCTCCACACCCTCTCCAGCATTTATTGTTTCTAGATTTTTTAATTATGGCCATTCTGACTGCTGTGAGATGATATCTCACTGTAGTTTTGATTTGCATTTCTCTAATGATTAATGATGTTGAGCATTCTTTCATGAGTTTGTTGCCAGTCTGTATATCTTCTTTGGAGAAATGTATATTTAGGTGTTCTGCCCATTTTTGGATTCGGTTGTTTGTTTTTTTGTTATTGAGCTGCATGAGCTGTTTGTAAATTTTGGAGATTAATGCTTTGTCAGTTGCTTCATTTGCAAATATTTTCTCCTATTCTGAGGGTTGTCTTTTGGTCTTGTTTATGGTTTCCTTTGCTGTGAAAAAGCTTTGAAGTTTCATTAGGTCCCATGTGTTTATTTTTGTTTTTATTTCCATTTCTCTAGGAAGCGGGTCAAAAGGGATCTTGCTGTGATTTATGTCACAGAGTGTTCTGCCTATGTTTTCAAATAAGAGTTTGATAGTTTCTGGTCTTACATTTAGGTCTTTAATCCATTTTGAGCTTATTTTTGTGTATGGTGTTAGGGAGTGATCTAATCTCATACTTTTACATGTACCTGTCCAGTTTTCGCAGCAACACTTATTGAAGAGGCTGTCCTTTCTCAACTGTTCTTTCCTGCCTCCTTTATCAAAGATAAGGTGACCATATGTGTGTGGGTTTATCTCTGGGCTTTCTATCCTGTTCCGTTGATCTACCTTTCTGTTTTTGTGCCAGTACCATACTGTCTTGATTACTGTAGCTTTGCAGTATAGTCTGAAGTCAGGGAGCCTGATTCCTCCAGCTCTGTTTTTCGTTCTCAAGATTGCTTTGGCTCTTCGGGGTCTTTTGTGTTTCCATACAAATTGTGAAATTTTTTGTTCTAGTACTGTGAAAAATGCCAGTGGCAGTTTGATAGGGATTGCATTGAATCTGTAGATTGCTTTGGGTAGTAGAGTCATTTTCACAATGTTGATTCTTCCAATCCAAGAACATGGTATATCTCTCCATCTATTTGTATCATCTTTAATTTCTTTCATCAGTGTCTTACAATTTTCTGCATGCAGGTCTTTTGTCTCCTTAGGTAGGTTTATTCCTAGATATTTTATTCTTTTTGTTGCAGTGGTAAATGGGAGTGTTTTCTTGATTTCACTTTCAGATTTGTCATCATTAGTGTATATGAATGCCAGAGATTTCTGTGTATTTTTGTATCCTGCTACTTTACCAAATTCATTGATTAGCTCTAGTAGTTTACTGGTAGCATCTTTAGGATTCTCTATGTATAGTATCATGTCATCTGCAAACAGTGACAGTTTTACTTCTTCTTTTCCGATTTGGATTCCTTTTATTTCCTTTTCGTCTCTGCTTGTGGTGGCTAAAACTTCCAAAACTATATTCAGTAAGAATGGTGAGAGTGGGCAACCTTGTCTTGTTCCTGATCTTAGTGGAAATGCTTTCAGTTTTTCACTTTTGAGGATGATGTTGGCTGTGGGTTTCTCATATATGGCCTTTATGATGTTGAGGAAAGTTCCCTCTATGCCTACTTTCTGCACGGTTTTTATCATAAATGGTGTTGAATTTTGTCAAAAGCTTTCTCTGCATCTATTGAGATGATCATATGGTTTTTCTCCTTCAATTTGTTAATATGGTGTATCATGTTGATTCATTTGCATATATTGAAGAATCCTTGCATTCCTGGAATAAACCCCACTTGATCTTGGTGTATGATCCTTTTACTGTGCTCTTGGATTCTGTTTGCTAGTATTTTGTTGAGGATTTTAAATCTATGTTCATCAGTGATATTGGCCTGTAGTTTTCTTTCTTTGTGACATCCTTGTCTGGTTTTGGTATCAGGGTGATGGTGGCCTCATAGAATGAGTTTGGGAGTGTTCCTCCCTCTGCTATATTTTGGAAGAGTTTGAGAAGGATAGGTGTTAGTTCTTCTCTAAATGTTTGATAGAATTCGCCTGTGAAGCCATCTGGTCCTGGGCTTTTGTTTGTTGGAAGATATTTAATCACAGTTTCAATTTCAGTGCTTGTGATTGGTCTGTTCATATTTTCTATTTCTTCCTGATTCAGTCTTGGCAGGTTGTGCTTTTCTAAGAATTTGTCCATTTCTTCTAGGTTGTCCATTTTATTGGCATAGAGTTGCTTGTAGTAATCTCTCATGATCTTTTGTATTTCTGCAGTGTCATCTGTTACTTCTCCTTTTTCATTTCCAATTCAATGGATTTGACTCTTCTCCCTTTTTTCTTGATGAGTCTGGCTAATGGTTTATCAATTTTGTTTATCTTCTCAAAGAACCAGCTTTTAGTTTTATTGGTCTTTGCTATTGTTTCCTTCTTTTCTTTTTCATTTATTTCTGATCTGATCTTTAAGATTTCTTTCCTTCTGCTAACTTTGGTTTTTTTTTGTTCTTCTTTCTCTAATTGCTTGAGGTGCAAGGTTAGGTTGTTTATTCGAGATGTTTCCTGTTTCTTAAGGTAGGACTGTATTGCTATAAACTTCCCTCTTAGAAGTGCTATTGCTGCATCCCATAGGTTTTGGGTCGTCGTGTCTCCATTGTCATTTGTTTCTAGGTATTTTTTGATTTCCTCTTTGATTTCTTCAGTGATCACTTCGTTATTCAGTAGTGTATTGTTTAGCCTCCATGTGTTTGTATTTTTTACAGATCTTTTCCCATAATTGATATCTAGTCTCATAGCGTTGTGGTCGGAAAAGATACTTGATACAGTACAGTTTCAATTTTCTTAAAGTTAGCAAGGCTTGATTTGTGACCCAAGATATGATCTGTCCTGGAGAATGTTCCATGAGCACTTGAGAAAAATATGTATTCTGTTGTTTTTGGATGGGATGTCCTATAAATATCAATTAAGTCCATCTTGTTTAATGTATCATTTGAAGCTTGTGTTTCCTTATTTATTTTCATTTTGGATGATCTGTCCATTGGTGAAAGTGGGGTGTTAAAGTCCCCTACTATGAATGTGTTACTGTCAATTTCCCCTTTTATGGCTGTTAGTATTTGCCTTATGTATTGAGGGGCTCCTATGTTGGGTGCATGAATATTTACAATTGTTATATCTTCTCTTGGATCGATCCCTTGATCATTATGTAGTGTCCTTCTTTGTCTCTTGTAATAGTCTTTATTTTAAAGTCTATTTTGTCTGATATGAGAATTGCTACTCCAGATTTCTTTTGATTTCCATTTGCATGGATTATCTTTTTCCATCCCCTTACTTTCAGTCTGTATGTGTCTCTAGGTCTGAAGTGGGTCTCTTGTAGACAGCATATGTATGTGTCTTGTTTTTGTATCCATTCAGCCAATCTGTGTCTTTTGGTGGGAGCATTTAATCCATTTACATTTAAGGGAATATCGATATGTATGCTCCTATTCCCATTTTCTTAATTGTTTTGAGTTTGTTATTGTAGGTCTTTTCCTTCTCCTGTGTTTCTTGCCTAGAGAAGTTCCTTTAGCATTTGTTGTAAAGCTGGTTTGGTGGTGCTGAACTCTCTCAGCTTTTGCTTGTCTGTAAAGGTTTTATCCATCAAATCTGAATGAGATCCTTGCTGGGGAGAGTAATCTTAGTTGTAGGTTTTTCTCCTTCATCACTTTAAATATGTCCTGCCAGTCCCTTCTGGCTTGCAGAGTTTCTGCTGAAAGATCAGCTGTTAACCTTATGGGGATTCCCTTGTGTGTTATTTGTTTTTTTTTCCCTTGCTGCTTTTAATATGTTTTCTTTGTATTTAATTTTTGACAGTTTGATTAATATGTGTCTTGGTATGTTTCTCCTTGGATGTATCCTGTATGGGACTCTCTGTGCTTCCTGGACTTGATTGACTATTTCCTTTCCCATATTAGGGAAGTTTTCAACTATAATCTCTTCAAATATTTTCTCAGTCCCTTTCTTTTTCTCTTCTTCTTCTAGAACCCCTATAATTCGAATGTTTGTGCGTTTAATGTTGTCCCAGAGGTCTCTGAGACTGTCCTCAGTTCTTTTCATTCTTTTTTCTTTATTCTGCTCTGCAGTAGTTATTTCCACTCTTTTATCTTCCAGGTCACTTATCCGTTCTTCTGCCTCAGTTATTCTGCTTTTGATCCCATCTGGAGTATTTTTAATTTCATTTATTGTGTTGTTCATCGCTGCTTGTTTCATCTTTAGTTTTTCTAGGTCCTTCTTAAATGTTTCTTGCATTTTTTCTATTCTATTTCCAAGATTTTGGATCATCTTTAGTATCATTATTCTGAATTCTTTTTCAGGTAGACTGCCTATTTCCTCTTCATTTGTTAGGTCTGGTGGGTTTTTATCTTGCTCCTTCATCTGCAGTGTGTTTTTCTGTCTTCTCATTTTGTTTATCTTATTGTATTTGGGGTCTCCTTTTTGCAGGCTGCAGGTTCGTAGTTTCTGTTGTTTTTGGTGTCTGTCCCCAGTGGCTAAAGTTTTTCAGTGGGTTGTGTAGGCTTCCTGGTGGAGGGGACTAGTGCCTGTGTTCTGGTGGATGAGGCTGGATCTTGTCTTTCTGGTGGCCAGGTCCATGTCTTGTGGTGTGTTTTGGGGTGTCTGTGGACTTATTATAATTTTAGGCAGCCTCTCTGCTAATGGGTGGGGTTGTGTTCCTGTTTTGCTAGTTGTTTGGCATAGGGTGTCCAGCACTGTAGCTTGCTGGTTGTTGAGTGAAGCTGGGTGCCGGTGTTGAGATGGAGATCTCCGGGAGATTTTCGCCATTTGATATTATGTGGAGCTGGGAGGTCTCTTGTGGACCAGTGTCCTGAAGTTGGCTCTCCCACCTCAGAGACACAGCACTGACTCCTGGCTGTCACACTTATCCAATCAGTAAATGCAGCCGACTCTGCCTTCCGAATACATCCAGAATCTGACCCGCTTCTGGTCCAAGCCACCATCCCTTCTAGCTGGATTACTGCAGTAGCCTCCTGTCTCTCCCAGCTTATGCTGTTGGTCCCTTCAAGCTGTTCTCAACACGGCAGCTCTAGAGATCCTCACAAAACATGACTTGAACGTCTGGAGGCTGCGGTGGAGCCCACACATATATATTTGAACTGGAGCTAGTTCAAATAGAAAAGGAGTCCTGTCCCTGTCCATTATTCCTCTTTTAAAATTAAATGCATAGAATTTAATTGAGCTTAAACCTCCGTTCATGGCAGGCTATCACAGTTGTGAACACAAAGCTATCTATTTTAATTGAATTTTGTTTTTTAGAAAATTATAGATTCACATGGACTTTTAAGAAATAATACTCATAGAGCACATGTACTTTTTATCCAGTTTCCCCAAGGGTAATATCTCATAAAACTATAGCACAATATCACAGCTAGGATATTGTCATTAATACAGTCAAGGTACAGAACAATTCCATCACTAAGAGCATCCCTCATCTTGTTCTTTTATAGCCACTCCCACCTCCATTGAACGTATTAGTAGTGTTGCATGGAATGGGTGCACCACATTTACTTAACCAATTGAAGGTTGCTTTCGGTTTGGGGCCATTATGAAATTAGGAGTTTGCGATGAACATATATACACTACTATATATAAAATAGATAACCAACAAGGACCTGCTCTATAGCAAAAGAACTATACTATTTTGTAATAACCTATACAGGAAAAGAATCTGAAAAAGAATAGAGATTATATATATGTGTGTGTATATATATATATGTATATATGTGTATATATATATATATGTATGTGTGTGTGTGTATATATATATATATATATATATAAAACTGAATCACTTTGCTGTACACTTGTAACTAATACAACACTGTAAATCAACTGTACTTCAATTTAAAAAAAAATTCTGTGAACATTTGTGTACAGGTTTCTATGTGAGCATAAATGTTTCTTCTGGGATAAATGCTCAAGAGTACAATTGCTAAGTCATATGGTTAGTTTGGTTTTTCAAGAAACTGCTGAACAGTTTTCCATAGTGACTGTACCATTTTTCCATCTCAACATCAGTGACTGTGTGATCCAGTTTCTCCTCAATCTTGCCAGGATTTGGTGTGGTCACTCTTTTGTGTGTGTGTGTGTGTGTGTGGGTGTGTGGGGGTGTGTGTGTGTGTGTGTGTGTGTGTGTGTGTGTGTGTGTGTAATGCCTCCTCATGTCTTTTCACTATTTTCTTATTCTTTTTTTTAGTATTTCTTTCAATTCTTTTTTTTTTTTTAAGAAGATGTTGGGGGTAGGAGTTTATTAATTAATTTATTAATTTTTGCTGTGTTGGGTCTTCGTTTCCGTGCGAGGGCTTTCTCTAGTTGTGGCAAGCGGGGGCACTCTTCATCGCGGTGCACGGGCCTCTCACTATCACGGCCTCTCTTGTTGTGGAGCACAGGCTCCAGATGTGCAGGCTCAGTAGTTGTAGCTCACGGGCCTAGCCACTCCACGGCATGTGGGATCCTCCCAGACCAGGGCTCGAACCCGTGTCCCCTGCATTAGCAGACAGACTCTCAACCACTGCGCCACCAGGGAAGCCCTTGACTATTTTCTAATTGATTTTTATTTTCCTATGGAATTTGAAGTTCTTTATATATTCTATATATAAGTGCTTTGCTGGATATTTGGTTTGTGAATACTTTCTCTCAGTCTGTTACTTGACTTTTCCTTCTTTTCACATGGGCTTTCACAGACTAGTTTTTAACTTAATAAGGTCAAACACCAGTTTTTCTCTTAAGGGATAGTTTTTGGTGCCAAATGTAAGACCTTTTGCCTAAACCTATATCCTGACTCTTTTATCACTTCTTTGTAAAAAATGGTTACAGTTTCTACATAAATCTATGATCCATTTTAAGTTAATTTTTGTGTGAAGTATGAGTTTAGATTAAATTTGGTTTTGACCAAGTTTGGGAAGTTTTTAACCATCATGTCTTCAAATATGTTTTAATCCCACTTTCCCTCTCCTCTCCTTCTGACACTCTGATGACACAAACATTAGCTCTTTTATTATTACCCCAGAGGCCCCTAAACCTTTTTTTTATTTCATTTTTTTCTCTTCATATTGGCTAAGTTCCACTAAGCTGTTGTCAATTTCACTGGTCCTATCATATGCCATCTCCACCGAGCTATTGATCAAACAGATTTTTATTTTGGTTATTGTATTTTTCAATTCCATAATTTGCATTGAGTTCTTTTTTAAATTTGTTTCATTCCTAAAAGTTTCTATTTTTTCCAAAAGAATCCACAATTGCTTTTTGAAGCATTTTTGTGATGACTACTTTAAAATCCTTGTCAGTTAATTCTAACGTCTGCTTAACGTGGATTTTGACATTGTCTTTTCTTATTCTTATTGATATATTTTTTTTGGTTGACGATATGAAGAGTGATTTGTTTTATTCTATCCTGGACATTTTGGATATTCTATTAGGAGACCCAGGATCCTATTTAATCTTTTTTTATGATTACGTGTAGGTGAGGGCCTTGCAGGTGTGTATGTTTAGCTTCCTGCTGGACTGGAAACACCACCCCAGCAAAGCAGGACACTGACTTATGCTGCCTCACTGCAGACAGGTGGGGTGGAAGTTTAGCTGCCCCTTGCCCCCACTGACACCTTCCTGGTTAAAGTAGGTACCCACTTTCACTGCCTTATCAGGCTGTCCTGCAACGAAGGGGGTGGGAAAATGGAGGGCTGACAAATTCTGCTTTGATGCTGTTGGGTGGAATAGGAATTCAGCTCCCCGCCTACCTGCTGTCCCCCACCACCCCCCACCATGACACCAGGGGAAGGGAGTGGGGAAGAGGAAGGCCCAGTCGCCCTGTCTCACTGATGCCAGGTGCGGGTGGAAAGGTCTCACTGAAACCAGGGGAGGGTACAACCATACTTCACACTGCCTTGTTCAGTCTTGTTCCTGCCAGGTGGGTGTGGAGGTTCAGCCTCATAATAAGCCTTTCCGACACTATGGAGAGGGGAAAGTGATGTGCTTAATACCTCTGACCTGCACCACCTTGTTCAGATTCTCTGATGTTATGTGAGTAAAAAGGCTCAGCTCCCCAAGCTCCACTGATACCGTGTGTGTGTGTGTGTGTGTGTGTGTGTGTGTGTGTGTGTGTATAGGGGGAGGTGAAATTTTGTAGATACTACCTTGTTAAGTTTCGCCATTACTGTGTAGGAGTGGAGGATCACAGCACCGCCTGCTTCTGACAGGGTGAGTGAAGCAAGATCAGCCACCTACTGGGTCCTACAGAGTCCACCAGTCAGGGAAATTGGAACATCACTTGGTTGGAAGATCAACTCCCCACTTGGCTCACTGAAACCTCAGGGGAGGTGATGCAGTTTTTCTATTGGTGTTGGCTGGAATTAGGCCGGTGTTGCCAAAAAGATTTTATGTTGTTAGGGTGGTTGGCAGGGGAAGACAGATTTTTCTTGGAATTGTCTTTGTCTATGCCTCTTTGATGGTTTAATGTTGGAGACTACTGCAAAACCCTGTCTGGGATACATGGGAGCCATTAAGAAAATCCAGCAAGGTCCTATCAGAAGTTCAACACGAAAAGTCTCAAGCTTGCCTAGGTGGTCCACTTTCTTCCTTATACCTGTCAGAGTGTTCTTATGCTTGTTGTGCTGTTTACACTGTAAAAACTAAAGGTTTTTTAGTAAGAAAAGGGAGGACCTGAGAGGAATGGGGCTCCTTCAACCTTGACAGACTGGAAGTCTCCAATGTCATTGTTTTACTGTCTAATTCTACATTATTTTCATTTTTCTGCCTGCATCTAATACCCCCAGTCCTATTCTCTAGCCTTCCATTGACATGCACATGCATCAACAGGCAGCTTGACATACTTTCAATGTATGCTGTTCAAATATTCTGCAAATATATTTTCATATTGATGGATACCTATGAAAATATATAATTTTATTCTGTATGGGTTTATGTGTGTTTAAATTTACATTAATATGTAAAAAATTACATAAGTGTGTTATGAATCTCATTTGGCTTTTATTTTATTCATTGACAATTAATTTTGGAAATGTATCCCAAATTATACACATGGATATAGTAAAATTCTTTTATTGTTGTATAACAATTGCACTTGGGAAAAAATGTCGTATTTATACATTTAAAAAATTGATACTTAATATATCTCTGATTTTTTTCTGATATGAATAATGCTGCAGCAAATATCCTTATAAATATTCTCTTGAATATTATTCTGAGTATGCCTCTAGATACAGAAATGGAATTGCTGGGCCACGGGGCATTGCACATTTGCAATTTTATAAGATACCGCTAAATTTTCTTCAAAGCAATACCAATTTACACTCTGGTCATGTGCTATTGCCAGACTTAGTTTGGGCTTAATTTTAATAATCTGATGGATGTGTCCCTTTTAAATTTGCACTTTTCTGATTCTAGTGGTTAAGCAACTTTTATCCACAAATCATTAAGTATTGTCTGTGTAATCCCTTTTTATATAAACTGTCCATTTTCCATTCGATGTGAGAGAGCTTTTAATGTGTGCTAGTTTGCATATTTTTTTTACAATAATATAATCTGGATACATGAATATACTACATTTTCTCTCAGCCTGTCATTTGTTTTATATATTTATTTATATATATATATATTTTTTTGCAGTACGCAGGCCTCTCACTGTTGTGGCCTCTCCTGTTGCGGAGCACAGGCTCCGGACGCGCAGGCTCAGAGGCCACGGCTCACGGGCCCAGCCGCTCCGTGGCATGTGGAATCTTCCCGGACCGGGGCACGAACCCGTGTCCCCTGCATCAGCAGGCGGGCTCCCAACCACTGCGCCACCAGGGAAGCCCTATATTTTCTTCTTTAATTTTCTTTCTCTTTTCTTTAAAGGTTTTTATTGAAGTGCAACATACTACATACTTATTGTGAGGTGTGCATATCTTAAGTGTACTGCTCCATGAAACTTTGCCCATCTGTGTGACCAACTCACAGATCAAGATACAGAAACCAGCTAGCACTCCAGATACCTCTTAAGTGGCCCATCCTAGTCATCACCTCCACAAAGTAACCACTATTCTTTTTGAAGCATAGTTTAGTTTTACCTGTTTTTGAACATTTTATAATGTAAGTTATACAGCATGCACTCTTTTTTTCTAATCAGTCAGAATTTGTCATTTTTTAAAAAAGTCTTTATTGAAGTTGTTACAATATTGCTTCTTTTTTTAATGTTTTGGTTTTTTGGCCATGAGGCATGTGAAATCTTAATTCCCCGCCCAGGGATTGAACATGCACACCCTGCACTGGAAGGCGAAGACTTTTTTTTTTAATTAACTAATTTATTTAGGCTGCACTGGGTCTTAGCTGCGGCACGTGGGATCTGATTTTTTTTTTAGTTGTGGCATGCATGCAGGATCCAGTTCCCTGACCAGGGATTCACCTGGGCCCCGTGCACTGGGAGAGCAGAGTCTTACCTACTGGACCACGAGGGAAGTTCCTGGAAGGTGAAGTTTTAACCACTGGACTGCCAGGGAAGTGCCTGGCATGGACTTTTTTGTGTCATTTGTTTCACTCTTTTTCTTTGATATTCACACGTTTACTCATCGAGTAAGTTCATTATTTTTCCACTGTCATATAGTCTTTATGTTTGAATATATTACAATAATTATTCATATTACTATTAATTCATATTTTGTTTAGTTTTGGTAAGTTTTAATATTGTTGCTATAAATTTTCTTAGACATATTTTTCCAAAGTGGTTTTACCACACACTCCAGTATCAGTATATTAGACGTGTGTATGTGTGTGTTTCAAGTGTTCTAAGTTTTTTTTCCTATAATTTTGTTGCATTTGATTTACTGACATTTTGCTTAGGATATCTGCACCTACATTCATGAGGGAGATTGCCCTTTAAATATATTCTTTTTTTTTTAATATATTTATTTAGGCTGCGTTGGGTCTTCGTTGCTGCTCGCAGGCTTTTTGTAGTTGTGGCGAGCGGTGGCCACTCTTTGTTGTGGTTCGCAGGCTTCTCATTGTGGTGGCTTCTCTTGTTGCAGAGCACGGGCTCTAGGTGCACAGGCTTCAGTAGTTGAGGCTCATGGGCTTTAGAGCACAGGCTCAGTAGTTGTGGCGCACGGCCTAGTTGCTCCACGGCATGTGGGATCTTCCCAGCCCAGGGCTCGAACCCATGTCCCCTGCATTGGTAGGCGGATTCTTAACCACTGTGCCACCAGGGATGCCCTAAGTATATTCTTTAGCACTTTTCTTACCTAATTTTGATGTCAAGATAATAATTTCATGAAGTAAATATTTTATTGATCCTCTTTCATCTATTTCTATCCCTTTAATTGGAAGACTTAACCCATAAAATATGTGGGGACAAGTTAATATTTTGAGTTATATTGTTGAGTAATTTTAAATATTGATTCAATTTATTTAATGAGTAAGTGATATATTTCTCTTTCCCCATAGTTTTTCTAGACAATTGTCTATTCCACTGAAGGTTTAAAAATTTATGGTATGACTCTCAGGGAAAAAAATCTAAAATTGGGATATGATAAAAATCTTTAAATAAATGAATGTTTCTAGAAGGGAAGAGCATTTGTTTGCTTAGGATGGAAATGTGATTTTGCATTATTCATAGACTGATATTGAAGTTTATTAATGGAGATTTGAGTTTATAATTGTCATTTGCCAATACCATTCCTAAAACATATGGCATACGAGCACTCTTGTGATTTATAGAGTTTGAGTGTTTTGTTTCCTCAGGCTAAATATAAATTGATATTTGATCAAAATGTATCTGGGGTTGCAATTAGATCTGTGTGGAAAATTAGAGAATTATGCAGATATAAATAAGAGCATTTCAATCTGAATGAAATTATAAAAGCAGTTTTGCATTGATAAACCACAATAATTTCCATTGGTTGACATGCTATCGTCATCTCTCACTGGGCTGCTGTCCCCGAAAGGCATTCTTAGGAAAACTAAGGAATGGTTACTTCCTGAACAGACACACACAAAATGCAGAGAGAAAAATCAATAATCTAAGACACTATTTAAGAAAAAAATAAGGTTATTGTGATAAATAATAGTTAAAAACCTGCCTATAAAATAAATATTGAATAAGGAGAAAAGGAGAAAAAGTAGAAGGGAGGAAAAATGCTCAACCAAAGGGAAAAAAAACCTAGCTTATCTGTAACATTTGTGTCTTTTTCTTCTCATTTGTAAAATAATGAAGTTGTTATAGAAGATATTATTAAGTTGTGAAATTAAGTCAGTAAAATATTTTCCATGGATTTTCCATGGATTTCTATCTACAAAAGATAGAAATTTCTTATTTGTCAATCCCTAGCCTCTAAAATGCTATGAGACATTGTCTATGGTCTCTGAGATCAAAATAGAAAAATGTAACATTTGAAATAAAAGCTTACTGAGTACAAAATAAATGATGTTTACATTACGTTCTGTGACTCTAGGAAGTGATAATAAGTCCAAAATACTTAAGATGAAAATATTTTTCGGTTTTCTACATGACCTTGTACAGATTTCTGCTTTTGTAGATGAAATAAATGAGTTTCAATACAGAGAATCTCATGAAATAGTAACTAAGGACACTGAGAAATATAATGTAGAATACTATACAACTTCTGGGCTGCACATAATGACAACTAACTACCTTATATAAAATTCAGACTAACTTATCTGCCACTAATTAGCTCCCTGGTTACTTTAAGGTTTTCATTTTTAACCTGGAAGCAATACCAATTAGAAAACAATCCAGAGCATAGTTTAAAATTGCATAACTCTCACTGATTTTTATGGGTTCCCAATGTCTTTCATTTTTCCTTTCCTGACATTATCTTCCTTGGTTGGATTGTTGAGTGCTCTGTTTCGTGGTGCTGCACACCAGTTAAGCTGTGAATCCAGCCATGGCCACATATAAAAATGAGCAAAGACATCCAGGTCTCTTGGCAAACTGCTGTGATGTTCAAACTAGTGTTAGCTCACTTCCTAATTTATCTCACTCCCATTGATGGCCTCCAAGGTAGGAAAAGGTTTTACTTCCTAAAGTGAAAACACTTCCAGCCAAACTTGGATGGTCTAACCTCTAAGCAATTGTACCCCTGTATTCCTTAAGAAGCACTTTGAGTCTTTCATTGACAATCTTTAACAACAAACAAATGAACAGTCAATGAAACACTTTCCATGGATTTCCATTGTTACAAAAGATAGATATTTTTTATTTGTAGGCTCTAAAACATTATGAGATATTTTCTATGGTCTCTAAGATCAAAATAGAAAATGTAACATTTTGAAATAGAAGCTGAGTACCAAAATAGATGATATTTACTACACAGTCACCAAGTGATATTTCTTTTCAAATGATGAAAATCTTTACCTATGAGCAAACGAGGTGAGAAACTAGCTTAGACATTAAACTTACATCTGTACAAAAAGAGAAACATTAATTACGTTGACCATTACAAATGTTATAGATGTTTATGCACTTTATTAAACACTCAAAATTTTAATCAGTTTCAAAGCACTGTCTTGTCTCCAGAGAGCTACCTGCTTGTGGTGTGGGCATTCTGAATATTCTGGGAAAGTATTCGTATGTATGTGTATATGTATATTACACATACTGCATTTCCTATTAATTTCAGCAGATTAAAACATTCAAGCAAAGAACTGCAAATACACTCTTATAATCATTTAAATAACTAATGATTCGGTTACAAAATAACTTTAAGGCAGAGATACATTATCTCACATGAAATTAAAATCTCCTCTTCTAAAAATTCATTAAATTATCTTAAAGGATAATTTAATATCTGAAGAGCATAATGAAAGGGTTTTTCTTTCATTTAAAATGTTAGTTGACTTGGCATAGGATATTTAGAAATAATCTCCCTGCATAAAAACTCTACTGTTGACCTTAAGCAGTCAGCTTGAATAAGTTAGTTCATTTCACATAATTTGTTAATATAAAATATTTTTCAATGTGCTAGATGCTAGAAATACAAAGACAAATAAAAAGCATGTTCCCTGTCCTCAATGAGTTTGCGATCACATAAGGATGTAATACAAATTTAGGGATTTGTAGGTACAATGTAGTAAATGCAATTCTAAAGATATGCCAAAAGGCACTGTGCTGTAACTCATGCTTTCATTTCCTTACTAAAAATAAAGGTAAACATTTTTCACAGCAGTTTAGACGGTTTTGCAGAAGCCGACACTGGATATTACATGTGGGAAAATATCTTTTAAGAGAAACAAAAGATGCTATTTGCTTTAATTATTATAAAACCACACCTATAAATCTAGATTAGACCAATTCTTTAATCAGATCCTGTAATTACATAGATTGGGCCCAAGTTTATGCCCACTGTTCTGCCTCATGAACTACAAATCAAACTTCTCTGGCACTTGCAATGGAATTGAAAAAAATGCAGTAATAAAAGTACATAAAACTTTTTATTTCAGAAGAACTAAAGGTGCCTCTCATTCTCATGGTGTCCTTTGTAGGAAAGGACTAAGTGTTTTCTTAAAGGTTTATTATGTGTATTACTGATATTGTTGTTGAAATTACCGTTAACGTTTTAAAATTTGATTTCCAATCTAGGTGTAGTCACATCCTTAACATTTTGTATGCTTCTCTTTACTTGGCCAGTAAAAAGAGCAAAACATTTTTACTGATTCTATATATTGTTAAAATGCTTTAAGCATGCAAAAGTTAAATGTTAATATTGTTAAGTTTAAAAAATTTTAAACATTTTCATAAAAAAATAATTAAAAACATGAAATTTGAATGAATTATATTGTTAAATTGTATATAAAGGATAAATATATTATGAACAGTGAGTTTCCACCCTCCCCCAGAAAAATAATAATTAATATAATTCATCTTATCAACAGATTGAAAAGAAACAAAATTCAACATGAATTCATTATGTTGAATAAAATCCTCATAGAAAACTAAGAATAAAAAACTGCTAAAGGCAATTTATGGAGAACCTACACCTAATACTCTACTAGACTTCGAATTTTAACAGTCTAAAATGGGAAAAGCAACTAAATACATTTCCCTCAGAATTAGGACAAAGGCAAGGATGTTCTCTCTCACTACTTCCATTTAATATTGTGATAAGAGTTCTAACTATTTCAGTACAGAATGAAATTATATACATAGAAGAAAAGAGAGAGAAACTACCTTTATTTATAGAAGAAATGATCAATTCTGTAGAAAATGATAAGGAATCCTCAAAACAGCTACTGGAAATAATATGAGTTACCCAAAGACACAAGATACAATTTTAATATACAAAACCCATTATTTTTATATAGCTATCAATTAAAAAAATAGAAATGAAATTCAATTTAAAGTAAATACCATTTACAATACTATTTAAACCAAGACCAAAGACCAATGCAATGAAAATCACAAAATATTGCTCAGAGAAATTTAAAAGATCTAAATTAATGGAGACATATCCCATGCTCATTACTCAGAAGATTTGATATGTTTAAAAGGTAATTTCTCCCCAAAATATTCTATAAATTCAATGAAGTTCCAATTAAATTAAATTCACAACAGTTGTTCTTAAAGTGGAAAATAATAACTTGTTTTATATATATATATATATACACACACACACACACACACATACACACATATAAAATAACCAAAGCAATTTTAAAAAGGAAGATAAAGCTGAGTACTTACGTCACCCAATTTCAAACATATTATAAAACTACAGTAATCAGCACAGTGCAATATTGGCAAAAGGATAAGCAAGAAATATATAGATAAATGGAACTGAATACAAAGTCCAGAAATATTTCACTTCTAAGTAGATGCACATGTCAATTCAATGAGCAAGAAAGAATCTTTTCAACAATGGAGGTGGGACACTTGGATTTCCCTATGCAAAGAAACAACAAACACACAACCTCCTACCACAGACAAAAACTAATTCATATAGATCATATACCTGAATTTAAGTGTTAAAACTATAAACCCTTTAAAGGCAACATAGGAGAAAAATCTTAGTGATTTTAGGTTAGGCAAAAACATCCTTGATAGGATACAAATACTGGAATTATAAAAGAAATATTCATAAGGGTCTCATCAAAATTAGCAACTTTTGTTCTAATAAAAAGACTTCTAAGAGATGAAGATGCAAGTCACAGACCTGAAAAAATTTAAAAATATATATCTACTAATGTATTTGTGTTCAAAATATACTAGTCATACTCTTACATCTCAATAGTACTTCAAGCAACCTAATAAAATAGGAAAAAAAAATATGAATAGACACTTCAAAAGAGAAGGTATATGGATGGCAAAGAAGCACATGAAAAATATATAAAATAATTACTTAATAAAGAATATAAAGTTAAAAGGAATAATGACATGCAACCACATACCCATTAGAACTGCAAAAACTGAAAAGACTGACAATGCTAAGTATTGACAAGGATATGGAACAACTGAAGACAGCACACATTGTTGGTATAAAAGCAAGGCAACCTGGCCACTTAGGGAGAAAAAAATCAGTTTCTTACAAAGTTAAACAAAAATATAATGTAATTGTAGTAGTGTAAAACTGCTTAAAAAAAAAAAAACCTCTAAAAATATGAGCAGCATAAAACAATAAAGTAATTTTCAGCTCATTCAGTGACTAATGCTGATGTTTGTAATTCACAGGCAGTCTTCCTTCTGGTCACTCAGGAACTTGGCCTCTTTCCATCCCATGGACCTGCCAATGACCAGAGCCTTTGTGTCCTCCACTGATCTTCTACACCATGCCAGGGGAAGAGAAAGTGGGGCAGACCTTGACATGATAAAGTTGACTTTTGTCTACCCTCATTCCATTCAGCAGACTTGACAACATGACAAGAACTAACTACAAGGGATCCTGGAAATGTAATCTAATTATGAGCCCAGAATTAGAGGAAAAGGATTTCCATTAACCCTTACCAGTGTACACTACTACTGTATATAAAATGTACAAAATCTCAAGACAGAGACATATCAAAGCAACTGTTTGCTATTCTTCCCCTAGGGCATAAATACCACCTAATTAGTTTTTGCATTAGAGAGACTGTAGAAAATAACATAAAGCTATATTTTATATTACAAACAGCAATTTTCACTTCAAGATCACAAGTTATTAGCTACACAACTGGTAGTTAAACATCAATAAATTGCTGTGTTCCCTATGATCAACTGCCAATCTCTAGTAATCATATATATTACTTTTAATTCACAACAGGTTAACTACTAATCCAGCAACAGAATTAAGAATTAGGGAGTAGAAGAATAAGTCCTATTCTGGGGGAGAACAATTCCTATTCTTAAATATAAAAAAGCCACAAAAAGGAAGAACTGTGCATTGTTATCTTCAAAAAAATCAAAATAAGTATAAAAACAATTATGTAATTTTCAAAAAAAATTCTTCTTGATGAAAGAAAAAGCAAATAAAATATATAAATGTAGAATTTTTTAAAATATAGAGGTCACTGTTATCATTTTAAAATGTTAGGAGGAAGTTTTTAATTAAAGTTTTTATTTTGAGATAATTATAAGTTCACATGCAATTGTAAGAAGTAATACAGAGAGATCTCAGATATGCTTTACTCAGTTCCCCCACTGGTAACATCTTACAAAACTATATTACTATATTATATTACAATATCTCAACCAGGGTCCCTCATGTTGCACTTTTATAGTCACACCTACTTCCATCCCTCCCCACACTTTCCCTAGCAACCACTAGTCTGTCCTCCATTTCTAAAATTTTGTCATTTCAAGTATATAAATAAATAACATTTGGCATTAGCTTTTTTCACTCACTATAATTTTGTGTATATAAAAAGACAAAATACTATAGATGGCCAATAGGCACATGAAAATATGCTCAACATAGCTAATTATTAGAGAAATACAAATCACAACTACAATGGGGTACCACCTCACACTGGTCAGAATGGCCATTATTAAAAGTCTACAAATAACAAATGCTGGAGAGGGTGTGGAGAAAAGGGAACCTTTCTTCACTACTGGTATGAATGTAAGCTGGTGCAGCCACTATGGAAAACAGTATGGCAGTTTCTCAGAAAACTAAAGAGACTTGTCATATGATCCAGCAATCCCACTCCTGGGCATATATCCAGACAAAACTCTAATTCAAAAAGATACATGTATCCCTATGTTTACAGCAGGACTACTGACAATAGCCAAGACATGGAAACAACGTAAATGTCCATTGACAGAGGAATGTATAAAGAAGATGTGGTACATATATACAATGGGATACTACTCAGCCATAAAAAAAAAAAAAAGAAAGAATGCCATTTGTAGCAACATGGATGGACAATGTATTATCATACTAAGTGAAGTAAATCAGAAAGAGAAAGACAAATGCCGTATGATATCAATTATATGTGGAACCTAAAATATTACACAAATGAACCTACGTATGAAACAGAAACAGACTCACAGACGTAGAGAACAGACCTGTAGTTGCCAAGCGGGAGGGGGCTGGGGGAGGGATGGAGTGGGAGGTTGGGGTTAGCAGATGCAAATTATTATATATAGAAAGGATAAACAACAAGGTCCTACTGTTGTAGGTCAAGGTTTAGCACAGAGAACTATATTCAATATCCTATGATAAACCATAATGGAAAATAATATTTTTTAAAATGTATATATATGTATAACTGAATCACTTTGTTGTACAAGAGTAATTAATACAACATTGTAAATCAATTCTATGTCAATTAAAAAAGTACAATAAAAAATTTCAAAAGACAAACCAATATAGTAAAATAATAATCCTAAATTGTTTATGCTCAATGATATACTTTAAAAATACCTGAATAATCGACAGAATGAAAGGAGAAATAGACAAATCTACAGTCGTGTTTAAAGCTTTTTCTTTTTTTTTGTGGTACACAGGCCTCTCACTGTTGTGGCCTCTCCCTTTGCGGAGCACAGGCTCCGGACGCGCAGGCTCAGCGGCCATGGCTCACGGGCCCAGCCGCTCCGCGGCATGTCGGATCTTCCTGGACCGGGGCACGAACCCGTGTCCCCTGCATCGGCAGGCGGACTCTCAACCACTGCACCACCAGGGAAGCCCATGTTTAAAGCTTTTTAAACAACTGTTTTAGTTACTGAGATAATGAGAAGATAACAAAAATAATCAGAATATGGGAGATTTGCAGTGAATCTTAACAAATGACATTATTAACATTTTTAGAATGCACATCAAACACTGTAGAATACATATTTTTTTCAAGTGTATGTGGAGCATTCACAAAAATAGACCACATATTGGGCTCCAAAGCAAGTATAAATAATTAGAAAAGATTGAATTCATTCAAATATTCCCTCTAAGTTCACAGGATTTAAAGTCAAAATCAATAATGAAAAGTTAACTAGAAAAATGCCCAAATATGTGGAAATTAAACAACAAACATAAAATAAGGTGAGTGCAAGAAGTAAAAGAGAAATTTTTAAATATTTTGAATTAATATGATAATGAAATAATAGAATTTTGAGATTAAGCTAAAAGAATTAATGAAAGGGAAATTTCCTATAAATACAATAATTAGAAAAAAAGGCAAGTTTAAAATCAAACTAGTTTTTACTCAAGAGGTTAGAAAAATAAGAGCATTATTTTTAGTCTGGAAAGAAGAAAATAATAAAGGAATGAATAGAAATCAGTGAAGTATAATTTCTACTGCTGTCCATGTTACTGCCTTTTCATCATAAAGAACTGGAAAACTGGACACTATATATGAAACAGCAGTTTTTCAGGCATTAAATTCCATCCAGCATAAGACTATAATTCCAAAATAAAATCGAATGAAATGAGGTGATATTTATGATACACTTGGATTTTCTTCTCTGGAAGTAAATTCTAGACAGTAGAATGGGGAGATGAGACCAAGCAGAACATTTTGGTATTGCACAATTGAATAAAACAGATTCAACTTTACAGACCATGAGTCAGCTGGAATTTATAGGGAAGAATATGCGTGAAGAGGGAGTTACTCTGAGAAACACCTCCACATCTCTGCATAAGAATCCCTTTGAATCTGTTACTAAAGAATTATCTGCACATATGTTGGATGAAATGTAGCAGACCAGAAAAAGTATTTCTCAGGAGATGTAAACTGAACAATTCCAAGAGTTTTCCAGGCCTGAAAGGCTACTGAGTTTCAATAAACTATAGAGGAGAGACATCATGAAATATCCAGGCTATACAATAGGGGTTCCAGATAGCTCACTCCTGAGTAGGAGGGCTAGAGTAAAAAGGCTACTTTAAACCTGCCTTAACAAAGCTTAAAAAAAAAATGGTTAAAATTACTGAATTGATCCACAAGTTAATTAGCTTCTTGCAAAAACATATCCAATATTCCTTAAAAGAACACAATAAGATCCAAGCACTCAAAGTTATAATAGCAATGTTCAGCATTTAATCAAAATTACTAGGTATGAAAGGAAGCAGGAATATGTGACCCAGAACCAAGAAAAATCAGCCAACAGAAGCAGATGCACAGAGGATAGAGTTGATGGACTGGCAAACAACAACTCTAAAAGAACTAGTATAAACATGCACCTGGATTTAGAGAAAAACTTAATATACAGTTGACCCTTGAACAACTTGGGGATTAGGAGCACCAACCCTCTAGAGCAACTGAAAAGCCACATATAACTAACTTATAGTCAGGCATCAGTGTATGTAGTTCTTCTGCATCTGTGGTTCTGTATCTGTGGTTCCACATCTGTACATTCAACCAACAACAGATTGTGTAGTATTTACAATTGAAAAAACTCTCAGTGTAAGTGGACCTGTGCAAGTTCAAACCTGTGTTGTTCCAGGGTCAACTGTATTGAAAAGGCACATAGAACATTTTTTAAAATCCTATTACGAATGAAAAACACAATCTCTCAGATGAAAAATGTACTTGATGAAGTTAATGGCAGATTAGACATTGCATAATAAAAGAAGACAGTTGAGCTTGACAATGTATAAGTGGAAAATATCCATATTGAATTACAAAGAGTAAAATGACTGAAAAAAAAAAACAAGTTATCAAGAATCCCATATCAGGTAGTTAAATGTTATGTGTAATTTGAGTCAGAGTGGAGTGTTAGAAAAAATATTTATATATATTATAACAATTTTTATTGTTATATGTTAACAATTTTTACCAAATTTGCTGAAAACAGAAGACCTCAATTCATTGACCACAAAACAGATTAAAACAAAGAAAAACAGACCAAGGTATATCATAATCAAATTGTGTAAAAACAACTGAAAAAACAGCCAAAGAATAAAGAAATAATACATAGAGAAAGAAATATAAGAATATCACAATCTTCTTACAAGAAGCAAAGCAAGTCAGAATATTATGGAACAATATTTTTAAAGTGCTGGAAAAAAGGCCTGTTACTTCAACATCCTATATTGATAGAATATATCCTTCAAAAATAAAGGTGAAATAAAGACATTTGTATTCAAACAAAAGTTTAGAGAAAGAGTTAGTAGTAGATCTGAACTACAAGAAATTAAACAGGAATTTCTTTAAGGAAATAGAAAATAATACCAAGTGGAAATCTGGATCTGCAAAAATAAATGAAGAATGCTGGAAATAATAAATATTTGGATAAATTAAAAGGACTTTTTCTTATTTTCTAAAATTCCATAAAGAAGTATTTACTGTTTAAAGAAAATTAATTTCAATGAAAGTACACTCTAAAGTTTTAACACATGCAGAAAGAAGACATTTGACAAAACAGAACAAAGAATCAGGTGGGGTATGTACAGGTGAAAGATTGTTACATTATACTTGAATTGACATGATGTTACAAGGAAGTAGAAGATAATATTCTGTAACATCAAAAAACCCGAACGAAGTTTTTGGCCAGCCCAAATAAATTAAAGATGCACGTTGAAAACCTTTAGATAGGAGTCTGCAAACTTTCCTTCAAAGGGCTAGACAGTAAGTGCTGTAGGCTTGCAGGCCAATCATTCTCTGTCTTACCCACTCAACTCTGGCAGAGTAGCACAATAGCATCCTTAGACAACTACAGAGACAATATGTAAACTAATGTGTTTGGCTCTGTTCCTTTAAAACTTAATCTGCAAACCACACTGCCATCTCAAGGCCATAGTTACCAACCCCTGCTGTAGAGTAATGACTAAAAATTTCAAACAAAGGTTATAAACAATACGTCAATAGGAGAGATAAATAATAATTGATTATGAACTCAATTCAACTAAAAATTCAACAAAGAAGAAAAAGAGATTAGAGGAGACAAAGAAAACAATAACAAATAGAAGGTTTTAGAGGTTTTCTTCCATGCTTTAAAAAACTAATAGCAAGATTATAACAGTTGATAATTTTAGTACATGTAAATGTCCTAAACACTCAAAAAAACAAAGTAGCGAATACAGCCTAGATAAAGACATGAGACCCAATCATACGTTGTCTACAAGGAGCTCACTTTAAATATAAGATACAGAGATTTTAAAAGTAAAATGATGGAATATGCAGTTCCGTGGAAAAAAAATTCCAGGTCCTGTATTAACTTCAGATAAAATGGTCTTTAAACAAGTAGTATTGCCAGGGCTATAAATGGATATTTCCTAATAATAAAGGCTCAGTTCATCTTGAACACAAAACTATTCTAAATATGTATGTATGGACATCATAACTAAACTTTAAAACATCTGAAACAAGAATTGAAGGAAAAATTGAAAAATCCAAAATTAGATGTGAACATTTCAATACTCTTCCTAGTATTTGACAGTATAGCTAAAGTGAAGCTTATCAAGCTTATAGAAGATTTGAACAATACTACTAATAATTGACATTTATAGGGCACTCCACCCAATAACATCAGAATATTCTTTTCAGATGCATATAAAACATTCACACACAAAAAAGACCACACTCTGGGCAATAACACATCTTCATAAATACAAGAAGATTTAAATCACAAACAGTAAGTTTTCCAATTCATAGGTAAATAAAAATCAGTAAGATAAAAGAATCTGAAAAATCCTGACATATTTGGAGATTATACAATGCACAATTTTCCAGTTGTCAGATAAGTAATGGGGATGTAATGTACAATGTTGATTAATGTAAACAACACTGCTCTGTGTTAAGACAGGAAATCACAGAGTTCTCATCACAAGAAAAAATTTTTTTTCTCTTTCTTTTCTTTTGTATTTATATGAGATGATGGATGTTCACTAAACTCACTGGTGTAATCAGTTTGTGATGTATGTAAGTCAAATCTTTATGCTGTAAATCTTAAACATATACAGTGCTCTATGTCAATTATAGTTCAGTAAAACTGGAAGAAAAAAAAAGAATGCACTCTAAATAGTCCATTGTCAAATAACAAGATACAAGTGGAATTAGAAAATAATTTGAAAATTGGACAATAACACAACATATCAAAATCATGAGATACAGCTAGAGCAGAGCTTAGAGGAAATTTTGCAACTTTAAATGTTTGTATTTGACTAGAGTAAAAAGGTCTAAAAATCAATAATTTGTTTCCACCACGAGGAAGTGAATGAAAAAAAATAGTGTATATCAAATGCAAAGTAAGTAGAAGGAAGAAAATGATAGAAATAAGAGAAGAATGTAATCGAATAGGAAATGGACACAGAGAAAATCAATGAATCCAAAAGATTTTTCTTTCCTAAAGATCTGTAAGATTGATGAACTCCTGATCATGAACAAAGAAAGAAATGACAATCCTCCCAATATCAGGAATGAAAGAAGGGATATGTCTGTAGATGTTACAGATATTAAATGTATATTAAGAAAGTATTTTAGGAGATCGGGGAAGATAGTGGAAGAGTAAAACGCGGAGATCACCTTGCTCCCCACAGATACACCAGAAATACATCTACATGTGGAAAAACTCCTATAGAACACCTACTGAACGCTGGCAGAAGACATCAGAACTCCCAAAAGGCAAGAAACTCCCCACGTACCAGGGTAGGGCAAAAGAAAAAAGAAAAAACAGAGACAAAAGAATAGGGACGGGACCCGCACCAGTGGGAGGGAGCTGTGAAGGAGGAAAGGTTTCCACACACTAGGAAGCCCCTTTGTGGGCGGGTGGAGGGGGGAAGCTTCAGAGCGGCGGTGGAGAGCACAGCAACAGGGGTCCGAAGGGCAAAGCCGAGAGATTCCCGCATAGAGGATTGGTGTGGACCGGCACTCATCAGCCCGAGAGGCTTGTTTGCTCACCCGCCGGGGCGGGCGGGGCTGAGAGCTGAGGCTTGGGCTTCGGTCGGAGCGCAGGGAGAGGACTGGGGTTGGCGGTGCAAACACAGCCTGAAGGGGGTTAGTGCACCACGGCTAGCCAGGAGGGAGTCCGGGGAAAAGCCTGGGCCTGCCGAAGAGGCAAGAGACTTTTTTCTTCCCTCTTTGTTTCCTGGTGTGCGAGGAGAGGGGGTTAACAGCGCTGCTTAAAGGAGCTCCAGAGACAGGCACGAGCCGCGGCTAACAGAGCGGACCCCAGATACGGGCATGAGACGCTAAGGCTGCCGCTGCTGCCACCAAGAAGCCTGTGTGCGAGCACAGGTCACTCTCCACACCTCCCTTCCGGGGAGCCTGTACAGCCAGCCACTGCCGCGGTCCCGGGATCCAGGGACAACTTCCCCAAGAGAACACACGGCGCGCCTCAGGCTGGTGCAACGTCACACTGGCCTCTGCCGCTGCAGGCTCGCCCCGCGTCCACACCCCTCCCTCCCCCCGGCCTGAGTGAGCCAGAGCCCCCGAAGCAGCTTCTCCTTTAACCCCGTCCTGTCTGAGCGAAGAACAGATGCCCTCCGGCGACCTACATGCAGAGGCGGGGCCAAATCCAAAGGTGATCCCCGGGAGCTGTGCGAACAAAGAAGAGAAAGGGGAATCTCTCCCAGCAGCCTCAAAAGCAGCGGATTAAAGCTCCACAATCAACTTGATGTACCCTCCATCCGTGGAATATATGAATAGACAACAAATCATCCCAAATTGAGGAGGTGGACTTTGAGAGCAAGGTTTATTATTTTTTTCACCTTTTCCTCTTTTTGTGAGTGTGTATGCTTCTGTGTGAGATTTTGTCTGTACAGCTTTGCTTTCACCATTTGTCCTAGGGTTCTATCCGTCCAATTTTATTTTTTAAAAAAATTTATTTGCTTAATAATTATTTTTTATTTTAATAACTTTATTTTATTTTATCTTACTTTATTTTATCCTCTTTCTTTCTTTCATTCTTTCTTTCTAATTTTTCTCCCTTTTATTCTGAGCCGTGTGGATGAAAGGCTCTAGGTGCTGCAGCCAGGAGTCAGAGCTGTGCCTCTGAGGTAGGAGAACCAACTTCAGGACACTGGTCCACAACAGACCTCCCAGCTCCACATAATATCAAATGGTGAAAATCTCCCAGAGATCTACATCTCAACAGCAGCACCCAGCTTCACTCAATGACCAGCAAGCTACAGTGCTGGACACCCTATGCCAAACAACTAGCAAGACAGGAACACAACCCCACCCATTAGCAGAGAGGCTGCCTAAAATTATAATAAGTCCACAGACACCCCAAAACACACCACCAGACGTGGACCTGCCCACCAAAAAGACAAGATCCAGCTTCATCCATCAGAACACAAGCATCATCCCCTCCACCAGGAAGCCTACACAACCCACTGAACCAACCTTAGCCACTGGGGACAGACACCAAAAACAATAGGAACTATAAACCTGCAGCCTTCCAAAAGGCAGACCCCAAACACAGTAAGATAAGCAAAATGAGAAGACAGAAAAACACACAGCAGATGATAGAGCAAGATAAAAACCCACCAGACCTAACTAATGAAGAGGAAACAGGCAGTCTACCTGAAAAAGAATTCAGAATAATGATAGTAAAGATGATCCAAAATCTTGGAAATAGAATACAGAAAATGCAAGAATCATTTAACAAGGACCTAGAAGAAATAAAGATGAAACAAGCAACGATGAACAACACAATAAATGAAATTAAAAATACCCTAGATGGGATCAATAGCAGAATAACCAAGGCAGAAGAACGGATAAGTGATCTGGAAGATAAAGTAGTAGAAATAACTACTGCAGAGCAGAATAAAGAAAAAAGAATGAAAAGAAACGAGGACAGTCTCAGAAAACTCTGGACAACATTAAACGCACAAACATTCGAATTATAGGGGTTCCAGAAGAAGAATAGAAAAAGAAAGAGACTGAGAAAATATTTGAGAGATTATAGTTGAAAACTTCCCTAATATGGGAAAGGAAATAGTTAATCAAGTCCAGGAAGCACAGAGAGTCCCACACAGGATACATCCAAGGAGAAACACGCCAAGACACATATTAATCAAACTGTCAAAAATTAAATACAAAGAAAATATATTAAAAGCAGCAAGGGAAAAACAACAAATAACACACAAGGGAATCCCCATAAGGTTAACAGCTGATCTTTCAGCAGAATCTCTGCAAGCCAGAAGGGACTGGCAGGACATATTTAAAGTGATGAAGGGAAAAACATACAACAAAGATTACTCTACCTAGCAAGGATCTCATTCAGACTTGATGGAGAATTTAAAACCTTTAGAGACAAGCAAAAGCTGAGAGCGTTCAGCACCACCAAACCAGCTATACAACAAATGCTAAAGGCAAGAAACACAAGAGAAGGAAAAGACATACAATAACAAACTCTAAACAATTAAGAAAATAGAAATAGGAACATACATATCGATAATTACCTTAAATGTAAATGGATTAAATGCTCCCACCAAAAGACACAGACTGGCTGAATGGATAAAAAACAAGACCCGTATATATGATGTCTACAAGAGACTCACTTCAGACCTAGAGACACATACAGACTGAAAGTAAGGGGATGGAAATAGATATTCCATGCAAATGGAAAGCAAAAGAAAGCTGGAGTAGCAATTCTCATATCAGACAAAATAGACTTTAAAATAAAGACTATTACAAGAGACAAAGAAGGACACTACATAATAATCAAGGGATCAATCCAAGAAGATATAACAATTGTAAATATTTATGCACCCAACATAGGAGCCCCTCAATACATAAGGCAAATACTAACAGCCATAAAAGGGGAAATCAACAGTAACACATTCATAGTAGGGGACTTTAACACCCCACTTTCACCAATGGACAGATCATCCAAAATGAAAATAAATAAGGAAACACAAGCTTTAAATGATACATTAAACAAGATGGACTTAATTGATATTTATAGTACATTCCATCCAAAAACAACAGAATACACACTTTTCTCAAGTGCTCATGGAATACTCTCCAGGATAGATCATATCTTGGGTCACAAATCAAGCCTTGGTAAATTTAATAAAATTGAAATTGTATCAAGTATCTTTAACAAACCCTACGCTAGGAGACTACATATCAATTACAGGAAAAGTCTGTAAAAAATACAAACACATGGAGGCTAAACAATACACTACTGAATAACGAAGTGACCACTGAAGAAATCAAAGAGGAAATCAAAAAATGCCTAGATACAAATGACAATGGAGACACGATGACCCAAAACCTATGGGATGCAGCAAAAGCACTTCTAAGAGGGAAGTTTACAGCAATACAATCCTACCTTAAGAAAGAGGAAACACCTCGAATAAAAAAACCTAACCTTGCACCTAAAGGAATTAGAGAAAGAAGAACAAAAAAACCCCAAAATTAGCAGAAGAAAAGAAATCATAAAGATCAGATCAGAAATAAATGAAAAAGAAATGAAGGGAATGATAGCAAAGATCAATAAAACTAAAAGCTGGTTCTTTAAGAAGATAGACAAAATTGATAAACCATTAGCCAGACTCATCAAGAAAAAAGGGGAGAAGACTCAAATCCATAGAATTGGAAATGAAAAAGGAGAAGTAACAGATGACACTGCAGAAATACAAAAAGATCATGAGAGATTACTACAAGCAACTCTATGCCAATAAAATGGACAACCTGGAAGAAATGGACACATTCTTAGAAAAGCACAACCTGCCAAGACTGAATCAGGAAGAAATAGAAAATATGAACAGACCAATCACAAGCACTGAAATTGAAACTGTGATTAAAAATCTTCCAACAAACAAAAGCCCAGGACCAGATGGCTTCACAGGCGAATTCTATCAAACATTTAGAGAAGAGCTATCACCTATCCTTCTCAAACTCTTCCAAAATATAGCAGAGGAGGAATACTCCCAAACTCATTCTACGAGGCCACCATCACATTGATACCAAAACAAGAGAAGGATGTCACAAAGAAAGAAAACTACAGGCAAAAAACCTCAACAAAATACTAGCAAACAGCAAACTAGCAAACAGAATCCAACAGCACCTTAAAAGGATCACACACCATGATCAAGTGGGGTTTATCCCAGGAATGCAAGGATTCTTCAGTATACGCAAATCAATCAATGTGATACACCATATTAATAAACTGAAGGAGAAAAACCATATGATCATCTCAATAGATGCAGAGAAAGCTTTTGACAAAATTCAACACCCATTTATGATAAAAACCCTGCAGAAAGTAGGCATAGAGGAAACTTTCCTCAACATAATAAAGGCCATATATGACAAACCCACAGCCAACATCGCCCTCAATGGTGAAAAACTGAAAGCATTTCCACTAAGATCAGGAACAAGACAAGGTTGCCCTCTCTCACCATTCTTACTGAATATAGTTTTGGAAGTTTTAGCCACAGCAATCAGAGAGGAAAAGGAAATAAAAGGAATCCAAATTGGAAAAGAAGAAGTAAAGCTGTCACTGTTTGCAGATGACATGATACCATACATAGAGAATCCTAAAGATGCCACTAGAAAACTACAAGAGCTAATCAATGAATTTGGTAAAGTTGCAGGATACAAAATTAATGCACAGAAATCTCTGGCATTCGTATACACTAATGATGAAAAATCTGGAAGTGAAATCAAGAAAACACTCCCATTTACCATTGCAACAAAAAGAATAAAATATCTAGGAATAAACCTACCTAAGGAGACAAAAGACCTGTATGCAGTAAATTATAAGACACTGATGAAAGAAATTAAAGATGATACAAATAGATGGAGAGATATACCATGTTCTTGGATTGGAAGAATCAACATTGTGAAAATGACTCTATTACCCAAAGCAATCTACCCAATGCAATCCCTATCAAACTACCACTGGCATTTTTCACAGAACTAGAACAAAAAATTTCACAATTTGTATGGAAACACAAAAGACCCCAAATAGCCAATGCAATCTTGAGAACGAAAAATGGACCAGGGGGAATCAGGCTTTCTGACTTCAGACTCAACTACAAAGCTACAGTAATCAAGACAGTATGGTAGTGGCACAAAAACAGATAGATCAATGGAACAGGATAGAAAGCCCAGAGATAAACCCACACACATATGGTCACCTTATCTTTGACAAAGGAGGCAGGAATGTACAGTGGAGCAAGGACAGCCTCTTCAATAAGTGTTGCTGGGAAAACTGGACAGGTACATGTAAAAGTATGAGATGAGATCACTCCCTAACACCATACACAAAAATAAGCTCCAAACGGATTAAAGACCTAAATGTAAGGCCAGAAACTATCAAACTCTTAGAGGAAAACATAGGCAGAACACTCTAGGACATAAATCACAGCAAGATCCTTTTTGACCCACCTCCTAGAGAAATGGAAATAAAAACAAAAATAAACAAATGGGACCTAATGAAACTTCAAAGCTATTGCACAGCAAAGGAAACCATAAACAAGACCAAAAGACAACCCTCAGAATGGGAGAAAATATTTGCAAATGAAGCAACTGACAAAGGATTAATTTCCAAAACTTACAAGCAGCTCATGCAGCTCAATAACAAAAAAGCAAAAACCCAATCCAAAAATGGGCAGAAGACCTAAATACACATTTCTCCAAAGAAGATATACAGACTGGCAACAAACTCATGAAAGAATGCTCAACATCATTAATCATTAGAGAAATACAAATCAAAACCACAATGAGAAGTCATCTCACACCAGTCAGAATGGCTGTCATCCAAAAATCTAGAAACAATAAACGTTAGAGAGGGTGTGGAGAAAAGGGAACCCTCTTGCACTGCTGGTGGGAATGTGAATTGGTACAGCCACTATGAAGAACAGTATGGAGGTTCCTTAGAAAAGTACAAGTAGAACTACCATACGACCCAGCAATCCCACTACTGGGCATATACCCTGAGAAAACCATAATTCAAAAAGAGTCATGTACCAAAATGTTCATTGCAGCTCTATTTACAATAGCCAGGAGATGGCAACAACCTAAGTGTCCATCATCGGATGAATGGATAAAGAAGATGTGGCACATATATACAATGGAATATTACTCAGCCATAAAAAGAAACGAAATTGAGCTATTTGTAATGAGGTGGATGGAACTAGAGTCTGTTATACAGAGTGAAGTAAGTCAGAAAGAGAAAGACAAATACTGCATGCTAACACATATATATGGAATTTAAGAAAAAAAAAATGTCATGAAGAGCCTAGGGGTAAGACAGGAATAAAGACACAGACCTACTACAGAATGGACTTGAGGATATGAGATTGGGAAGGGGAAGCTGTGACAATGTGAGAGAGTGGCATGGACATATATCCACTACTAAACGTAAAATAGATAGCTAGTGGGAAGCAGCTGCATAGCACATGGAGATCAGTTCGGTGCTCTGTGACCACCTAGAGGGGTGGGACAGGGAGGGTGGGAGGGAGGGAGATGCAAGAGGGAAGAGATATGGGAACATATGTATATGTATAACTGATTCACTTTGTTATAAAGCAGAAACTAACACACCATTGTAAAGCAATTATATTCCAATAAAGAGGTTAAAAAATACTGTAAACATTTTAAGGTAATTAATTTTGATAAATTAGGTTAAATGAACTAATTTATTGGAAGACAGAATTATGAAAACTGATAAGGTGAAATAGAAATAAAGAATATAAATAGCTTTATATAAATTGAAGAAAGTTAATTAATAATTAAATCCTTCCCCAGAGTAAACACAAGGACCAGATGGTTTCACCGGTGAATTCTTTTAACTATTTACATAACACATTGTACCAAATATAAACAAATTCTTTTAGAAAGCAGAGGAAGAGGAAATGGTTTGCAAATCATTTTATGAGGTCAACATTAACCTGCTATCAAAAATAAAGACATTATTAATACAGATCAATGGCAGCTATGAATAGAGACACCTCCTTAAAATATTTTAGCAAATTTAATTCAACATATATTCAGATGATATTATATTGAGATCAAGGTGGCTTATTCCCAGAAATGAAAGTTTAACATTGGACATCCAGAATGACTGGCATTCACCATATTTACAAAATAAGGGAGAAAATCAAAACCAACAGACATGTGGAGGAAAAAATTTAAGAAATTCAAAGTTCATTTCAGATGAAAACTATGAGAAAATTACGAATATAAAAACATTTCTTGGGCTTCCCTGGTGGCGCAGTGGTTGAGAGTCCGCCTGCCGATGCAGGGGTCATGGGTTCATGTCCCGGTCTGCCAAGATCCCACATTCCGTGGAACGGCTGGGCCCGTGAGCCATGGCCGCTGAGCCTGCGCGTCCAGAGCCTGTGCTCTACAACGGGAGAGGCTACAACAGTGAGAGGCCCTCGTACCAAAGAAAAGAAAAAAAAAAAAAAAATTTCTTTAGGCTTATAAAAGTCTCCTACAAAACACTACAACTAATACCATATTTTATGATGAAATATTGAAAACTGTCTCTAAGAAAACTTACAAAAAATGTATGACTACACATATCACTTCTAGTTGCAGAAGACATGATTATGTCCTAATGTCTAAAAGCAGCTACTGTAAGTAATATGTGAATTGAGCAAGGTTGCATGTATAAGGTGATTAGACAAAAATCAGTTATATTTCTATATGCTAGAAATGAACTGAAAAATTAAATTAATAAAACAAAAATTAAATTAATAAAACAAATTAATAAAACAATTTAAATTAAATTAATAAAACAAAAAATTAAATTAATAAAACAATAAAACACCTATAATTGTATCAAAAATAAAATATTTAAGAATAAATTTAATAAAATATGGGCTTCCCTGGTGGTGCAGTGGTTGAGGGTCTGCCTGCTGATGCGGGGGACACGGGTTCGTGCCCCGGTCCGGGAGGATCCCATATGCCATGGAGCAGCTGGGCCCATGGGCCATGGCTGGTCTCTGAGCCTGCGCGTCCGGAGCCTGTGCTCCGTGGCGGGAGAGGCCACAGCGGTGAGAGGCCCACGTACCGCAAAAAAAAAAAAAAAGAATAAATTTAATAAAACATTTGCAAGGACTGTACCTTTTGAGACAGACAAAGGCCTTCTAAAAATCTGAAAGGTGAGCTCTCTAGATCTTCTCTGCTAAACAGTGGGGCTTCATATAATCCTAAAACTATTATCCCACATGCTTTTTGTTTACCAGAGTAAATTTCCATTGATTTGCATAATGCTCTTAAAGTTTTCAAATTAATTACATCAGCATGGACTAAAGAAACAATGTCTATACAAAAGGAAAAGATGACTTTGGAACTTCAAAGTACTCCCCTGCAAACACGTGCTGCGTCTTAAGGGAAAGAAAGAATGACTCAGAAGGCTAGACTAAGAGTCCGGATGCCAGAGTTCAGGGTCCTGAAGAACCACTTCCAGGCATAAGCCCTAATCAAGAAAAGAGTGTCTGGCAAGATTTCAGAATTGTTATGGACCAGTAATTGCTGTTTGCTCCCCACTCCCTCTCCCACACTACTTTTAAATAGAAGTGTCTCTAGTAGTTTCTCTATCCCTGTCCCACCATTTTATGTTGGATAACTTCTACATTTAGTTCCCAAAATGTAAATAAAGAGAACTTGCACTCAAAAGTCTGTGTCTTATGAATCACACGCAATGAACCTCATCTGCACATGGATCTGATGCAGATGATGAGAACCTGAAATTTTACATAATGCCATAAATGACAGGATGAAACTGGGAGCTTTGAGAACTTTTTGTTTTGTTTTGTTTTGCATGTGAGAGGGATGTGAATTGTGGCTAGAGAGCAAACTATTTTCCAAAAATGTTCATTACAACATACTATACATACATATACACATACTTCTTAAAATGTGACATTGAAACTACTTCTTAAGTCATGGTATGTAAGTTACTTCATCTTGAAACAGAGTTCACTTTTATGACTATTTTGATCAATAGAGTACAGTAGATGTGATGTTATATTACTTTAAACATTTAAACCAGGTCATAAAAATGCCATGCACTCTACCTTTTCTTGGGATCTTCACTCATAAACCAGCCAACATGTTGTGAGAAAGCCAAATAGCCAAATAGAAAGACATTTTGAAGGTGCTTTGTCAGACGGCCTCAGAGAGGTCCCCTCTGATAGCCAGCCATTGTCATCAGATATGTGAAGTGATAATCTTTCAACAGATTCCAGCCCTCAGCTGTCATGTCATTTTAACCTTCAGTTTGTCTGTAGGTAATGCTGTGTAGTTAAGAGAACATCTTTCCATGATGAGTTTATCCAAATTTTAGATTCATTACCAAAATAATAACTTTTTTACTTTAAGCCACTAAATTTGGGATAATTTAGTACATAGCAGTTGAACATATGGGCAACAGTTAATAGGAGTGATTCATATCCCTAGTGAATTGAGATGACACACTTATTGTGTTGAACAGCAGATCTGAAAAGTACATTTTTAAATTTCTGACAGATTGCTTCTTAATTTAATTTAAAATGTTTACTGGCTGTTTACCACAGTAGTTCTACACTGCACTTAAAATCACATGGGGCATTTCATAAGCCTTGTCTATGTAATCAGACTGCTCTGTGGCAAACTGATTTTCTATTGCCACAGAATGGAGCATTCCTCTTGTGAGGAAATCATCAAAACAATTTCTGCCTTAAATTTACTGAAAACTACTCACTTATTCACTTAAAAGCAATTTAATGTGCCTTGAATTTTGTAACTGAGTACTGGTATTTATGTCATAATGAGCTATTTTAAATTTAACATCTATCTATCTATCTATCTATCTATCTATCTATCACAATAGGAGAGACTTTGAGTAGATAACAAAAATTCATTCTAGTCTTTTAATTCTAGGCAACTTCCAAAATTCTTGAGAAGTAAGCATTACTGTCATAAGAATAAAAGTATCTTAAATTGACATTTTCCAAAAATAATAAAAAGTATTTGAGGAGGAGAGGTTAGGTGGTAGTATAATTACTTTGCTATTTTGCTGTATAAGGAATTATGCAAGTGCTCAATGAAGTCTTAGATATATAACTTTAAGTATAAATTACATGCAGAATAACATCATTAAGTGAATTATATAAAAATTCATTTATATAAAATTAATAACTTTGTGTATGGCCCATATGGTATTTATTTGAGAGACATTTTATAAATTAGGAAACAAATAGCAGTCATGTTATCCTGTCACAGAAGCCGACTAGCTCTAGGAGACTGATTAGATGCACATAAAATGTAACATGACACAGTTCTATTTACGTTTTTTTTCAGCCTAGTAATCTCTATGTTGCAATTCTAAAATGAGTAAGTTACCTAATATCATAATCTTTTTCATAAATTATTTGTTTTCCTCTTCATAATTTTTCTAATGTAAAATATCAAAGTAAATTAAAATTGGACAAAAGTGTCAGCTATGAGGGAATTTCAGGCTCCGTAATTTTCTTTCCATGATAAACAACTAGAAAATACATTAGACAACAGGAAGTAGACAACTGTAACCCCCCAAGAGAAGGTAAGTAAATTCCATGATCCTATGATCACGGTGGCTTTCTATATGGAAGCAAATTCCTGAATGTGATGGGGGTTGGAAGGTGGGGGTGGGGGTGGGGTGGGTACAACAAGTCCTGATGTTAATGAGGTGAAGAGGCAGAGATGCCATTCAGGAAGCTTAAGGCAGCTGTACAGGGCAGGGTAAAGCAAAGAAAAAAAAAATCCATTGACAGAGACATCTCGAAATCTTCATGGCAATGCTATTTTCTGTTTCTGTGCATACTGGACTCCACAAGCATAGAATAAACCTCCATGAGAGCAAGCAGGGAAAATTAATTACCAAAGTTCTGTAAAATAGTACTGGACAACATTTAAGTTTGTATCAGCCAGAAAGGAGACTCATTATTGAACATGTAGGAGAAACAGAAGCATAAAAATGTGACTTAAATCAGAAGAAAAATGAGTCAATAGAAATAGATTCAGGAATGTCAAAGATGACAGATGAGAAGAGAAATAGAAGATATTTTTTAAATAAAATTTCTATAGTAGAATAATACAATAGAAATTTTAAAATTAGTTAAGTCAATAACATATTAGACAATGCAGTAAAAATGATGACTTGAAGTCTTACAAATAGTACTCTTCTGAGCCAAAATAGAGAGAAAACTGCAAACAAAGGCACAGCACTTCAGTAATACGTGAGACAATATTAAGTGGCAAAATATGCAAGTAATTCTAATATTAGGAGAAAAGGGTGGGATGGACAATACTTAAAGAAATAATGACTAGTAATCTTATGAAAACAATAAACCAACATAATTAAGAAGCTCAACAAACTCCAAGTAAGATAAAAACACAAACAAAAATAAATCAGACTGCCAACTACAAACTGGCACTTTCCATCTACCTCTACAAGAATTAACTCATGAGCTGCTGCAGCTTCTGACCTTCAATACCCCCTGAAAGGAGTTCAAGGTGCGGATCAGGAATGAGGGACTCACTGCTCTCAGAGAAACTGGAAGAACAGGTCTTCAGATAGTTAGATATTTTTAGGAGAAGACTTTATGAGCCCAACTCTTGCATCTCCTAAATCCTTCATGGTGACAGCTGCTCCTTGTGACTAGCAGTAGCCTTCATGAGACTAGCAGCAACCTTCTGTAAAAATGTGTGCTTGATTGCATGTAGTCCCCCTTCACCAGATCACATATATACTGACCTTCCCCTCTACCTCTTTTGAGCAGTTTCTCAGAGCTATCTTAAGTGCTGTCTCCCAGGCTATAGTCCTCATTTTGCTCCCCAATAAAACTTAACTCACAACTCTCACATTATGCTTTTTTTTTTTTTTTCTGCCAACAAGATCACAATACATCATAACAAATTTCCAGGAAAAAAATCCTCTGAAATTAGAATTTTATATTCAATAAAAAAGTCATTCAGAAATGAAATAAGAATAATAACTTTTGTCAGACAAGCAAAGTGAAAGAATCTGTTGCCAGGAAACTTGCATTATAAGAAATGTCAAAAATAGGTCTTCACATGGATCTACATAAAAGCACTAAAACTGGCAAATATGTGGGTAAATATATAAGATATTTTCTGCATTTAAAAAATGTATTTAAAAGAGAATTGACAAAGTAAAAAACAATAGTGCAGTGGGTTTTATAACATATAGGACCAAAATGTACGGCAATAATAGCACAAGGGGCAGGAAGAAGAAAACCAAAAAATAGAGATTAAGGTTTTCATATTTGGTGTGAACTGGTATAATATAATCTAAAGAGAGAGTGTGATAAACTAAAGGTGTGTATTATAAACCCTAGAGAAACTGCTAAAAAATAATAAACCAATAATTATAACATATAGGACAAATCATAAAAATTTTATTTTATTCAAATGAATGCAAAACAAAAGGAAATAAGGAGCACAGAAAAAAAATTAGCAAGCTAATAGATTTAAACCAAATTGATAATTACATTAATGAAAATGATCTAAAAAGTGAAGTAAAAATTAGACATAGTTAGACTGAACAAGAAAGACCCAACTGTATACTATTTACAACCAACTTACTTTCCCACTTTATGTTTGAATTAAAATATATAAGATGAAAGAAGACAAGCAAACGCTAAACATAACAAAGTTGGAGTGGCTGTACACCTATCAGTCAATGTAAATGTCAGAAGAAGTAGTAGTATTAGAATAAAGAAGGACATTTCCTAATGATGTAGGGTAAATTCATTGAGAAGACATAAAAATTCTAAATGTGAATACCCCTAACAATAGGACTTCAAAAAATATAGAGGAAAAACTGACCAACCTACTAAGAAAAATAGGTCAACTGATAGATATGTTTGGATATATCACCATTTATTTCTCAGTAATTGGTGGAACAATTACTGAAAATCAATGAAGTATATAAAAAACTCAAAAAATACTACCAACCAACTTTTCTAACTGCCATATTAGAACACTTCACACAACAACCACAAAATGCACAGAATGTGCTACATTCTTTTCACATACATATGGAAAATTTATCAAGATAGACCATATGTTATGCCATGAAAATATACTCAATACACTTAAAAAAATGGAAATCATTTGGCATAGCTCTCTGATCCCAAGAGAATTAAACTGGAAATCATTAGCAGGAAGATTTCTAGAAAAAAATCATGGATAACTGGAAATGTAAAAACTCATTTCTAAATAGCCCATGTGTCACAGAAGAAATCACAAGGATATTGGAAAATACAAGAACTGAAAGGTAATGAAAACAAAACATATTAAAATTTGTGGGATGCAACCAAAAAAGTGCTTAGAGGGAAATTTGTGGCATCACATTCTTATACTAGAAGAGGAAAAAAGTCTCAAATTGATGATCTAAGTTTTCACTTTAGGAAACTAGAAATAGGAGGGAAAGTTAAATGAAAATAAGTATAAGAAAGGAAAAAAATAGAGACCAGAGAAGAACTCAAAGAAATAGAAAAACAATAGGGAAAATGAATTAATTTGTATGACCCTGGGCATATACCTGGAGAAAAACATAATTGATAAAGATACAGGCACTCAATGTTCATTGCAGCACTATTTACAACAGCCAGGACATGGATGCAACCTAAATGTCCACCAACAGAGGAATGGATACAGAAGATGTGGTACATATATACAATGGAATATTACTCAGCCATAAAAAGGAACGAAATTGGGTCATTTGTAGAGACACGGATGGACCTTGAGACTGTCATACAGAGAGAAATAAGTCAGAAAGAGAAAAAAAATATCATATAATAATTCATATATGTGGAATCTGGAAACACTGGTATAGATGATCTTATAAATATTTACAAAGCAGAAACAGAGATACAGACATAGAGAACAAACGTATGGATACCAAGGGGGTAAGGGGGGATGGGATGAACTGAGAGATTGGTATTGATATATATACACTGTTGATATTATGTACAAAATACATAACTAAAGAGAACCTACTGTACGGCACAGGGAACTCTACTCAATGCTCTGTGGTGATCTAAATGGGAAGGAAATCCAAAAAAGAGGGGATATATATATATATGTATAGCCGATTCACTTTGCTGTACAGTAGAAATTAACACAACATTATAAAGCAACTATACTCTAATAAAAATTAATTTAAAAATTTGTATGAAACTCTAATAACTGGTGGCAGAAAGCTGATCTATTTTTGTCTTGGCCAGTGGATACATGGAATTCACTCTTAAGTGATGAAAATGTTCTATATCTTGATTGTAATGGTAGTTATGTGGGCAAATTCACTGTAAAAATTTTAAAAAAAAGTGTTTTTTTTTTTCTTTTTTGTGGTACACGGGCCTCTCACTGTTGTGGCTTCTCCTGTTGCGGAGCACAGGCTCTGGACGCGCAGGCTCAGTGGCCATGGCTCACGGGCCCAGCCGCTCCGCGGCATGTGGGATCTTCCCAGACTGGGGCACGAACCCACGTCCCCTGCATCAGCAGGCGGACTCTCAACCACTGCGCCACCAGGGAAGCCCAAAAGCGTTGCTTTTTTATTATAAATTATCTCAGTAACGTTTATTAATTTTTAAAAAATCAAAATGTAAATTGAAATATCCAGGTAAGTTATTTTCCTTTTTTTTGGTAATACTTGTGCATTTTCTCTAATTTTGAACTATTTCTGTCTTACGAAAACAAATGGCTGTTACATTAAAATAAATTAAGACCCAGGGCATATTTGGTTCTAAATGATTATGACCTCCATAAAGAAAAGCTAGTGCATAGGAAATAGATGCAAAGTGTTGAAGTACAATTACATTCTGGACGAAATAGAATAAAATATGGATTCAATAAACACTGGTTTAATTATTGATATCAACATCTGCACCGGCCATTCCCCTCTCAGCCAACTCTGTGATTTTCAATGACAGTACCCTGGGAAAGATTCAGCAGAGAACGTATAGATGGTGGTGCTGGACACTATGGAAGAGAGGGAGCTGAATAGTGGGTCTAGGAAATATAGGTCACTGCGTTGGTGAGAGCTCTTATTTGTAGACAGGGATTACACTGTACTGGGTAGAAAGAGATCAGAACATAAAGAGAGAGAGGACTGAAAACAGATTCTAAGCTAAACCTCAGAGAATGTTAAAATCCACCATACAATAGGGATTTCAAAGAAGCTGATTTTTCTACCTCACCCAGGAGGCTGTAGGTAAAAAGCTGCAACTGCACAACAGCTCCGCCTCTGCTACGATCAGGAAGGCACTGACTTAGGAAACCACCGGCAAAACCTAAAAAATTCTGCCCTGGCCATGATCCATGACAAAAGAAAATGGAGGCTGCATGCTGTGCCCTCCTTCTATGTAGTTCAGTTTCAAATTATAGACTTGGCTTTGTGCATCCCGAAACAAATCAGGGACCCTGGCCACAAGAGCATCATCAGAAATCCTAATTGCAGGCTTTAGCTTTGAGAATTTGGAACTGAATAAGAAAGCCAAAAAGTGCTTGAACTCACTGTTTAGTGAAGCAGTTCAAAGACCCTGGGTCATCACCAAAGATCACAATTGTTACAAAAGTTTGCAACAATTTTAGGGTCCATATTTATATTTGCTAGGTTAGGGCAGACTGCATTAGCACATCAACTAAGATATGTAGTTGTTGCAAACAATGGAAGTTTAGATTAGGTAACAGACACAGAAAGCTAAATTAGCAACAAATGTTAAGGTCTATGTGAACTTTAGTTCTGGTATAAATCTTGTTAGGGAGGAAGACATTTTCCTCTACCCTTCTAGGGTCTCCTGACTGGACTAAGAATTAAATTGACATGAGAAATTTAACAGGAGAAAATTAACAGGAGAAAACCAAATGAAAGTTTAATAACATGTATACATAGAAGAGACCCAAGAAAACTGAGTAAATCACCAAAATGGTAGAAACCCTCGCCTTAAGTACCATCCTCAGTGAAAGACAAAGAGGATGTTAGGGGTGGGGAGAGTCAGTTATAGAAGGTTACCAAGAAAAGCACAATAAACTAGGGTAAGGTTGTAAACAGATTTCAGTCATTGACTTCACTGATAACAGTTTGTAGAAATTTGGTCATCTTTTTAGTACACAAGGAATGCACACTTACTAATGGAAAGTTCCCTTACAAATGTAAATGTTTACTATGAAAGGGTAACTCCTACTTGGTTTTCAGAGTTTTTCCCCTGTCTGCTGTTTCTTAGAAAATAACCAGTTTAAAATAATTAATATGCCAAAGAGACATATTTTGGGGTGGCAAATTCTGCTCCCCTCTACTCTAAACATGTTGGTCTACAAACAATAGCTCAATATAATAGTAGGTTCTTTTCTTTATTATATAACAGATCAGTATAGTTCCAGATTGACAGGAATTCTATTTTCCGTGTGTGTGCCGTGGTCACTCCTGTGTTGTTTCCACTTCAATCTGACTGAAAAGAGAAAGTGATGAAGAATTGTGTGTTGTAGAGATTTATGGAACAAATTTAGGAGTAGCAGGGTTCAGTTTTGCTCACAAAGGCATTGTTTAGATATCACTGATGTGGCCACACCTAACTGCAAAAGAGACTGGGAAACGTGGTTCAGCTATGTGCGCAGGAAGAATGGAGGTGGGTTTTGATGAAAAACTACCAATCTCTGCCAAAATATAAAAGAGAAGTTGGGTGGTTGTGTAACCAAGCAGGACCCTATGGGGCCTTCCTGGGACAGACCCTTCCCCCCATATCCTCTGCTGTAGCTCCTCTCTGAAGTATTCAGATAATAGTATCTCTCGCATATTTCCTGACTTTTTCAGCTGCTAAAACCCACCATCAAATGGAAGAAATTAACTTACTTGATGATCATGAGCATGTAGCCCCAGACCTTCTGGTGCCTAAGGATTGATAAAATTACATTCCTGGTCCCGGCCTGTTACCTCAACATCAACCAATCAGAACTGTGCTTGAGCTGATCACATACCCTGGGACATCACTCCCTCACCTGGCCTTTAAAAATGCTTGCTAAAACCCTTCGGGGAGTTGAGGGTTTTTCTGAGCATTAGCCAGCCGTTCTTGCATGGCCCTGCAGTAAACCTTTCTTTGCTCCAAACTCTGACATTTCAGTTTCTTTGACCTCACTGTGGGTGGGGCACGTGAACTTGCATTTGGCAACACTTTGCCATTTCAAGAACAGTTATGGTGGACAACATAAAGGCTACAGTGTATAGCTTGGGAAAGGCTGGAAATGCATAATTCGTAGGTAATGTGACTATGGATGAATTTACAGATGAGCCCAGCAAAGGATGTGGCTGATGATGGGCAATATCTTCAGCTAGAATTATGGAGTGTTTAACTTGTGGAAACTATTAAAGACAATCACAACTTATACAATTAAACATTCATGATTACTGATGATACGATACAATGAATAAAATCCTACTAAGGTTTCTGATTGAGCCGAAGGACAGTTTTCAGATGAATCTGGATAGGTTGAATTTATTGGGTGAGGGAGCTTAAGAAAAGGAAGAGAAATGGTAGGCAGGAGTCACTGAGGAAAGAATGGGGACTGCAGAAAGAGTATGTTTTCTGGAAAGATTTTTATCCTTTAAAGCTCAGCTCATTCATGCTTACATTAAAATGGAGCCATTAACTATTGATACAACAAGTTTCATTGACAAATCTATTCTTTGGATTCTTCGAACACTTACAAACCTCAGTATATTACTCACGCTTAGTTGCCATGGCTTAGGTTTGGTCACAATTTCATTCGGGTTTGTATATCAAATAAGAATCATCAAAATTACAGACAACATCATGTTACTGATACAAGTTTTATTAACTTCAAATATAGCATAAATTACTTGAAGGCACAGTATGGAATCTTATGCCCATACAAAGTTGTTAACACATATTCCCTTAGTTAATGTATAAACTGTGGATAATACTTTGAAGACACAGTCTATATTTTAGACCTCTAATATAATAATAGTACCTAATAACCTGTTGTAATATATTCCAACAATGTAACTTTTACCTCCCACAATGTGGCAATTCAGCAAATGTGTATCCATTTTGGAAAAGAATGAGAAAACTAACTCTAAGGGACATCTCATCTAAAGAATATTAAATTAAACATGCTGGCACTAATTTTGTTCAAAACTCAGATGCGATGCAAATTCTAGATTTGCCACTCAGATACTTTCAAATGATTCAAAACAATACAGATAAAAATATGTTCAATCCTGTTTTAACATGATGTTTATACATTTATGTGATTTGTGCTGCAAAGAATTATTTTTTCTTTCTGCTAAATGATGAAGTAAAAACCAGCAATTAAAAATAAAAATCTGCCTGATTTGTTTTTTATCAGAATACATTGTTCAAAAGCATATATATTTATAGGAAAGAAAATACAAATATCACATTGATAGGTTATATTTACTGTAAGTTGTTTTATGCAAAATAGATTAAAACATATATAAAATGCTTAGCTTCACACAAACAAAATATTCACAAAATCTTTGAGAAGATAAAGTTAATTATCACAGAAGAAACTGCATTGAAACTGTCTAGGTGAGATCAAATAAAACGTTAAAAATAAACTTTAGGACTTCCCTGGTGGCGCAGTGGTTGGGAGTCCGCCTGCCGATCCGGGGGACGCGGGTTCGCGCCCCAGTCCGGGAGGATCCCACGTGCCGTGGAGCGGCTGGGCCCGTGGGCCGTGGCCGCTGGGCCTGCACGTCCGTTTAGCTTACAATGCTGAGTACATTTTGTTCTGAATTTCAAAAATTATGCATGTAGCTATTTCTATTAGTTTCACTTCAAAAATTATGCATGTAGTTATTTCTATTAATAATGGTTTTGTAGATGACCTTGCTAAAGACCTCTGATACAGCAAGGTATTTATTTCAAAAGAATGACAGAGATCTAACACATTAAATAAGTGGTTCACATATTTGAAAATAAAGAAATGTTGAACATTGCTACTATATAGTTTTATACCTGGCAAAGCTGTATGCCTTTTTTTTTTTGTTTTTTTTTCTGGTAAATTGAGTATAATTTCCAAATTAATAACTTCCCAAAGAAGTCTTTATATTTTTTAATCTTTTTTCATATCATTATGTGGGATTTTTTTTTTAATTTTCTCTCGTAATTGTCTAATCTCTGACATTGAAATTAATTAGTTCAAGGACTTAAAATTTTTCCAGGAACAGAAATGAAAACCAAGTAACAAAAAGCAAAATGTTTTATTTGCTTCAAAGTCACATTTTTAGCAGGTGTCAGAGAGAAAGAAATTTTCCTCTACTCTTCTAGTGAAGAACGGTGCCTCCTGGAGTTAACAGAAGCTGATAACTAATAGAAATTCTCAAACTTGTGTTACAGAATAAGAGATAAGGGATCAGCTGGTTAAAACCCCTTTGCTTGTAAACTGCCTTCATGGATTAATTTCACATTAGGGTTTTTTTTTTTTTCTTCCCTTTCTTTTTTTCTCTCTTTAATTGCAAACCTTCCCAGCTTCACACAGCCCAGTAGTTTTACAGGAACTTGGAATCAGCCCCTGCCCAGTGCAAGCTGGCTGGGGGCTGATTGTGACCTCCAACCCTAAAACTGGGCCTGCAAAGACGTCAATGAATGGTCTTTTGACTTCAGAGGCTGGAAAACTCCACCCTCAGATCATGCTAAGAGGCACCATTTTGAATATGCAGAAGCATGAAACTGAGGTGCACCTGTGCAGAACACCGATTACTTCACATTTTCCTTACCTCCAATCACTTTTCCCAGCACTTAAGACTACCTTGCTTATACCATAAATATCCCAACCCCCTTGCCTTTGGGGAGGCAGATCTGAGAATTGTCCTCCCGTCTCCTCGCTTGGCTGCCTTGTGCATAAACTCTACCTTGGTTGTAAACCTCAGCATCCTGGCATTTGGCTTACTGAACATGGGGCAAGTGGGCCTGGCTCGTAACACTAGGTTCTTTTGGTTGGTCTAAGAATTAAATTGACATGAGACAGATTAACAAGATAAAATCAAACAAAAGCTTAATAACATGTATGTGTGGGAGAGACCCAGGAGAAAAGGGTAACTCACTCAAATGGCTGAAACCCTCACCTTAAATACCATCTTCAGCTAAAGACAAAAGAGGATGTTGGGGGTAGTGGTTTGGGACTTCAAAGGGGAGGAAGGCAATTCACATAAAGATGAAAAGCAAATGTTTGGAAAACAAATGTTTGCTTGGCCCAGGCTGAGACAATGGACACAGAGAGGAATTTTAACAGACTTTGCTAGGTTCCTCCCTGTCTCTATACCTAGTTCACACTCTAGTTATCTATGGTGATAGCCCCCTTCCTGGAACAGGTCCTCCATCTACATTCTTTAGTCAGGGGAAACTCAAACTTTCTTCCTGAGTCTTTATGACCTTGACTGTTTTCAGTTTGAAATAATCCATATGCCAAAGAGACATTTTGGGGTGACAAACTTTGTTCCCCTACAGTATACAAATGAGTAATTATTTTAAAAAGCAGACCTAGAAATCCTAAACTCAGAACTGTGGAATTTTTTCTATAGACATTGAAGAGTGAGGTTCTGCTTTAGAGCAAGAAAGAGTCACAATCCTCAGTTGCTTCTGGATTGTTAGTAATGTGATGTTTGGCTGAGAGAATAAATGAAAACATGGGGAAGACTGGTAGTGCAGAAGCCTGTGAGTCTTCTGCTCTGTTTAAGAATTGTTAAGGATTGTTTTAAAGTAGAATATTTGCAAATGCTGTGCAGCATATACACAATTGTGTAAGGAATTCAGAGGAAAAATATCGTCATTTTCAGTGGCTGTGGATTTGACAAACTTAATGGAAAAATTAATTATGAAGTAAGCATAGGATTTGGGCATTAAGGAGAAAGTATACTCCAGGTGAAACCAAGTGGGACCCTGTGGGGCTCCTGGGCACAGAAGCCTTTCTGTGTCCCCTGTTTCTTGTTTGTAGGGAATAGGCTTCAGCCTCCATGACCCTCCCTAGGTTCCAAAGGGGGCAGTTTAAAACAGTTGCTAATCAGGGAAGGGATGGGATGCAGAAACAAAGGAGGAGCAGTCAAGAAACAATAGTGCAGCCTTGGGGCAGGTCCTGGTTCCCCCTCAAGGGATACACATAACAGTATCTTTGAGCTCTTCTGAGAACTAAAACCTCCCCAAATGGAAGATGTTAATGACTTTATGAAGCATTCTTTATTCCAGAGAGAAAGTCACAGTTTGATAACCTTGAGAACCACAGAAGCTCATCAGGAGACCACCTGAGGCCAGATTAAAGGAGTGCAGGCCCTGGGCACACCTGATCCTTATCAGCAACCCTGCCCTTGAACCATCGGTATAAAACGCCTCATCAAATCCCCCCAGGTTGGGACACACAGTTTTGAGAGCATGAGCCTGCTGTGTCCCCCTTTTCCTGGCAAAGCAATAAAGCTATTTTTTTCTACTTCACCCAAAATTCTGTCTCTGAGATTCGATTTGGCCCTGGTGCACAGACGCTGAGTTTTTGGCATCACAGGAAAAGGAAACAGCAGGATGATGGGAATAAAAAAGCTACAGTGAATTGATAGTAGACATAGGGGTGTGTAAGGAGTTGAAACAAGGATGAATATAAAATAAGAAATAGCTCAAGTTTCAGAGTTTGTATTTGATTTGGTAAATAAATAGGCAAAATTAGGTGCTTACATACAGAATCATACAATGATACAAAATGATACACAAATTGTATTCAATTACCAGATTTTCTGATGATTGATTTCCTTCATAAATGAAGTATTGAACATAGAGATAATCTGAAAGCTTTCTTCTTTGGTTTGAATTGGACATTTCTACTAGGTATGTGCTAAGGACTAATCTTGTTTTATATAGGATAATTAGTAAAGTTTCCCATAAAATAAAATAAACTTATGGTATCTAACTCTGTGGAAATCTGGGCTTTCAGCTACTGCATTTTCGCCTTCAGAACAGGAAAACGGATCTTCAAACAACAGCAATAATGATGAGTTCTGTTACCTGCTTTCTGCCAAGGCTCGCTTTATTTCAAAATTCTTCCTGATTACATAGAATTCTTCACAGGATGAGCCATCTGGCAATTTCTCTGAATGTCTCACTGGGATGATGGCAGAAAATAAGAACAGAGCCAATTCGCAGAGACAACAAAGGAAGAATGTCTAGATTGCCATGGCAGATTTTACATCAATGCCAAGAATCTCTGCATAGATGCCAGGTAGACTATTATCACTGAAATCTGATTTAACTATAGAAGGACCTCTGACTCTGAGCTTACTAACTGAAATTTGCAAATCACCATCATCTGCAAAATTTAAAAAAATCTCAACCATATATTGATTTGCAAAAAAAAAAATGTTGATATTAATGAAAGTACCACTAAATTTTAGTAAGCTTGTTTTAGGAAATAAAAGCATAGGATGACTAATTTTACCAATCAAATGTGGGTTTAAATAAGCATAAAACTAGGACAATATAAGAATAGATATGAGATAATGACTGTTGCAAACAAGAAAGCTACTACTTCATTTTTAGATGAATTTCTAAAAAATTTTTTTTTGATAATGAAATTAAAATATGGCTTTTATAAAAAAGCTCAAAATAATATAATTTATACTTCATCCTGATCTCATAAGCTCATTATTAAGTAAATAGAAATAATCTATTTTTTTCTCCAATTAAAGTACTGAATTAAGTTTTAGTAGTTATGTTTTGTTTTCTTTTTACTAATTCAGGTTCAAGAATTTTATTCACTCATTCATCAGATATTTATTAATGCCTACTATTGATCAATTATTGGGGGACTATTAGGAATAAAAAGAATAATAAAACAGATTGCAGCTCTGGGAATTTTTAGAAACCAATATGGAAGACAGAGAGCTAAATAAATTACATGCAAATATTAGACTCTTTCCATCTGGGGAGGAAAATATATTTATATTATGATATTCTTCAATCCTGATTAGATATGTCTTTAAACAGGCATTGTCAAAATCCTTGGTTTCTTAGCTGTTGAGTTTCTTTAAGATACATATTAACTCATTCTACCATACTCAAAGCTCATTGAGACTAGCTATTATACCATGCAATTTATGCTCAGTTAATGATTCAATAAATATTAATAAATAAAAATAGTTTTGGTATTAATACCTGATTGTTTTATTAATTATATATTCCCATTTCATGGTAACACTGGGAGAGCTAAGAGTAATACTAGCTCTGAGGCTCAATACCCAGCTTGCTTCTTACTGCCCCAGGTACTTTCCATTTCTCCCTGCTGCCATCTTCAGGGATGAGGGAGAGGGTTCTCTTGTGGTCACAGATAGCTGTAGCAGTTCCAGGAATTATACTGATGTATGATAAATCCAGATAAGAGGAATTATTTGTTATACTGTTCCATTTTAGAAATAAGTATATTTTTCCAGAATCTCCTCCTTAGATTGACTTTATGTCTTATTGGTCAAGATTTTGTCCTGTCAGCATCCCTAATCCACTCATTTATGGGGTCATGGTTTACCTAGGTGACCTGGATTCTTAGATTTATAATTGGGGATGATACAGATGTTTGAGATTCAGCCATTTTGACTCATTCCGAGTTATATTTCATTCTTTTTGCTCATTCAGAGATGTGAGGGCTAAGGATTTTCATGGTAAGAAATTCATTCTATCAATTTACATTCCCAAAAACAGTGCAGGAGGGTACCCTTTTCTCCACACCCTCTCCAGCAATTATTGTTTGTAGATTTTTTGATATGGCCATTCTGACCAGTGTGAGGTGATACCTTATTGTAATTTTGATTTGCATTTCTGTAATAATTAGTGATGTTGAGCATCTTTTTGCGTGCCTCTTGGCCATCTGTATGTATTCTTTGGAAAAATGTCTATTTAGGTCTTCCACCCATTTTTTGACTGGGTTGTTTGCTTTTTGATATTGAGCTCCACAAGCTGTTTATATATTTTGGAGACTAATCCTCTGTCATTTGATTTGTTTGCAAATATTTTCTCCTATTCTGAGGGTTGTCTTTTCGTCTTGTTTATGATTTTCTTTGCTGTGCAAAAGCTTTTAAGTTTCATTAGGTTCCCTTTGTTTATTTTTGTTTTTATTTCCATTACTCTCAGAGGTGAGTCAATAAAAGATCTGTCTGTGATTTATGTCAGAGTGTTCTGTTTTCCTCTAAGAGTTTTATAGTGTCCATTCTTACATTTAGGTCTTTAATCTGCTATGGAGAACAGTATGGTGGTTCCTCAAAAAACTAAAAATAGAGTTACCATATGACCCAGCAATCCCACTACTGGGCATATACCCAGGGAAAATCATAATTCAAAAAGACACATGCACCCCAATGTTCACTGCAGCACCATTTACAATAGCCAGGTCATGGAAGCAACCTAAATGTCCATTGACAGACAAATGTATAAAGAAGATGTGGTACATATATACAATGGAATATTACTCAGCCATAAAAAGGAACAAAATTGTGTCATTTGTAGAGACGTGGATGGACCCAGAGGCTGTCATACATAGTGAAGTAAGTCTGAAAGCGAAAAACAAATATCGTATAGTAACACGTATACGTGGAATCTAGAAAAATGGTACAGATGAACAGGCCTGCAAGGCAGAAATAGAGACACAGATGTGAGAACGGATGGACACCAAGGCGGGAGGGGTGTGTGTGGGATGAATTGGGAGATTGGGATTGACGTATATGCACTAATATGTATAAAATAGATAACTAATGAAAACCTGCTGTATAGCACAGGGACTCCACTTCACTGTATAGCAGAAACTAACACAACATTGTAAAACAGCTCTACCCCAATTTAAAAAAAAAGAAATTCATTCTAACAGAATTGATGTGCAGGCACATCATGTTTAAATAAAAAGATGGAGTAGTTTACATTTGGATACAACAGAGTGCACATTATTTGGAGACTCCACTAGCCCAGTTTTCTCCAAACAGAGGAAGCCTCTGGAAGAAAAGGGACCAAACACTGGTGTCTTTAAGATTCTGATTGGGCACTGACAACATAGACAGACTGTGAATTAAAGTCTCATAAGGTTTTGATGGGCAGTACTTTCCAGTACAGACACTGTTAAAACCTATTGGATAATGAGGGAAGAGTTTTGCATCAGAAACAAGAGTGATCCACGTGATCACTGCTGATAGGAAAAGAGGAAAGAAGTACAATTACGTATGGTAGTATATGTGAACAGTGCTTAGATATTGAAAATAATTCAGGAAATTTTGTAGATTCAGGTGAAGCCAGAAAGAATATTGACTATTATTATTAATAAAATACTGTATCTCTCATAATTTTTGGCCTGGCAAAATGTGAGCTATCAAGGACAATTAATGAATAAGTTTTTTGAGGAAAGGCAATGAAATCAATTTTGGAAATACTGGCATTATTGTGTCATTTAGACACAATTTTTTAATAATTTAATACAATATAGCCATAAAATTGACTATGATTCTTGATATTTCATTGCCTAACAGTTACTTCAGAAGTATATATTCTAAGCTACATGAATGCAAACATTTCAGTATATGGAAAACTCAGACACACACACAACACAAACACATAAAAACTTCATGTTTACTGTGTGATGTATCAAAGATACTATTTCTTCCTAGTTGTTTGAAAAACAGGATGCTATTTCCTTTTTTTTCAAGATGGAATTTCTTATTTGATGTTAGGCATAATTCAGTTGATAGTACTTCATATGACTGTAAAAATTGCTAATAACCTTACATAATTGGCTTTTTTAATGAACAACCAAAGGCTATTAAAACACGCAGCTGTATTTTAAAAGTGCATATGTGCAACTACTGATTTCAGAATCACAGTTTCTCAGTATAATAAGGATTTAATTTTATCACACTATTGATGCTGGCCTCCCTAAATCTCTGAGGGATTGAAGTAAATTTGTTTATGGGACAATTCACTTCAGAGAATTAATTCATGCTGTATCAGTTTTTTTCTTATTTCTTCTTATTCTTCAACTGCAACCTTTGAGGGGCTAGCCCCCATTAGCCACTGTTGAATAATTAAGAATGAGAAAATGAAGTATGAGTGTTTCTTATTAATAATACCCTGGTTCTTTTCCTTCATTCCCCTTTTGCCCCTCCTTAAACTCAATTATTCATACTGTTGCCCAAATAATCCTTTAATATTCTATCAGATCATGGTCACACCTCTTCCAACACTCTTTCCAAAGTTCTTACCAAAGCCTGATACTCTCTTAATTGTCGATCTTACACTCTCACTTGCTCACAGAACTCAAGACTTCAGCCTTTGGGTGATTCTTCTGATACCAAGCATATTACTGCCCCAAGGTTTTGCACTTGCTATGTATCCTCTGCCACTCCACAGTCACATGACCCCCTCGCTCCTTTCATTCACGTTTCTGTCTAACTGTCTTCTCAGGAAGGACTCTCTGATTCTTTATAGTAACAACCCCTACCATTATTTCCTTCTTATTATTTATCATTACTGTCTTAACATTTAATTGATCATATACTTGTAAAATTATTGATCTATTTTCTTTTCTCTTTCCTACTAGAATATAAGTTCTATGAGGTTGGAACTTTTATAGGTTTAGTACACTGCTATATTCCTAGTAACCGAAACAATATCCAATATACAGAATATATCTGGGAATATATGACAAAGTAAAAGGGACAGTAGGCTCTATTCTGGGAGTTAAAAATGGTTAGTGGGGACAATAGGTAGTGTATCAGTCTGCTAGGGCTGCCATAACACAATGCCACTGACTGGGTGGTGTAACAGAAATTTATTTTCTCAGACTTCTGCAGGCTAGAAGTCCAAGACCAAGGTGCTGGAGAGTTTGTTTTCCAGTAAGGACTCTCTTCCTGGCTTGCCAATAGTTGCCTTCCTGCTGTGATCTCACATGGTCTTTTCTCTGTGTGTGTAGAGAGCACGTGAGAGAGACAGAGAGAGAGAGAAAGAGAGACACAGAGAGAGAGAGAGAGAGAGAGAGATTTGGAGTCTCTGCGTCTTCAGCAGTCTTATGGGATAAGGACCCCATCCTTATAAACTCATTCAACCTTAATTACCTCCTAAACCCTCTATCCCCAAATACAGTCACATTAGAGGTTAGGATTTCAATATACGAATTCTTGGGAGACAAAACTCAGTTCATAACAGGTAGTAAAAAAGATTAGAAAGGTAAAGAAAAATCAAATACAGAACTTCTATTGCATAGTGGAAAGTCTGAAATTTACCTTAGGTATTCCTCTATTATTCACTATGTTCTATTAACACTATGTCTACTAGATCAATTACTAATCTACTTGATTCTTCTACACCAAATCTATTTTTTGGGGGTATTTTCCCTTGGTAATTATTATTTTTTCTTTTATTACATGACTCAAATGACTTTTCTACTGCTGAATTTGACATAAAATATTCTAATATATTTAAGGTCATCTGAATTATGTCAGAATTATTTGAAACGTGTGGCTTAATTCCATTGAAAAGGTTGTACTCTTCTTGCTATTTACCATTTTCATAGTTAAACACAACAAAGTATTTGATGTGGATGGAGACTATTTCAAATTAAAAACTAAAATAGGAAATAAAAGAGCACAAACTTTCAGTTATAATATGGTTAAAGTCAGGGGATCTAATGTATAACATGAAGACTACCATTGTTAATACTATATTGTATGATTGAACTTTGCTAAGAGAGAACTTAAACGTCCACAGAAAAAACAAAAATGGAAATATGCGAGGTGATGGATGTGTTAATTAACTCGATAGGGGAGATTCTTTTCACAATGTATACATATATGAAAACATCATGTTGCACAGTTTAAATACCTTACAACTGTATTTATCAATTATACCTCAATACAACTGGAAAATATTTTAAAAGCATAATAAAACTAAAATAAGAGAATAAAATGTAGGATGACTGGACTTGTGCTATATGTATACATGGAAGAGAAATATTAAACAACTCAGTGATCATCTATAAGCTGCTCTCAGCTCCATCAGATTTAATGCTCATTAGTCCAAAAGAAAATATATACAGAATAAAACTTGTCTATATATGTAATTTTAAGAAAATCAATATAATGTCCAAATTGTAGTATAAAGGAGAAAAAAAGAAAACTATAAAAGGATTGTATTTTTAATATGTACATGCTGGACAAAACGACGCAAGAAATTATGATGAAGATCACAGACACACTTACGGAATGTATCACCGTAAATGCAATAACCATAAATGCATTTTTATATAGACACGTTTTAACAGCAACTCAACATTCAAGGCATTAAAATATTTTTGTGAGTGGTGAATACTTCTCAAGAAAGTTCTAATGAAACAAATTACACTTTTATCTCAATTTACATGGTGTCTGTATTCTTGGAAAGTTTATGGTGCCTACAACTATGCACAAAGGGTTTCTGTTTATGTAGAAAATGAAATTATTTCTAAGCTTAGATAATTATAAAGAGGTATTTCACCCGCATGACATTCTAAAGCCAAGTAACACACAGGGTGATATTTAATGGCCAAAACTGTCACGGGCCCTGCAGGAAAACATCATACCTGGCTCACAGCCACTGAATGTCAGTGGCACTCCTTAATCGTTGTTACAACCTAAAATGTCCTCAGACCATTTGCAAGACATCTGCAGTGAAGTATGGAATTGCCATCTCCCTCTATCCCAGCAACTGAAAACTACTGAAATGCAGTCACTAAAGTATCCAAATAAACTTTCTCTTGTAGGCCATACCAGTCTTTTGAAAAATTCATTTCTAACAGTCTTTATTCTTCTGTGATTATAATTCTTAAATGCATTCTCACACTCCTTCATTCATTTAATAAACACTTATTAAGCACCTACTACTCTTTTAGTTCCTAGGAATATTTTAAAAAGAACCAAAAAAAGTCTAAAAACAAGCAAACAAAAATGAGTTCTTCTCTTAGTGAACGTTACAATCTAGTTAAGTACAGAGATTCTTGGCCTGTAATTTTAAGTAAAAGCTCTCAAAACCTATAACTTTAAAGCTCCTAAAGCAACAGTTATTCAACACAGATCACACAGTTTTTCCTGTGCTACTGACCCTCGACCCCTACCTTCATACCCCCAAAGTCATCACCAAAGAAATTCAAGGTTCCAGTAATCACAGTGGCTTGCACTTCTGGTGGCTACTGTTGCAGGTAGACCAGCCAGTGGAATAAAAGGTATATTTTTAAGTGAGTTATACCGAAATTCTATTTATACACAATGAAATTCACTGTTTTAAAGCACACAGTTCTATGAATTTGCATAAATAGATACAGCCATGTTACTGCCAAAATAATCAAGATACAGATTATCTCTTAAGCTCCTTAAATTCTCTCATAGCGTTTGGCAATCAATCTCCTCTTCCAAAAACCACTAGTTTGTTTTCTGTAGCTTTGATTTTGCCTGTTCCAGGAAGTCATATAAATGGACTCATACATAATGTAGCATTTTGCTTCTGGCTTCTTTCATTTAGCATTAGTCATTTGAGAATCATTCATGTTTTTGCATTTGTCAGTAGTTCATTCTGTTTATTTCAAGTAGCATCCCATTTTATACCTAGGAATGTGATTGTTAGACAGTGTGGTAAGTGAATATCTAACTTTCTAAGAAATTGCTAAAGAATTTACAAAGTGGTTGTAAAATTTTACATTCCCACTAGCAATAGATGACATACCATGTTGCTCCACATTTTTGCCAGGATGTGGTCTTATTAGTCTTTTAATTTTTGTCATTCTGGTGAGTATGTAAAACCTTAATACTGTGGTTCTAATTTGCATTTGCCTGCTGACTAAGAGTGCTAAGAATCTTTTCCTATGCTTATTAGCCATTTACACTTCTGCTTTAATGAAATGTCTGGTCAAATCTTTCCTTCATTCTTTAAAGTGTGTTCTTTGTCTCACTGAGTTGTAAGGGTTCTTTATATACTTCTAATACAAGTATGTTATAAAATATACGTTTTGAAAATATTTTCCCCCAGTATGCAGTGTGCCTATTCATTTTCTTAATAGCATCTTTCAAAAACAGAAGATTTTAATTTTGATGAAGCCCAATTTATCATTTTTTATGATTTGTTTTTTTTTGTATGTCTTAACACATATTTGCTTATTCCAGGATCACAGAAATATTCTTGTTTTCTTTTTCTTTAAAATAAATTTATTTATTTTATTTATTTTTGGCTGCATTGGGTCTTCGTTGATGCACGCAGGCTTTCTCTAGTTGTAGTGAGTGGGGGCTACTCTTCGTTGCAGTGCGAGCGTTTCTCATTGCGGTAGCTTCCCTTGTTGTGGAGCATGGGCTCTAGGCATGCAGGCTCAGTAGTTGTGGCTCATGTGCTCCAAAGTGCAGGCTCAGCAGTTGTGACACATGGGCTTAGTTGCTCTGCAGCATGTGGGATCTTCCCGGACCAGGGCTCGAACTAGTGTCCCCTGCATTGGCAGGCAGATTCTTTAACCACTGTGCCACCAGGGAAGCCCTCTTCTATGTTTTCTTCCATAAGAGTTGTCGTTTTAACTCTTACACTTACGTTTATGATCCATTTTAAGGTAACATTTACATTGTATGTGTTAATAGTCAAAATAGTAATAATTTATCTTATTATTATTATTGACTTATGGACTGTCAGTTAGTCCACCATCAATTGTTGAAAAGACTTATTCTTACTCAACTGATTCATCCTTCTCTTTGTAACAATGAATGGCCCATGTATATGTGGGGTCTACATCTTGACTATTCATTGTTTCATTTACCTGTGCAGCTACCCTTGCTCCCAAACCACATTATTTTGATTATTACAGCTTTACATTAAGCATGTAATTAAGTACATTAAGTACACATTATTTATACAATTAGTTTTTTTTCAGTATTATTTGGCCACTCTAGGTCCTTCACACTTGCATATACATTTTAAAATAAGCTTGCGTGTAGATATAATGAATTGCATTGATTGATTTTCAAACAACAACAACAGCTACTGTTGTTTTAGTCTTCTATAATCGTGCTAATTTTTTCTCCACTTGGTCCATCAGTTACTGAGAGAAGAGTGTAGAGGTCCCAACTATAGTTTTGGATTTTTTGTCTCATTTCTCACTTTAGTTCAATCAGGTTTTGCTCCATGAACCTTGAAGCTCTGTTGTTAAATGCATACTCATTTAGAATTATCACGTCTTCCTGCTGAATTGTCTCCTTATCTCTAAAGTCTCCTTTACCTGAAATTAATAGAGCAGCTCCAGTTTTTTTAAGTGTTTGTCTCTTTACCTTTAACATATCTGTGTTTTCACATTTAATGTGAATTTCTTATAGACAGCATCCAATTTAGTCTTATTTTTTTAATTTAATCTACCATTTGCTACTTTTTAACTGGAGTATTTAGACCACTCAAGTTTAGTGCAATGAAGAATATGGTTGTGTATAAACATCTTGCTATTTTCTATTTCTCCCATGTATACTTTTTTGTTTGTTTGTTTTTTTGGCGGTACACGGGCCTCTCACCGTTGTGGCCTTTCCCGTTGTGGATCACAGGCTCCGGATGTGTAGGCTCAGCGGCCATGGCTCATGGGCCCAGCCGCTCTGCGGCATGTGGGAACTTCCCGGACCGGGGCACGAACCCGCATCCCCTGCATCGGCAGGCGGACTCTCAACCTCTGCGCCACTAGGGAAGCCCTCTCCCATGTATTCTTTGTTTGATTTTTCTTCTTTATTTCCCTCCCTTCTAACTATTTAGACTATTTCTTTTATTTCATTTTATCTCCACTACTTGCTTCTGAGTTAAATCTCTTTATTTTATTTTTGCAAATTGTCTACCTTTTCCTCCAGAACCTTGAACATGTTACTCAGTTATTTTACAGTCCCATATCTGGGTTTGCCTCAGGTGACTATTTCTTCCTTTATCAATCAGTTGGTTTTACAGTTTGTGTGTCTCATAATTTTTTTAATGATTTCTGGACAGTAGAGACCAATAGTTTTCTCTCCCTGAAATGATCACATCTCTTCCCTGTCTCAGTACAAAATTACTGTGGATTGAATCAATCTCATAAGTAGTTGAGCTGGATTTGGGATTAGTTGTTGCTTTCCTCATATTCAATGACTTTAAATTTCACCAATGTGATACGGCCTCAACATTCAGACATTTTTTAATAACTTCAAACCACTCAGGATAAAATTTTAAAACCTGCCATGGCCCAAGGGTCCCAGATCTCTCTGTCTTCCACCTTCCTCAAATTTAACCTGTTATCTTTAAGGTTTGTAGGCAGGATAAGCTCTCCACTGTTTTCAGAGACTGTTTTTACTTTTGTCTTCTAGGACTGTTCACAGTTGGCAATTATGTATTCATTTCTTGCTTACTATTATTTTTTACTCCCTTACTGAATTATAATTTCCATGAGTGCTTAATACAGCCTGACATATTATGTGTTGTCAGTAAATACACGTTTAAAAAATAACAAATGAACTGTAACAAGAAGAAAACACACCAATTAAATTAAGACTAGATGTTAATTAGGAGGGTAATGAAATTACCTAGAACATGTGTGCAGTACTGAATAATTTCACTTATAAAGTTATTTTACATAGTGATTCTCTGTTTTAAAACAATATTATACTTGATGTATTTCCTTAAAATATGCTAAAACCATCAGAATTAAATAGATTTTGCTCTAAAAGTGGCCTGTTCTGTTTAGCGAAGTACAGTTGCTCTGACTTAAAAAAAATGGCTGACCTCTGTGTATAAATTCAATATTTAATCTAAATGTATAAATAGAAGCATACCATTAATTGAACCATGTGGGATTTATATGAGTTACTTTGAAATTTGTCCCACACACCTAACCACTTTTTAAACGTTTTGTCACTGTGGTTGTGAAAATAAAAACTAAAAAAAATTCTGAAAGATAAGAATTGCAACCACTATGATCTTCTTCAAAAAGTGTTCATAGTATTTCTTTTATGTCATTTCCTAACATTTAGCATGATAGCACAAACCTGCACACACTGGAGACAAAATAAGATAATTATAATCTAACTGTACGACACCAGAAAATGTCATTTTCATATTAGTGTAACATACTACAAGAGTGATTTTTAAACCTTTCTAAACCCATCAGTTTCCATATATTTACTAAATAAGCACGGGATTATTAAGAGACTTCATTATGCTATAAAATGTGTAGTTCAATTGCAGAGTCATGTGATTATTTGTATATGTATTCAATCGGTTAGCATATATTTTAAACTAGATTTTAGCTCTCCAAATTTTATTTTAAAACTTTGGCTAACAACAAACTTGAAAACAATATGATGATTTTCCTTAATAAAAAAATAACTTTGTAATATACATACAGATAATCAGGAATTATAAAATCTTCAGGTACATCTCCCTGGCTATGTTGAATTTGGAGGTTAAAGTAATTTGTATGCAGGGGAGAAGAAGGAGATAGAAAATTTTGGAAAAAAAAATTCTGAATTTTGTATTTTTGACAAACATCAAATACAATGGGTAAAGGCAAAGCTAGAAATATAGAAAATATTTTTTCTACATTGTGCGATATGCTTTCTTAAATAAAATTCAGTGTGTCTATGGCTCCATATATCAGTAAAGTTCATTAAAAGGACTGTAGAATTATGATAAAGGAGTAGTCTGGTACCATATTTAGAAGGTGTAGCTTAGAAGGTTATCAGCATCTTTGCTTCAGTCAAGTGGAAAAGCAACAAAACCTCACAGCCCACCCTGTGACTTCATCACTATAAAGGGGCAGAGGGCAAAGAAAAAAAATCAGCTGGTCAACAGCACACTGGCTGATTGTGTCCAAAGCATCATACTATATTTATCATCCTTATAATCATTACACCATGATTATACATTATCATTTTATGTATTGTATAATGTATTATATGTCATTAAAATTGTATATCACCATTATCTGTCTACTATGGACTGAATGTTTGGTTCCCCCCCAAACGCATATACTGAAACCTAATCCCCAGTATAATGTTACTTGGAGATGGGGCCTTTGGGAGGTGATGAGGTCATAAAAGCAAAGCCCTCATGAATGGCATTCAATCTCATGAATGCCCTTAAAAAATAGATCCCACAGGGCTCCCTCACCTCTCCCTCCCTGTGAGATTATAGAGAAAAGACTGCCGTCTATAAATCTGGAAGAGGATTCTCACCAAACACCAAATCTGCCAGCTCCTTGATACCTTTATGTTGTACTTCTTAGCCTCTAGAACCATGAGAAATAAATTTCTGTTGTTTATAAACCACTTAGACTATAATATTTTATTATAGCCACCCAAGCGAACTAAGACAATATCATGCACCATTGTGTTTTATATAATCCTATACTTATATATTATTATGAAATTTATATGTCCTTCTAATAATTATATGTATATAATCATCATTCCTGATAGACATCACTCATTTGCACTCATTTGCATTGTATTCCTTTAGCAGAATCATAACACTGATTAAATTTGAATTTCCACCTGCCTTGGGCATATACAATGATGTCCTAAACATGACTGTAGATAAATATGTAAATATGCTGACCGAATCCACTTTGAATTCATAACACCTAATGTGAATTGGGTACTTAATCCTGCTTCCCTAGTTTATTCACTCTTGAAGACCTGAAATACCTATTCCACAGTTTTCCTTATATCTTCCTATTTCCAACACCTCCTCCACGTCTTCAAACTTGAGGACTTTGCTTTCTTTTCAATTGAGAAAATTAAAACAATAGTATGAAGATTTCTATCTGTGCACCTACAAACATGGGTATCCACACCACCGATTCAGACTCCCTTCCTGACATGAACTAAGAATCCATTCTACTGTCACCTACAAATTGGCACTTGCCATCTACCTCTACAAGGACCAAATCATGAGCCGCTGCAGCTGCTGAACTTCAACACCCCCTGAAAGGAGTTCAGGGTGAAGATGAGAAATGAGGCACTTTGTGCTCTTGAAAAAACTGGCAGACCAGGTCTTCAGATAGTTAGATATTTTGGGGAGAAGATTTTATGAGCCCAATTGTTGCATCTCCTCATAACTAGAAAAACACTAAAATCCTTCATGGTGATGTCTACTCCTCGTGACTAGCAGTAATCTTCATGAGACTAGCAGCAACCTTCTGCAAAAAATACGTGCTTGACTGCACGTATTCCCCCTTCACCAAAATCACACACATATATATACTGATCTTCCTCTCCTACCTCTGTGGAGCACTTTCTCAGACCTTTCTGAAATGCTGTCTCCCAGGCTATAGCCCTCATTTTGCCCCAAATAAAACTTAATTCACAACTCTCATGCTGTGCATTTTTTTCAATCGACACTACTATCCAAAATAATTTTAACCTGGGAACCTGATTTTCGTGGATAGGATTCATACAGTTAATAAACTTGGGTGGGGGGGTAAAAACAAATGAAATTATATCTTTATTTTCACTAACAAAAATTATAAATTTTGATTATAAATGTAGGTGAAAAACCATGGTTGTATTAGCAGATTTGTTTTCTGCTGGTGTCATCCTATTAATAACCAGTGTTGGACTGGCCCTTGTGGTTATTAAGACTCCAAGACACCCTTTAGCAATAACCATGAGGAAACTTTGAAAAACTAAAGGTTTTTTACTTACAAGACCTGGATGTTACACAGCAAACCCGGGGCTACAAAGCGAGGTTTTGGGTAGAGAGAGAGAGAGTACACAGGCTTTTATTGGAGTTGAAGGTGGGGACCTTGGATTTAGGGGGCCGACTCACTCTTTACTGACAAATTTAAAGCATTAGAGGGAGCGTTTAAACCAAGAGAAGAGAACAAACAAGTGGCACAAATGGTCAGTTACTGAAATCAACCAAGATCTCTAAAACAAAAGAGCTTCAGGGGGAGGTGGCCTGGCACTTTATCTAGTCCGTCCTGTGGTTGGCAAATTGTTTATTCAGGATAGCTCTCTTGAGGTGGATGCCTCTTAATCAAAGATTAAGTCATGTACTTGCACCACAAACAAAACAAAACAAAAACAACAACAACAAAACAAAGAAAACCCCAAATCAACAACACTCAGGGTTTACAGTACAAGATACTATGGCTTTATCTCCAATATTTTCATACTATATTATAAATGGTGCAGGTATCTTGGAATTTCCAGCCTCCAGAACTGTAAGAAATATATTTCTTTTGTTTATAAACCACCTAGTCTATGGTATTTTGTTATAGCAGGCCAAAGGGACTGAGATAATTACAATGTCTTTTACATCCATCACCATCAAGTGAAGTTGTTCAGCCATCATTCCATCTAAGGAAAAGTAATCTTCACATTTATATGCCTTTAAAATAATAAGTTTAAATTTATCTGTATTATATTGTTTTATCTAACTGAAATGATAATAAGCATATATTATACATTATAATTATAAAATATTTTGATGACAGTATTTAATTATAATTTTGTATAATCCTATGGGAATTCATTTTATACATTTAGGACTCATTCATGATAAGAAGCCCATAGGCAACCACAGAACTTCAATGGGGTTCACGAAATACACACACACACACACACACACACACACACACACACACACAGATTAAAATTTCTTGACCTAAAGCCATAAACCACTCTTCCCAATTGTCTACTCCACTTCATTCCCTCTCATCTATTCAAGGGCATCCCTTAGTGGATCTTTGTTCTCTCTCTTATATTAGCATTTATTATGTCACGTTTCCATCAGCTGGCCATTATTTCTATGTTCTCAAGGAAAGAAAGAGAGAGAGAGAAAAGAGAGGGAGAGAAAGAAAGAAAGAAAGAGAGAGAGAGAGAGAAAGGAAGGAAGGAAGGAAGAAAGAAAGAGCGAGGGAGGGAGGAAGGAAGGAAAGAAAAGGCAAACTCTTTTTCTCGAGTATCTCACACTCCTAGATGAGACTATGCCAGAACTGAAAATACAGTCTTTGAAATAAATGTAGCTTTCTTTAATGGCACTATAATTAATAATGAATTGTTACAAACAAGCTATCACTAAAAATAAAACAAAACAAATGCTAAATTGGAGAGGCTAGACCTTTCCTAGTCAAATCAGGATATGGATATGTAACTGAAGCTGAGTGGAAGCACCAAACTGAATGAATAAGAATTTAAGAATTTGCTGGAGGGAGAGAATAAGTCATAAAGAAATTGAAAAAAAAGAAGATGGGCTCTAACCAAGTCTTGAAGAACCCTGATATTTAAAATGTAAATTGGGAAAAAGATAACAACTAAGTGGCTGATAAAGAGAGGTGGAGAGTAGTTTGTTTACATAAAATAAAAAAAGAAAGCAGATGTTTTCCTCTATAATTAGCCAGTGTAAAATTTATTTTTCTTCTATCCTCAGAAAGTCTACCATTTATTTGTGCAATAAGCAAAGGAACATGAAGAGAGGCTCTATACATGGATACAATATTACAGCCAAATGCAACTTGGTTATCACATCAACCAAATGTTCTATTTAGTAATAAATGCAACCACAAGTTACTGAAATTCTGTACTTCTTCAGGTCAGCTAGTCATGGAGGGGCTGATCATAGAGATAGTGAGTTATTCTCCCCAGGGTAGATTTATATTATCAATTTTGAATTTTCTATTCTTATGACTCAATTGCGTTACCCATTTCTGTCTTAGTTAGTCCAGGCTGCTGTAACAAAGTACCATAGACTGAATGGCTTAAAATTTATTTCTCACAGTTCTGGAGGCTAGAAAGGTCAAGAGCAAGGTGCTGGCAAAGTCAATGTCCAGTAAGGGTCGTAAGGGTTTGCTTCCTGTTTTATAGATGTCCATCTACTTGCTGTGTCCTCAGGTGGCAGAGGGGTGAGAGATCTCTCTGGGGTCTCTTTTATAAGGGCCCTAATCCTATACAGGAGAGTTCTACTCTCCTGACCTAATCACCTCCCAAAGCCCCCACCTCCAAACACCATCACGCTGGCAAGTAGGTTTCAACATATAGGTTTGGCTGGGACACCAACATTCAGTCTATTACAATGTCCTAGTTAAATGTCTTATATCACATCAGAGTAGTCCTCACATCATTATTCCCAACACAGGAACACACATTAGATTAAAAACAGACTTGGGGGAAGAGGAGCCATAGGACTCACTTACTGATAACTGACATGCACTCTATCAACTGGTATCAAAGACCTTCCATAACAACAGAATGCCTACTATACAAACTGAGGAATACCAAATTGGCAGCTAGAAGCTGGCTTAAAAGATACAAGACAGTCTATGATTAAGGACTGTTCCTCCTTTTACTAACACATTAAAATGAACCTACAAATCAAGAGGTGGAAACCATAGGTGGTGCTTATAGTTGCAACAAATAATGGACTTTTAAAATAGATGTTTCTGATCCCTGTGATTCTGAAATATGGCAGTTTAGGATATGACTTCTTAGGGACAGGAAACTTAAATCAGGGAACATAATAATATTTTTGAAGTATTGAAATCTGATAGTGCCACCTGATTCTGGATAATGGGTCATGTTGTTGGTTGGAATGATTGACTTTAACTAACAAGAGGAAACTGTTGGAACTATAGTTGCAATGATACCAGAAGTAATAAAGATGTGCTGAAGACACATTTGGGTTGTCTGCACAGTTTTTATTAGTGATTCATTCCTTTCTGAGAATTACTAATCTTCTGCAAGCTTCCATTTCCAAGCATACAGTGGAAGCAACATATGTGTTCTATATAACCACCTCATGACCACAGCTGAATGGACCAAACATAGGAACAAGACCAACACAGAGACACTCAAGTTCTTCCCGAAGTCGAGACTGCATAGTAAATTCAGGATTTGATGCATACTACCAGCCATAAAGATAGATACGATGTTGAAAGTGATAATAAATAAAAGAGATTGTTGGGTTCAGAAATAAGCCAACCAGTTTCCTGAGCCAGCAACAAAACTGATATTTTGAAGACGGAACAGGAGTATTTTGCTCATCAAATATGAAGATCTAATATCAAGAATAGTAATTAAGACACTGTGGTATTGACACAGAGACAAAAAGACCAATGAAACAGAGCAAGAAGGCCCATTTGGAACCACACATATATGGAAACTTGATATATGACACAAGGGGCTCTACAGCAAAATAACATGATAAACTCTTCAGTAATTGTTAAGTGGTTGTTAATTTTTTTTTTAAAAATTACCTCTTGCAAAAACAAAATCAACTCAATTTAGCATAGATATATAAATAAAAGCCATTTTTTTACATCATTTAGGAAAAAATGTCAGAGAACATGTCATTAGCCTTGGGCAGGGTAGGACTTATATAGGTACAAAACGTACAAGCCATGAAAGTAAAGTTTAATAAATCTGACTACATTAAAATGTAAAACTTCTGTTCATAGAATGACACCTTAAAAAGAGTTAAAAGACAAGCCACTGAAAGAGAAATTATTTTTAAAACATGAATAAATAATCAAGGAGGCATATTAAGAATTGAAATAAATAAATAGATGTATTCTTAATGAAAATGAGGAAAAGAAAGTTAACTCACTAGAGGAAAGGGCAATTCACAGAAGAAAAAACTGAATGACTAGTATGTGAAAAGATGTTCAAACTTTCTAATATTCAGGGAAATGCAAATTAAAATAAGATCCCATTCCACACCAATAAGATATATAAAATTTTAAAAGACTTACAATATCAAGAACCACTGAGACTATGAAAAGAAACTTCTAACGTGTCATTCTTGAGCAATGCTGAATATGTTACTGCCCTGCAATTTGGGGGAGAGGAAAGAAAGACATAAATATCTTGAGACTAATTACAAAACAGAATGATCCACTGATATATATGCTAACTCAGTTCTAGGGCCTTTGGACTAGCAAATGATACTATGAAATAGATTTCATTTAAAAATACTAATCTGCATTTATAATTAAAAATCTCTCAGAGACTAAAAAAAAAAAACAAACTTCCAAAATTGTCCAAAAGAAGGACTTGCCACAAGTCTTTCATTTACATAGAAAGAAAGAGAATCTGGCATCCATGGAACCCCAACTTGCTGCAGACCCTAAAGGCAAAAAAGAGACGCAAACTTTCCAAAACTGTGGGCAGTGATAGTCCCTGAAAGGAGAGTATTTTTAAGATCTGGCTGCTGTGAGGAATGTCTCTGCTGTCTTGTGTGAGAGGGCACACTGTACACATTTTTGAAAATGCATCTTGCCAGGACGATCCTGAAACTACTTCTCCAATTACTCAAGGCCTTGATGACATGGGCAAGATCGAATATTCCCCTCTAACTAAACATTCTCTTTTATTGTCCAATCTTCCTGCTTCTGCGCTTAGCGGTAGATGTTCTAAAAGTGTTGTGCCTTAGCTTTCTTAGCAATGTTATCCATTTCTTCGCGCCAACTCTCACTTTTCCATGGGTGACCACAAAATCAATAATTTTATACAAAATCCCACCCCTTCCCTCATTTTCAAAGCCAGATTACCAAACGTTTGGACATCTTCAATTGTAGGTCTACCTTTGGATTGCCCAACTGAACTTCTAAGACCATGGAACTGTTTTCTGTGTTCACTGCTGGCATAGCCTCAGATGGCTAGTGAACCTTTAAAATGTGGCTACAGAAACTGAGCAACTGAATTTATTCTATTTTATTTTACTTTATTTTAATTATAGTTTAAATAACCGTATAACCACATGTGGCTATGGGCTACTGTATTGGAAAGCCTAGTGCACCTGAAAGCACAAAACCTGCCTTGTAATATTTCAATTGCCAAGAATAAATTTCTCCAATTCCCCTCTGGCCTCAATAGTACTTTTGTGTGGCTTTGTCAGTTATCCCAGGGAAATGCTTACTCAACCTTTTTATTTTCAAGTGGTATAAAATAAGAATTGACAGGGCTTCCCCAGTGGTGCAGTGGTTAAGAATCCGCCTGCCAATGCTGACGACATGGGTTCGAGCCCTGATCTGGGAAGATCCCACATGCCGTGGAGCAACTAAGCCCGTGCGCCACAACTACTGAGCCTGTGCTCTAGAGCTGTGAGCCACAACTACTGAGCCCATGTGCCACAGCTACTGAAGCCCGTGCACCTAGAGCCTGTGCTCCGCAACAAGAGAAGCCACCACACCACAACCAAGAGTAGCCCCCGCTCACTGCAACTAGAGAAAGCCCACGTACAGCAACGAAGACCCAACGCCAAAATAAATAAATAAATAAATATTTTTTTAAAAAAAAGAATTGACAAAGATGCTCTACAAAAATCAATTCTTAATGTTTTGTCTTTTAACAAGTATATCTTTTAACATTTTATATTTACTGTATCAAGCCTATTTTGCTTTACTTCAAGATCTGGGGCTGTGTTGCATTAAATTATCCCTCCTTTATAAGCCTTAGCCGAATGCAAACGAACTCTTAGATTCCAACTCTCAAACCAAAATTCTAATCAACATTTCCAAAGGTAAAATGGAGCCTATACTACACCAAAAGTGAGCACATAATTTCTTGATGTGTGCTTAATTTTCTCTGCAGGTAGATGATAGAGTAGAAAATTACAAAAACCAATTAGCTATTGTTTGTGAATAGATAATTATAGACTGGCTGCTTTGAACTTGTTCATGTAAGAAAAAATGAAAAGAAAAGCATGTTGCTCCATTTTAAAACAAAATGTCAGGATGAAAAGCTGGCTGAGAGGAAAACTGAACCACAAGTGAGTGGTTACTATTCATGAATATATATGAAGTACTATTGTTACTGTTAATTTGCATAATGAATAATTTCTCTTTAATTTTTCATTTTAAATAGAACTTTCTTACAATTTAACAACATACAGAACATTAACAATGTTAATATTCTTTACTAATACTGTCACAAATAAGGTTAATATTCTCACATTACAGTGAGAATTAAGAATAATGCTTCCAAGATCACCTCTATATTATCAATTGAATCAAAGTCAGAAATAAGAGTTTTGCCACATCGATATAATTACTTAGATATTAGAAGAATAAAAAATTTTAACAGTGGTTCTTTAGAGCCAACAGATGTGTTGGCTCTAAACAAATCTAAGGAAAAGGCAAGGGACATATTCATTTCCTTGCCTTTTCCTTAGATTTCTTCAGACCTGCTTTGATGGGACACTTAGGGCACAGAGCCCTGCCTTCAAATTCATACACGCAAAAGGCACATCATGAAAAAAACATAGTGCAATAGCAATATATGGTTTTTAATACTGTGAACTCAGATCCAAACCCCAACATCCCAAACACACCCACCCACCCCCAAAATAAATTATATACGCATACAAATAAAAAGGCTAACTTCTCAACATACATTCATTTTCTCTTTCCTTTCTTTCTTATGATTGGAGCCACTTTAAAATAAAATGGATCGTCTAAAGTGTCAGTAAGTTCCTCTCAACAGAAAATTTGAAGTTAAATCAGGACAAATGCAATAAGCCAGCTGTTGAAATGACAACCAAGCAGATGCTGGAAAAATAAATTAATTATTACTTCCTACCTTCTTTATAATCTCAACGATCTATGAGTTTTCCCTAATTCCATATTTTGACAAGCCAGAGTGTTTAGAAATAAATAATGGAAGCTTAATGGCATACTTTCTTACCAAAATTCTAAAATAAGCTAAGAAATATAAAAACATGGAAAAGCAACTATGAATACTGAAAACTAAGGCATGGAGCAGTCGAAATAGTCAAAATATAATAACTTGTAAGGAATTCTATCAGATGCACTGCAAATGGAATCAAATATAGAAAGTTGCTCCCTCAGAGAGGAGCAAGGCTTTGGGAAAAATTTTTATGTTCTGTAAATGGGCTCTCTCTGTGTGGAACTATCAGAGTTGTTATCTTTTTCAAGTAAATTGAGAAAATTAATATGCAAATTCTTCTAGTGCCTGGAGAGTTATTATGCTACCTATATTGCATGTTATTTGAAACTTAATTGTATTATTTTCTAAAATTATCTGTACCTGGTATACCTGGGCTGTAATTCATTAACAGCTATTTGGCATATATTTATTAGACTGTCCAGATATTCTACTTTCAATTATGTTTTTATAGACTTTATTAAGGGGGGCGCAAATTTAGGTTCACAGCAAAATTGGGAGAAAGACACAGAGATTTCCCATATGCCCCCTCCTCCCACACAGACATAGCCTCTCTCACCACAGTGGTACATTTCTTATAACTGATGAACCTACACTGGCACATCATAATCACGTAAAGTACATAGTTTATCTCAGGGTTCATTCTTGGTGTTATACATCCTACAGGTTTGGTTTTTTCAGTCTTTGTTCTCTCTACTTTTTGGTGCTCAAAGATTCTATTGATATATCCTCAAGTCCAGATACTATTTCCTCAGCTGTATCCAGTCTGCTTATAAGCCCATTAACTTCATTCTTCATTTCTATTACAGTCATTTTAATCTCTATCATTTCTTTTTGGTTCTTTTTTAGGATTTCAATCTCTCTGTTTACATAATCTGTTTGTTTTTGCATGCCGTCTACTTTAACCCTTACAGCATTTAGTATATCAATCATAGTTGTTTTAAATTCCCGCTCTGATAATTCCAACATCCCTTCAATATCTGGTTCTGATGCTTGTTCCATCACTTCAAAGTGTGTTTTTTGCCTTTTAGTATGCATTGTAATTTTTTCTTATAGCCAGACATGATGAGTTAAAAAGAACTGCAGTAAATGGAACTTCAGTAATACGGTAGTAAGGTGTAGGGGAAGGGAAGTGCTCCAGTGTCCTATGATTAGGTCTGTCTTTTAGTGAGCTTACACCTCTGGATGGTAAGCTTCACAAGTATTTGTCAGGTTTTTCTCCTCCTTTGGGTGAGACAGGATGGCTACCAAGAGCTAGAGCTGAATACTTCCCTTCTCCTATGTCAGTTATGCTCTGATAATACCTTTTGAAGTTTAGACTCTAGTTAACTAGTTTATCAGAGGGCGGGTTTTTATAAGAACAAAGTGCCGTGGTGTATTGCAATGTTTTCTTTCCCTTCCCTGCCTTACGGAAATTATGAGTGGATTTTTGTCTAATATTTACTATGAGAACCTGGTTGGGCTCCTGGAGGTAAATCTCATAATACTGTATGATCTCTACTAGGACTAGGTACCCCTAGAGTTTTTAACTCTCAGATGTGTCCACAATGAACCCCCATAAATTCACCAACTATGGTTTAAAATTTCCCATTCTGGCACTGGTTCCTGTGGTGGTTTCCACTCATAAGTCTCTGTCTCAGTAAGCTACGACTCCCTGTATTCACCCGTTTGTTTCTCCAATCTTGGCTGCCATGGTTTGACCTATGCACCTACCTCTCTCATGTATCCAAGTCTGTTCCACTTTTTACTTTTGTTAGGACAGAGTGTCAACTTCCTAGTTCCTTATATGTGGAACTGGAAACTAGAATTTGATTTCTTTAAGTAAACTCCTTTTGCCTGGAAAAATTATTATTTCATCACGATTAAGAAAAATGTTTTGTAATAGAATTGCCTTACAGAGCAGAATCTATCCTGTTATGATTCTTAAGAGTGTATTTGTGCACAAATGTTTGTTATTTTTGATATGTCTTGAAAATTTCTACTATATATTCTTCTATTGAACTACATGGTTTTGATTTCTACATTTGTATTTGTTTTCTAATTTCTTAATAACTAGACTTACATGGAATATATTTGTGTTTATATTTAGCTTGACGCAGAACAAAACCTCTTAAAATGGGTGGCTGTTGCCCACATCTAAATATGCAGTTACCTTTGGGGCTGTCAATCAGTAAACTTCCATTTCCCCTCTCCCAGCTATTTTTGGCATTCCTATTGCTTGTACAAGTGTTATATTCCGCACAATTCATTGTTATTGTATTATTCAAGTTCATTTCACTTGCAAATGATGCAAAACCAAATTAAACCAAGTTGAGCAAAAACTAAAAGGGAGGAGGAATACATTGTCTTAAGTAGCCAGAGGGTGGAACTAGTTGGATCCAGAAACTCAAATGCTGTTGGAATGCTATGTCTTCAACTCTCAGATCTATTCTCTAAATTTCTCCATTTGCATGGACATACGAACACAGGACATGTAGAAATATATATCCTTACAGGCTCCAGAAGTGAGAGTTTCCCTGCTCTGTATGTGATAATAAAATTTTGTAAAAAATACTACAGGCATAAGTTAAATATACATATACATTTATGCACCAATAATTTCAGCCAAGTCAATACAAATACGCTACTCACAATAGTCAAGTCTATAGAGATTGGAAAGGAAAATTTAAAACTATCTTTATTCACAGATGATATGATCCTCCCTGAAGAAAATATGAAAGAATCTACGAAAAAAAACCCTAAAATTAATACTTCAGTTTTGAAAGTTTGCAGAATGTAAGGTCAATATACAAAAGTCAGTTGGATTACTATGTACTAGAAAATAAAAATGTAAATTTTAAATCTGAAACATATTTAGAATAGAATAAAAAAATATAAAACAATAAAAAATACGTTTGTCAAGAGATGCAAAAGATCTATACACTGAAAATTTTAAACACTGCAGAGAGAGATTAAAGAATGAAAAACTAAGTGGAGAGATAGATATACCCTATTCATGAATTTGGAAAGTCAATATTGTTCAGATGTCTATTCTTACCCTAATTGAACTACAGATTTAAGGCAATGACAGTCAAAATCTCAAACTGCTTTTGGTAGAAATAAATAGGCTCATTTAAAAATATACCATGTTCTTGGATTGGAAGAATCAACATTGTGAAAATGACGCGACTACCCAAAGCAATCTACAAATTCAATGCAATCCCTATCAAACTACCACTGGCATATTTCACAGAACTAGAACAAAAAATTTCACAATTTGTATGGAAACACAACAGACCCCGAATAGCCAAAGCAATCTTGAGAACGAAAAACGGAGCTGCGGGAATCAGGCTCTCTGACTTCAGACTCAACTACAAAGCTACAGTAATCAAGACCGTATGGTACTGGCACAAAAACAGAAAGATAGATCAATGGAAAAGGACAGAAAGCCCAGAGATAAACCCACGCACATATGGTCACCTTATCTTTGATAAAGGAGGCAAGAATATACAGTGGAGAAAAGACAGCCTCTTCAATAAGTGGTGCTGGGAAAACGGGACAGGTACATGTAAGAGTATGAAATTAGAACACTCCCTAACACCATACACAAAAATAAACTCAAAATGGATTAAAGACCTAAATGTAAGGCCAGACACTATCAAACTCTTAGAGGAAAACATAGGCAGAACACTCTATGACATAAATCACAGCAAGATCCTTTTTGACCCACCTCCTAGAGAAATGGAAATAAAAACAAAAATAAACAAATGGGACCTAATGAAACTTCAAAGTTGTTGCACAGCAAAGGAAACCATAAACAAGACCAAAAGACAACCCTCAGAATGGGAGAAAATATTTGCAAATGAAGCAAATGACAAAGGATTAATCTCCAAAATTTATAAGGAGCTCATGCAGCTCAATAACAAAACACAAACAACCCAATCCAAAAATGGGCAGAAGACCTAAATAGACATTTCTCCAAAGAAGATATACAGATTGCCAACAAACACATGAAAGGATGCTCAACACCACTAATCATTAAAGAAATGCAAATCAAAACTACAATGAGATGTCATCTCACACCAGTCAGAATGGCCATCATTAAAAAATCTAGAAACAATAAATGCTGGAGAGGGTGTGGAGAAAAGGGAACACTCTTGCACTGTTGGTGGGAATGTAAGTTCATACAACCACTATGGAGAACAGTATGGAGGTTCCTTAAAAAACTACAAATAGAACTACCATATGACCCAGCCATCCCACTACTGGGCATATACCCTGAGAAAACCATAATTCAAAAAGAGTCATGTACCACAATGTTCATTGCAGCTCTATTTACAATAGCCAGGAGATGGAAGCAACCTAAGTGTCCATCATCGGATGAATGGATAAAGATGTGGCACATATATACAATGGAACATTACTCAGCCATAAAAAGGAACGAAATTGAGATATTTGTAGTGAGGTGGATGGACCTAGAGTCTGTCATACAGAGTGAAGTAAGTCAGAAAGAGAAAAAGAAATACCGTATGCTAACACATATATATGGAATCTAAGGGAAAAAAAAAAAAGAAGAAATGGTCATGAAGAACCTAAGAGCAAATATGGGAATAAAGATGCAGATCTACTAGAGAATGGACTTGAGGATATGTGGAGGGGGAAGGGTAAGCTGAGACAAAGTGAGAGAGTGGCATGGACATATATTCACTACCAAACGTAAGGTAGATAGCTAGTGGGAAGCAGCCGCATAGCACAGGGAGATCAGCTCGGTGCTCTGTGACCACCTAGAGGGGTGGGATAGGGAGGGTGGGAGGGAGGGAGACGCAAGAGGGAAGAGATATGGGAACATATGTATATGTATAACTGATTCACTTTGTTATAAAGCAGAAACTAACACAGCATTATAAAGCAATTATACTCCAATAAAGATGTTAAAAAATAAATAAATAAAATAAAAATTAGCATGGAAATTCAAAAGACCTAAAATAGCCAGAAACGAATTTGAAAATTTAAAAAAATGTAGAACACCATTATTACCTGAATTCAAGATTATTTTAAAGTTACTATAATCAAGGGTGGAATTTGCATACAAATGAATACATAGAAAAATGGTACTAAATATAGAGAAAAAACCACCTCAATTACTTGATTTTTGACAGAGCTCTCAGAGAATTAAATGGTGAAAAAATAATGTTTTCAACACATAGTGTCATTGCTATTGGCTAGTCATATGCCACAAGAAATAAAAATAATCCTTGGCTCTTACCTTTAGCCATATACAAAAATTATTGCCGAAAGTCCTGAATGTAGTTGTTAAGTCTACAAAACTTCTAGAAGAAAATATGGGAGAAAATCTTAGGGAATTTAGGGTTTGGCCAAGATTTATTACATAGGCTGCAAAAATCACATTTCATAAAAGAAGAAACTTCATAAACTAGAATTCTTCAAAATGAAAAAAAATGGACTCTTTAGAGTACAGTTACAAATGAGACAAGTGAATCCACAAACAGGGAGAACATACTGTAAAACATAAATCAGACCAATGACTTATATCCAGAATATAGAATGTGTGTATATATATATATATATATATATATATATATATGTATATGCATATATATGTGTATGTATCAACCTTATACAACTCAAGTATAAGACAAACCAATATATTTTTTTTTTTTTTTTTTTTTTGCAGTACGCGGCCTCTCACTGTTGTGGCCTCTCCCGTTGTGGAGCACAGACTCCGGATGCGCAGGCTCAGTGGCCATGGCTCACGGGCCCAGCCGCTCCGCGGCATGTGGGATCTTCCCGTACCGGGGCACGAACCTGTGTCCCCTGCATCAGCAGGCGGACTCTCAACCACTGCGCCACCAGGGAAGCCCAAGACAAACCAATTTTTAAACTGATAAAAGATTTGAATGACACTTTGGAAATTAAAATATTCAGGTGGCAAGTACATGAAAATATACTTAACATTATTGCATTATTATTTATAGGGATATGAACATTAAAATGAAAATGAGGTACCACTACAAAGCCACTAGAATGTCAAAATTTAAAAGAATATTGTTTTCAACAATTGAAAAAAAATGAGTGCAATCCACTATATCAACAAACAAGAGAAATAAAATCACACACAGACCGATGGAAGGTATCATGGCTGCAAACGTGCCACGATTTTGGAAAACAACAATCTCCAAATTTGTGATGACAAGAGAATTGCAATGAAACTGAAAATGTCCATGCAAAGCTGTGCTTAAAGAAGATAAGGGAGACCAGTGTGGTCAGAGTGCAGTGATATAGGGGAGAATGGTAGAATATAAAATCAGGGTGTTAAGTAAGGAGGCTGGATCATGTAGGACTGTAAGTGTCATGGTAAGAATTTTGAAGTTTATTCTGAGTGAGGTGAGTCGCCACTGGAAATTGTTGAGTAGGAGGGTGACACTACCTGCGACAGGTAAAGGTTAACTTGTTCAAGAATGATCTCCTGCGAGCTGGCCTCCCAGAAAAGGAGCTGACCTCTAACAAATTTCAATGGACATCAGTTACAGCCTACTGATTAAAATATTAATCTTGGTCAACTATAAGACTTACATCAAAGGACCCTCCTCTCCAACCATAAGTGCTGAGGGGCAAACCATACTGTTGCCTTATCTCATCATATGGCTGCAACTATAACAGGGCATCACAAGTATCTTGTCACTACAATGGAAGTTATGCTCCTGCAACTGTGAGCTGGCAGAATAGGGCTACAGCCAAGGATTTGACACGCCATCTTACTACTGGATCTCAGTCCCTGATCAAGCCACAGAAGGCACTTCCAGTAAAAGCCTCAGGGCCAACTTCACTCTCCCTGTACCTTATGTCCATCCATATTAGTGTTCTATGCACTTTCTTATAATGCAATGGACAGCAAGGGGCCCATACATTTGTGATTTGTTATTGGCTTAATGAATTTTCCCCTGTAAGAGCTGCTTACAATGTCTTTGGTTTGTTTGATATTGGCTTAATTAAAAGAAAAAAAATACTATAGTTGCTATGCTAAGAATAGACCATATGGGGAAATAGGATAAGATGGTATAGTAGAGAGATCCCAGGCTCACCTCCTCCCATGGAGACACCAAAGTTACAATTACATATAGAGAAACTATCTCTAAGAATGAACTGAAGACCAGCAGAAAAGATTTTCCACAACTAAAGGTAAAAAGGAAAAGTTGCATTGAGACAGGTATGACGGGCAGAGAGGCAGTCTGCCTGGGACTCATACCACCAGCACTGTGACCCATAGGCGGGAGAGATATCACAATCTCAGAGGTTATCCCTGAGGATCAAGAGCTCCGAGCCCCATATTAGACTCCCCAGACAGGGAGACCTGCACCAGGAAGATGATGACATAACCTCTGGCCTTGAAAACCATCAGGGCTTATATCCAGGAGAGCCAGAGGGCTGTAGGAAACTGAGAATCAACTCTTAAAGAATGCACACAAAACTCAATTTCTTTGAGTCACAGCACAGAGGTAGCAGTCTAAAAAGTGCCTGGGTCATACATGAAGGAGATTCTTTGACTAATTTTAGGAATTTGGGGGACTTTATTTGGGTTTGGAGAAACTGGTATGCACCACTTTTTTGTTATTTTTGTTTGTGGCTCATCTTTTACCAGGGCTGGCAGGTGCACAACTACCCTGTTCTCTCACCTTGTTGCAGGTTCACCTGCAGAAAAGACACAGTCAGAGCTCTTCCAGAGTGGGTTCCCTGTTCTCTCAGTCCCAGTTAGTGCCCTTGGCCAGTACCAGTATATCCCCAAATTGGCTGCTCCCTGGGGTCTGGCCCCATATAACAGAGTGCCCACAACAGTTGAAACCAGGCCTTATAGCCAACTGTACCAGGGGCCATCCCTGTGTACCTGTGTGCCCAGAGCAAGCACAGCCCAGCCACAACAGGAGGACACATACATCCCACACAGAGGACACTCCTGGAGCACCTGGCTCTTGTGACCAGAGGACTGCATTACTGGGCCCCACAATAATACTAGGGGACTTTTAACACCCCATTTACATGAATGGATAGATCACCCAGACAGAATAACATTAAGGAAACTCTGGCCTTAAAGGACACATTTAGACCAGATACACTTAATAAATATATGCAAGATATTCCACCCAAAAACAGCAGAATACACATTCTGTTCAAGAATGGAACACTCTCCAGTATAGATCACATGTTAGGTCACAAAACAAGTTTTAATAAATTTAAGAAGATTGACATCTTATCTTTTCATGTTCATGATAATGGTATGAAGCTGGATATCAACTACCAGGGGAAAAAAAAAAAGAAAAAAATGCAAACATGAAGTGAAGTCAAAAAAACATGCTACTAAACAAACAATGGGTCACTGAAAAAAATCAAAGAGGAAATTTTAAAAATACCTGTAAACAAATGAAAATGGAAACATGATGCTCCAAAATCTATGGGATGCAACAAAGGATGTTCTAAGAGAGAAGTTTACAGCAATAAAAAACAAGTATGCCCACTTTCACCAATTTTATTCAACATAGTACTGAAGTCCTAGTCACAGCAATCAGAGTAGAAAAAGAAATGAAAGCATCCAAATTGGAAAGGATGAAGTAAAACTGTCACTGCTTGCAGATGACATGATATTATAGTATATAGAAAACCCTATAGATTACACCAAAAAACTATTAGAATAAATGAATTCAGTAAAGTTGCAACATACAAAATTAATAGACAAAAATCTGTAGCAATTCTATAACTAACAATTAACTATCAGAAAAGAAATTAAGAAAACAATTCCATTTACAATTGCATCAAAAATTATAAAATATTGGGGAATAAATTTTACTAAGGAGGTAGAAGACTTGTACTCTGAAAACTATTAAGACATCGAGGAAAACAACTGATGATGAAACAAATAAATGGAAAGATATACCAAGTTCATGAATTGGAATAATTAATATTATTAAAATGTCCATCTTACCTGAGGCAATCTAAAGATTCAATGCAATCCCTATCAAAATACTCATGGCATATTTCACAGAACTGGAACAAATAATCCTAAAATTTGTGTGAAATCACAAAGACCCCAAAGAGCCAAAGCAATCTTGAGAAAGAAGAGCAAGCTGGAGGTATTATGTTCTCTGATTTCAAACTATACTTCAAAGCTATAATAATCAAAATAGTATAGCACTGGCACAAAAAACAGACACATAGATTAATGGAACAGAACAGAGAGCCCAGAAATAAGCCCTTGTATGTGTGGACAACTAATCTTCGACAAAGGAGGCAAGAATATACAATGCGGAAAAAGCCTCTTCAATAAATGGTGTTGGAAAAACTGGACAGCTAAATGCAAAAGAATCAAATTGAACCATTTTTTTACACCATGTACAAAACTAAATTCAAAATGGATTCAAGAATTAAATATAATACCTAAAACAATAAAACTCCTGGAAAAAAACATAGGCAGTATGCTCTCTAATACTGTCTGAGCAATACTGTTTTGGATCTGTCTTTTCAGGCAAGGGCAACACAAACAAAAATAAACAAATGGAACTGCTTCAAACTAAAAAGCTTTTGCACAGTGAAGGAAACCATCATCAAAAGAAAAGGCAATCTTTCAAATGGGAGAAGATATTTGCAAATGAAATATTTGATAATGGGTTAAAATCCAAATTATATAAAAAAGTCATACAACTCAGTAACAAAAACAAATAAAAAAACCCAAACAATGCAATTAAAAAACGGGCAGAGAACCTGAATAGCCATTTTCCAAAGAGGACACGCAGATGGCCAACAGACACATCAAAAGATGCTTGACACCACTAATTACCAGGGAAGTGCAAATCAAAACCACAAAAAGATATCACCTCACATCTATCAGAATAGTTATCATCAAAAAGACAACAAATAACAAGTGCTGGGAAGGATGTGGAGAAAGGGAACCCTCTTGCAAGCTGGTTGGAATGCAAATTGGTATAGTGACTGTGGAAAACATTATGGAGGTATTTCAAAAATTAAAAATAGAACTACCATAAGATCTAGTAAATCCGCTCCTGAATATTTACCCAAAGAAAACAAAAACACTAATTCAAAAAGATATATGCACTCCTATGTTCACTGTGGCATTGATTACGATAGCCAAGATATGGAAGCAGCCTAAATGCTCGTTGGAAGATGAATGGATAAACAAGAAGCTTATTTCCTGAACTCATACTTTAATTATCTCTCTCTGTATTATAATGGCTATACTGGATTTTAACAGCATCCAGTATGGAGCTGTGCCTAGTGATTTTTTGTTGAATGAATGCATAATAGAATAAACTGTTTTACCTAAACTAATATTAGGCTTTATTTTACAGATCAAGATTATGATCAAGCTAGGACTAGCAGTTCCCTAGGACTTAAAGTCTAGCTTAACCTATATTAGAAATGGCTAAAAGATAGCTATTTTTAAGAGATAAGGTTTTAAAAGAGAGGAAAGGGCTAAAGAGCCATTCTAGGGAGAGTTTATGAACCACATTTCAGAGGCTTGGGTCTGTAGTTGAAAGAAGACATTGGGAATAACTGAGAAACAGTAAGATATTGAGGGAGAGAGAGGGAGAAGCAATTTGAGTTATGCTCTTCATTATAAATTTAACTCTGTCTTCAACCTGTTGGCATGTTCTTAGAAACTATTGGAAAGATGTTAAATTGCTTAGCAATTATTTTTGGATGCCATTCTGGTACATCTTTGAATGCCATACTGGATCAACATGGAGCCACAACATAGCCCCAAGCTATTTTCAGGTTAGGTGAATGAATGGAAATTCTCTTAGATAATATCCATGACTCCAGTCCTGAAATTTTTGAAATGGAGTTCAATGATGCGGTCAGAATAGAATTTTTGACGCACAACTCTTGCAAGTCAGTCCTCTGCTTAAAACGTTTTGGTGGTTTCATTCTTTTTTTTTTTTTTTTAACATCTTTATTGGAGTATAATTGCCTTACAATGATGTGTTAGTTTCTGCTTTATAACAAAGTAAATCAGTTATACATATACATATGTCTGACCAATCCCTTACAAAGACCTTGCTATAACAAGTTTAGGTCTCTTCTCTATGTCCTGATAGAGTAAGATAATCAGTTATTCCTTCTTTAAACTGGTAGTATCTTGAATATGTACTATATTAGTCTCAGAGCCTAGCCTAGTGCTATGATCTAAGTGTTTGTGTCCCCCAGAATACATATGTTGACATCCTAATGCCCAGTGTGTTAGTATTAAGGAGATGGGGGCTTTGGGAGATGCTTAGATCATGAGGATAGAGCCCTCATAAATGACGTTAGTGGTCTCGTAAAAGATACCCCAGAGAGCTCCCTAGCCCCTACCACCATGTGGGGACACAGCAATAAGTCAGCAATCTACAACTCAGGAGAAGGCCTTCATCAGAATGCGAGCACGTTGGCACCCTGATCTTCGACTTCTAGCTTCCAGAACTGTGATAAATAAATTTCTGTTCTTTATAAGCCACCAAGTCTGTGGTATTTTGTTACAGCAGCCTGAATGGACTGTTACCTAGTAATCTCAATAAGCATTTAAGAAGTATTCAATTAATACATGATATATTATTTCAAATTTACTAAACTTACTATATAATTTCAAAAATAAAGTACCCATTATATGTGAAATGTATGCATTTATTTCTAACAATGTTTTAAGAAAAAAATAAAGATGGCTGCAGCTATAAAATATATGAAACAAGTATATGTGGGAAAAAAAAGAATAAACAAGAAGAAATTCTTAAAATCAGTAACTATTTAAAAACCCCATATATCTACTATACCTTGTCCTATGTACCTAGTATCATATGTCTTCATTTTATGGAAAAAAAAAATTGACAAGACTATATGTAGTAAAAATGTAAAGGCAGCAGTAAGTTCAAAGTGAATCTTCTTTATTGGAAAAGTTTGTTAATATATTCTGTGTGAGTCCTTGGTTGATTCTCAACTCGCTAAAGTTTATATTTTATCTTATCTCCAATGATATGGTATCTGGCTCAGTGTAAAGACTTGTGATCATTTATTTGATTGCAACCATCTGTTCCCTAAAAGCCATTTATCTTTCTTGGGATTTGGAATGGTATCTACAGATTCCTAGGGTGTCCTCTTTCTTTTCCCTTGAGGGAAATTACTTTGTTTTGATTGCCACTTTCTTTTTTATTCTCTCCTGGGTTTTGTCCTAAATCAACCCTGTCCATGGGGAGTTCAAAGGCAGCAACTACAGAGCTTGAGTCTAAGAAGCACAAGTGACTGCATATCAGAGAAAATGAGTATGTGTGTTCACGGGCCCCTTAGGACTTTTCATCTACTTTCAGCCTTTCAAATTCCTATGCAGAAGCAATAGTATACAGAAAACTCTGAACACTTTTTGTAAAATGGTTTTCTCTAGATAAAATATGGAGGTGCTAGGAAGAGGAAATCAGAGAACTTACCTATAATGGGCAGGTAGTGTGTGTCCATCACTATGCAAAATAATTTACTTATATAATCCATTGAATCCTCACAACAAATCAATAACACAGGCATTCTTTTAGCTATTTTTAGTAAGAAAACTAAGAATTACAGACTTGCCCAAGGAGAACCAGTTAGTTAGTGGCAGAGCTGAATTCAAACCCATGTCTGAATAACTTCAAAACATGTTCTTTCATAAGAGTTTCTTTACTTCATACAGTTATATAACAGCATTTTAGTGCACTTTCAGCTTGATCTAAAGCTCTATTTTAGCTTGGTGGTTTATAGGTTCTATGAATGTCAGAGTACAGTCAGCCCTTGGTATCCAAGGGGGATCAGTTTCAGGACCTTTTCCCATACTAAAATCAATGGATTCTCCATTCCCTTATGTAAAATGGTATAATATTTACATGTAACCTATGCAATTCTCCCATATACTTTAAATCATCTCTAGATTACTTATGATACCTAATACGATATAAATGCTATGCAAATAGATGCCAGTGCACAGCAAATTCAACTTTTGTTTTCTGGAATTTTCTTGAATTTTTTTCTAAATATTTTCTAACCATGCTTGGTTGAATCTACAGATGTGGAACCCACAGATATGGAGGGCTGAAGTGTATTCGTAAGAAGAGTATTAGATGTTTCTGTCTCGCAAGGTCTGTATAGTCTAGTTTGGAAAATAGTACGTGAACTATTGTAAAACATTTAATTAGATGTAATGAAAATTTGAAGCCACATACATTTTTCTTTCTTCTTTCCTTCCTTCTTTCCTTCCTTCCTTCCTCCCTTCCTTCCTCCCGCCCTTCCTTCCTTTTTACCTTCCTTCCTTCTCCTTTTTTTTTTTTTTTAATTGGTTTTTAAGGCTGGAGGGTAAATCCCTTCCCGTTACTTACCTGGCTAGCACTGGAATTTACTTTAACTGTTAAAATCAATTGGTATCTTCCTCCAACTTTGTTCATTGCTTTAAAATTTTTTTGACTTCTATGTATCATTAATATTTCTATATAAATTTTACAATAAACCTAAAAATTTCTAAAAGATCTTGCTGGAATTATTGTTTGAATTGTTTGGAATTTATAGATCCATCTGGAATTAAATGACATCTTAAAAATACTAAGTCTTCCAGTTCATAAGCACAACAAATCTCCTTTACTTAGGCCTTCTTTATATCTCCCAGCAATTTTCAGTGGTTTTAATGAAGAGGTCTTACATATTACTTATCCTTAAGTATTCCATGACTTTTGGCACTATTGTAAAATATATTATTTTAATTTCATGTTATACTTTTGTCCTGGCAGTACCAAAAACTGTAACTGATTTTTGAGAGGTACTAAATAATTTGATCATTTTTGAGTACCTTCAATTACGGTTATCAGTAACTGAACGTTATTTGGAAATTATTGACAAATAATACTATTTGTTTAACTAGTCCTTTATACTATAAAAAACCATTTTATATTTATTACATCATTTTGTTCCTTCAACAAACTATGAGGCAGTCTGGGAAGTTATTTTAATTTTCTCAGTTTAGAACAGAAAAAATATATATAGTAGGCATCATTTATTGAACACATTAATTACACTTACTTGTTATATCCTAAATTTGTATCCTACAAGCTTATTACATTGATCTAATAGCTTTAGTAGTTGTTTTATCAATTTCTTAGTATTTAGTATGTAGACAACCATGTCATCTACTTATTTTTTGCACTGACTAGGACAAGCAGTGTGAATTTGTATAGAAACGTGATACTGGGCATCCTCCCTTTGTTCTCAATCTTAAGAGGAAAGTGCTAAAATTTTTATAGGATACATAATATTTTTGTTAGTTTTTTTTTTCTTGTAGATGCCCTTTATCAGGAAGAAGAATTACCTCTAATTCTTAGTTTCCTGAGAATTTGTATTGTGAAAAAATGTTGACTTTGACAAATCATTTTTAGTCTCCTATTGACATGATTTTTTTTTTTCCCCAGTACGCGGGCCTCTCACTGCTGTGGCCTCTCCCGCTGTGGAGCACAGGCTCCAGCCACGCAGGCTCAGCGGCCATGGCTCACGGGCCCAGCCGCTCTGCGGCACGTGGGATCCTCCCGGACGGGGGCACAAACCCATGTCCTCTTCATCGGCAGGCGGACACTCAACCACTGTGCCACCAGGGAAGCCCTACTGACATGATTATAAAGTGTTTTCCATTTGTTTTATAACATGGTGAATTACATTAATGATATTTGAATATTGAACTGATATTGCATTTTTGCAATAAATTCCACTGGGTCATAGTGTACAACCGTTTTTACATAGGAATGGATCTGAGTCACTAATATTTTGCTATCATTTTAGTAGTATTGATTATTTTTCATTTTCATTAATGCCTTTGTCTGGTTTTGCTTTTAGGATTATGCTGCTTCATGAAACTAATTGTAAAGAACTCCTGTTACTGTACTTTGTGAAAATACAGTATTGTTGATAAGATTTAAATTTTCAAAAAATATTGTATATAATGCACCAGTGAAGCCATGTGTGAATGAAAATTACTTTTTTATATTTACTACATAAATTAGTATATGTAAAGAATATTTTCTAACATATAACATCTTCCAAATGAGCCTTTTATATAAGTGCTGCAAAAGGTCTACTGTAGTCTTAGATAGCCTCATCCACCAGAGGGCAGACAGCAGAAGCCAGAAGAACTACAATCCTGCAGACTGTGGAACAAAAACCACATTCACAGAAAGATAGACAAGATGAAAAGGCAGAGGGCTATATACCAGATGAAGGAATAAGACAAAACCCCAGAAAAACAACTAAATGAAGTGGAGATAAGCAACCTTGCAGAAAAAGAATTCAGAATAATGATAGTGAAGATAATCCAGGACCTCGGAAAAACAATGGAGGCAAAGATCGAGAAGATGCAAGAAATGTTTAACAAAGACCTAGAAGAATTAAAGAACAAACAAACAGAGATGAACAATACAATAACTGAAATGAAAACTACACTAGAAGGAATCAATAGCAGAATAACTGAGGCAGAAGAACGGATAAGTTACCTGAAGACAGAATGGTGGAATTCACTGCTGTGGAACAGACTAAAGAAAAAAGAATGAAAAGAAATGAAGACAGCCTAAGAGACCACTGGGACAACATTAAATGCAACAACATTCACATTATAGGGGTCCCAGAAGGAGAAGAGAGAGAGAAAGGACCAGAGATAATATCTGAAGAGATTATAGTCAAAAACTTCCCTAACATGGGAGGGGAAATAGCCAGCCAAGTCTAGGAAGCACATAAAGTCCCATATAGGATAAACCCAAGGAAAAACACGCCAAGACACATAGTAATCAAACTGGGAAAAATTAAAGACAAAGAAAAATTATTGAAAGCAGCAAGGGAACAACGACAAATAACATACAAGGGAACTCCCATAGGGTTAACAGCTGATTTCTCAGCAGAAACTCTACAAGCCAGAAGGGAGTGGCATGATATACTTAAAGTGATGAAAGGGAAGAACCTACAACCACGATTACTCTACCCAGCAAGGATCTCATTCAGATTCAATGGAGAAATCAAAAGCTTTACAGACAAGCAAAAGCTAAGAGAATTCAGCACCACCAAACCAGGTCTACAACAAATGCTAACGGAACTTCTCTAAGTGGGAAACACAAGAGAAGAAAAGGACCTACAAAAACAAACCCAAAACAATTAAGAAAATGGTCATAGGAACATACATATTGATAATTACCTTAAACGTGAATGGATTAAATGCTCCAACCAAAAGACACAGGCTTGCTGAATGGATACAAAAACAAGACCCATATATATGCTGTCTACAAGAGACCCACTTCAGACCTAGGGACACATACAGACTGAAAGTGAGGGGATGGAAAAAGATATTCCATGCAAATGGAAATCAAAAGAAAGCTGGAGTAGCAATACTCATATCAGATAAAATAGATTTTAAAATAAAGAATGTTACAAGAGACAAGGAAGGATATTACGTAATGATCAAGGGATCAATCCAAGAAGAAGATATAACAATTATAAATATATATGCACCCAACACGGGAGCACCGCAATACATAAGGCAACTGCTAACAGCTATAAAAGAGGAAATTGTCAGTAACACAATAATAGTGGGGGACTTTAACACCACACTTACACCAATGGACAGATCATCCAAACTGAAAATAAATAAGGAAACAGAAGCTTTAAATGACACAACAGACAAGATAGATTTAATTGATATTTATAGGACATTCCATCCCAAAACAGCAGATTACACTTTCTTCTCAAGTGCACATGGAACATTCTCCAGGATAGATCACATCTTGGGTCACAAATCGAGCCTCAATAAATTTAAGAAAACTGAAATCATATCAAGCATCTTTTCTGACCACAACGCTATGAGATTAGAAATGAATTACAGGGAAAAAAACATAAAAAACACAAAGACATGGAGTCTAAACAATACATTACTAAATAACCAAGAGATCACTGAAGAAATCAAAGAGAAAATCAAAAAATACCTAGAGACAAATGACAATGAAAACAACGATCCAAAACATGGGATACAGCAAAAGCAGTTCTAAGAGGGAAGTTTATATCTATACAAGCCTACCTCAAGAAACAAGAAAAATATCAAGTAAACAATCTAACCTTACACCTAAAGGAAATAGAGAAGGAAGAACAAACAAAACCCAAACTTAGCAGAAGGAAAGAAATCATAAAGATCAGAGCAGAAATAAATGAAACAGAAAACAATAGCAAAGATCAATAAAACTAAAAGCTGGTTCTTTGAGAAGATAAACAAAACTGATAAACCATTAGCCAGACTCATCAAGAAAAAGAGGGAGAGGACTCAAATCAATAAAATTAGAAATGGAAAAGGAGAAGTTACAACAGACACTGCAGAAATACAAAGCATCCTGAGAGACTACTACAAGCAACTCTATGCCAATAAAATGGACAACCTGGAAGAAATGGACAAATTCTTAGAAAGGTATAACCTTCCAAAACTGAACCGGGAAGAAATAGAAAATATGAACAGACCAATCACAAGTAATGAAATTGAAACTGTGATTAAAAATTTTCCAACAAACAGAAGTCCGGGACCAGATGGCTTCAAAGGTGAATTCTATCTAACATTTAGAAAAGAGCTAACACCCATCCTTCTCAAACTCTTCTAAAAAATTGCAGAGGAAGGAACACTCCCAAACTCATTCTATGAGACCACAATCACCCTGATACCAAAACCAGACAAAGATATTACAAAAAAAGAAAATTACAGACCCATATCACTGATGAATATAGATGCAAAAATCCTCAACAGAATACTAGCAAACAGAATCCAACAACACATTAAAAGGATCATATACCACGATCAAGTGGGATTTATCCCAGGGATGCAAGAATTCTTCAATATACGCAAATCAATGTGATACACCATATTAACAAATTGAAGAATAAAAACCATATGATCATCTCAATAGATGCAGAAAAAGCTTCTGACAAATTTCAACACCCATTTATGATAAAAAACTCTCCAGAAAGTGGGCATAGAGGAAACCTACCTCAACATAATAAAGGCCATATACGACAAACCCACAGCAAATATCATTCTCAATGTTGAAAACCTGAAAACATTTCCTCTAAGATCAGGAACGAGATAAGGATGTCCACTCTGACCACTATTATTCAACATAGTTTTGGAAGTCCTAGCCACGGCTAGCAGAGAAGAAAAAGAAATGAAAGGAACACAAATTGGAAAAGAAGAAGTAAAACTGTCACTGTTTGCAGATGACATGATACTATACATAGAGAATCCTAAAAATGCTATCAGAAAACTACTAGAGCTAATCAATGAATTTGGTAAAGTAGCAGGATACAAAATTAATGCACAGAAATATCTTCCATTCCTATACACTAATGATGAAAAATCTGAAAGAGAAATTATGGAAACACTCCCATTTACCATTGCTACAAAAAGAATAAAATACCTAAGAATAAACCTATCTAGGGAGACAAAAGACCTGTATGCAGAAAACTATAAGACACTGACAAAACAAATTAAAGATGATACCAGAAGATGGAGAGATATACCATGTTCTTGGATTGGAAGAATCAATATTGTGAAAATGACTATACTACCCAAAGCAATCTACAGATTCAATGCAATCCCTATCAAATTACCAATGGCATTTTTTACAGAAATAGAACAAATCATCTTAAACTCTGTATGGAGACACCAAAGACCCCGAATAGCCAAAGCAGGCTTGAGGGAGAAAAACGGAGCTGGAGGAATCACACTCCCTGACTGCAGACTATACTAAAAAGCTACAGTAAACAAGACAATATGGTACTGGCACCAAAACAGAAGCATAGATCAATGAACAAGATAGAAAGCTCAGAGATGAATCCACGCACCTATGGTCAACTAATCTACGACAATGGAGGCAAAGATATACAATGGAGAAAGGACAGTGTCTTCAATAAGTGGTGCTGGGAAAACTGGACAGCTACATGTAAAAGAATGAAATTAAAACACTCCCTAACACCATACACAAAAATAAACTCAAAATGGATTCAAGACCTAAATGTAAGACAGGACACTATAAAACTCTTAGAGGAAAACATAGGAAGAACACTCTGACATAAATCACAGCAAGATCTTTTTTGATCCACCTCCTAGAGTAATGGAAATAAAAAAAAAAAAGGGACCTAATGAAACTTCAAAGCTTTTGCACAGCAAAGGAAACCATAAACAAGATGAAAAGACAACCCTCAGAATGGGAGAAAATATTTGCAAACGAATCAAGGGACAACGGATTAATCTCCAAAATATATAAACAGCTCATGCAGCTCAATATTAAAGAAACAAACAACCCAATCCAAAAATGGGTAGAAGTCCTAAATAGACATTTCTGCAAAGAAGACATATGGATGGCCAAGAAGCACATGAAAAGCTGCTCAACATCATTAATTATTAATGCAATGCAAATCAAAACTACAATGAGGTATCACCTCACACCAGTTAGAATGGGCATCATCAGAAAATCTACAAACAACAAATGCTGGAGAGGGTGTGGAGAAAAGGGAACCCTCTTGCACTGTTGGTGGGAATGTAAATTGATACAGCCACTATGGAGAACAGTATGGAGGTTCCTTAAAAAACTAAAAATAGAATTACCATATGATCCAGCAATCTCACTACTGGGCATATACCCAGAGAAAACCATAATTCTGAAAGATACATGCACCCCAATGTTCACTGCCGCACTATTTACAATAGCCAGGTCACGGAACCAACCTAAATGCCCATCGACAGATGAATGGGTAAAGAAGATGTGGTAAATATATTCAATGGAATATTATTCATCCATAAAGAGGAATGAAATTGAGTAATTTGTTGAGACATGGATGGATCTAGAGACTGCCATACAGAGTGAAGTAAGTCAGAAAGAGAAAAACAAATATCATATATTAACGCATGTATGTGAAACCTAGAAAAATGGTACAGATGATCCGGTTTACAGGGCAGAAGTTAAGACACAGATGTAGAGAACAAACGTATGGACACCAAGGGGGGAAAACCGCGGTGGGGTGGGGATGGTGGTGCGCTGAATTGGGTGATTGGGATTGACACGTATACACTGATGTGTATAAAACAGATGACTAATAAGAACCTGCAGTATAAAAAAACAAACAAAAGATAACCAACTAATACTAAACTTTCTTTCGGTTATTTGTATGGAAATATGTTAATATAAATGTTTCAGACATTACATGAAATTTCTAAAAATCTTATATGTTCTGGTATAATGTTATAAGTCATAATTCTAGTTATTACTTTAAAATGTATATCTCAGAAATAACTAAAAAAAAAAAAGTCTAATGTAACATCAGATCATTCTGATTGGCCATCCATCAAATGTAAGCTTGTCGTTTTTGAGGAGATCCCTCAAAGCCCATCTACTATGAAATGGTTAGTCCAAATTATTAATGTATAACACAAATGCCTCTAATTCTACAATTTGAAAAAAAATTTATGTTTCTAATGGCAAGTTATAGCATTTATTTTCACAAAGCAGTGTACATATGGAGAAAATGTATTGATTGATATAAATATTAAAAGTAGAATTTTATGCATACTACTACAAAATTATACATTTATTTAAATTACAGTCGTTGCAAATGCTTTCTATGTAATTTAGACTTTCTCAGCAAATTTAACATAATTAATATAAGTTAAAACACACGTTTATCAAGTCATTTCCTTTTGCCAGAATTGTTCAGAATTCCAAACTTTCTCTGAATCTAAACTATTGAGGTAATCTGAACATAGAGTTCCTTTCAATTTAAAAATGCTCTCTCTATAATGAGAATAGGGTGGGGGAAAATGGCATAAATTTTTAAATGTTCTTCAGAGAAAGCTCTGAAATATGCAGCATTTTTCTCATTTTCAAAGGGTGAAAAGTATACTGTCATGTATCTATCAATGAACAAATATGTTTGATTATACAAGATATAGCTTTCCAAGAAAACAGTTTGACTTTCTATTAGTTCTTGCCCCTAAGTTTTGCTTTGGAGACCAGAGGTAAAATTGTTAATGTCTCTTTCCCTATACCAGGTGGTACAGAAACACACACACACACACACACACACACACACACACACGGAAGTGCTTCTGTTTATTCCTTTATCTCCTGGAACACTATATATCAAATTACATTTGTTTATCTAAGAAGAGAGAGGACTTCCCTGGTGGTGCAGTGCTTGAGAGTCCACCTGCCGATGCAGGGGACACGGGTTCATGCCCTGGTCCGGGAGGATCCCACATGCTGTGGACCAGCTGGGCCTGTGGGCCATGGCCGCTGGGCCTGTGCTCCGCAACAGGAGAGGCCACAACAGTGAGAAGCCCGCGTACCACAAAAAAAAAAAAAAAAAAAAAAGAGAGAAAATAATAATGCATTATCTTATTAGTTATTTTTCATCTTTGCATCAGTTATACCAGACAGTAACGGTTTCTCTTATTCAGTAGTTCCTCTTTCATAACGTCTGTCTGTAATTAAATCCTTAATGTTAAAAAAAAAAAAAGAGAGAGAGAAAGCCTTGGTTCGTATGCCCAATGCCTCCAATATTTTAAATATTTGTTTTTTAAAATGGGCTAAGTAATCAGCGAAATTTTAGTCAATCACAAAAAAGATGCTTGGTAAAGCTGACCATGGTATAGTGATTATGAAGCAGCTGAAATTCCTAAATTTCTTGGCAATTTTTAAGAATATGCTTGTTTAAAGAATGATTTTAGTAGAAACCATTGAATATATATGCCTTTGAATTTTATTTTAACTTGTTCTACTCATGACATTTTATCTCATCAACAGTGAGACTACATTCTCAAAATGTGGTTGCTGAATGCTTTTAACAACATAATGATTACAAGGATGGAATTGAAATTCCTGCGATGTATAGGAGTTTCAATTTCTTTCAAGATCAAATTGCCTGTGCCACACTGATGTGGGATGTTCTCTCCCAAATGAGGAGCGTATATCCCGTGTCATTAATAACCTTAAAGCTAAACATGTAAATAAAAATAAATTTTATTTTAAATTCTATGCATATTTTATTCTTTACCTCCATTATAAGAATCTGTAGCTAAGCAGTAGTTATTCTGTTTTTCAAAATAAGTTTTGGAGTATGAGGATAACCTATGAATAATGAGTTTGAAGCACAGAAATTTATAGCTCTGCAGAGTATTGGTAAAAATTCATGTATTATGTCTGCAATGTAGAAATTAACCCATTCCTAGATAAGGAAGTGTGTGTGTAAAAATGGATACACGCATACCTGAGCCAAATGTTAAAATATATTAAGATTATATGCTTCTGTTTCAGAAGACCAGACAGATTCCTATGCAAACTGAATGTACTGTCCGGTTCCATATAAAACAGAAAGTATCTCAGTGTGAGTATTTCAAAATAATGTTCAGAATATTAAAACTTGTTAAAAGAACAGTTAAAGCTTGTTAAAAGAACAGTTTACATCTACTGGAGTAGCATTAAAACTCCCAAGGCCTTAGAAAATCACGACATGTAGGCATTCTCAACCTCTTACATATATGCCCCTCACACCCATAAGTACCTTTCCAATACACCTTGGAAGTGTTAAAATTAACAGAAAAACATCCTGAGACATGTGCATGCATGTGACTGAATGCGTGTACATGTAAGAGGGTAATGGGAAGCAGTAATGCATGAGAATAAGAGAATTCTTATGTGATTTGCCACAAAAATGTTGAGAGAGAGTTAGGGAGTTATGGTTTCAGCTCTGACATGCAAAGCATTTGAATTTCATCCTCATCACTATAGTAAGAAAAAGCTGAACAAACTAAATTTCGGTAAATTTTCTTGAACGCATCAGATATCTGAGGACACAGGGAAATCTGCATCCCCAAATCTGGAGATGTAAGTAAATTGAGAGAGTCACAGCTGTGATTTGCTTACTTGGAGTAGAAGCCACAGGAGCAATAAGCAGGTGGGAACACTTAAATGGTAATTTTGGAGATTGCTAGAGGCTGAGTGGGAACTAGTTCAAAAGAGAAAGTTCTGGGAACCACAGTCTTAAGGGGTTCCCCACGATGTTGTGGATTTTGCCTCAAGGAAACCATCATGTTCTCAAAGTGAAGATCCAAAAAGGATCACCTCATGGCTCTGGCAGAAGGAGGTGAAAATTAACCATTTGAACCAGAACATTAACCAGAACATTTCTTAAAACAGAAGCCTATTCTTCAATAAATACCAAGATCAATCATAAGATGACAGGCTGCTTCCCCTCCTTCACACCTTAACATCACAGCAACAAGACTACAATGTAATAACTGTGGATTACAGCTGAAGGAGCATGAGGCAAAAGCTCTATTTAATGAGGAGATCATAGGGAAGTTTAAAGATAACAGGGGAGTAAAAACAAGGGCATTAGAGGAATATGAAGCCTCTGGAAATTATAGTTAGAGAAAATATTAAACACAACCCAATGTCTATCCAAATTTATATCAAATCTCACAATAAAAGCCTATTTTCCACATTTCCTATTTCTTAACACATCATAGTAGACTTTCAACAGAAAAAACTGCAAGGTTTTTCTTGCAGTTTCTTCTTGAAAGGCAAGAATAATCATAGTCTGAAGAGACAAAAAAAGCAATCAAACCAGACTCAGATATGACACAGACTGTAATTATCAGGATAGAACATAAAATAACTAAGATTAATGTATAAATGTTTCTAATGGAAAAAAGTAGGAATATGAAAGAGAAGTTGGGTAATGTAAGATGAGAAATGTAAAATCTAAGAAAACAAATCAAATGGAAATCCAAGATATTAATAAATGGTAACAGAAACAAAGAATATCTTCTATTGACTCAACAATAGGCTCAACAAGACCAATGAAAGAATTGTTGAGCTTGACTGAGGCAAACAGATACATCTCAAGCTGAATGAAAACAGAGCAAAGCATCCCAAAACAAAGTCACTAATTCAAAAGGTGTTAGAACACACAATTGGATATTAGAAGAAGAAGAAAGTAAGATGGTGCAGAAAACATTTGAAATAAAAATGGCCAAGAATATTTCAAGATTAATGAGAGACACAAAATCACAAATAGAGGAAGCTCAGAGAATTCAAAGCAGGACAAATAGCAAAAATGCCACATCTAGACATATTATATTTCAAATGCAGAAACTGAAGACAAATACAAAATAATGAAAAAATACAGAGGGGAAAAGTATGTTACCTGTTGTGGAACAAGGGTAAGAATTACAGAGGACATCTAGTCAGAAACTATGCAAACAAAAGACAATAGAGTGACATATTTAAAGTGTTGAAAGAAAATTTTACCAACTGAGAATCCTGTATCCAGTGAAATTATCCTTCAAATTGCAGGATATATAAATAGTTTTAGAAACAAATAAATTAAGACAATGTATATCTAGGAGCACTACCCTTCAAGAAATGTTAAAAGAAGTGTTCAGAAAAAAAAAAGGAAAAGTATGTAGGAAAGACACATGGGTCTATAAAAGAAAAATAAGAGAGCACTGGAGAAGGAATAAATAAAAGTAAAATAAAGGCTTTTCATTATTAATATACAGGTTACATATATAATATATATTTTAATATAAAGTATATATACATATTATATTCTTAATTAATATAACTGATAACTGTTTAAGGTAATAATAGTAGCAATGCATTGGTGATTATTGCATGGATAAGTGAAATGAATGACATCAATGTCATAAGGCACACAGTTGAGGTACTGGAAATATACTGATTTAAGATACCATTCCACTACCCAAGAAGTATGATTTGAAGGTGAACTTAGATCTGTTTTACATGTGTATCAAACTCTAGGAGAAACACTAAATTACTTTAAAGAATTTTCGTTGATTTCGCTAAGAGAGAAGATAAAATAGAATCATAGAAAGTGTTCATATAACGTAAGAGCTGTTGGGAAAAAAAGAAACAAAGACAACAAATAGAAAAGCAACAAATATGGTAAATACTAGTCCAATTTTATGAATAAACACTTTAACTGAGAATGGTCTAAATATACCAATTAAAAGAAAGAGTTTCAGAATGGGTAAAAACACAAGACTCAAATATACTTTGTCTACAAAAACAAAAATAAAAACTAAACACTTTAGATATAAAGAATCAATAGGTTAAAAATTGGGCAAATGACCCAGAATATCCAAAACCATAATGAAAAGAACAAAGTTGGAGGACTGACAATACCTGACTTCAAGACTTACGATAAAGCTACAGTCATCAGGACAGTGTACTAGAGGAGTGGAACAGAACAGAAAGTCAGAAACAGACCCATATAAATATAGCCAACTGATCTTTGTCAAAGGAATAAAGGCAATACAATGGAAAACATAGTCTTTCCAACGAATGATACTGGGACAATTGGACATTCACATGCAAGATAATGAATCTAGACACAGACCTTACACCATTCACAAAAATTGACACAAAATGGATCATAGACCTAAACATAAAATGCAAAACTGTAAAACCCCTAGAAGTTAACGTATGAGAAAACTTAGATGGCCTTGGTTATGGTGATGACTTCTTAGCTACAACACCAAAGGTCATGATCCATAAAAGAAAAACCAGATAAGCTGGACTTCTTTAAAATTAAAAACTTCTGCTCTGCAAAGGAAAACGTCAAGAGGAGGGGAAGACAAGCCACAGACTAGGAGAAAATATTTTCAAAAAAACATAGCTGATAAAGGACTGTTGTTATCCAAGATATAAGAAGAACTATTAAAACTCCACAATAAGAAAACAAACTATTTAAAAAACTATTAAAAATAGGCCAAAGATCTGGATACCTCATGAAAGAAGATATACAGATGGCAAAGAGCATATGAAAAGATGCTCTACATCATATGTCATTAGGAAATTGCAATTAACCAATAAGATACCACTATATACCTAATAGAATGGGTAAAATCTAAAACAATGACACCACCAAATGCTGAAGAGATGTGGAGAAAGAAAAGCTCTCATTCATTGCTGGTAAGGATGCAAAATGGTACAGTCCCTTTGGAAGATGATTTGACAGTTTCTTATAAAACTAAGTATACTTTTACCATGCAATCCAGCAGTTTAGTTGAAAACTATCTTCCACATAAGAACCTACACACAGATATTTATAATACTTTGTTCTTAATTGCCAAAACTTGGGAGCAACCAAGATGTCCTTCAATAGGTGAATGGACAAATAAACTCTGGTACATCCAAACAACTGAATGCTTTTAACACGAAAAAGTAATGAGCGATCAAGCCATTACTGGAAGAACTTAAACGCTTCCAGTAAGCGTTTAAGACATGGAAGAACTTAAACGCTTATTACTAAGTGAAAGAAGCCAAACTGGAAAGGCTACATACTGTATAATTCCAACTATATGACATTTTGGAAAAGGCAAAACTATGAAAACAGTAAAAAGATCAGTGGTTGCTGGGTGTTGAGTGAGGGGGGCAGGGGGATCAATAAGGGGACTACAGAGGATTGTTAGGGCAGTGAAAATACTCTGCATGATACTGTAATGATAGATGCATGTCAACATACATTTGTCAAAGCCCAGAGAATGTACATCAAGATTGAACCCTTATTTAAGCTATAGATTTTGGGTGATTATAATGTGTCAATATAGAGTTATCAGTTATAACAAATGTACCACTCTGGTCAGGGCTGTTGATAGTGAGGGAGGCTGTTCATGTTGAGGGCAGGGAGTATTTGGAAACTCTTTGTACTTTCTGCTCAATTTTGTGGGACCCTAAAACCATGACAAAAAATAAAGTTTATTTTAAAAAAAGAAGAAAGAAAGAAAGAAAAAATGGACTACACTCAGAGCTGATTCATTTGGCTTCTGAAATTTGTTGCTGTAGGAGAGAATGTGTTCTATTCCCTCCACATATTTTCAATGCCCTGAGTTATATTTTCTGCCTCCACACTATCTGTCCTCCATTCTCAAGTCAGAAATCCTTTTAAAACTGCTGGAGGCACAATTAGTGACCTGAAATTTCCTCTTCCTGCAGAAAGGTATGTAAGTTGAATATTATCAAGTTTTAATTCTGTATAACATTTCTCATGGAATTGTAGATAGTACAGAATAATTAGCATAATGCTAGACTTCAGTAATATTTTGGATTAAACATAAGTTTGAGATATTGCTCTAAAATTTAATGGAAAAAGAATATTTTCTCCCATGACTGAAACACATTACATGATAAAAGTCTCTAAGGATACAATTTGTATATTATCTTTCACCTTATTTAAGTAGCTACCTAACATCATGAGGGTTTTTTGTTTTGTTTTGTTTTTAGTTTGAGCTTCAATTTTCTCACCTAAAAAGTTGGAATCAATTAAAATTCCCTGATGATATTTAAGTAAAAAATAAATAATACAGGCAAAAGCAACAAATACAAGACTAACATTCAATAGTATTTGTGTATTTTATCCTGAAGAGCCATTTCAATACGTTCTTTCAAACCCAAATATTTATGTTTTAAACAAGATTGGATCATCCTTAGACCAAAAACTCTTAGTTAAGTGTTCTTACTCATGTTATATTTTGAGTTCTTATTCATTTTATTATTCTATTCACGTTATTTGTTCATTCAACCAACATCTTTCCCTACCCCTTTCTCTCCTTCTCCCTTCACCCCATTCCCCTGTTTAATAAGAATTTGCCACAAATTTTGTTCCCCTACATCTACATACATGTTATGGAGATAAATGCATACAAAAGATAAGCTGGTAAACTGATACAAAAGATACCTTTATATATCAAAATCAGTTATTCTACAAGGGGCACAAGTGTGGAGCTCAACACTCTTCATGTTATTCACATGATTTGAGTTTCCCTGTGCATGCATTTTCCTATTTATATCACATGTCAGTGATCAAGGACCAAAACATTCAGCTCTACAGAGTATATTTCATATGTTCAGCTTTCTAGGTCTACCTTACATTATTAAAAAACACAGACCACAGCAATGTTAATTACCCATAAGTCAAGTAAAAAACTTAATGAATCACTTGAAATAATGGATAAATTACATTTATGAAAGTGCATACTTGAAATAGTGTGCACATGCTTTTGATTATCTTAATCAAGACACTTTTCCTAGATTTTATAGATGTGCTAATAATTACATAACATTTATTTTACATACTTTTCTCAAATTACATTCAATATGAAAATACAACCTTGAAAACGTGAAAATAGATACATTATGATTTTAAATATCATATAAAATTTTGTGATTTTTTAATAGGCTACTAGTCAAACCATTAATGCATACTTTATATTTGTTTATTATTATAAGTATATATAAGATATATATATCAGTCTGATATTAGAAGAACTCCCTGTGGACTTGAAAGCTAAATTGCACATTGAAAATATCGACAAACTATAATATCTTTATCGGATTCCTAATTTTTTAAAATTTCTCAAAACTGTAGTTATAGAAAATTATAAATACAGAATCCTAATATTATTGATTTGGGCCTTAATATAATTCTTTTTAAATGGAATAATACAAAGTTTACAGAAGATTATATGAACATTCTACATTTCTGCAAAATGTATAAAAGGACTGTGATTCCCTTATATCAGTCTCTAGACCCCCATTATCTATCCAGTAGCCACTAGCCACATGTGGGTGGACACTTGAAATATATCTAGCCCAAACTGAGATGGGCTGTAAATATAAAATAAACACTAGATAACAAATACTTAGTTTAAAAATATGTAAAATGGACATTTATTTTATATTGATTACATGTTGAAATAATGATATTTTGGATATACAGTCAGCCCTCAGTATCCACAGGTTTCTCATCAGTGGATTTAACCAACCATGGATGGAAACTGAGATCCACCCCATTGTTTGAATCCATGGATGAGAACCTGTGAATATGGAGAACCAGCTGTATGTTGAAAAAAATTCATGTATAAGTGGATCCTTGCAGTTCAAAACTGTGTTGTTCAAGAGTCAACTGTATTGTGTTAATTAAAATTATAATATTAAATGATTATCACCAGATTATTTTTATTTTTTAATATGACTACTAGAATATTGAAAAATACATATAAAGCTCTCATTATATTTCTTTTGAACAGATCTTCTAGAAGAAAATATCACAAAACTCCTGATCACTCACACTTTTATCAGTTCTATAGTTGTGGCGCATCTGATGACTCATAAGATGTGATAAATTCACTCAAGTTTTTTTTTACCTTGGTGATATGATTTGATGGATTTTCAACAAACTGAATTTGTCTTTGAATTTTGGCATTGAGAAGACACAAGTCAGAAAGCACCGCTGTGAACCTGTCAAAATTTTAATTCAAAAGCAGCATGTATGAGAGTTGTCTGGACTAATCATTTTGGAATTTTTAGCTTTGGCTATGCAAATAGGTAACAATCATTAAATGTAAAAGACTGAAACATCTATCAAAATTAGTACAGCTGGTAATTTGCATTTCATTAAAATTTACATATGTTTTCATTTGTAAATTTTCTTACACTGTGAGATCCATAAAACCTTTTGAAGTTTAAAGATAGATATCATGAATTCAGTAAAAATTTATGGCACATTTTGTGGATTTGCTCATTTTTCTTTCCTGAAGACAGGAGTCAAAGGCTTCATCATTTTCCTGAAGGACCTGAGATTTAAAAAGTTTAATTTCCTACTTTAGAACTAACTAAACTACTTTCTAGTACTGTGACTTCTCTTTGTTTGAGATAAAGACTGCATAAATTTCTTCAATTTAGTCTGTGTTAAATTTTTTTTTGAGTTTTCAAGTTTTAAGAAATTAACTGGAACTATTGAGAGATAGTAAGTCCTCCAGGCAGGGAGTGGGAAGGTAAGGAACTGCTTTCTGGATGAAAATTATAGAAATTTTATATGGTTTAAATTATAACTGAAACATCCTGAATATCTGCTATTGATAGTGGAAGAGTTAGCACTTTCATTAAGAGTAGTTGTTAGGTCTATGTTCTCAAAACTTAGTTAAATTAATTTCATATGATGGCGATCATCAAGTTTTATCCAAAGGAAACTTCTTTTTGGTATTCTCAGACATCTTTAACTTCAGTCACATAAAGTAATACAGAGCAAAACATCCCTTAGGGTCTATAAACATAAAAACAAACAACTCCCCTGCCCTGCCACTGCAGACTTTAGCACGTGAAACAGTTATTTTTTATTGCAAGAGCCAGATTTGCTTTGGGAGCACTCATTTCACAAATTTACCTCCAAACTTAGTATAGTCTGAACATACAACCCTTCAACAGAAAAAGGCCAATAGTCTTAGAAAAACTAAACCATTTCTGAAAATAAAACTGATGGTTTTATTTCCTCTTATGTCTATGTCAGCATCATAAAACAGTCAATGTTCAGCCCAATAATTTCAAAAATTTGAACCCCAGATACGTATTTATTAGTAAATAATGGGTTGTTTGAGTTTCTGAATTATTCCCATAATGTAAAATAGCCTAAATTATAGTAGAATTGGAGGCAAGCAGCCACTGCTATACAAGTGGTAGGATATGCAGGGAGCCAGCTGAGTCTCATGGTGCCAACAACTCAGAAGGTCACCAGCGTGCGCAGGGGTGGAGTACTAAAGAGCAGTGGCTAGGAGATGCCCCTTAGTTGGTGTATCACCTGTGAATAACGGGAGTCCAGAGACAAGAGCTTGGTCTAGAAAATGGGGTGAATACCAAGAGATTCAGGACAGTGGATATATGCCAAATCTTAAAGACGTTTTTGATACTAAACTAATCTCTACAGTAAAGCCATAAACCCTGACCATACATAATTTGAGACCATTTCAGTGGCTCAGAGACATCAAAGCTATTTTCATAATAATACCAAGATTTTGTATTTTTTTCGCTGCCATTTTTTTTTATGAGTGTGGAGTTTTCAGAGGCTGTATGAAGTATAAAAGGTGATGAATAAATAAATGAAATGCATTCATTTATTTCATTTATTTGAAATACAAATAAATGAAATAAATGAAATACATAAAGTGTGATAAATGAATTCAGGAGCAAATATAAAAATACAGCCAGATATTAAAGACATTTGCAGCAATGTAAAACAGTTTCATTCTTCTCACAATGTTTTTCTTGTTTTCCAAAATATAGTTATTTTAAATTGTTTTAATATTTACTTTTTTCTTCCAGTTTTATTGAGATAAACTAGATATACAGCACTGTACTGTATAAGTTTAAAGTGTACAGCATAATGATTTGATTTACATACATCATGACAAGTTTACCGTAATAAGTTTAGTGAATATGTATCATTTCATATAGATGCAAAATAAAAGAAATAGAAAAATATCTTTCCTTATGATGAGAACTCATAGGATTACTTTCTAAACAACTTTTATATATAACATACAGCCGTGCTAATTATATTTATCATCTTGTGCATTACATCCCTAGTGCTTATTTATATTATATCTGGAAATTTGTACCATTCGACCACCTTCCTCCACTTCCCCCTCCCCCTAACCCCCGCCTCCAGTAAGCACAAATCTGATTTCTTTTTCTATGAGTTTGTCTGCTTGTTTTTGAAGTTTAATTTGACCTACCACACTATGCTAGTTTCTGTTATACAACACAGTGATTTGCTATTTCTATACATTTCAAAATGATCACCGTGGTAAGTCTAGTTACCATCTGTCACCATACAAGGATATTACATAATGATTGACAATATTCCTATACTGGACATTTTATACCTGTGACATTTATTCTATAAATGAAAGTTTGCACCTCTTAATTTCCCTTACCTATTTTTCTCCTCCCAATTCTTCCCGCCCTCAGGCAACCACCTGTTTGTTCTCTGTATCTATGACTCTGTTTCTGTTTCTTGATGTTTGTTCATTTGTTTGGTTTTTTAGATTTAACATACAGTATTAATCTTTCTCTGTCTGACTTATTTCACTTAGCATAATACCCTCTAGGTCCATCCATGTTGTTGCAAATGGCAAGATTTCATTCTTTTTTATGGCTGAGTAACATTCTTTGGGAATATATAACACTTTTATTTTTAACAACCTTATTGGAGTAAAATTGTTTACAGTGTTGTGTTAGTTTCTGCTATATAACAAAGTGAATCAGCTATATGCATACATATATCCCCATATCCCCTCCCTCTCGCATCTCCCTCCCATCCTCCCTATCCCACCCCTCTAGGTGGTCACAAAGTACCGAGCTGATCTCCCTGTGCTATGTAGCTGCTTCCCACTAGCTATCTATTTTACATTTGGTAGTGTATATATGTCATTGCTACTCTCTCTCTTCATCCCAGCTTACCCTTCTACCTCCCCGTGTCCTCAAGTCCATTCTCTATGTCTGCATCTTTATTCCTGTTCTGCCCCTAGGTTCTTCAGAACCATTTTTTTTTTTTTTTAGATTCCATATATATGTCTTAGCATACAGAATTCGTTTTTCTCTTTCTGACTTACTTCACTCTGTATGACAACTCTAAGTCCATCCACCTCACTACAAATAACTAAATTTTGTCTCTTTTTATGGCTGAGTAATATTCCATTGTATATATGTGCCACATCTTCTTTATCCATTCATCTTTCCTTTTTTTTTTCCCACTGTAACAGCTCCTTTACTTTGCAGTGAAAATTGATTTGTATATTTTTTGCCTCTGAGTCCTTATGGGATTTCTTTTTAATTCAAACAGAAAGTCACAAAAATTATAATCATCCTCATCACTTCACTCAGTCCCATGTAATTAATATTTTTTATCTTGATTTTTTGTTAGCACTTTTATGAATTCATCAGTTTTCCATTAGAGTTCTGAAAATGCTTATTCATTCAGTTCAGCAGTATAGTCAGTTACCAGAAACCTGTACTTGTCAGAGTCTTTTCCATGAATTCCTTGAAGATGAAACCCTTTTATAGGAACATATTTGCAAAAGCATCAGAGTACACCCAGAACTGTCTGTAATTATTCATTCACCTTTCGATGGACACTTGGGCTGCTTCCATGTCCTGGCTATTGTAAATAGTGCTGCAGTGAACATTGTGGTACGTGACTCTTCTTAAATTATGCCCAGTAGTGGGAATGCTAGGTCATATGGTAGCTCTATTTTTAGTTTTTTAAGGAACCTGCACACTCTTCTCCATAGTGGCTTATCAATTTACATTCTCACCAACAATGCAAGAGGGTTCCCTTTTCTCCACACCCTCTCCAGCATTTATTGTTTGTCGATTTTTTGATGATGGCCATTCTAACTGGTGTGAAGTGATACCTCATTGTAGTTTTGATTTGCATTTCTTTAATGATTAGTGATATTGAGCATCCTTTCATGTGTTTGTTGGCAATCTGTATATCTTCTCTGGAGAAATGTCTATTTAGGTCTTCTGCCCATTTTTCGATTGGGTTGTTTGGTTCTTTGATATTGAGCTGCATAAGCTGCTTGTATATTTTGGAGATTAAATATTTCTCAGCTGCTTCATTGGCAAATATTTTCTCCCATTCTGAGGGTTGTCTTTTGGTCTTCTTTATGGTTTCCTTTGCTGCGCAAAAGCTTTTAAGTTTCATTAGGTCCCATTTGTTAATTTTTTGTTTTTATTTCCATTTCTCTAGGAGATGGGTCAAAAAGGATCTTGCTGTGATTTATGTCATAGAGTGTTCTGCCTATGTTTTCCTCTAAGAGTTTGATAATGTCTGGCCTTACATTTAGGTCTTAAATCCACTTTGAGATAATTTTTGTGTATGGTGTTAGGATGTGTTCTAATTTCATTCTTTTACATGTAGCTGTCCAGTTATCCCAGCACCACTTATTGAAGAGGCTGTCTTTTCTCCATTGTATATGCTTGCCTCCTGTATCAAAGATAAGGTGACCATATGTACATGGGTTTATCTCTGGGCTTTCTATCCTGTTCCACTGATTTATTTTGTGCCAGTACCATACTGTCTTGATTACTGTAGCTCTGTAGTATAGTCTGAAGTCAGGGAGCCTGATTTCTCCAGATCCGTTTTTCCTTCTTATGGTTGCTTTGGCTATTCGGGGTCTTTTGTTTTTCCATACAAATTGTGAAATTTTTTGTTCTAGTTCTGTGAAAAATGCCAGTGGTAGTTTGATAGGGATTGCATTGAATCTGTAGATTGCTTTGGGTAGTAGAGTCGTTTTCACAATGTTGATTCTTCCAATCCAAGAACATGGTATATCTCTCCATCTATTTGTATCATCTTTAATTTCTTTCATCAGTGTCATAGTTTTCTGCATAACAGGTCTTTTGTTTCCTTAGTATTTTATTCTTTTTGTTGCAGTGGTAAATAGGAGTGTTTCCTTAACTTCTCTTTCAGATTTTTCATTGTAGTGAATAGGAATGCAAGAGATTTCTGTGCATTAATTTTGTATCCTGCTCCTTTACCAAATTCATTGATTAGCTCTAGCAGTTTTCTGGTAGCATCTTTAGGATTCTCTATGTATAATATCATGTCATCTGCAAACAGTGACACTTTTACTTCTTCCTTTCTAATTTGGATTCCTTTTATTACTTTTTCTTCTCTCATTGCTGTGGCTAAATCTTCCAAAACTATGTTGAATAATAGTGGTTAGAGTGGGCAACCTTGTCTTCTTTCTGATCTTAGAGGAAAAGGTTTCAGTTTTTCACCATTGAGAATGATGTTGGCTGTGGGTTTCTCATATACAGCCTTCACTATGTTGAGGTAGCTTCCCTCTATGCCTACTTTTTGGAGAGTTTACATCATAAATGGACATTGAATTCTGTCAAAACTTTTTCTGCATCTATTGAGATTTTCATATCCTTCATCTTGTTAATATGGTGTGTAACATTGATAGATCTGCGTATATTGAAGAATCCTTGAATTCCTGGGATTAACCCTACTTGATCATGGTGTATGATCCTTTTAATGTGTTGTTGGATTCTGTTTGCTACTATTTTGTTGAGGATTTTTGCATCTATGTTCATCAGAGATATTGGCCTGTAGTTTTCTTTCTTTGTGACACCTTTGTCTGGTTTTGGTATCAGGGAGACAGTGGCCTCATAGAATGAGTTCAGGAGTGTTCCTCTCTCTGCTATATTTTGGAAGACTTTGAGAAGGATAGGTGTGAGCTCTTCTGAAATTGTATGATAGAATTCTCCTGTGAAGCCATCTGGTCCTGGGCTTTTGTTTGTTGGAAGATTTTTAATCACAGTTTCCATTTCAGTGCTTGTGACTGGTCTGTTTATATTTTCTATTTCTTCCTGGTTCAGTCTCAGAAGGTTGTGCTTTTCTAAGAGTTTGTCCATTTCTTCCAGGTTGTCCATTTTATTGGCATAGAGCTGCTTATAGTAATCTCTCATGATGCTTTGTATTTCTGCAGCGTCAGTTGTTACTTCTTTTTCAGTTCTAATACTTTTGATTTGATTCTTCTCTCTTTTTTTCTTGATGAGTCTGGCTAATGGTTTATCAATTTTGTTTATCTTCTCAAAGCACCAGCTTTTAGTTTTACTGATCTTTGCTATCATTTCCTTCATTTCTTTTTCATTTATTTCTGATCTAATCTCTATGATTTCTTCCCTTCTGCTAACTTTAAGGGGTTTTTTTTGTTATTCTTTCTCTAATTGCTTTAGGTGTAAGGTTCGATTGTTTATTTGAGATTTTTCTTGTTTCTTGAGGTTGGACTGTATTGTTATAAACTTCCCTCTTAGAACTGCTTTTGCTGCATTCCATAGGTTTTGGGTCGTCGTGTTTTCATTGTCATTTGTTTCTAGGTATTTTTGATTTCTTCTTTGATATCTTCAGAGACATCCTGCTTATTTAGTAGCATATTGTTCAGCCTCCATATGTTTGTATTGTTTACAATTTTTTTCCTGTAATTTATATCTAGTCTCATTAGTGTTGTGGTCGGAACAGATACTTGATATGATTTCAATTTTCTTAAATTTATCAAGGCTTTGTGACCCATGATATGGTCTATCCTGGAGAATGTTCCATGAGCACTTGAAAAGAAAGTGTATTCTGTTGTTTTTGGATGGAATGTACTATAAATATCAATTAAGTCCATTCTGTTTAATGTATCATTTAAAGCTTGTGTTTCCTTATTTATTTTCATTTTGGATGATCTGTCCATTGGTGAAAGTAGGGTGTTAAAGGCTCCTAGTATGATTGTGTTACTGTTGATTTCCCCTTTTATGGCTGTTAGCATTTGCCTTATGTATTAAGGTGCTCCTATGTTGCGTGCATAAATATTTACAATTGTTATTTCTTCTTCTTGGATTGATCCCTTGATCATTATGTAGTGTCCTACTTTGTCTCTTGTAACAGTCTTTCCTTTAAAGTCTATTTTGTCTGATATGAGAATTGCTACTCCAGCTTTCTTTTGATTTCCATTTGCATGGAGTATCTTTTTCCAACCCCTCACTTTCAGTGTGTTTGTGACCCTAGGTCTGAAGTGGGTCTCTTATAGATAGCATACGTACGGGTCTTCTTTCCGTATCCATTAAGCCAGTCTATGTCTTTTGGTTAGAGCATTTAATTCATTTACATTTAAGGTAATTATAAATATGTATGTTCCTATTACCATTTTCTTAATTGTTTTGGGTTTGCTTTTGTAGGTTTATTCCCTCTCTTTTGTTTCCTGCCTAGAGAAGTTCCTTTAGCATTTGTGGTAAAGCTGGTTTTGTGGTGAATTCTCTTAACTTTTGCTTATCTGTAAAGGTTTTAATTTCTCTGTCGAATCTGAATGGGATCCTTGCTGGGTAGATCAATCTCGGTTGTAGGTTTTTCCCTTTCATCACTTTAAATATGTCCTGCCACTCCCTTTTGGCTTGCAGAGTTTCTGCTGAAAGATCAGCTGTTAACCTTATGGGGATTCCATTGTATGTTATTTGTTGCTTTTCCCTTGCTCCTTTCATAATTTTTCTTTGTATTTAATTTTTGATAGTTTGATTATTATGTGTCTCGGCGTGTTTCTCTTTTGGTTTATCCTGTATGGTACTCTCTGTGCTTCCTGGACTTGACTGACCATTTCCTTTCCCTTGTTAGGGAATTTTTCAACTATAATGTCTTCAAATATTTTCTCAGACCCTTTCTTTTCTTCTTCTGGGACCCCTATAATTTGAATGTTGATTCTTTTAATGTTGTCCCAGAGTCTCTGAGACTGTCCTCAATTCTTTTCATTGTTTTTTCTTTATTCTGCTCCCTGGGAGTTATTTCCACCATTTTATCTTCCAGGTCACTTATGCGTTCTTCTGCCTCAGTTACTCTGCTATTGACAGAGTATTTTTAATTTCAGTAATTGTGTTGTTCATCACTGTTTGTTTGCTCTTAGTTCTTCTAGATCCTTGTTAAACGTTTCTTGTATTTTCTCCATTCTGTTTCCAAGATTTTTGATCATCTTTACTGTCATTACTCTGAATTCTTTTTCAGGTAAGTTGTCGATTTTGTGTTCATTTATTTGGTCTTGTATGTTTTTACCTTGTTTCTTTGTGTGTAACATATATTTTTGTCGTTTCACTTTTTTTCTTTTTCATGGGTGGTGCTGTATTCCTGTCTTACTGGTTGTTTGGCCTGAGATGTCCAGCACTGGAATTTGCAGGCAGTTGGATAGAGCTGGGTTTTGGTGCTGAGATGAGGACCTCTGGGGAGCCTCACTCCAGTTGATATTTTCCAGGGTCTGAGGTTCCCCATTAGTCCAGTGGTTTGGACTCCTAGCTCCCACCACAGGAGTTCAGGCCTGACCTTTGGGCTGGGAACCAAGACCCCGCAAGCTTCATGGCACAGTTTAAAAAAATAAAAAAAGAACAATGAAAGGAGCAGTACAATATCAAAGAATAAAAAACAACATAAAATTAGAAAGATAAAAATATATTAGGAACAGTATAACTATAACTGAAACAACTGCAAGAAGGTAAAATAAAAGCACCACAGAAAAAAGAAAAAAAAAGGGGCAGGGAGGCCAAAAGGAGAGAACAATCACATAGTATAAAAATAAAATATAATTAGAAAAATAAAAACTAGGAAAAATAAAAATATAAAAGAATCAACAATAATGACTCAACAATGTAAAACAGAACCCCAATCTAAAAGAGGAAAAAAAAAAAGCCTTGGCTCTGGAGGCAGAGTTCAGACGGGTGTGGAACTTAGGCAGAGGTGGGTTTTTGTGTGGGGCAGGACCTAGGCAGGTTGGGGAGGTGACGTTCAAGCGTGGGGCAGGCCCTCTGCTTAGGACCTGCACAGAAGGGTAGAGGCAGTACGTCGAAAGGAGGGCCTCTGGAGTGTGGTGTTCTGGGGTTTGGAGGTAGAGCCCTGGGTGAGGGTGTGTGGGTAGGATTTACACCCAGCTCTTTGGAGGGGGTCCCAGAGGGGGTCTCCCAGTGTAGAGGTGGGGCCCTGGGTGGGGGTGTAGGGGAGGGGCTTGGGTTCTGCACAGCAGGAGGGCGGCTCCAAGCGCAGAGGATTAGGCCCTGGAGCCCAACAGGCTCCCCCATGCCTAAGTGGACAGGCAAAGTACTGCCCCCATTCCCTTCCATTCCTTTGTGCTCCTTCCCCACTGTCTCCCCCGTCGCTCCTGGACCCCAAACCGTGGGTGGGTCCCACTGTGTGTAGGAACTCCTTCCCTCCCCCAGCCACCCCTCAGGAGTGCTGGTCCCGGAGGTCCGGCCTTTACTTTTGCTCCCCCTTCCCTCCCTCCCACTTCCTTAGGACCTGTGCGGCTGGAGGAGGCCTAGGTGGGCAGAGGATAAGGCCTGGGGTCTCAGGAGGTTCCTGGGGGCCCAAGTGGGCAGGGGAAACCTGGCCATGCTCTCTTTTGATCCTCTGCCCTCCCAATGGTTCCCCAATTTCCCCCTTCGGGCATGGGATCCCTTCCCCTCCCCCAGCCACCTCTCAGGAGTGCCAGTCCCATCCGGCCTCCATTTCTCCTCCCCCTCACTCCCCCCATGCCCCATGTCCTACCCGGCCGCCGGGGGTTCCTCCCATCCCTTTAGGTGCCCATGTCCCCCAGGGGTGCCTGGCAGGTGCCCTAGTTGTGAGGAGATGGGTATTCCGTGTCCTCCTAGTACGCCATCTTGACTCTGTCAGTATACCACTCCTTATTTATCCATTTATCTGTTGGTGGGCACACAGGTTGCTTCCCTATCTTGGCTATTGTAAATAATGCTGCAATGAACATAGGCGTGCAGATATCTTTTTGAATTAGCGTTTCAATTTTCTTCATGTAATATCCAGGAGTGGAATTGCTGGATTGTATAGTAGTTCTATTTTTATTTTTTTTAGGAATTTCCATACTCTTTTCCACAGTGGCTGCACCAATTTACATTCCCATTAACAGTGCATGAGGGTTCCCTTTCCTCCACATCCTGTCTGACACTTGTTATTTGTTGTCTTCCTAGAAATAGCCATTCCAACAGGTGTGAGATGATATTTCATTGTGGTTTTGATTTGCATTTCTCTGATGATTAGTGATGTTGAGCATCTTTTCATATGTCTGTTAGCCATCTCAAAATACAGTTATTTTAAACAAAAGTATGTTAACATATAATGGATGTATTACTGCTATTTTAAGTGAATTAATAAATACTTAAGATTTTTCTCAGTTTTAATTTGTAATGTGGTAAATATTAGTAGAAATAACCCATACAAACAAAGTCTCTTTGAGATGCTCAATAACTTTTAAAAATATAAAGGAGTTATGAGTCAAAATATTTGGGAATCATTATTGTACATTAACAGATTAAAATTGAGAAATTAAACTTCTCAAAAGATACAGAAAATGCCTCTTATAAAATTAAACATATTTTCTGATAAATAAGCAGGAATTATTCTTAATAATCTTCATCACAGATTTATTCAAACTATATTCAGATGTAGAAAGAAAAGTTTCTACCTGACTGAATAATCTGAAAATTTACACTTTCAAATCAATAATAATTTGGTCTTTTCAAGTTTAATGATCTTTCTTTTTTCATTTAAATAGTCAATATATGTAGTAGCCAAGGTTTAGATTCCTATTTGTTGCTGAATTTAAAAGTCTTTTTAGAGATTCTCTCCCCTGAATTAAATGCTTTCAGAATGCCACTTCTTTCTTCTCCTCAAGGAGCATCTGGGGATTGAGGATGTCCACTCCATCTTTATGAAAGCACAGAAGATCTGTGCTTGGATGCATATGGTGTCTTAAAAATTCACTTTCTGCTACAGTTTCCATCTGGACTGTTATCTGGGTTGGCAACTCTCAAGTGTGATATTGATAGGTTCCACTGGGAATTTTGAATTATATTGGGATACAGTATCTGAGTGAATGCCTTGGCCATTTTCACATGCTCTCTGCTCTCTGATTAGTCCTCTAGGTGTCCACAGACCCTTTCAGAACTTATGCTTTTTTTTCATTTGGGTCAGCAGTGAATTGCCTCACACCGGAGGCAGAGTGCATGAGCCCAGGAGCTTGCCGTTGGACTCTGCAATATTCTTCAACATTTATTCAGGAGTTTTTATTTTTTAAAAATTTTTATTGGAGTATAGTTGATTTACAATGTTGTGTTAGTTTCAGGTGTACAGCAAAGTGAACCAGTTACATGTATACATATATACACTTTTTTTTTTTTTTTAAGATTCTTTCCCCATATAGGCCACTAGAATTTTGAGTAGAGTTCCCTGGGCTATATAGTAGATCCTTATTAGTTATTTATTTTATACATAGCAGTGTGTATATGTCAATCCCAATCTCCCAATCTATCCTTCCCCCCCTTCCCCCCGGTATTCAGTTTTTAAAGCAACACTTCCTCATCAATGATCAGTGTGAAGGAGTGGATAGAGGAAACCAAAACCTGGCATATTAATCACTGTCCTACTGTTGTCTCCCTTCTATACTCACTCCCCATCTCTTGGGAACAGAGGGACAAGCTTTACTCCCCTTCCAGTTTTACTGGGACCACCCTTGACTTCCTCCTCTTCCTTCTTGATTCCATTTTCCCTGATAAGCTCTCATAGTAATAAGGGAAAACAAAGCAGAACTTACAATATTTCAAAAATTATATATCTATTATGTTTATATTTTTATATAACCTGAGAAGAGATGAAGAGTTTATATTTTTATATAACCTGAGAAGAGATGAGTTTATAACCTGAGTTTATATTTTTATATAACCTGAGAAGAGATGAAGAGTTTATATTTTTATATAACCTGAGAAGAGATGAAGACAGAAGATGTTTATATAACCTGAGAAAAAATCTATAGCAAACTTTACACCAAATAATACTAATCATTATACCAAATAATAAAATGTTAAAAACATTTATAGGAAAGTCAAGAACAAAACATGGATGTTCAATATCATCTGTAATATTCAATGTTTGCCTGCAGTTCTTACATAACACTCTGAGACATTAAAAAAAAAGAGGTGTAAATAAAATGGAAGAGACGTAACAGATATATTTACACTAATGTTATGGCCAATTTGGAAAAACTAAGAGAATTATTGGTCACATTGGTGTTGAATAAATGTGTAAGAATTTTTAGTAAGGTTGTCTGCTGTAAAATAAATATGAGAATGTCAGTAGCTTCAGAATGCCTTTAAAAAGCAAGTAAATTAAAATAAAGTTCCCAGTAGCAATATATCAGCGCAAGTGAGAACTTTCCTGTTCCTTCTTTTATTTCTCCCTTCCCTCTCCTTTCTCAGAAACTACAGTTAACACACTGGAGAGGAAAAACAAGTAAAGAAAGAAGAAGCCAGAAGTCAAAAGAGGAGACCTTTGCTGATCAAATAATCCCTTCCTGCAGTACCTATCTGGGAATGGCAGATATACTTAAAATTAATTTCAAAGCTTTCATTATATAATGGTGCCAGACAATTTAATTTGTGAAATGAGATGATGTCTTAATTTATAATGTAAAAACATGACATGTGATTACAAAAATCCTGACACCACCTGAGCTTTCATGCAAGGCAATGGGAAAAAATTCTACTGAATGTGTCTTAAAGAAACATGGAAGACAAAACTAAGTTGCTTTGTAATTTCATCTATGAGTAATGCTAGTTCAGCTTACTGGTTATGTTATTTCATAAAAGTATATGTCTCTTACTGTCTGACTTTATTCAATCATAAAATAGGTTATGTAGAACATATTTTACATAAGCAAGTCATCAAATCATGGATCTTTGCTTTGGCAAATGTCAGGAAAATTTGGAAATAATTTTTAAAAACTGTAAATTTCTGATATCAAAATGTGCATGTGTACTAACTAGAAGGAATTGCAAGTACTTTTGCAATGTATCAACAATACGGATTATTTTAAATAATAAAAGAGTAGTTGTAATAGGAAACCATACACTTTTACATCTTTAAGATACTTACACTATTTATTATATATACCTATAAAATCTTATCTTGTAACATGAAGTCCAATGGCCATGAACCCTGTCAAACCTTTTTCCTAAGCCTCAAATTAGAATTATTTGCTTTCTCTTTGTGTGCTCCCATTGTTCCTCTTAAATAATGCCTGCATTTTGGGGTATTGCAGTGGGGTCAGCTTTCTCTCCTGTTAGATTAGGCTCCTTAACAACAGGACTAATATCCTCTTAATTTTTGTATTCTCTTTGCTTCATATATTCTAGATACCTATTAGAAAAGTAATACAAAATAATTGTTAAAAGAAATATTAATATATAACTTAGAATTCTCACAGTCATGAATTTTTTTTACTATTATGAATGGTTATGATGTTTCTCTAAATTTACTACTTTCCTTTCGCTATTTATTACATTGTTAATCATTGTTAACATTACATGATTATACATGACCTATGCTTACAAATCCTCAAGAATGATTCCTTTGGCTTCTATCTTCAAATAGCTAAATTTACATAAACCAAGCAAACTATTATAAAACGTATATTAAAAATTATGATCCATTTGAGTGACATTGTTATTATACATATTATAATAAAATATTATGTAATTTTATTTTCTGACACTAAATAATGGAAATTTTAAGACATTTGCCTGTCATGCTATGAAAAATGAGAAAAGATTTACTTTGAAAAAGTAAAACAGCCATAAATCTGTGTAATGGTTGATAACAGCCAATATTTTAAAGAAAACAAGATAGTAGCTTAATATATTCCCACTGAACTTTAAATTTTATAAATAAAATATAAGTAGCTAGGAAAGAAACTCACATTCCAAAGGGAAAATAAAACACAGTACATCTAAGGCAGAAGCAAACTAAAAAACATGATGAAGATCTCTGGAAGGTATTCTACAATTTCATAGTATACCCTGAAATGATCTACATACAATCTGTCTAATAATGACATTTATTGCCCCAATTTAGCATAATATAAGAAATACAAATGGCATATTTACCCTATTTTCCTCTTTTTAAAAATGTCTATGTCTCCTTCTTGGAATGTGCAATTTACAATGTGTATATGACGCACTGTATTTACAACCTTACCTTCCCCTTCCTTCTACTTTTCATCCACCTATTTGTTCTCTTTCTCTTTCTTTTCTTTTTTTTAACCTCTGTCTTTTTCTTAATGAAACCCTGTTTCTTGCCTCCTTTGGTCTTTAGAATGCAGGGGAGATATGCCCATCTCAAGTCCAGGAATAGGTTTTGATTGATTTAAGTCAATCATAATGGTTCTATTCCCTTTATCAATGATTGGTTTAATGATGCTACGGGTCACAATTTTGGCTAATGAGAACAAAGAGAAACTTCTGAAGGGCTTCTAGGAAATGTGTCCTTGCTCTTATTGATTATGGGAGAGTCCCTTTTATAACCCTGGATTATAGGGGCTAAAAGATATTTTGACACAGAAGAACCAGCCTAAGATAATATAACATAAGCTAGCAAAGCAAAAACATTTGAAAATCTGGGTCCCTGAAGCCATCATTGAACCATGATGTCTCCATCAGTTTGGGCTGCTATAAGAGAATACCATAGACTGGGTGACAACAAACATTTATTTCTCAGATTCTGGAGGCTATAAGTCTGGTGGGGGGCACTCTTCCTGGTTTGCAGATAGTTGTTTTCCTGTTGTATCCTCCCATGGTAGAGAAAGAGGGAATGGAAACAAGCTCTCTCATGTCTCTTCCTGTAAGGGCACTAATCTCATCAAGAGGGCTCCAATCTCCTGACCTAATTACCTCCAAAAGTCTGCATCTCCAAATACCATTACATTTGGGATTAGGGTTTCAACATATGAATTTTAGGGGAACACAAACACACAGTCCATAGCACATGGGTTCAACATGTTCTGGAGTTCCCCTAACCTGGACTTCTTTCATGAGACAATAGGTTTCTTTGTTGTACAGACAAATTTGAATCTTAGCATTAAATAACTGAAAAAATTCTACAGGATATAGAACAATTCTACAGCAACATCACAGGTGATAACACTTTTGAAGACTGACGCAGTAATTCTCTGAATGTACCAATATTGTGATTTTTTGTACCCCTCTTCATTGAGACTCCTTTGAAATCCATCATGCATTAAGAATGCTGCTTCTTTTCTTGGTAATTTCCACATTTTCTTGGTAAAATTAACATTTCCCATTTTTAACCTTTTCTTAAAGGTGAGGTATAGTAATACATTCTGTGCCTTAAAGGTAAGGAGAACACACTTGCACAATTCAGTGGTCAACACAGTAAATGATAATGTAAACACAACTCAAATCAAATAAGAGAAGAACTCTGGAAGCTGCCTGCATACCTCTGCCCAATCACAATCCTGACTTCTAATACCATAGATTAGCTTTGCTTGTTTTGGAACTTGTCATAAATGGACTCATAAAGGATATATTATTTTCATTAGATCATTTCTTTTATATAGAGTATGTTTCTAAAATCCATGTATTTTTGTAAGTAGCTACTAATTACTCATTTTTTTGCTATATGGAATTCTGTTTAATGAAAATATCACCATTTACCATCAATTTTAATATTATTTATAATATTAAATATATATAAGTATTATTATTAAGTTATTAAAAATGTGAAAATGTAAGCCACAAACCATACAAGGTACTGGAAATATATAAAACTGACTGAGATCTCACATCCAGAACACATAAAGAATCCCTAGGATTAAGTAAGATAAAGACAGAAAAACAATAAAATGAGTGAGAAATTCACAAGTGCTGTACAATGGAAGACACCTAAGTCTCCAATAAAAACCTGCCAAGATTATTTTTATTAGTAGTAGTCATAAAAGTACATATTAAAGCATAATTAAATTCCACTACACATTACATTCCTGAGAACTGCCAAGAAAAAAAAAAAAAAGACAACACCAAGTATTAGCAAACAAGTGGAGCAATAGGAAATTTTAGACTGTGCCATTAGGGTTGGGAATTAGATCAATATTTTAGAAAATATTTTTCTTGCTCTTACAACTTGACTATATGCATTTTATGACATAAAAATTTCATTCATAGGTATATCTTTACCTGGTGGCCATTTGTTTCGAGGGACATGTGCTTGAATATTTTTAGTAGAATCAATCTGATTGGTCCATAAAACTGGAAAGTACTTTTTAAAAATCATCCGAATGTGTGCTTTAATATCATTCAAGTTTCTATATCAGTTCAGTTGTGTGGGCGGTGTAGTAATTTACAAACAACTGAGCATTAAAGAATGGAGAAAAATAAGGAATAAGAGTTTAGTGTTGAACCTTGACAGAAATTCCCTGGAAGTCTATTGTGTTCAAAATCCAAGAACACTAAACCTAGCTATATCAATTACAGAATCCATTATTCTGTTTATTGAGCTAACTCTCATTCTCCACAACAATTTTTCACACCCTCTGAACTATTCTCAAGCCTAATGTATCAGCCATGGATGTGTATTGTTCAGCTCTCCCTTTAAGAGAGACCCAGTGGAAGCAATGTAGTTGGTTTACTGACTCCAGCTGCCAAAACTCTGAATCCATCAGAACATTCAGGATGGATATATTTCTCACTGGGCTGCTCCCAGCCAATGATTGTGCATGGCAGAGAGAACAGAGCACTGTTTCTGTCTGACAAAGGACTCTTTAAATGTACACTCTTTGCCCCATCAGACTGGTTGAGAATTTCTCAGAGTGCACTGTAGTCTGTGACTTCTCCTGTTCAATCATCTTTCTTTTCCTATTTCCTTTAATAGTTGTCAGACCTGCATTTGGTCTAAAAACTCTCATTGCTTACTGCTACTACTTCTGTCCTTTGCCCCCTGCATTGACTTTTCCTCAAATAAATCTTTTGCACATCCAATTCCATCTTGGTGTTTGTTTCCAAGAGGACTTGAACCAGCATGTCTAATAACCTACGCCTTCTCCAAAAACTCTCAAAAGTATTATCTCACTGTCTTACCTTACAGAGATTCTAAAAGCAAACTTACATTTTTATCAATTAATTCTTCCTTCCAGATTATTAAATAAAAGTTGATCTTCTGCTTTAGATTAAAGGTGACTGAAAATTATTCGCCACTTTCCAATGAGTAGTGAAATCTAATTTTTATACCCTTAAAACTGAACTGGAGCTTCTGAGACCAGATCACATGGAGCCTTGCAGATTTCAACCAAGTCTCTTAGAACACTCTTTCGGGGAGGCCTGGGGCACTATGTAAGAAGTTAGATTACCCTGAGACTAGAAATAAATCACATACTGGCCTCTGATCCATAACCCCAGCTAAACCCAGCCTTCTGGCCATTTCTACCAAGGCACAAGGCATGAAGGAAGTAATCTTGGATGGTCTAGACCCACCCATCTACCAACAATCTCTCAATGGCACATGGTACAGAAGAAGTGCCCAGCTAAGCTTGCCCTAAATTCCAGACCCTCAAAGTCTTAAGCTATAAGTAGATACAGTGAAATTATTATTGCGAAGTTTCAGAATAGTTTATTATACAACAATGGATAACATGAACACTCTTTCCTCTCTGTGGGCCATTTCTCAACCTTGTATTCTGTCCTTATCCATATTGTTTTGTGAAGGATATAGAGCTATAGTTTGTCTCCTTTGCCTCTAATATCCAAGTTCACACTCTCTTCTGATACCATTTTTAATACGCTTAAATCTTAAAAACACGGACTCTGTGGACTAGACCTTTTTTTTTCTTTTGCAGTACGCAGGCCTCTCACCGTCGCGGCCTCTCCCGTTGCGGAGCACAGGCTCCGGACGTGCAGGCCCAGAGGCCATGGCTCACGGGCCCAGCCGCTCTGTGGCATGTGGGATCTTGCCGGACCGGGGCACAAACCCGTGTCCCCTGCATCGGCAGGCGGACTCTCAACCACTGCGCCACCAGGGAAGCCCCGACTAGACCTTTTGAGCTAACAATAGACACCAACATTTCAGTGGTTTAGTAACACAAAAATGTATATCTTGTTATTGTTCGAGTCCTGGGGAAGAGTTAAGATGGTCAGAAGAGCTCTACTACATGATCATTCAAATACTTGTGCTTCTCTCATCTTGAGTATCCATCCTTGAGGGATCATCATAGTCTGCCTCTATCATACAGAAGAGAGAAGAGACAGAAAAGGGGCACAGAAGATTTTATACACCAGGCACGATAGAGGAACACCTCAAAACTGCTCATAATTGGGACTTCCCTGGTGGTGCAGTGGTTAAGAATCTGCCTGCCAGTGCAGGGGACAAAGGTTCGAGCCCTGGTCTGGAAAGATCCCACATGCCGCCAAGCAACTAAGCCCATTTGCCACAACTACTGAGCCCACGTGCCACAACTATTGAAGCTCGCGTGCCTAGAGACCGTGCTCCACGACAAGAGAAGCCACTGCAATGAGAAGCTTGTGCACCACAAAAAAGGGTAGCCCTCACTCGACACAACTAGAGAAAGCCTGCATGCAGCAACAAAGACACAACGCAGCCAAAAATAAATAAATAAATAAAATAAATTTATATATATTAAAAAAAAAAACTGCTCATAATCTACTGACTAGAACAGAGTCAAATGGCCACAACTACCTGCAAGGGATCCTAAAATACAGTTGCAAACCCAAGAACAGGAGAAAATGATTCTTGAAGAAGAACATAGGTTCTACCATATTTACTACTAGATGAAGCAAGTTATTTGTTAAAGTGCCCCAAATAACTATGAAAGCTGGGCATTTTGTAATTCTTATTTAAAGAATTAGCAAATAATTTTATGAATTCCTGCTATCAGATAACTCCATGAGAGCAGTCTTTACATAATCTCTTCCTCCTTCTTCTCCACTCACTTCCTTCATCCTCAAGGTATCTCTGGAACTACTCATAGAACATAGACCACTGTATACAACTAACAGACATTTAATAAAAGCATGATTTAATGAATTAGTATGTTTTTTTCAAAAATATTAAAACTTATCATTTTTATATGTAATATCAGTTTCCTATAGCATTATACTGAGAGTCTAACCTTTTCCTACTAATAAGGGATGCCTGTTTTTTATACATTATGTTATACATTAATGTATCTATTTTAGGTCTCTATTACATGTTCACTCACTATCCTATCTTAATTCCCAGAACTTTATAATAATTCTTTATATGACAAACAGCAAGTACCTCACGCCCAAATTATTCATCTACAAAACCATATTGGTTGTATTTGATCTTATTACTGTGTTTTAGATCCAAACTCTCTGGTAAATAAAAACGCTTTGAGCCAAAATGTCAACATGAGGAGCTCTGGGACCTTCTCTTCATAAAACAACCATAGGTGGCTAAGGTCTCTGGAAATTGTCCTAAGGGCATGCAGCAAAAGAAGAAATATTTATTCAAGAAAATTTGTTAACTCTTATTAAGAACAGCAAGAATCTGTGGCACTTGAGCAATGACCTGACCCCTCCTGCTCGTCCATCACCAATGCAGAAGCTGTGGCCAAGGAAATGGGGCTCTCTCTCCTCTCATTTTCTGAGTAAGTGATATAGCATCCCTCCCAGGAGGATCAGGGACCAGGATTTCTCATCCTTCTAAACTCCCAGTTGCAGAGGCTAAGTTCTTAGTAGGTGTTGCCAAGAAAATGGGGGCTTCCTTCCTCCACTTAGCTCCCACTCATAAGGCAGAGTTATATTCCCAGAAATGGCAGGCTGAGAATATTGGGTCGATGATCACTATCATTCCCACTTAATGATGGGGTAAGTTACCATTATGGAAGAAACAAGCAAAGAGAACTAACAGCCACTGTCCCCATTCAGCACTGTACTCTAGAGGACGGGTATCATTCAAAGAGAAGGGGGCCATTGTTCCCTCCCACGGCCCTAGACAAAGACTCAAAAATTTTTCCCAGGGGACCAGGCTCTCCCTGAAAATGCCTTTACAGCTCTCCCATGAAGCTCTCCCATGGAAAATGGAAAATGCCTTTATTTGAAAAAGAGTGTGGTGAAGTTCAAGCATAAGATACTCCCAAGACAATGGAGATTTCAGTGGTAAACAGTAAGAGCAACAGGCTAAACCTTAGTCCATATAGTTTACCAGAAAGTATCAGAGAATGAGACAGCTAAGATGAACCCTTCTAGGGTCAGTATAAAGCTCAAAGACTAAATCTTTAAAAGAAGCCTGAATTTAATAGGATCAGAATATGGAGCAATCCCAAGGCATCATCAAAAACAACAGAACAATCAGCCTGCAACTAGAGAAACTGAGTGGAATACCAGCAGAGGCAGACAGATTCATGGAGAGATCAGGAAAAGACATAGTCAAAGATGGTCATGCAAAAACCAGTCATCTCAGTGTGTTTGTGTGCATACCCAAGGCTGCACCCTCGGAGCATCAGTATCAGAGGCTTCACAATGAAGGGCAAAAAGATTTCAATGAAATACTCAGAATACCAATTCTTCATAATTGCACATAAACATTTTCCAGGATAGACCATATGTTAGGGCATGAAACAATCTTCAATACATTTAAAAGGTTTGAAATCACACAAAGTGTGTGCTCACACCACAATAAAATGAAATTAGAAATAAATAACGGAAAGAAATTTGGGAAACACACAAATACTTTGATATTAAACAACACACTCCTAATTAACCAATGAATCAAAGAAGAGATCACAAGGGGAAACAGAAAACATAAAGAGATGGATAAAAATGAAGATAGAGCACACCAGGGTGTATGGGATTCAGCTAAAGCAATGCTTAGAGGGAAATTTAGATGTGTAAACACCTACATAAAAAGGGGAAAGATCTCTAATCAGTAGCAAAATCTCCTACCTTAGAACATAGAAAAAAATAAAAAGAGCAAACTATACTAAAAAAAGGAAGAAATAATAAGGATTAGAGGAAAATAATGAAATATGGAATAAACAAAATTGACATGCCTTTAGCAATACTAACCAATTTTTTTTTAAAGAGAGAGGATTTAAATAAACAAAATCAAGAATGAAAGAGGGGACATTATTACTGACCTTGCAGAAATATAAGGGATTATAAGAAAATACTATGAATAATTATATGCCAAAAAATTAGACTAGATAAAATGGACAAATTTACAGAAGCACATAAAACTATCAAAACTGACTCAAAAACTGAGCAGAAATCTGAATATACCAATAAGTAAAGGGACTGAGTTAGTGACCAAAAAAACTTCCAACAAAGAAAAGCCCCCAGTCAGATGGCTTTATGGTGAATTCTAACAAACGTTTAAGGAAGAATTAACATCAATCTTTCTCAAACTCTTCCCAAAAGCTGAAGAAGATGTAACTCTTCCTAACTCATTTTATGAGGACAATATTACCCTGATACTAAAGCCAGACAAAGACATCACAAGGACAAAAACAAACAAAAACCTATAGACCACCATCTTTTATGAATATAAACAAAGGAAAACATAGGTGTAAAACATCATTACCTTGAATTAGGCAGTAGTTTCTTAGATATGCTACCAAAAGCATGAGCAATAAAAGAAAAAGTAGATAATTGTCCTTGGTTTTTGTAAAAAAAAAATAAAAATTAAAAACTTTTGTGCTAAAAAAGACACAACCAAGGAAGTGAAAAGATAATCTACAGAAGGGAAGAAAATGTTTGCAAATCATGTATTTAATAAGGGACCTGTTTCTAGCACTTGTATAGTTTAATCAGTCTTACACAGACAATACATATTTTCCCATAATTATTGCTCAGCATCATTATCTTGTCATCACATTGTCCCTGTCCTTTTCTTCTTACTTTGAATAATTTATCGGTTAGATAAAAGATTTACTTGTAATTCTTTTCCAAAAAGGATGCTTTCATCTCTAAATACTTCTCTGTGTTGCCACTGCATGCGAATCGTAGGTTGGCAAAGTGTGAGATTCCTGGGTCATAATACTTTTCCTTCACAATTTTGTAACAAAAGTTTCTTTTTTTTCCCCAACAAGTAAAGAACCACTTTTTTGCCTCCCTAACTTCAATTAACCTTCTCACATGCATGTTCTGGGCTTAGTTTACATATGAAAGTGAATACCTCTTAAATAAACATATATAATAACAAAATTTCTGAGAGCAAGTTGATGATTCAAGCAATAATAATATACTAATATTTTAAATCAACTTAAATGCTAAGGATTAACACTGATTTATAAACACAGATACACAAATGTTAGAACATTAGCCAAGAATTTTTATTGGTTTCACCACAGGAGTTTCATAGATGTGTTATCTACTTAGCCATACAACTTCTCATGGTGCTTAGTTTATAAAGAGCATAAATGCAAATGGATACACACACACACACACACACACACACACACACACACACACACACTCATACCTCCCCAATGATGTCTACTTTTCCCAGTTATAGACATTTCTAAAACAAATTTTACAATACTGAGGTTATGCCCTATAGATACTGTTCTGAATGTTTATAGTTAAGTTCATTATACTGTATTTGTCTTTATTGCTCTAGGGTTTATAGATTCCATTAAAATGACACAGGGCATGCTTGTTTCAATGAAAATTGTACTAAACCTGGACCAAAGAAAATTAGCATAATTCCCGCTGAAGGGTAACTTGAAAACTTGTGAAACCCTTCATTTTTTAAAAAAGGAAGCCTGACTTTGAACACTTGATATTTATTTAATACTGTGTAAACTTGTAAACATGGGTTAAATCTTCTCAGCAAAAGTAAGTGAAATTAAAGTTTAGTTCAAAGGAAAATCAGTACTGCAGAAAGTTAGATGAGAATGAAAATAAATTAAAATTACAGAAATTAAAAAAATATATAAATTAGAAAAGGTAAAAATCACACCAAGAGGACGTGGAGAGCACACATGACAAGTTTAACATTGTCCAAAATATTATATGGAGCATGGAATCAAAAAAAAATGCCATTAGTATTTTTGTTGTAGAATCTAGAGTAAATAAGAATATTTTGATTTAAATCATCCTTTTTCAATGGTAACATAGATGTTTGTTTTATTTATTCGTTTTGATAACATTCATTTACTGAGAGAATATTCTGCAGAGTGGAAAGGCACATGACAAGTAAGCTATACATTTTAGTTGGAGAATCTTCATAAACAAATTTACTTCAAAGCAGACTGTCGTGACCACTATACAAGATGTATTAAGTGCTGTGGGAATACAAAGAAGGGAGATGTGACCCCTTATTGGTGTGATCAAAGAAGGCCTCATAGAAAAGGTCACATTTGAGGGACTCGAGAAAGATAATAGGATTTCAAAACTCACAGTTCGGAGGGTGGGTAAGGCCTCAGAAGGAACATGAATAATTTAAACAAAAGTCTTAAACCAGAAATGTAGCAAAAAATGATAAGGAGATCTGTTTGAGTGTGTAGCAGAGGGCTTGAAGGACTGTAATGAGAGGCTAAATTAAAATGTGACATCAGTGCCAGAGTTATAGAAGCCTTGGATGCCGGACTGAGGGCTTCTTTATCAATTTGATAGAAAACTATGAGTTTTAATTTGAAAAGTTTTTTATCTAGAAGTTGTTACAAAGTGTCAAACATTTAAAGAGTGAGATTCAGGAGCTTCATGGATTACATTGTCATATATTAGCTAGATTATGCCTCAAAGTACTACCTTAAACATCCTTTTTCTAAATGTATCATGGACTGAACATTGTAACAACAACAAAGACGTTATCAAGACATAAAGGCAGACTTGACACTGCTCCAGTGCTTGTAGGAGGAATAAATAATGAGGATCTAATATGATATGACAATAACTTAGCATAAAATATTTGGACGTTTTCCCAACTATTTGAAATTTTCATTTGCAATCATTACTCTTAAGGATGAACAGTTTGCTTTTAAGATATAAGCTAATAAAAGTATGAGGCACTGCCATTATCAGCTATTTTAAGATAGTGTTTATCAAATTCTTTATAAATCCTTCTTTAGCTGAATTTTGTCAAAATTGAACACCCATTTATAATAAAAACCCTCCAGAAAGGAGGCATAGAGGGAACTTTCCTTAACATAATAAAGGCCATATATGACAAACCCACAGCCAACATGGTCTTCAATGGTGAAAAACTGAAACCATTTCCACTAAGATCAGGAACAAGACAAGGTTGCCCACTCTCACCACTACTATTCAACATAGTTTTGGAAGTTTTAGCCACAGCAATCAGAGAAGAAAAAGAAATAAAAGGAATCCAAATCAGAAAAGAAGAAGTAAAGCTGTCACTGCAGATGACATGATACTATACATAGAGAATCCTAAAGATGCTACCAGAAAACTACTAGAGCTAATCAATGAATTTGGTAAAGTAGCCGGATGCAAAATCAATGCACAGAAATCTCTGGCATTTCTTTACACTAATGATGAAAAATATGAGAGTGAAATTAAGAAAACACTCCCATTTACCACTGCAACAAAAAGAATAAAATATCTAGGAATAAATCTACCTAAGGAGACAAAAGACCTGTATGCAGAAAACTATAAGACACTGATGAAAGAAATTAAAGATGATACAAATAGATGGAGAGATATACCATGTTCTTGGATTGGAAGAATCAACATTGTGAAAACGACTCTACTACCCAAAGCAATCTACAGATTCAATGCAATCCCTGTCAAACTACCACTGGCATTTTTCACAGATCTAGAACAAAAATTTTCACAATTTGTATGGAAACACAAAAGACCCCGAATAGCCAAAGCAATCTTGAGAAAAAAAAATGGAGCTGGAGGAATCAGGCTCCCTGACTTCAGACTATACTACAAAACTACAGTAATCAGGACAGTATGGTACTGGCACAAAAACAGAAATATAGATCAATGGAACAGGCTAGAAAGCCCAGAGATAAACCCATGTACATATGGTCACCTTACCTTTGATAAAGGACGCAAGAAAATACAGTGGAAAAAAGACAGCCTCTTTAATAAGTGGTGCTGGGAAAACTGGACAGGTACATGTAAGAGAATTAAATTAGAACACTCCCTAACACCATACACAAAAATAAGCTCTAAATGGATTAAAGACCTAAATGTAAATCCAGACACTATCAAACGCTTAGAGGAACACATAGGCAGAACACTCTATGACATAAATCACAGCAAGATCCTTTTTGACCCACGTTGTAGAGAAATGGAAATAGAAACAAAAATAAACAAATGGGACCTAATGAATCTTAAAAGCTTTTGCACAGCAAAGGAAACCATAAACAGGACAAAAAGACAACCCTCAGAATGAGAGAAAGTATTTGCACATGAAGCAACTGACAAAGGATTAATCTCCAAAATTTACAAGCAGCTCACGCAGCTCAGTATCAGAAAAACAAACAACCCAATCCAAAAGTGGGCAGAAGACCTCAATAGACATTTCTCCAAAGAATATATACAGATTGCCAACAAACACATGAAAGAATGCTCAACATCATCAATCATTAGAGAAATGTAAATCAAAACTACACTGAGATATCATCTCACACCAGTCAGAATGGCCATCATCAAAAAATCTACAAACAGTAAATGCTGGACAGGGTGTGCAGAAAAGGGAACCCTCTTGCACTGTTGGTGGGAATGTAAATTGATACTGCCACTATGGAGCACAGTATGGAGGTTCCTTAAAAAACTAAAAATAGAACTACCATATGACCCAGCAATCCCACTACCGGGCATATACCCTGAGGAAACCATAATTCTAGAAGAATCATGTACCAAAATGTTCATTGCAGCTCTATTTACAATAGCCAGGACATGGAAGTAACCTAAGTGTCCATCAACAGATGAAGGGATAAAGAAGATGTGGCACATATATACAATGCAATATTACTGAGCCATAAAAAGAAATGAAACTGAGTTATTTGTAGTGAGGTGGATGGACCTAGAGTCTGTCTCACAGAGGACCTAGAATCTGTCACACAGAATGAAGTCAGAAAGAGAAAAACAAACACCATATGCTAACACATATATATGTAATCTAAAAAAAAAAAAAAAGGGTCATGAAGAACCTAGGGGCAAGACGGGAATAAAGACCCAGACCTACTAGAGAATGGACTTGAGGATACGGGGAGGCGGAAGGGTAAGCTGGGACAAGGTGAGAGAGTGGCATGGACATATACACACTATCAAACATAAAATACCTAGCTAGTGGGAAGCAGCCACATAGCTCAGGGAGATCAGCTCAGTGGTTTGTGACCACCTAGAGGGGTGGGATGGGGGGGTGGGAGGGAGGGAGACACAGGAGAGAAGAGATATGGGGACATATGTATAACTGATTCACTTTGTTATACAGCAGAAACTAACACACCATTGTAAAGCGATTATACTCCAATAAAGATGTAAAAAATAAATAAATAAATAAATACATCCCTCTTTAGGATTCCTTCTTTAATCCCTCTTTAGTGCTTTATTTTCGAAATATAGTTGGCATTGTATTGCACATTAATCACTTAATACCTATGCTAAACTTTTAACTAACAGTAGTTCCTCATCGGAAAAGTTTGAAAGTTCTGTAAAGTATAAGAATATTTGCAAACTCTATTTATGTGTGAGGAACCTCTTTGTGTGAGGAAAATATTTGAATTTTTATGTGTGAAAATCAAGTTAGTTGAGACTAGAAAATATAATCTGTAGGTACTCTAAATTGAGCATGTGTTGTGCAGGATGTTCCTATTTGTCAAACATGAAGGAAGGAGTGAGGCACTCATCTCAGGGTTGGGATATGATCAACCTTTTAACATATATGGTATGAGACCATCCAGCATTCAGACCAGGAGAGAGGACCAGTGTCAACGTGTTAATTAAAAATTTGTTTAAATATTAGATCTTAATTTATTTATTATTTAGATTAAAATAAATATCAACAGGAGTCCTGATGTTTGCTTCTACACCACTATCAATCTTTCTGATCCCTACTTTGTAAATCACTACTCTACAATTATACCTTAAGCTTCATATTAAAATTCTATTCAGATGTGAATGTAGCAACAGAAATATCTCTCATTTCCAACTGTCTGCATAAAAGAGTAACACCTGATTACATTAGAATAATCCACTCTTTTTGGTTGACTGTTCTATATTTTCCCTTACCTGAAAATTTTACAAGCTTACTTTGCCTGTGGTTTAAGCTATACTATTAGCCATATTATTCTTTAAACAGTGGGTAATTTTGGAATCATTTTGTTTTCACCTACTTGGGTTTGTTAGAAATTGTATGTTAGACTAGCTCTATTCTTTAATTCTTCATGGACCTATTAAACCTGACCACTGATTTCTTCCGCTCTAGACCTACTAACATCTTTATCTTCTTCTTCCTCCTCTTCTTCTATTTTTAAACCACTATCATAATGTTAGAAGACATACCGCAGAAAACTAACACATTAGTCAGGGGAATGCAAAACATATATAGGGTGGCAACTTTAAGAGAGAGAGGGCCAGAAGAAGGCACTGTATTGAAAATGATTGATGGTATATGTCAGTTGATTTGAAAAGGAGTCAATGAACTCAGAATTTAAGGCAGAGAAAATGCAAGGATATTAATACTACCAAGTAGTAGAATACAAAATCTGAGCCCATGTGAGATAGATTTTGCCACTTGATGAAACCTGTGAGCTCAGATTTTCCTAAGTCATTTGTTTCTTTTTATTATTGTTTAGATGCAAGAAATTAATATTTGTGTAGAATGAGAGGTATGAGAAGATTAAATAATTAAAGATTGATTGATTCATTTAATAGGCTGATTTTTGAAGCCAAGGGAAAATATATCAAAACCAAAGGAGCTGAGGTCTAAATAGGCATTTCTCTAAGAAAGACATACAGATGGCCAAAAAGCACATGGAAAGAAGCTCAACATTGCTAATTATTAGAGAAACGCAAATAAAAACTACAATGAAGTATCACCTCACACCAGTCAGAATGGCCATCATCGGGAAGTCTACAAACAATAATGCTGGAGAGAGCGTGGAGAAAAGGAAACCCTCCTACACTGTTGGTGGGAATGTAAATTGGTACAACCATTATGGAGAACTGTATGGAGGTTCCTTAAAAAACTAAAAATAGAACTACCATATGATCCAGCAATGCCACTCCTGGGCATATATACATAGAAAACCATAATTTGAAAAGATACATGCACTCCAATGTTCACTGCAGCACTATTCACAATATCCAAGACATGGAAGCAACCTAAATGTCCATCAACAGAGGAATGGATAAAGAAGATGTGATACATATATACAACAGAATATTACTCAGCCATAAAAATGAATGAAATAATGCCATTTGCAGCAACATGGATGGACGTAGAGATTATCATACTAAGCAAAGTAAGTCAGAGAAAGACAAATATCGTACAATACCACTTGTATGTGGAATCTTAAAAAAAAAAAAAAGTTACAAAAGAACTTATTTATAAAACAGAGACAGACTCACAGACTTCAAAAACTAACTTACATTTACCAAAGGGGAAATGTGGGGTGGGAGGGATAAATTAGGAGTTTGGGATTAACATATACACACTACTATATATAAAATAGATAATCAACAAGGACCTACTGTATAGCACAGGGAATTCTACTCAATATTCTTTAACAACCTATACGGGAAAAGAATCTGAAAAAGAATATATATATATATATATATATATGTATGTATATATATACACATATCTGAATCACTTTGCTCTACACCTGAAAGTAACACTGCAAATCAACTATATTCCAACATAAAATAAAAATTAAATAAAACAAACATAGGAGCTGATTACATGGATGTCTAAATATCTAAAAACCAGCATAGATTTTTGGTTCATAAGAAGCACATAGATTGACTAGAACCCCATTTTTACCACCGCTCTGCCACGTGCCTCTGGAGCCACAGTGCCAGTGGGGCACCCTGAGGGCAGAGGCAGAGCAGTAGTGCTTGGTCCTACATGGCTGAGCTTCTCAAGGAGAAGCTGGCACTGGCAACAGAGGTGGTGAGGTAGTCTAATGGGGAGTCCTACGGGACATTGATGACCATAAGTAAGCTTGTCTGAATCTGCATGTGACAATCTGCAGGGACTCCCAGAGATAACTGGGTGAGACTTTGTAGTGGGAACAAAAGACACTGTGATTTGATCACTAGTGTTTATTGCTCCCTTAGAGTAGTAAAGCTCAAGAACACTCAGATACAAAGAGGAGTAGAGAAATCAACAATCACAGGCAACAGTTTGAGGTTGGTTTTGTGGAAGCAGAATCACTCACACTGAGATCATGGCTCAAGCCATGAACATAAATGTGGTTTGTAAATGAAAGGTGAGAAGAGAAATGTGAGAAAAAGATTTAAGAGATATCCTCATTTATTCTGCTATTTAATTTACATTAATATATTTTTTTTCTATAACCACTGAGACTCCAAACTTTTGATTTTTGGTGAATAAGTGTTGAGAAAGGGGAGAAAATGAATCAAATAAAGTAGAATGTGTCCCTAAAGATAAAGCCATTTAAGTCATAGGATGCAGATGAGAAGTTTTAAGTATTATTCATAAGAGGTCATTACTGTAGAGATGTACATATTAAATTTTGCTTAATATAAAGACAGAGACATATCGGCACTGTTAAGGTCATTTTAATTAAAACTGGGGAAAAAAATCACTCATGTTTGAGATTCTATATTTCATTTTAGTAGCCCTGATCATATGTGCTCTAGAGAAATTCTTTAGTCTATTTTCAGAGATATATTTTCTCAACTATAGGTTTGGTTACTTTAAAAAGGTATGAACCACATAATTTTGTATCTTTTGAAATCCCATTTTAAGCAAAACTTCTTTCTTTGTCCTATTTTATTCAGCAGCAGAAAAATTTATTTTAAGTATGTATCATATGTTAGATGAATCATCGAGTGATTTACACTGCACTTTAGTTTCAAATATTTCCTTTTTTATATTGCCAGATTACTACCGATAAGAACAAGACAGCACTTTTCTTTGGAGTTGTGCTAAAAAAACTAAATAAAACCAAAGAGTAATTTCTGTAATGTTAATTTTAAAGAGTTGTAGCTACTGAAACAGGCGGTATAAAAGTGAATGGCGTGGGACTTCCCTGGTGGTGCAGTGGTTAAGAATCTGCCTGCCAGTGCAGGGGACATGGGTTCGATCCCTGGTCTGGGAAGATCCAACATGCCGCAGAGCAACTAAGCCCGTGCGCCACAACTACTGAGCCTGCATTCTAGAGCCTGCGAGCCACAACTACTGAGCCCACGTGCCACAACTACTGAAGCCCACGCACCTAGAGCCTGTGCTCCTCAACAAGAGAAGCCACCGCAATGAGAAGCCTGCACACCGCAATGAGGAGTAGCCCCAGCGCGCTGCAACTAGAGAAAGCCCGCGTGCAGCAACAAGACCCGACGCAGCCAAAAATAAATATATAAATATATATATATTTTTAAACTGAATGGTGTAAAATCAATATGAATTGACTTCCTTGACTTCATCAAGTTTATCTCATACCTTTACCTTCTAACTCTTCTAACTTAGATTAATCTGGAGAACACATTGAAATGCTGAATATGTTACATAAGCCAACAAAACAGTGAAATTAGCATTTGAAGGACTGTATAACCAAGGGGATAATATTGTTAACTGTGAAAATTTAAGGATTACTTAAAATAATAAAATATTTTTAAATTTGATTCCTTCTATAATTGAAAACAAATCCTTAATAGTCTTCCTAAATGCTGAGCTTAACTAAACTAGTGACTAGGTTAAGCAAACCTTGAGAAACATTTTTCTTTATCTATTTCTTAGAATTGGAATAAGATAACAATATTAAGTACCAAGGAACACTGTAAAATGGAGAAAGTGCAGGTAATTGTTAAAAACATGGGAATACCCTCCCAGAAAATCAATACTTTAGTTGCATACACTTAGTATTTGAAGTAAATAAAAAGAGAAAGACAAGTGTGCCACCATTAATTCTGTATCAACATGGGATCAAAGGAAATCAAAATGGAAAAATAAAGTAAAATTAGAAGATACTGTTCAAAAGCTCAAGAACGTAATGATGCTATTGGAAGAACCCAATGATCCTTATAAACACTGACACCTTGGAAAAAGAGTTTTAAATACTTGCAAAGCTGCAAGCAAGCACAAATGAAAGCAGAACACAACTATGTGTGTATTTACTATTAAAGTACAGGACAAAGATTCCCACAGAGGCTTCTGCTAGTTTCATTCATCGTTGCATAGACCTCTGTTAAGAGAACATTCCGCCTGTCTCCGTAATATGTAAGGTCAGACATAAAAGAATAAAAGCATGTTTCTTTCCACAAGAATTTGTAGTTTGGTTAGATATAAAAAGATGTGACCTGAAATTTGAGAGATGGGAAGGATGCAGAACTAGTTTATAGCACGTGGATGAGGAAGAAAACAGGAACATCAGGACCAAAACACAGAGATTAAATCTGCTCAGCTGTGATGAATTACAATAAAAAACCAAACAACATTTTAAAGATTCAAGGGGTGCTATATTTCTGTTTTATAGATTAGGAAACTGGAACCAATTAGCTTACCTAATGTTACACACATAAAAGTAGAGCTCAGAGATTCCAGCCCCATGTGCTGCTAACTTCACAGTATCTCTGAGTTTCACTCTGAGCCTTGAGTAGAAGAGATTATGTTTGATGGAACTGAGCCATCAGAAAGTCTTAAGGAAGTTTCTGGCATGAGTATAGCGCAGGAGAAACAAGAATGCCCAGCAAGAAACAACAGGAACCTCAAATGTGTATCAGGTATATTCAAGTACAGCTCTTATGATTAATGTGTCTTTTCTTGATTGAGCTGCTCAATTTGTTAGAGGAAAACCAACAGAATTTACTGGCTTTATCTTTAAGGCATTGATGTGGTTTTTTACTCTGTCAATTTTGCTAAACAGAAGCTACATTTTCTAGATTCCCTTCCTTATACGGTTCTGGGTTAAGTGTTGCCCACAAGAGAAATTAGCAGGAGATTTGGAAGGCAGGAGTGAACCAGTAGGCCTTACACTACAGGCAAAATCCCACACGTTGTTGCTGATTGGCTGGCTCACGTCGGTGACATGGGACAGCCATGCCCTCATTCCTCTACTTCCCACTGGATCTCCTCGTTACACTTTTCCAAGCTTTGGACCAGGTGTGTGTGCAACCTTGAAAGGCAGCAGCTTCTTCTTCAGGTCACCTATATGGTTGGGGTTAGATGCAGTGAGAGACAGACAGGGGTTCCAAATTGTGCCTGTGGGTTCCTGATTTCCCTCGAAGATGACAATTTATTTTTGCAGGTCTCAGTTTGTTCCTGATTTCCTCCCTTACGCTACCTGGAAATGGCCTGCCTTGATGAATTTAATTCAGGGCTGCCCATCAGCAAAAGCAGAGATCACAGCCCTTCAGAGACTTCTGCAGCTCCCTCTGTCATTCCTCGTTGGCGGATGTTCTCTGCTCCACCAGCCACTCCCACTCAGAGCTTGATTTCCCCTACTTCTCCCATAATTGTGTAAGGTCTCAAGCCTGTAGTAAATTATTTATTTTATGTCACTTTACCAGACCCTAACAGATACAGGCATGAAATGAAGAGAGTTCATTTTTTCCAATTTAACCAAGAGTTTAATTCCTACTTTTCTATTAGTCAAACATACTTCCAAAATGAACTCAGAGTTCTTTTAAGTGCCATTTTAGAATGATTTTATCCATAATGGTAAAATTTATATTGAGGAAAAGATAGTTAAAATAATACAAGTTGTATTTCCTTTCTTGGTTCAGGGACCATAGGATGAATGTAATATATTTTCTTATGATAAGGGCAGACTCTAGTCAGTAAAAATTTGGCCATGATGATTCACCACATTATTTACCATATGATCCAGCAATCCCAATCCTGGGCATATATCTGGAGAAAACTCTAATTTGAAAAGATACATGCACCCCAGTGTTCACTGCAGCACTATTTACAATAAGCAAGACATGGACGCAACCTAAATGTCCACTGATAGATGAATGGATAAAGAAGATGTGATATATATATCATACATATATATATATTATATGATATATATATATATATCATATAATATATATAATGGAATACTACTCAGCCATAAAAAGAATGAAATAATGTCATTTGTAGCAACGTGGATGGACCTATATATTATCATACTAAGTGAAGTAAGCCGGACAGAGAAAGACAAATATCATAGGATATTACTTACATGTGGAATCCAAAAAAATTGATACAAACGAACTTATTTACAAAACAAAAATAAATCCACAAACAGAAACTTATGGTTACCAAAGGGAAAAGGGAGGGAGGGATAAATTAGGAGTTTGGGATTAACATATGCACAATACTGTACATAAAATACATAAACAACAAGGATCTACTGCATAGCACAGGGAACTATACTCAGTATCTTGTAATAACCTATAATAGAAAAGAATCTAAAAAAGAATGTCTTATATGAATCACTTATACATTTATATATATATTTATATATATAAATATATATATACATATATATATATATATATATATATAAAAAACTGAATCACTTTGCTGTACACCTAAAACTAACACAACATTGTAAATCAACTACACTTCAATAAAAAATGCAATCTATTGTGTTTTTGATCTGTTCTTTGTTCTGTGATTATCTGTTCTTTAGTGCTTCATTCCTTCTAATGTCTTAACATTCATATAACTGGAAATGCCATTTGACAGAAAGATGTTTGACATCACAGGTTAGTCATTATCTAGAACTTGTAGGTAACACCAATACCTTAAATTTGGGATGGCTTCATGAAAAATAATGAAAACAACAGCAGCAGCAGCAGAAAAAATACAGTTGAACAAATACTGCATTCAACAGCTGTATTTTTTGTATGTTCATTTAATCTTCTCTATCACAGAACATTTAGAAGTTGATATTATTCTCAGTTTAAACATGAGGGGCTAAAGCCCCAAGAAAAATTTTTTTAAATTGCTTCTAAGTCATACAGCTCATAAGTGGCAGAGAAAATACTTGAACACAGATATGCCTATTGTCCAAGGGCTTATTCTTTACACCAAAATTCTCTTCAAAATTCACCTTTTTCTTTCCTTCAAAACTCAACTTTTTTTGTTTTAAGGAAATATAACACTTTTTTTTTTTTTTTTACGCCTCTGCATATAGCTCATTTACTTAAACCCATATGAATCCTATTAAAGGGCATGCAAGATTTTAAGATGAAATGTTGCTGTTATGGATGCCAAAGGTAATATACAAACTGTTTTGTACGGCTACTTTAAAATATTTTTTTCCAAAATTACCACATCTGACAGGGATGTTTTGGCCATCATAAAAACAAAAGCCAATGACAACAAAACAGAAGAGCAGAGAGACAAGTTGGGTAGTCTGGGTCTTGAATTTATAGTGGGATCTTGATAGAATTAAAGCCTTCTGGAAGTGCTTTCTACCCAGCCAATTTGGAAATATGACAAGAACCATCTCTCTCATGACATTACAGTACTTCGCTTGTCAAACATTTAAAGAGCAAAAAGAAAAAAAAAAAAAAAAGATGTGTGTTGGCTTCAGTCCCAGTTTAAAACTGGTTTGCCCACTGATTACTAGAAGCACTTTTATAAATGCAGTCTGCTTACCCACTCATCTGTCGACATTAGCAAGGCTTTGTTTCACTGAGAGGTTGTGCTGGTTTGGGTTGGGGGAAGACAATGTCCATTTCCTGTTCCATTTTTGCATTTCGAAAGCATGAAACAGAGATTAAGCAATGGAAAGTCTAACCTCTCTTTGACAATATGTTCATGAATCTATTTTCCCAAAATGATTTTGCCATGACAAAAACTGAGGGTGATTTTGATGTCTCAGATTTAAAAGTATAGACTATGAGAGAGAGAATATGTAAGAGAAAAAGCTGAAATCCACGATTACTTAAATCAGCAAAGACACAAAGATCAAGTATAAGTGATAAATGACAAATATATCTTATAATTTAACAATGGATAGTTATAAAGAAACCTGTCATATCTATTTCTCTTGTGGAGGCAGACTTATATTCTCAATTAAGGAATTCAACATTTCTTCCTAATACAGCCATACTTCTTAATATAAAACAATGAAATTCAGAACACAGTAATAACTTGTTTTGCAGCATAACCTAATAATTCAGTTAACCCTTTACTTCTTCCTTAGAAATACCTCCATTATTTTATCTGTGTGTCTATGTGCATGCATGCATGTTTGAGTTTAACCTACAGAGTTGAGTAGCTAGAATTTTAAGAGTTGTAGCTTGAGAGGGGAGTGTGAACAGAACTGATGGTATGCTTCACATATATTCACGCCAGCTTTAAAGAACTAGCTTGCAACCTGTGAGATCATAAAGGTTAGATAAATATATACTTTAAAAGAGAGGCTGCAGGTATAGAAAATGCAAAATCTTTTTTCCCTGCTGTCTGGAAAGCTCTTCTCAATTCCTTCACTCTATCTCAGCTCAACAACAAGGAGTCCCCTAAATCTCCTAGCCTGGGTTAATGTGTTTTGTTAGATGCTCCTTTGTTCCCACAATTTATCTCAGTTCATAGGATGAGTTCAACAGAATCTCTAAGGCTTGTGGGGGAAACAATGTTACTGGCTTTGCACCATGGCCTCTCCAGTGAACAGGAACCGACACTGTGCTTAGAAAGTATTAGATGCTCATAAATCTAAGTCAAATCAGGGACTTCCCTGGTAGTCCAGTGGTTAAGACTCCGGGCTTCCACTGCAGGGGCCGGCGGCGTGGATCCGAACCCTCCTTGGGGAATTAAGATTCCTGCATGCTGTGCGGGGGGTGGGGGAAGGAATGTAGTGTGGAAACAGTATTCAAATGAAAAAATAATCCACGTCTAACAGTACAATCTGGCCTAGAATCAAAATTTGCTCATCATGGGCTTCCCTGGTGGCGCAGTGGTTGAGAGTCCGCCTGCCGATGCAAGGGACATGGGTTCGTGCCCCGGTCCGGGAAGATCCCACATGCCGCGGAGCGGCTAGGCCCGTGAGCCATGGCTGCTGAACCTGCGCGTCCGGAGCCTGTGCTCCGCAACGGGAGAGGCCACAGCAGTGAGAGGCCCGCGTACCGCAAAAAAAAAAAAAAAAAAAAAAAAAAAATTTGCTCATCATAAAAGACAAAGACAAAAATGCTAAGAGAAGATATGGCAAATGAAGGCTCTGTTCCACAATGCAAAAGTATTCCTTGACATGAAATGATAAGAAGAAAACCTACTTTGGAGAGAAGCGAAGTCAACTTTAGTATTAATTTTGCTACTTTTGTATTTTTTAAGGGCATAATGGCTCAGACTCACTTTCCTGCAAGAAAGATAAAGAGGAAGGGAAAAGAATGAGAAAGACAGAGGAAAGGAAGGAAGACACAAGAGGCGAGAGAGGGCTGGAGCTTCTCTTTCTTGGTGACTAACTGGTCTCTCTTGACCTTATCAAGGGCTGCTGGATGGAGTGATCCTTCAGCAACCAGAGCAGAAAAGACGGAAGGTTGATAATGATAGTATCCTCCTCACGGCATTGCTACGAGGTTTAAAAGATTTACTAAAGTTCAAGTTTCTAGCATAGTTCCCGGAACATAGTAAACCTACAATGAAACAGCTCACTAAAATACAGCTCCTGTTTAGCTAATTGAAGACTTTGGAGATATTTTCACAATAAATGTTAGATATCATTATTGTTCTTGATGTCCTTACTGTTTTTATTATTCCAATGTAGTCAGATTGTTTGTCTCTGAAAGGGTGGGATAGTGCCCTTGATGCACTGCTGCAGTCATAAAATCACTGAGTGATAATATGCAACATTTAAAGTAAGAACCACAAAAATTCGTCTAACCAATCTGACCAGGCATAATTCACTGAGAATAAAAATACAAAATCAAACAAAGCAAACTACAAATTAAAAGAAATATATAGGTCTGTTATTTTACACTAATTAGAGAAAATTCAGACCATATCAATAAGAAAAAATGATCTTTTTTCTTCACATAATAAACTTATATAATAAACCTAAAAAATTTTAAACTAGACTCTTTTATGTGTGTTATCTTCTAGAATGTAGGTGGTACAAAGAAGTTGATACATTTTCTGAATTCAAATATTATATACAATATTGAGCCTAAAATATGGATTTTCCTCTTAGAGCTTTGAGAACCAACTAGCTAGAAATTATGCAAGTATATTAAAAATAGGAAGATCTTTTTGTATTATGTGCAGATTTTGTTATCTAATAATAAGCACAGATATTATTTGGTTGACATTAAATATAGGTAACTATTATTTCTATTAGAGTATATACTATTGTCTCAATTTGAAGATCTTTTTACCATTCATTTAATTCAGACAGGCTCTAGTTGAAGGTATAAAAGCAAACATGAATTGTTAAGTCTCAATTCCATTCAAAATATGTATTAGTGAGACAAAATTTAGTTTATAACTAAGAGTTTCAAGGTAAGTAAGTAAACTATTTAGAAAAACTTTAAAACAGCTGGATAATTCATAAATTGTTTCTGAATTAACTCAACATGAAATTCAACGGACAGATGTAATTTTGTCTTCAAATTAAATTATTCCAAAACATATTTTTTCATAAAATTACTTGCATCTTCAAAAATATTTTTACTAGAATTAAATGAACAAATCATAAAGACCTAATAAGCAATGGTCTAGGAGTTTAAATTTGATGGTTTCCTTTTGTCAAATGTTTACTACCTACAGTTCACAGTTAGTTAATTAGGGACTTAGCATGTTTTTTTAAGGCCATTGCCTTGCACACTGAATGGCTACACTGACAAAAGTGTCAAGGGTCTATGTGCTGTGATAGTGTTGCTCAAAAATGTGAAATTGTTGGTAACATTTTCTTTTAGAAGTAAATCTAGCATCATCTCTTGAGATCCAAACCCAGGAAGGTAAGCAGACATCTATAAAGAAATAGAAGCAGAAAGCTGGGAATGGTGCTTAATCCAACTTCTTTTTTTCCCACCCTTTGTGGCAGTGTGAATCAAAATTAAAAAAGAAAAGTCTCAGCAAGCATCCTGATAACAGTTCATGCTTCAACTCTTTTATTTTACTAGTGGGAAATTAAAAAGAATTTGCCCTACATAGTTAAAAAATTGAGTTCCTTTTGTGGCTGTACTCTGATTTTATTATTATATTTTTCTTCTCTAGTTGAAAAACCCTAGATTCTATCTTGCCATTCCAATTCTTAAGCAACAACATTTTGTATTTAAACTGCTATTTATACACTGTTATTAGAACAATCTCACATATCACGCCACCTGCATAAAAATATTTGATGAAATATATCACCATCTAACCACAGGGAACTTGACTAAAATTTTGGTATTAGTATGCTGAGTTTTATTAGACAGCATATGACAGATGTTCTTATACAGTTGAAAGTCAAATGTTAGGATATATGTACAATAAAAACCTTAGTTCTATGTTGTATTGTATTGTTTCACTACAGTTGTATAACTTCGTGTCTATTAAAACATTGTTTATTAAACAAATTTAATAAATGGCAAGTAACTGCTGTTGTAGCTACTTTACATGACTCTTAATTTATAACCTACCTTTTCTTCTTTTGAGTATAACGTGGATAGAATTGCAACATACAGTATCACACATATAAAACTTCTCCAAACATGCAATATATTATTTTTCACCAAGGAGACGTGGTATATGGTGCAGCTAAAAAGACTCAAGTCATGATCACCAAAATTCTTTTCCTCTATCTGAACACTTTTATCACCTGATAACTCAGCTGGCAAAAGTTATCTAAATGCTTTAATGTTTTGGTTAAATATTTTGGTTTGTTAATGGATGAGCTGAAAAAAGGAGGCAGCCACTAAATCTATTAGCATCAGAGTAGAGAATAATCAAGAGTTCAGGGAAATGTGAAAACATGGTAAGAAGCTAGAAAAGGGAGAATAAATGAATAGAGAAAGTCACAACTTCTCTGAAAGATGATAGACTAGGGTTGACATTACACTTAAGAGCAATAAACTGTGAGGAACATTTATTCCAATAGAATACCACAGGGTAGAGAAGCATACAGATAGAAAGAGAAGGATGTCATCATATCTGATTTGACTTAGATCTATAAAATAGACTTGGAGTAATCTCTCAATAAGTAGAAATTACAATAAGGAACATGTTATGAAGTTGGTCAGTAAAAGGTACTATCATTTGATTATACTCAATTGAGTGGGAAAGTACAATTTCTGCTTCAATATTCCTAGAGTCAATTGTTGGTTTCATTTTATATTTACTTACACAATTAATATGAGTTCATTACAGTAAAAAATCATATTATCCAATCAGGGATAAATTTTGTTTGTATTCCACCCATTTTTCATATTTAATGTACATAAATGGGAACCTTTATACATACAATTAGGTATTATTTTCTGATTTTATAACAAGGTAATTTCTTTCTATATCAGTAAATACAATATATAAGAGGAAAATACTATCATTATTCTCACGTCATGGACAATAAAATTGTGGCTAGTTATAGCTAGTAAGAGAGGTAAGATTCATACAATCTTTTATCACTCATTATTACATTCACTCATTATTAGAAGAGTGGCAATCAAACGTAAAATAACGTTTGCTGCCCAAGTGTTTTGACTTTTATTATCAAATTGCTCAAATATATACCATTATAATTCCTACAGCAAAATATATTTGTATATATACATACATATATATAGTTTAAGGGATTTTATATATTCTCTCATCAATACAGATAATTTTCAATTTTTTGCATTTCTGCTAAAATCCCACTTACATTTTTTTTTTTTTTTTGCGGTATGTGGACCTCTCACTGTTGTGGCCTCTCCTGTTGCGGAGCACAGGCTCAGCGGCCATGGCTCACGGGGCCAGCAGCTCCGCGGCATATCGGATCCTCCCGGACTGGGGCACGAACCCGCGTCCCCTGCATCAGCAGGCGGACTCTCAACCACTGCGCCACCAGGGAAGCCCCCCACTTACATTTTTAATTTATCTTTTGCTTACTTTTGAACTGGAACATCTCCATGTAATTATGAATCATTTATTTTCTTATTTTTTACTTGTGGTTTTCTTTATTACTATGTGTAAGTGCTTTTTTAAAAAAATATCTTTATTGGAGTATAATTGCTTTACAATGTTGTGTTGTGTTAGTTTCTGTTGTGTAACAAAGTGAGTCAGCTATATGTATACATATATCCCCATATCCTTTCCCTCTTGCGTCTCCCTCCCACCCTCCCTATCCCACCCCTCTAGGTGCACACAAAGCACCGAGCTGATCTCCCTGTGCTATGCGGCTGCTTCCCTTTAGCTATCTATTTTACATTTGGTAGTGTATATATGTCAATGCTACCCTCTCACTTCATCCCAGCTTACCCTTCCCCCCACCCCATGTCCTCAAGTCCATTCTCTACGTCTGTGTCTTTATTCCTGTCCTGCCCCTAGGTTCATCAGAATCTTTTTTTTTTTTTTTAGATTCCATATATATGTGTTAGCATATGGTATTTTTCTCTTTCTGACTTACTTCACTTTGTATGACAGACTCTAGGTCCATCCACCTCACTACAAATAACTCAATTTTGTTTCTTTTTATGGCTGAGTAACATTCCATTGTATATATGTGCCACATCTTCTTTATCCATTCATCTGTCGATGGACACTTAGGTTGCTTCCATGTCCTGGCTATTGTAAATAGTGCTGCAATGACAGTCAACAAGTACATCCATTTCTTTTTATTACACAGATGTTTAAATTTTTTTCTTAATTTTAACATGTGTTTGAATTTGTGGCACAACCCTGCCAACTTTGAAGGTTTTCACTTAGTGGCATTTAATCTCCATATATACTTTCAATGTTTTCTGCCTTTGAATTCATGCTTCACAGTTCTTCCCCACCACATTTATATTTCCCTCTATATGCTTATGGTTTCTCTGTTTACATGTAATAAATATTTAGTTTATCCAGTATTTATTTGAGTAAATTATATGAGAGGAATTAGACTATTAAATTTAGTCTATATTTTCCCAATTTCATAAAAACAATAATGCAATCTCACACATAGATTTAAGATGCTATTTTATTACAGATTAGAACTATACATTTTGAAGATCTGTGTAACACTTTCTCTTCTTGAAATATATTTGGCACCTAATTATTTTACTCTTCCTGTTAATAGGACTTGATGTCTGGGAAGGCAATTTAATTAAAAAATTTTTCTTATTCTATTTTATTTATTTGTCCAAATAGATATGATAATTATTTTGTAAAGAAAAAGAAAACTCTGCTAGTTTAATCAAAATTTCATCAAATCCTAGGAAAGTTAAATAGTCTTTCATTTATTAAATTATTATATTGCTCAGCAAAACTTGATATTTCTCTCTATAGATTCTGAACAATTCTTGTTTTAATGTTCTTATGCATTTTATAATTTTGTTGAGATCTTTTTGTCATTTGTACCTGATTCCTAGATTTAATGTTATGTTAATATCTGGTGACTTGCTCAATGTTTATTGTTGGAATCAATTGATATTTCTCTATGGAAATATTTTAAATTATTTTTTAATATTTGGAACAAATGTCTGCATATGTAGGACAGAATGACATCAATATAAATATATGTGTCAGTTATATATATACTTATAAATACCAATATCAAAAATCTTATTAATCATTCAGATTCTGTAACTGATATATAAATATAAATATTTTAATAATTCCCACTTTTAATTTACTTAGCAATTTTGTGAAAAAATTCTTAAATAAGAAAATCATCATGGGGTGAATGAATTAAAGAGCAGCTATATTAAAGAATTCTTTATTTATATGGTAGCCAGACCTTGTAAGTGATACATTAGATATATTTGATTTTATTTATTGCATTCTCTTTTGTTCTATTTATTATTCTGCTTCTATTGCTTTATAATTTTCCTGTGACATAATTCTTAGCTTTCAACTTCTCCTGTTTCTAGAGTGTATTTACAGGGTGTTTTTATTAATAATTATATTTTACATTTTCAGAAGTATTTATTATCTGAAGGTTTTTACAATTTAGAGTCAAATGTAAAACATGCTTTATATTCCAGCTAATTAGGTAAATATCAAGTTTTTCCTCTATCCCTATTGCTTTCATACCACCTGTTACTTCTTTTTAAAATGTTTTATTTACATTTATTATCCCATATAGTTTTGCATTACAGAAAACTTCTACAGGGAAAAATTGTACATTTGCCTTCTCATAACAATCTCTATTTTAAATGATTTAAGTACTCACAGATCACCTTTTTATACCCTGGCTTTCTCATTCTTACCTATACTTGCTAAATTTTTTTTTTGGTAAGGTTAAAAACATGTTATATATTAAAACACCTTTCTTTAACTTTATACATTTAAAAAATGTGATTAAACCCTTGAATGTTAATCTTTTTCTATAAACTTTATTAGTATGGCTCTACTAATTTTAAGAAAATGTTACATCAAAAACTGAAACCATCACTTTTGTTTTAGATTTACACAAAGAATAGCATTTCGTTAGCTCACCATTTTTTCACTCCATTCTTTCCTTCTTTAAAACATTTCTCCTAAAAGAAAAAAATGTCTGCTTTTTTAAGCAAATCTTTAAAAGTTCCCTTAGGATCTTTTAATAATAAACTTTTCATAAAAGTCTTTATTGTTTCTGAAAGATAGTGTGCCTGGGTATAAGATTCTAAGTGGAGGACAATTTTCTCTCATAATGCACAGTTATCATCCCACTGTCTTCTGGCTGCCTTTGTTATTACTAAGAAACAAGAAATTATCACACTAATTGCCCTGCCTTTGTAGGCAGTTTAGCCCTTTTTTCTGGCGACTTTTAAAATCTTTTCTTTGATTTGAATATCTTCTGAGTTTCATTTTTACATCTCTAGGTATAGATCTGTGTTTGTTATTCCTGTTTGGGACTCATCAGGCTTCCTGAAACTAAGAATCTGTGTCTTTCAACAATACTGGACTAGTATCGGCTGTTCTACATTTCCAAAATTCCAGGTCTTCCATTCTTGCTGTCCTCTTCTTTTGGCTTTTTGTATATCTTTTATATGTATATTTTGCATTTTATAGCAAAATATTTCTTGCTCTCTTCTCTATTCCAGTTTTACTCTCCTTCACATTTCCCAGCCTTTTCTCTATCTCCTATTTTGGGTTTTCTTGTTTTTCAGATGTGTCATCCAGTTTACTCTCTCCTACTTATCTTTGGCTTACCCCATCCATTGATTGATTTTTTAAAATCAATTCTTACATTTTTAATTTCTTAAAGTTCTGTTTGATTTTAATCAAATATGCCTGGTCATATTGATACATATTCATTTTTTAAGTATAATTTTGATTTTCTTTTTTTTGTAGTTTAACAACAAAAAAAGTCACCATTATATTCATTACATAAAAATTTTTCTTATCTGTGATAGTATATTTTGTTAGTTTTGTTTATGATCACTTTTTTCCCTGATATATTTAAAGATTTTTGATCGTGAGTTTAAGTTTCTTACCACTTTATTTAGAAAAATTTTCAGGTCTGCAGTTAAAATGCATCCCCTAAAGAAGTTTTAGTTTTCTTTTGCTAATTCTCTAAAAGCACTTAAACATGGGGACAATTAAAATATATTTTTTAATTTGGATGTTTTCTGGCCTCATAGGTAATATGAATTGCCCTAAATCCAAGTAAGATTAGGTGTTTTTTTAGAGGTTTTCAAATGAAATATTTTTCCACTCTATTCAAGGCCAACATAATTATAGATCACACTATTGCCCTTTGTAGAGTTCTTTTTTTTTGAATCTAGTCAGCCCACTGTGAATGGGGACTTTCAGTGGTTCCAACAGGAATGAGCAAATGTGTCACAATAACCCCAAGAATCTCTTTGCCCCAATGGATTTAAAGTGTGTCACTTCTGAAGAATTTCTTTTCTTTCACGTCAGCTCAGCCTCTACCAGTATTTCTAGGTGCGTTCCCAGAAAAGCTCCTCTGATCATTTAGTACACAGTATTTAAAAACAGCAAATTAATTTAGTTCTTTGCATCCAAAATTACTCATATTTTTCTTTTTATACATTTCCTAATTATTGACTTCACATTTTCCCAGGGTTTATCAAGATGAGTCTCTTTCATTAAACTGTCATTCAACATGAATTGGTAGGATAAAATTTGGATAGAAATTTTTTTTAAAACTCCAAATAACAGTGGTTTATACAGGCTTAAAAAAGATAGAAGTTTATCTCTCTCACGTAACAAAGTCATTCTAAGACAGGTATGCTGGCTTCAATATCATCAGGGACCTAGGATTCTCCGCACCAGCTTTCTACTTCACAGTCCAGGATGGCTGTGCTAATTCCAACTATCACACTGGCACTGAACCCAACACAAAAAGATAACATTGGGACTTTTGCTAAGACTTTTTAGAAGTTATACATACTACCTTTGTTACAATCTTTCAGAAGTTATACATACTAGAACATTGCCACATTGCAACATTTAGGTTCAAGGTATGTTAGAAAATACCAGCTAGGTAATCATGTGCCCAATTTATATTCAAGGTCCTATTGGTAAATAAAAATAAATTGAAACTGGGGAAGAATCATCAGTCTCTGACACAATACATCCATGAACACCCATCCTTGCATATGGAACATACTGACTTTCACCCCCAAACAAGCAATTCCAAAGTTGCATCCAAATACAGTACCCAACTTCAAGCCCAGGATGTCTAGGGATGTTCCTTTCTTTCCATCAAGCTGTGATATGACTTCCAATGGCCTAGTTATTTATAAAATGGTAGAAAGTCATAAGGGTAATCACAATACAATTTTCCAAATAATAAGCAATTAGCAGCCTGGTGGTAGAGTAAGTTCTTAAGCTTGTCCAGCTGGCAGCCCCTGATTCTACTTTCTGGGAAAAACTCCTTTGTCATCTGTAGTCCCAGGATCTGTCCTTAAGAGTTGTCTCCTGTCCATTATCCTCCATGGCCCCATCTAAAGATGCCCTTAGAGTGTCCAAAGTTACAGATGGTGCAGATTTGGGAGCCCCACAGTTTGATTTTAAAGGATGAATTTTCACAAATTTTTGGAATTTTTTGCTACCTTCAATGCCCCTTTTAGAAGCCATTTGCTTTGTTTGCTTGGTTCCATATACAAGAAACCATAGCTAAGTATTTTTGCCTAGACATAGTTTTTAAGCCTAAAAGCTGATCTTACACATACTCGCTCCTAAATCCTTCTTATCCTTTTTTTTTTTTCCAAAGAAGCTATATCATTTATTTACAAAACAATAGCCTTGGGTAGAAAGACAATACACTAACTTTGTCTTTCCCTTGGGAGACTTGCTTAAGGGGAAGGGAACTCTTAAACAGGAAAGGTAGCAGCTGCTGAGGCTGCAACTACAGAGCTACCGCTGGGTAGGAGCAAAGAAGAGTATTTTCTGCAATCTCTTCCCTTAAGGTTTCTAATACTGTACATATCACTTGCATGTCATTACATCGGATAGAACATATTCATATGACTACACCCACCTTTAACAGAGCCAGTCAAAAGTTGGCTTTATTTCTGGCAACCGTACGCCAAAAGAAAGGCTGGGGGTTCTATTACACTATAATTGAGGAGAAAAATAGTCAAAGAGCAGTATCTACTACCAGATGACCTTGTTTTTAGTGCAAACAAGAGCTTGGGTTATGGAGCCAATGCCTCAGTTCAAACCCTAGGTCTGCTACTTCTAGTAACCGGTGGCAAGTTTGTTTCAAATGAGGATAATGCTATTGCCTAAGCCTCAGGGTTGTCATATGAAGAACATAAAATAATGTTAGAAGATGTCTGGCACTAAGTACAGAGCTCTATGAATATTAGATATAATTATACTACATTATGGTGCTTATAATAATTATGATAATGATTGTATGTTTTGTCCCATATCCTTTAGATTTACTTTAAGATTTACAGTGGAATGAAGCTAAAGACCACATTTCCTGTCAATTCTCTGTATCCATATAGTCAATAATTACTATGTAGGAGGCACTGTTTGAGACACTGGGTCAGTGAAGAAAACAAGATCCTGCTCTAATGGAACTTCTGAGAGTCTTATCTCCAATGAGCCTCATTTCCCACTGCATGACACCCCAGTCCTCTGGATAGGTATAATAATTTCTTAGCATGCATTGCTATCAAAGTTTTTCCTAAAGGCACATGCCTGCCTTTTCTCAAGAGACTGTACTCCCATAATAAACCACCAGTTTACCTGACTATTCCCTTAGTTATCTAATGGGCCTCTTATTCTTTGCCTGGATTTAAAATTATTTCCATAGGTGAGAAACACAGGAGAGTGCTTACCCTGTGTATTTAAGCCTGATAATACATGGTGAGGGAGGTACTCAACATTCTCCTACCTGTTTCAGGTACACTTCGTTTCAAAAAGCAGACTCAAAGTGCACTTTGTGCTCAAGTCTTAGAAGATTATTCTCAATCTATATCTGTCTGCCTCATAATTACTGTCAAATCTTCCAAGATTTTACCAGTAGGTGTTTTGCCAATTTTTATTTTCCATAGTTTGAAAATTCTGTCTCCCTCCTCCCATGTCTGCAGAAGAATTTTAATTAGAATTTTAGAGAAAATTGATGTGGCCCTGCTAAACACACACCATTTGAATTAGATAGCCATCATTTTCAGATAAAATATTGAACATGTTATAACCTTGACTATTCATTTGACTTGATTTTCTTCCTGTAATATTTTAGTACTTTTTATTTTGTTTTTTAGTAACATGAAGAAATTCTAACCAAACTTACTTATATAACATCTTTAACATGTAGGTAATTTTAACATCTAGTTAAAACATTCTTTCCAAAATATGAATTTATGTTATGCTCCTTAATATATCTGTATTATATTTAAATTATTAAATTCATATCTTAATTACAAGTATACCTAACCTCTAAAATATATCATTTTTGGATTTTTTTCTGACTCTAAGCATATTTTTAAAATGTGAATACTGTTTATTGATGGTATGATTTTATGTAATAAAACATAATTATGCAATATTTACTTGAGGCTTGTAACCCAAAGTCTCATTCCCAAGGAAATCAGAAGCAAAATAAATTAGAGCAATAAAACACATGTCCTCACTATAAATCTAGGGATCATTCTGCAACACTGAACAGAAGACAAGCAAACAAACTTGTTTTAAAATTAGATTTTAGTATTGTATGAAAGGAAAGAACGTTAGCACTCCCCTTGACAAGGATGGAAAGGCCCTTGGGCCTGACAATATGCATATGGTTAAGGCATTGCCACCTACTTCATGGCATCAAGCACTGTTTTTATTGGGATTGACAGATACACAGTACTATATATAAAATAGATAATTAATATGGACCTATTGTATAGCACAGGGAACTCGACTCAATACTCTGTAATGACCTATATGGGAAAAGAACCTAAAAAAGAGTGGGGCTTTCCTGGTGGCACAGTGGTTGGGAGTCCACCTGCCGATGCAGGGGACGTGGGTTCATGCCCCGGTCCAGGGGGATCCCACATGCCGCGGAGCGGCTGGGCCCGTGAGCCATGGCCGCTGAGCCTGTGTGTCCAGAGCCTGTGCTCCGCAGCGGGAGGGGCCACAGCGGTGGGAGGCCCGCGTACCGGAAAAAAAAAAAAAAAAAAGAGTGTATATATGTATAACTGATCCACTTTGCTGTGCAGCAGAAACTAACAGAACATTGTAAATCAACTATACTCCAATAAAAATTAAAAAAAAAAAAAATCCCAAACCATCCTCGACAGTTAAATATACGAAAAATGAATCTTTAAAACAGATAAACAAATTAGATTTGTAACTAAAAAAGTATAATAATAACTTGTAAAGATTCTGAATTATCTACAGGATTGTGACTTATTTGATAAATGTGGAAGACTTCTTTTACCTGGAGAAAGAAAAGCAAAAGCAAAATGTTTATGGTGTGTGTGTGTGTGTGTGTGTGTGTGTGTGTGTGTGTGTGTGTGTGTTTGTGTTTTTTGAAGAGTGGCTATGAGGAATCTTGAAACACTAAAATCAATGGCTCAAGCTGAAAGACAATGAATATTGTTCCCATTGGGAAATAGGAAGATTCATACTGAGTAATGAGTGAGTTTTCTTCTTATCCAAAGAGCTGGAATTTATACCTCCTTAATTATCTGTACATCTTTTAGATGTTAGGAAGTAAAACAGGCAAGAACAGAACATAATCAAGAATTCTATTTTGGTGCAGTTTATATCCATTTGGTGCAGTTTATATCCATTATATCTCTTAAATATTCAAAAGGGCATCCAAGTAAACAGTGGGATATATGAATCAGAAATTCTGTGGTGAACTCAGGGTGAAAATACAAATTTAGGAGCTATTGGCATGTGTATGATATTTATGACCAGTGGACTAAAAATAAGTCAACCTTGGAAAAAGTAAAGATAAGTGTGAATGTATTATTTATTTATTTATTTTTGGCTGCATTGGGTCTTCGTTGCTGCGCGTGTGGGATCTTCCCAGACCCGGGCTCGAACCCGTGTTCCCTACATTGGCAGGCGGATTCTTAACCACTGCGCCACCAGGGAAGCCCTGTGAGTGTATTTTAGATTAAACTTGTTTTGTTGAGCACATTTATCTCTATTTTCTCTTAAAGCCCCACTAAATAAGGGTAACATAATTAAAACTCTCTCTCCCTACTAATGCTATCAAGAGATAAAATAGCAAGCAGCAAGTGCAAGTGTAGTCAATAATTTTTGGAAGCTAGAAAGCACATGAAGGAGGTAGGAGGACTGGGAAACTGGATACCAAGTGCCTGAAGGGTGAGGCCAATAAGAACAATTTATTCCTCTGGAAAACTCTAGGAAGGCTTAAATATCAGAGGAACTATTTACTGCAAAATTTACAGGTGAGGTAGGGAGTTGAAAATAAGAAGATTGGTGGAATTCTTCAGGATAGGAGAGGAATTAGAACTTCAAATCCCCTTCCTCAGCCTGTTCTAGAAAAGTTTAACCAGGAAACTATGTAGATCACAGAGAGTTAAAGAAGGGTTTGGTTAGTACCATACTATCTTGCATTTCAGAAGCTGAGAAACTAGAAACTACCTTTGCTAGACTCCCTTGCAGCTGAGGCTCAATGTAAAGGCCACACTTACACCGCTTCTTCACCTCTGATGACACACATCAGCAAGGAGGAGTAGGGATTCTCCAGGACTGTTAACAAGGTTCCATGTCCAGTCACTAGCTGTGTGAGTGTCAAAAGACAAGCAGCAGATCATACAAATTTGCCATGTTTATCTAGCAGGTATGGTTTGTTCTAGAATCAACAGTGAGGTGGCCTCTTGATTCTTGCTTCTTGATATCACAATATATTCTCTGGGCTCTGGTTTCCTGATCCCAGGAATGTTGGTAAGAGAGATTATTCCTGGGATCAACAGAGCCAGTTACAATTCCCTGATTCCTGACCTTCTTAAGCATGACAGTGATTGTGGGTCCTTTCACAGGCCAGTTCTAGAGCGTTTTTCTGGGGATAATTTTTGAGAACCCTACCTGGAACTACTTCTCCAATCTTCTCAATGTCTTTTTCTAACATAAAACTTGCTGTGTTAAATTCCCTCAGTTTAAAATGGCCAGGGTGATTTCCCTTACAGGTATAGTAGATGGAAAGCAGCCATACTTGCAAGAGGAGGATTAGAAAATGTCTATATATAGGAGGATGAGACTCCCATTCTTACCACATTTGTTCCATATCTTTCCAAGTATGACGGAAGCCCACAAAACCCTCCTTCCTAAATGCACACGTATACATACAGTGTGCATACACACAGACGCACATACATAAACATACACGGTTATGTTTGTTTTCTGACAGACTACCTTACAGATAGGCTCCCAGTTAATGGTCCATGCACATACAGAATGCAACTGGTTTTTAGTAACTTACCCTTCCAAATATTTGAGCAAGCCTTCTACATATAAGACAGACATTTAAAAAAAAGAGAAGAAAAAGAGGAAGGAAGGAAGGAAGGAAGGAAGGAAGGGAGGGAGGGAGGGAGGGAGGGAGGGAAGAAAGGAAAGAAAGACACGATATGTGATTCAGAAGAAAATTTCAAAACTATAATTAAAAGTTGTAAGCAAAGAGAAGAGGGTCCAGGCTATCCTCTAGGTAATCAATGTTTAGAGGAGGTTGTCAAAAGCAGCAGCCATCAAAGAACACTCTGAAGGAGTAAGCATTAACTGAGGAGGAGCTTTAAGAAAGCCTGATGCCAAAAATGTGGAGCAGAGATTTCTGTGTTCACCAAAACACATCTTATTTTCCTTCTGGGCACCACGCAGAGCACATTTCCCTGCATCCTTGCAGTTCACAGTGACTGTGCTGTACACACACAGTGGCATGTCATCTGGGAATCAGCCCCCATGGAAAGCCTTTCCTGCATGTTTCCATGCTCTCTCTTCTCCCTTATCTGGGGCCTTTTTTCTGAGCACTGACATCTAGAATGGGTCCCCGGATGACTGTGTGGAGTAGAGCCTCTTCCCTTCTCTCACCACCGTTGAGAATTTATGCAAACAAGAAATAAACTTCTACTGAATAGGGCTTCCCTGGTGGTGCAGTGGTTAAGAATCCACCTGTCAATTCAGGGGACATGGGTTCGAGCTCTGGCCTGGGAAGATCCCACATGCCACAGAGCAATTAAACCCATGTGCCACAACTACTGAGCCTGCGCTCTAGAGTCCACAAGCCACAACTACCAAGCCTGCGTGCCACAACTACTGAAGCCCGTGCGCCTAGAGCCCGTGCTCTGCAACAAAGGAAGCCACTGCAATGAGAAGCCCATGCACCACAGTGGAGAGAAGCCCAGGCTCACTGCAACCAAAGAAAGCCCGTGTGCAGCAACAAAGACCAAACGCAGCCAAAAATTAATTAATTAAAAAAAACTTCTACTGAATAAATCCATTTGATTTTGTGGTTGATATTTTACAGCAGTTAGCATAACCTGACTGATTCTGAAATCAAGTAAAGTGATCAATGAGATTCCCTTTCTATATCAGGGTGAAGCAAGTCTCAAAGGTTGGGTGCACTGGGGGAAGGAAAACTGTTATAATATTAGTCTCTCTTTTTTAAAAAAAATTATTTAATTAAGTTTTATTGGAGTATGGTTGCTTTACAATGCTGTGTTAGCCTGCACTGCACAACAAAATGAATCAGCCATAAACATACAGATATCCCCTCCCTCTTGGACTTCCTTCCCATTTAGGTTACCACAGTGCACTTGTTGAGTTCCCTTTGCCATACAGCACGTTCCCATCAGTTGTCCATTTTGCACGTAGTATCAATAACGTACATGTGTCAATCCCAGTCTCCCAATTCCTCCCACCCCACCCCTTCCCCCCTTGGCATCCATACATTTGTTCTCTACGTCTGTGTCTCTATTTCTGCTTTGCAACTAAGATCATCTATACCATTTTTCTAGATTCCACATAGGCTCTCCTCTTTATCCAATTACATTCCCCCTTGCGTATCCTCTCCTTTATTAGGATTCACTTTAAGAAGGAGTTCACAGACATACAAGTACCACAGGGTACCTTATTCCCTGCATTTATGTGCTGTGTTCTGAAAGTGGTACGTAGGTTAGCAGCAGATCCTTTTTGGGGTTAGTGAGTTCTGAAATATCAAAAGTCAAAAAGAATTGAAACAGCCAGCTACTATCATTGTCAAATGTCAGATCAGTGAAAAAAAATTGTTCCAGCAGTCTTGCAAGGGAGGGACTGACCTCAGCATAAAACACCTGCCCATACGGACCAGATAATGTAATAAAGAAGACAGAACACTGTGGAAGCATGTGTGTCCGTGTTTGTGCAGGCTTGCAAACACGCTCAAGAAATGAGTCTCTATAACCCTTCCAGTACATGAAGTATTGAAGTTAATGCAGGTTAAATTTATGTCATAACACGGAGGATGTTCCAGGTGGTTTTCCTAGCTCCATTAGTAACCTCACACTCATCTCAGCACCTTGGCCCCAAAATCAACTCTCCTGAAAACTGATCCCAGGTCCATAAAAGCAGGGATACCATTTTTTTTTTTTTTTTTTTAGGGATACCATTTTGCCAGAAGTCATCTTCTAAGTCTAAGAAGAGTTAAAACTACACTTGAGAACTCCTGAATCTTCTTTGTTTGATTAAATGTTACCTTCATTTGCTAAGCACATAAATCTATGCACACACTCACACACACACCCTGGCAATACAATTATGGGAGAAGGAGAGTACGTAGAGAATAAAATGGTTTGGCTTGGGACTTCCCTGGTGGTCCAGTGGTAAAGAATCTGCCTTACCATGCAGGGGATGCAGGTTCAATCCCTGGTCAGGGAACTAAGATTCCACATGCCGCAGGGCAACTAACCTGGCGTGCCACAACTACTGAGCTTGCATGCCACAACTAGAGAGCTCACATGCCACAAACTACAGAGCCACACGCTCTGAAACCTGCGTGCCACAATTATAGAGCCCACGTGCCCTGGAGCCTGCTCACAGCTAAAGAACTAGAGAGAAGCCCATGCACCACAATGAAAGATCCCACATACCTCAACGAAGATCCCGCGTGCTGCAACTAAGACCTGATGCAGCCAAAAAATAAATTAAATAAATAAATAAATAAATAATAAAATGGTTTGGTTTAATGTCAACTGTTAAGAATCGTTATGTACGCTGATCCTAATCCTAAATAACAGGATGATTACTGTCCACCAAGCACAATAAAACAAAAAAGTCTGTGATGATGATTTTGCACAAGTGGTATGAGGTAATGAGGAACACCGGAGTATTATCTAGGCAAAACCAGAATACTGACCAATGTGTCCTAATATTTTCAAGATTCTTGTCATCAGAATTGTAAGATGCTTCATGTTGCTCAGACTGTCTTAGGTCCCATTTCTAAAGTATTTTTAACATCAAAAGTCTCATCAAAACTACAACTGTACATATATAGTTAAATGGGTGTTTGAGGTGAAGGGTTAACAGCAAGTCTGCATGCTTTTTCTGTGGAAAGAATGACCTCGGAATTACCTCTCTTAGCACTGTTTCCCTGGAAACCTAATGGTTTAAGTTAAATGTGGCATATAAGCTCTGTTACTAAGAAATGATGTTTATTGTAAAAGTGATTCATATTTGGCTAACTGCATTTGGGCTTGCAGGGCTGGGAGTGAGCTATTAAAACCTACTGAGGCACAGGTCTCAGATCCCTGCGCGAGGCGGACAGCTTTTAATCAAATTGTTCCTTAGGATACCTGAAAGTTTTGCTCAAGGATGTTACGAGATAGTGATCCAATGTTGAGTGAGACTAATCAAATCCGAGGTGGTTTCTTCCTCAACACACATGGTCTCATACCTTATAAAAGAACTGATGCTTGGGTGGCCTGAACAATGTGTTCGTAAATCCTATAAGGATTCCTCTTAAAGACAGTGCTCCTGAAACTGTCGGTTATGTTGAGATTCCTGCCCATATCTCTGCACTAAACTAAAGTGAACATGTGCCAGATTATGCCCCATAGTTATGTGAAGGAAAAGCCGATCCAAACCCGAAACTATCTCCCACGTTAGGTGAAGTAGGTGTGACAGTTCCATATGTATATATTATCTATACCATTACTGTTTGCAAGAGCAAATGACACAGATGGTTTAAATGTTTTACCAATATGTCCAGTAAAAATCCAACTATATCTTAACATTCTGAGCAACTGTATTTCTAATTTAACTTATATTTACAAATGCTTATTCCTGCTAAGGATACATAATTTCTTTGGGACTAAATAAATACTACTATAAAAGTTCCATCATTAAAAAAAAGTATTTTCACCTCATTTTTTGCTTCATGTATTTTTTACTTACTTCATAACTGCATTTTAAAGCACTTGTTTGGAATGAGTCTTTATTTAATTCATAAATTTTTATTAAAGATAATTTCCTTATTTATCACAATTTTAATTACAGTATGTATTATAAATAAATTCTGTTGTATTTTAAAAAATATACATTGCCTTTTTAATTAAAGGTTTTCTTTATTTATCTACTTTTTTCTTTGCTTATGCCAATGTTGATCCAGGAACTTTGTACCCTGAGGTTGCTAACATCTACCAGAACTAGCCGACTTATGCTGGATAAAAACACAGGCCCAATTTTTCAATAGAGGCCAGGTATCTTGCTTAAGATGTGAAATCTACAAGTTTTAAAACATTGACAGCTATGATGGAACCCACTGATGTGCACTGGTGTCTTTTGTCCTCTTTTTCCATTAGCTAAAAAATTTAAAAACTTCCCTGTCTCTCCCTTACTAAGCTAGGGCCATGGTTATCCAACTCCTATTCTCTCTATAAATACACATGTCATACCACTGGGTTCAATGTCACAGGGCGTGTGAGTAAAAATGACTGCCTATTTCAGGTTTAACCTTAAAACATTTTTGAATTTGTTTTCTTCCTCTATTTCCTCTTTCCTGTGATAGATCACAGATATGGCATTGTCCCAGCTTCCAGAATGTAAATTAGGGGAAAGCAGAGCAAAAAACTGAAGGAAGCTGTGTCTCTGAAAGCCAGGCAACCTGCCAATCTGTACCACTGACCTTGAACTGATAATGAGAAGGAAACATTTCAATCTTATTTAAGCCAGTTTATTCTGAGAACTCTGTGTTGCTTCAGAAAACAATTACTTAACTAATACAGTAACTCATTTAATATATATTTTCAAAATTTTGTGAAGGAAATAATTTAAAAAAAAACACCTCTTGGCATGTAAATTGACATCATAGGCCAATATTTCCAATATAACCCTCACCTCCTACACCAGCTTCATTTCCTCCTTGATGGAGTCATACCAAACTACTTGTACCTCTCTGAAAATATAGCCATCTGGGGTTTTGAAAATGTATTCTCCCTGACTGAAATGGCCTTTTACACGTTCTGTACCAACCACCAACATCTACTATACTGTCAACCTTTCCTTTAAACTGATGATGCGATTTAAATGATAAATAATAAAATGATAAATTTTAAGACTATGCCAACATTATTGATTCAATAAATATTTATTTAGCTTTCACTGGCATATCGTGGCCAGGGAGAAAGACGACACAGAGCATAAGGCTGTGTTCTGCTGCCCAGATGCCCTCAGGGCCCTCTTTCCTACTGTGTCTACCTGGGTATTATTGCTCACTCTGTCATCTGCCTCAATATATCCTATTTAAACGTTCACTATGGCATCCTTCATGATGATAATATTTACTTGTTTGCATGCTGCTCCCTCCTCTGTATTCTAAGCTCCCTGGGGCTCACTCCAAGCCTTACTTATCTTTATTTCCATCTTAGGCTTATCCCCCAGGAAACAGACAATGAAACAGAGACCCCCACTTAAAAGGTCTGTTGGGGAGTACTCTCTGCAGCAAATTCCCTAACAGGAGTCTGGGCAGAGGGAGGGGAACCACACAGCAGTCATAACAGAGCCCTCAGCTGACCCCTCAGAGAGCTCTGGAGCTAGGATGACTCTTCAGAGTTGGCCCAAGTCATGAACTTCTTAGCCTCCTCCCCTATTGAACAAACACTGGATATGAGCTGCCTCTAGGGAAGGAGTGACATAACTGTGAGTGAGGCAGCCCCTTCTGCTGAGGGCAATCCCTGAAGACAGACTCATCTGTGAGCTGCCAACCGCTACCTTTCCCAGCGGCTGGAGAAATACATGTATGGTCCTCAGGGAGATCCAGGTAGCGGGACACAGGCCCACAGCAGCATCACTGTCACTGTCCATGGTACGACAGTGCCTGCTAAATAAACATTTATTCAATTAACAATGTTGAGATAGCTTTAAAACGTGTCACTTGGTATTTGTGAAGTGACTGGTATGGGCTTGTTTAACACAGTTTCTCAATCACCAGTGCCATGACATACGGATTACATGTACCATTTATTGATTGCCTCACTATCAGGGCAGCTGACCAGGATCTGTGATTCAGAGCTGTAGTTCTGTAACATCAGGCCATGAACAGCCTTCTCCATCTACTATATTCAGTGCTCTTTAGAGTATTTTCACTTTCTATGTGTGCCACTACATGGAAAAGGTTCAGAAGCACAGGAGCGCTGGAAGTAAAAATAGAGAAAATACGTCTCCTGAGGACCCTTCAGGGCATAAGACTTTAGAATTTTACTCACAGAAAGTGTGACAGGATATGCATTTTATTTTTACTACTGGAAAACTATGACTTAGTATATGAAAGAGAAATTTGAGGTGATTACCTTTCAAGTTTAACTTACAGTGAGTAACTGTGTCTCTAATTCCTGAAGCTATAATCTTAGTCATGGATCTAAGCTCATTAATGACCATGGGGATGATGGAACCCCAGAGGAATAGAGTCATTTAAACAACAGAAGTTAGGAGGCCTCAATTACCATAACCATCTTCAAGGGATAGCTAAGGGACCTTGAAAGGGGGAATGGTGGAAATGATTAATAAAGCACAAAAGAGATGGGCAGTCGGGAAAAGTGCTGCTTAACATATACACGAAATAAAAGCCCATGTGGTCAGTGACCTGGACAAAAAAAGGACAGTTGCATCAGAAACAAGGAGACTCGGGGAAGAGGCATGTGGATGGACACAAGAGAGTGTAAAGATTTTTCTATCACGTGTTATCAAAACCCAGGATCCCTCGTGGAAAAAAAAAAAAACACTGAAATACCAAAGAAGAAATGGTTCAGCCAATGACATTAGCCAACCTCCATCACTGGCCACTCCATAACTGACAACATAATCACATGGACAGAGTGAAAGCAGAGGCAGAGAAAAACCCTGTGCATAGACCCTACAGGATGGAACCCCACTTATCAATATAGATACTGCTGCTCCTGAGAGTGTCCAATTCGTCAGCAACAAAACCAACCCTGGGCCCCTGATGAGACCCTGTTCTTTGAGAAAACCAACCGGCAACTTGGTATCAAGGTGAATACAGTAGGCCTTTTGGCATCTTAAAAGTACTGGTGATTTATCTTCACAAGAATAGATACTTATTCCTGGTGTGGAGTCACCTTTTCTGCCTGCAGAGCATCAGCCATCACCAGGATGCAGGGACTAATAGAGTGACTGATCTATAGACATGGAATCCTGCACAGCATAGGCTTTGGCCAAAGAAGGAGGGGTAGGACTGAGCCTATGACCATGTGACCCATTAGTCATCACATGTGTCCACCATCTAGAGGTAGCCAGTTTCTCAGAATAATGAAGTGCCAGCACGGAGGAAACATGCTGAAAGCACGGAGTACCAAACTTCAGGACAGAGTGACCTTTCTAATTAAAGAGTGGTATATGGTGCTCTGTTTTTTGTTTTCTTCAATAAGGAGAATAGGTCGGTCCAGGAACCAAGGAGTTGAAGCAGGAGTGGCTATGCTCACCATCCTTCCCAATGACCTAGTGGCATATTTTGTCTTTCTCAGGCCTGCAACTCTAAACTCTGAAGATTTAGAAGCCCTGGCCCCCAAAGGGAGAACGCTCTTGCCAGGGGACACAGCAAGGGTCCCACTGAACTGTGTCTTAGGACTGCCCTCAGGAAATGTTTAACACCTTGTGTTCAAGAACCAGTAGGTGAAGAGGAAATGTCATATCACCATGTATAATTGACCCTTACCAGAGGGCAGTAGGGCTGCTTTTACACAATGAGGACAGAGAGAAATATCTGTGGAACCCAACTGATCCTTTTGGGTACCTCCTGGTCTCACTAGCTACACTGCAACTATATATAGAAATGTGTAGCAACCTGGACTGAGAAGATTTTAATTATTCCAATCTCCCAGATATGAGGGTGGGATCACATACAAGCTACATATCCAGGCAACTTGCATAGTCAGTACAGTTTACCACTGATTCCTCCGTTTTTCAAAACTTTTGCTCCATCCTAAAGACGTTTGCTTTCATCTAAGTTTGCATTCCATGCCTCTTCAGTAAAGAATCCATAGGAATTGATAATGTCCAGCCTTCAAAGAAAGCAAGCAATAACGCTGACCAATAATTGAAACAATCATTGTAGGCAAAGAAACTTTTAAGCCAAAGCCTATAATAGTATCCAATGGAATGAATAACTACATCAAGGTAAAGGCTTCCGACTGCTGAATGCTCTGTTGGTTTACTTAACTAGTCTGCAAGATTGCTTTAGTTAGTCTGGCTGTGGAGCATCTGTCTGTTATTTGGTTTCTGCTTATTTCTTATTTTTTTTTCACTTCTCACTATTTTCAGTGAATTTGGTAAGAGAAGAAAATCTTTAAAATTTTTGTTATGGAGTATGGTTTCATGATATGACACACCTGTGGGAAAATTGCAATTTTACTCACCCAACTTGTAGGCTTGCACATTTCCTTTGGGAATGGTATATTCTGCGACTGGGAGGCATTTCTCCCCTGCAGGTTGGGCAGGAGAAGAGAGCAGGCTCTCCGTCTACCTAAGAGGGCTGATTACTTTCCACATGAGTGAATCTCATTAGACCTAGTGAGCACAGTGACTAATTCTGAGCAGATGTCAAGTTGACTTAAATGACTGAGGCACACAGTACCAGGGGACTTAAGACGCAAAGTAGCTAAATTTTAATGAAGCAAGACATATGTGAGGGATCTGAGATCTGCAACGTTTCTCACCATCTTCGCCAAATAAGCAGTTGCTACTTTGCCATCCTAGAATATTTGTTATCATGTTGACATGGGTTAGTTTAAAGCCAGGAGATTTGGTTTCTGTATTCCAAGTATGTTTCTTGTAAAACAGGTAAATCCAAAGTCTTATGGTTCTTTCCAGTGACAGAGGAAATATATATTGATTGTAAAAGAACTTTTAACTCTCTGGTCAGATGGGAAATACATAAATGGAAAAATACAATGGTAGTGATTGCACTAGTATTTGCTTTGCTTTGTTTCACTAAATTTTCTGATCTTTATTCTCACCTTAGCACAGATATAGGTAACCTATTTAATAGTAAGAGCCAATGAGCACAGGGAAAAAAATTAATAAGGCCACATAAGGAAAATTACTAAAAATTCAGAGTAGACACACACACACAGAGTTTCATAGATGAGGAAGGAGTTCCTTGAATATACAAAAATGGAGTTATAAAACAAAGGCAGGCACGGGAAGCCAAGGGTTTTATTCATGTCTGTACTTAAAATTGTATCCATATACATATATGCATGTATGTGTAAAATATTTTAAAATGACGATGCCCTACCTAATGTTTGGAGATCCCTGCATCTTTAAGAATACAGAGTTGCTGCTTTGATGATGGGAGGGCCTCTTCCTACTTCATAATAAATATGGTCTTCCTGAACAGAATACGGCATTCAGTGATGCTGGCAAGCTACACTGTGCTTTACCATCGTTGTTGTTGTTTTTTTTTCAATTAATTAATTAATTAATTAATTTTGGGGCTGCACTGGGTCTTTGTTGCTGCGTGCAGGTTTTCTCTAGTTGTGGCGAGCGGGGGCTACTCTTTGTTGAAGTGCACAGGCTTCTCATTGCAGTGGCTTCTCCTTATTGCAGAGCACAGGCTCCAGGCGTGCAGGGTTTCAGTAGTTGTGGCACGCAGGCTCAGGAGTTTTGGCGCATGGGCTTAGTTGTTCTGTGGCATGTGGGATTTTCCTGGACCAGGGCTAGAACCCATGTCCCCCGTGTTGGCAGGCGGATTCTTAACCACTGCACCACCAGGGAAGTCTCACCATTGTTGTTTTAAACTCCCTCCTTTGCTTGTGTGTGTGGTGTCGGCCAACTCATATCAAGGCTGACACACCGTCATTATACACCATCGCTTGGGTCTCACTTGGAAGCCAGATCTGCTGCATTCCTCACTCTGCCATGCAGCTCATATATTACTTTAAATTACAATTTATTAATTATGTTTTCCTTCTCAGGAAATGTTTTATTTTTAAAAATAGGCATGCCAGACTTTCAATTTAAGAGAATACAGAAAAATAACAAGAAAATTATACAACACTATTTCTCATATCCAGACATTTTAAGAAAAAACTAGTTATTTTAGATTCATGTATTAGAGAGTAAGTACGTATATTTCTTTTTTTTTTTTTTTAAAGAAGATGTTGGGGGTAGGAGTTTATTAATTAATTTATTTATTTTTGCTGTGTTGGGTCTTCGTTTCTGTGCGAGGGCTTTCTCTAGTTGTGGCAAGTGGGGGCCACTCTTCATCGCGGTGCGCGGGCCTCTCACTGTTGTGGCCTCTCCCGTTGCAGAGCACAGGCTCCAGACGCATAGGCTCAGTAGTTGTGGCTCACGGGCCTAGTTGCTCCGTGGCATGTGGGATCCTCCCAGACCAGGGCTCGAACCCATGTCCCCTGCATTAGCAGGCAGATTCTCAACCACTCCGCCACCAGGGAAGCCCACGTATATTTCTATTGCATTTACTACTAGCTAAGGAAAACAATCTCTTTTCTTTCTGCACCTATATTACAGTGCAAAATTATTTGAAAAGTCAAGAGAATTTTAAAATATTAGAGATGGTTTGTGGGAGAAAAGAAGAAAGTAAAAAGAGCCCATAATTCTACCACTCTAAGAAGTTATGATGATGTTTGTGTATATTCTTCTAAAAATTTTTTCTCAATAATATACCTTACATGGTTAAATTAAATTAGATCAAATTTATATTGAATTTGCTATTGGAATATTACTTACTTTACATCAATTTCTCTTTTTGGTCATAACAACACCAATATTTGACCATAATAACATTTTATAACACATTTAAAAATAATTACTAACAATAAATTTAATAGAAATTAAAACACACAAATATGTATTTTAATGTTTACTTATAACCAAATTAGAATTTATTCTAAAAATATTAACAGAATATATAAATGAATGTCTTTATAATGTAAAACCATACCCAGATGCCCAAATAAAAAGACTGATAAATAAGATTAAAATGACTGTACTGCAGAAAATTAGCTTAAATAAACTGAAAAAGAGATATAACACAATGGGAACATATTTTCTAACTTCCTTTTTTTTTGGGGGGGGGCATGCTGCTCAGCTTGTGGGATCTTAGTTCCCTGACCAGGGATTGAACCCACACCTCCTGCATTGGAAGCGCAGGGTCCTAACCACTGGACTGCCAGATAAGTCCCTCTAATTTCCTTTTTTACAGATAACTCTGATAAATAACAATAGCTTGCTGGGCTAGGACATGACCTAGAATTTTAAATACAAAATTCGATGAATAAATTCATATTTATTGAACCTTATAAAACTTACAGAATATTAAATAGTACCCTAAAGTTTATGAAACCCAAAATAGTTATAGTGCTCTTCTTAAAAATGAGGACTGTAGAGTCACACAATCAGACAATCTATGTACAAATTTCAACTCTAAAACCAGGCTGGTCTTGTGACCTCAGACCCATCATTTAACCTTTCTGTGTCTCGATTTCCTCATCTGAAAAATGGGGATAGTAGCAATTCACAGAGTTGTTTCCAGGATTAAATAAGTTAACCTTCTTAAGCACTGGTGAGATGTTCAGCCGCAGTAAGCACTGCATATGTATTATCTATTACTATGATGTTATATTTTATCTACAATCATGATAAATATTGAAGAGACTGACAGTATACTGTACTGGTAAAAACGAAAGAAAAATACACTCTCAAATTCTACTGAAAGTGGAGGGATTTTTTGTTTTGAACGGCAATTTTAAATGATAAACACTTTGACCTCTAGATAGTCTACCTTAAAAAAATAGCTGTAGAAAGATGAAACAGTAAATATCCAAAGTGATGTTCACTAAAGCATTGTTTGTAAAAACACAAAAGTAGGACAAATGCTTGAATATGTTGTTGTAGGCACTGATTTAAAAAGTTTTGATGTAACTGTGTAATGAGATGCTATGAAGCCATTTAGAAAATATATAGATATACTGGGATGAAGCCTGATATATGTGGAAAAAGGAAATTGCAGAACAGTTCATATAGTATATTGACATTCACATAAGAAAAATTCATTCGTAGATTTATGCTTAAATTTCACTGAGAAAAAGATGCCTAGAAGAAAGAAATGATACACAATTCCCTGAGGTTATCTTTAGGAAGTGTCCTTGGAGTAGTAGGGAAGGGGATTTTTTTTTTTCACATTATATCTTTTTATGGCGCTGAAATTTTTTTTATAACGGATGTGTTACTTTTATATAATAAAACTAGAAATTTTATTGCCTTTAAAAACAAGAATAATAAATAAGTATATTGGGTCTGTGTGTCTCAGACTCTTTAAGGAAGAAAAAAAGTTAAGCTTAAATGAAGGGAAGGCTCCAAACCTTAGTATTTTTTTCCTATTGTATCTTTTTTTTGGAATTTCTTTATACATATAATAGATTTATTAGCAGATTGCTGAGTACAATGGCCTTCCAAATAGTTTGTATCAGAATCAAATGAGTGCTTTTATAGAATAAAAATAGATTGGTTCAGAATCCACAAGAGTGGACCTATTACTTTTTCTTAAACCCCCAGGAAATGATCTGGAGACCACCAAATTCTAAGAAGCATGTCTGCAGTGCAAAGGGATGGAGCTGGATGTGAGAGCTGGGTTTTTTTCTTTATCTGTTTCTGACAAGTATTAGCTGTGCGACCTTCAAGAGTCCCAAAGAAACCTCCTGAGAACTCAGGTTCCTCATCTGTACAATTAAGACATTTACAAATTGATGAATTTCTAGATATCTTTCAATGATTCTATGGGGCTTAGCACGTAGGCATTTTGTAATTTTTAAAAACCCATTAAGTTTCAGTGTATTTTTTTCAAACTTAAATAACAACAATTAATTAGTTCTCTTAAATAGCAACTAGGGCTCTAATTGGTACTGCCTTTGTGAAGCAATTTATCAGTATATATAAATAACCATAAACCGCTCATGAAAATTTATCTGAGTGAATATTTAAATTATAAGATAAAACTGCATTTCAAATACAGCGTATCTAAACACAAAATATCAATCATATTATTGATAATGGTAACATTTTGGGGGGAAAAACTTCCTGTTTGTTTAACAGTGAGGAAAAGTGAATGTGATGACAAATCAATCTAAAAAGTTCCTATGTGGCATTATAAGTATAATAGCAGTGAATGCAATAGAGTACAATGGAAAATGTTCATAATAGGTCAAATGAGAAAAAGAGTTCACCAAAATACATACATCATATTTGCAAACTATGTAAAAGATGCACATTTTTTAATTTTCAGTTTGAAAAAATGGTATACTAATTAGATATGTCAACCCCAACTTTACTATAGTATATTTACTACATAGTAAAAGATTTAAAACATTTAATCCTAATATTCAGATGTTCTAATTGAAAATATAGGAAGGATGTATCAATAGAGGGGTTGGATTTTGTATCATAGCTATTTGGAAACACATCCTCTCTCCTTGCTAGAAAAAATCTTTGAGAGCAGGTGTAGTTGCAGACTTCTAAGATTCCTGGCCCCTGGAGTATACACTCTGTATAATTTCCTCCCATTCAGTGTGGGTGGGGCCTATGAACATGGAGCAGTCGCTCTATTAGGTTGAGTTATATAGACTGCCTTAGCAGACTGCAGGGATAGATTCCACAGGAAAGAATTTCTCCTGTTGGCCTTGAAAAAATGAGCTGTCCTATTGTGGGAGGAGGGGGTCACATGGTTAGGACCCAAGGGCAGCTTCTAGGAGCTAAGAGCGACCCCAGCAAGAGCCAGCAAGAAAATGGAAAATACAGCCCTACAATTCCAAGGAACTGAATCCTGACAAAACCAGTGAATGAGGAAGAGGACCCTGAGCCCCTGATGAGAACACAGTCCCCACTGACACCTTGATTTCAGCTGGTGGAAGCCTAAGCCAGGAAACCATCTAACTCGTAACTACCATCATGACCCATGGCAACTGTGAAGTAATAAATTTGTGCTGTTTTAAGCCGCTAAGTTTGTGGTAATCTGTTAGACATCACCTTCTCTGTCACTGAAGGTACCACAGGGTCTAGTAGAGTATACTTGGTTTGTGAATAAATATCTGTTCAGTGAACAAATAAATAAGTGACCAACTCTGACTTTTTAACTGGCTTTTGGATATTTTATAGTAAAATCTAAAGTCCTTCTAGCTAAGTCCTTCCTATGATTCATAAGTCAAAAAAATGCATTAGAATCATTACTTATATCCAAGGTGAAAAAAATAAGGAATGAAAATAAAATACTGAGATTGATTCCTTAAATCATCTGAGAATTTTTTTTATGCCTTATTGTATTGTAGTAATATCAAGTATTTTGGAAAGGAAATGGAGAAAGGATTATGAAATATGTCTTTGGTTGGTGAAGTAGGAAAGAATATCAATAAATTAAATGATGCATTTACAGCAGAGTGAAGCATATTTTGCTTGTAGTAATATCCGGTTAAAGAAATAAAATAAAACAAAACTCTCTGTTTTCTTGAAGTCCATCCCTACTTAGGATCACACATTGATGTGTAAAACTTCTGATTTTTCCCCCTATCACCCTGTAGCATAAGTTTCTGTTTAATGAGGGATCTCAATGTGATGAGGTATAAAGAAGAAAAGGTTTTATTTGATCTAATCACTGCTCCCCTCCTGTCCCATGTTGAACCCTATTTCTTATTTAGTACCAGTTTTCTCAATAGCATCTTGGCCAAATTCCAGAATTTTCATTCATTTTAGTTGTTTGACTATTTTAATTATGTATGTCCTCACATTCTGGGATGGGGAAAAAAGCTCTTTGGGGCCTATTGTAAAAGGGCACATGTCCCATACATGAGAGTTTCACATTCATCACCTCATCACCTCCAAAAGGCTCCACCTCCAAACACCATCACATTGGGAGTTGGGCTTAACATATTACTTTTGAGGGGACATAAATATTCAGTCTATAATAAGGTTATTAGTGAAACCTATTTGAGATTAAGACACTGAACTAATAATCAAGGAATTCTCTTTTTCCCTGTCCATAAACAGTACCAGCTCCATCAATTTGGGCAGGATTTTGCCTGCACGTGCAGCATATTAATGTATTTTTATTACCATTGTACTATTAAATACTATAGTTATAGGAGAACATTCTTACCTTCATCATGTTTTGAGGAACTAATAATAATTCCTGGCTAATAGATGTGTTTTTTAATGCATTTAAGTATAAATCCATAAACCTCATACCTAATATAAGATAACCAAGGTTCTATTTCAAATTTACCTGGTGAGATTTTCTCTGTTATCAATGGGAGTCATACTATAACCTCTTTGTTATACGTGATTACCCTCAATCATAAACCATACTCACAAGGACTGATAGAAAATCATTGCTCTGTTGAAAATCTCTACGGTAAGTGTCTAACTCCTTTAGTGAATGTTTTCCTTTAATTGGGATACCCTACAAAATATACATGTAGACTTCCTGCAACCTCACAACTACTTATTTGTAATTCCCTGCTCTGGATAATATATGAAGAGCTTGCCACCTACATATGTTTGAATTCGTCTGAACATTTCCCCTGTGCTACAAAAAGAAAAACTTACATCCTATTACTCCAGCTCGTGGAGGTAGAGCTCATATTATCTTTGAAGGACATTCCCTGCTATGAAAAAAGAGTTCAGGGACATGAGAGAAACCATATGATTCTTTGAAACAGCAGGCATAGAGAGAAGATAAAAAGGCTTTAAAAAATAATGACTTTGATGTCCACCAGCAGCCCAGAAACATGAGGACAGCACCCTAACAATCCTATTAAATTGCTATTGACCAAAGAAGCAATTTTTTTTAAAAAGGGCCTTTTACATTTGTTTTTTGTTTTTTTCTTTTTTGGACTACATGTCAACTGTCACAACTTTTATTCTCTCAGGAGTGTTTCAAGAAGTTGATTACCAAGCAGAGTTAATTTAATAATGGATGCACTGCTCCAATTGATCCTGTCATCTGTCATGCTTCCAGCAAAGCAGTGCATTATTTCAAGTCCAGGAAATAAAAAGGACAGGTAAAGTATGATTAAATTGGCTGTTATGAAATTTGGCTAAAACCTGGGAACATATGCCTTTACTTTTTCACTATTAAGTACCAGAGGACTCGGAAAATAGCAAACTTATTGCCTTGAATGTAAATTGCATGAAAAGATGTAACTTTGAGAATTATTTGACCTTTCATTCATATTGAGGAATAATGCCTATCTCTGCAAATTTTATTTTTTACCTTGATCTAATCCATTCCCCCACACAGCTGCCATAATTAAATTAAAAGTTATGTTAGGAAAATATATGGTGAATGCAAATTGGTGGACTCAGCTAAAGCTCTCACTTAAGACATCTAGAAGCACTTAGTAAATGATAGCCAAGAAAATAAGGATAGGAAATATCCAGGTGACAAAGATGAGGCGAAAAACAGAAACCAGAACAATCAGAGGTGAATTGACATGGTCACAGAGGGCTAGAGAAGAGGTGGAGGTGATCTGATCAGTAGCCAGGAAAGAAGACGAGGCCTTGGTACTTGTTAGGCAGGAATTGTACCTGTGACCACATATTAATGTGGGATACTTTGACAGCTGTCCCCTCAGTAGAACAAAGCCATCTCTTGGTCCAGGAAGTTTACAAGCTGGGTACTGAGTGTTAAAAAAGTATCCTCTGAAGAACAGAATCATGTGTTTTACATAGACTGAGTAAATTTAGGCTAACCATGTGTCAGGATTCTCTAAAATCAAAGTAAGAACTTTGGTGCATCTGGTAGAAGCAAACACAGAACTAGTTGAAGGACTTTTCAAAAACCAGTCCTTGGGATATTACCATAGAAGAAAAAAGCCCTGCTATAGATAATGTAATAACAAAATTGCAGAGAATATAAGAAAAAAATCTTATATGAATGTGAACAAGTGAACCCAGCACACAGAAGGATTCAATCCTAAGAGTTTCAGCACGGATGAAACAAACACACACAGCTATATAATAATTATATTTTAAAAGTTTAAAGATATAAGAGAAAGAATAAAAAATTCTGGAAAGGAAAATAAACACTATTGGCAAAAAATAACATGGTTTGAGACAGAACTAGAACTTCCATAACCAAAAACAAATAGAGGAACTGACATGAAAATATTAGAGAATGTGTTAAATAACATGTATACATGAATGAGGAGAGAATTGTTAAACATTAGGATAGGTTTTAGGAAACTGCCTAAAGTTTAGTCAAGAGAGATAAAGAGAGACACTAAGTGGAGATAAAGGCAGAAAGAGTAGAATGAGAGCATTCAACATACGTAGTCTAACAGTAGTTTGAGAAGGAGCAAATAAAGATAATGGGTAATAAGTAATATGCCAATATTTTTTTAAGGACTAATTAAATGTATGATTAAGCTGAAATATTAGGGAAAATAGAGATAAATCCACTTCTAGCCAAAGTGCTGGAAAACTGCAGAAAGCCAAGAACAAAGATAAGGGAACTAGAAAGAAAAGACATTCCCTACAAAGGAATAATAGTTAGATTGAAACTAGGGTTCACCACACAATAATACAAGATAGAAGGTAGCAGAAAACGAGCTCCAAAGTGCTGAAGGAAAACAACTGTCAATTTACATATCTAGCAAAGCTGTAATCCAAGGATCACTGTGTGTGGTGGAAATAAAGACATTATACACAATAATGAAAGATATTACCAATTCCAGATACTAACCAAAAAGAGTACTAAAATGTATTGTACTTCAGAAAGAGGGATGGAAATCTATCTCATAAATTTGGAGTAGGATAAAAAATTGTGCATTAAGAAATTAGTTGACCTAGAGATTGTCATACTGACTGAAGTAATAAGTCAGATAAAGACAAATATTGTAGAATATCTCTTATATGTGGAATCTAAAAAAACAAAAATTGATACAAATTAACTTACTTACAAAACAGAAACAGACTCACAGACTTGGAGAACGAATTTATAGTTACCAGAGAAGGGTGGGAGGGGAGGGATAGATAGGAGTTTGGGATTGACATGTACGCACTATTATTTTTAAAACGGATAACCAACAAGGTCCTACTGTATAGCACAGGGAACTCTGCTCAGTATTATGAACAACCTAAATAGGAAAAGAATTTGCAAAACAATAGATACATGCATATGTATAACCAAATCACTTTGCTGTGCACCTGAGACTAACACAACATTGTTAATCAACTATACTCCAATGTAAAATAAAAAGTTAAAAAAATCAGTTGTTAAGTATAAAATTAAATTATCATTGACTCAAGAAAACAATGATAATATGAACTATTCTGGAAGATGAATAACCAAGAGGATAAATACAGTATAAAACTAGAATAATGTGAAAAATTGTAGTTGGGTAATCAGAGATGTAGCATTCTGAGATCTTGCTGTTAGTTGCAGAAAGCTGGAGATCATGATTGATAATATACTTAATAAAGTCAAATGTACATATTAAATATTTAAGATTTACTTATAAGAATTAAAACATGTAAAAATTTTACTCCAGGACACAAAAAACACTTAACAGAAGGCAGAAAAGGAGAATAAAAATAAAAGAGAGAGTAAGTAAAAATATAGTATGATAGACATTAATTCAAATATATAAAATATTCAAGTAAAATAGGAGAGTATAAAGTTTAGCTATATACAGTGAACGTAAGATTAAATTATCACGCAGCAGCACATTTAGAATGGAATCTGCTACTCAATAAAAGTAGAAAAATCTGGCAAAAAAAGTACAGTTGACCCTTGAACAAGGCAGGGATTAATCCATGTATAATTTATAGTTGGCCTTCTGTATCTGTGGTTCCTCTTCATCCACAGATTCAACCAACCTGTAGCATTATAGTAATTACTGTTGAAAAATATCTGCATATAAGTGGACCCCTGAAGTTCAAACCCATGTTGTTCAAGCGTCAACTGTAGTCAAATTCAAGTTTTTCAGAGCCCAGGAAATTAACCAACGACTTGCAATCATCAAAAGAGCATTTATTCAAGAAAACTGGTTGAATCTCAGTGAGAACAGGGAGTTTTTTTGGCATTTTATCTTGTCCCATCCCAAGCCTCTTCTCCCCATCTCCATGGTAGTTGTAAAAACCAGCATCCCTGCAGCCAATGGAGGAGTCAAACTGGGTATGGAGCTCACAAAAAAGCCCATCCTGAGAGAACTGTCACCATCTGATCTCCTGACATAAAACCCATTTGCAAGGCTTGTTCTTATTTGATCAGAATCAGCACTCACTCATTGAGAAAAGCCCTACTCCCAGAGAGTTAAACAACAGCAACAACAACCAAACACATACACACATACAGCACACACACCAAAAACAGACACAGATGTTTAACACTGCAGCTGCATGAGGCAGTAATACCCATAGGAGCAAAAAAGAGGCTGGCAAAAAACAAAAAGGAATATCTGGGCAGTGAAAGATTCACAAGGGCTTTGAAAATCTCCAACATGAGGCATGTATACAGGTCTGTGTGTATGCTCCGGGAAGCCCTAAGAAGGCCCCAGTGTCCTACATCTGGCTGACCCACAGGCTATGCAGAAGTAGGGAGAGAAGCCTAAGGTGGAGGTGTTAACTGCCAGAGCACTGAAGGTATGACCCACAGCGTACAAGAGTCCCACTCCACAGAATGGGAGATTGATTGGATCAAGCTCTTTTGGGAAATCTTTATATATAATTGAAATTAATATGAAATTTATATAATTGGTTTTAATATGAAATAGACTATAAATTAAGGTTTTAATTATAGTCCCCAAGTAAATTACTAAAAACATACGTCAAAAAAGTCAGTAAAAGAAACACGGAATTAAAATGGTACACTAGAGAATATTTAGTTAATGCAAAATAAGTCAGTAATGGAAGAGGAGGAACAATAAGTATGATATATTTGTTTATTATATATGATATATAGTAAATGTGTATGTATGATATACAGTAAATCTTTATCATATATATGATATATAGTAACCAAAATAGCAAAATGGCAGATATAAATCCTATATTATCAGTAATTGCATTAAAAGTAAATGAATCAAGCATTTCATATAAAAATCAAGACTGGAAGAATGGATACAATATATATGTGCTGTCTGTAAGAGACATACTTTAAAGATACAAATAAATTAAGAGTAAAATCAAAGAAAAAATATATACCAAGGAAACTGTAACCAAAAAAGAGCTGGAATATCTCAAAATAAATGGAGTAAAATAAAATATTTATGGTCAAAATAAATGGAAAGACATTCCATATCCATAGATAGGGATAACAATATTGTTATCATGCTATAACTCCTCTAATTGACCTGTAGATTCAACACAGTTCTTATCAAAAACTGCAAGAGATTCAGAGTAACCATAATAATCTTAAAAAGGAAGAATAATGTTGGAAGATTCAAACATCCAGATAGTAAAACTTATTAAAATGTTACAGTAATCAGTAATCAAGACAGTGTACTACTGAAATGAGAATACAAATAGAGATTAATAAAATAGCCCTGGAATTAACACATATTTGTGGTCAGTTCATTTTTTAATAAAAGTTCCAAGACTATTTAATGAGAAAAATCGACTTTTCAACAAATGATGCTTGGAAAACTCGATATCTATATGAAAAGAATGAAGTTGGACCCCTTTCTCATAACATATAAAAAATTAACTCAAAATAAATAAAAAACTGTGAGAGATAAAACTATAAAACTTTAAGAGAAAACACAGGAGTACATGAAATGCTGAATTCTGAGAATATGTCCTCTCATCACAACAAAATTAAACTAGAAATCAATAACAATAACCTATCTGGAAAATATCAAATAGTCGAAAACTATATAACATAAATTTTAGAAACTGATGGACAAAGAACAAAATCTCAAGTGATTGTAAAATATATTAATATGAATGTTAATGAAAATAAAATACATCAAAATTTGTGGACTACATCATCATAATCAGTGTTTTGTAAGAAATTCATAGCTTTATATGTGTGTATGAAAATAAATTTCAATTAATGAAGTTTGAAAAACTTCCGCCATAAGAAGTTTGAAAAGGAATAGAAAATTAAAGTAAAACAGAGTAAAGGAAATAATAAAAAGAAGACAAAAACAATGAAACTGAAAGCAGATAATAATAAACACAACAAATCCAAAAGTTGATTTTTTGAAAATATTAATAAAGTTGATAACCTGTAATGAGGCTGAACTAAAAAAGGCCAGGGCTTCCCTGGTGGCACAGTGGTTGAGGGTCCGCCTGCCGATGCAGGGGACACAGGTTCGTGCCCCGTTCCAGGAGGATCCCACATGCCGCGGAGTGGCTGGGCCCATGAGCCATGGTCACTGAGCCTGCGCGTCTGGAGCCTGTGCTCCGCAACGGGAGAGGCTGCGTCAAGTGAGAGGCCCGCGTACCACACACACACACACACACACACAAAGGCCAAACCAGAAATTATTAGTAATAATGACTAGAGAAACAGCATGCATGAACCACTGCTTCCTATGCTGTCTTCTCTTCTTGAGCTCATCTGTCTTATTAGCCCTTCCCTCTCGTCTGACATTCGTTGCATGCTGCTAACCGTGATGCCTGTGCTCTGCTGTAAAATAAGATTTTAGCAAGGACTTTGTAAGTTTCAGCTACTAGAGCTTGATAACTTCAGTAGATGAAAATAATTACCACTTCCTTTTCTTGGTTTTTGTGTCAGCAAGGGAGCCTGACAAGTTGTGTTTGATTTGTTGACTCATTGACAGGATGAGACAAGTGAAAGGAAAGGGAAAACTCATTTCCTGCTTAATCACAGAATGAGTAAGATAAGAAATGAAGTGTAGAATAGATTGGACAAGGTAAGGCAACAGAAGTCTTACAGTTCACAAATAGTTATGATTTTATTTTGATTTTGAGTGTGTGTGTGTGTGTGTGTGCGTGTGTGTGTGTTTACTTTCACACTAATAATGTAAATGAGCCAGTGGTGAGTAAATTCAAAACAACTATGATATCTCTGGAATAAAAACAAAACCAAACAAAACCCAAAAACTCCTGGCACTGTACATACTGACCTAGTGTCTTTTCCCCTTAAAAAAAAAATGACCCTTAAAAATGATTTGACTATTAACAAAACTAAGAGTTGGTTCTTTGAAAAGGTAAACAAAATTGGCAAACCTTTAGCTACACTAACCAAGGGGAAAAAAGAGAGAGAAGCCTAATCAACAAAATTATAAATGAAAGAGGAGATATTACAACTGATACCACAGAAATACGAAAGATCATAAGAAGCTGCTATGAACAACTATATGCCAACAAACCAAACAACCTAGAAGAAATGGAAAAATTCTTAGAAACATAGAAACTACCAAGACTATACCAGGAACAAATAGAAAATCTGAACAGACCAATTACTAGTAAGGAAATTGAATCAGTACTCAAAAATCTGTCAGTGGAAAAAAAATCTCAGGACCAGATGGCTTCACTAGAAAGTTTTACCAAATATTTAAAGAAAAATTCATGCCAATTCTTCTCAGAATCTTCCAAAAAATAAAAGAGGAGGGACCACTCCTAAACTCATTTTATGCAGCCAGCATTACTCTGACACTAAAGCCATAAAAGGACACTACGAGAAAAGAAAACTACAGGCCAATATCCCTGAGGAATATAGGTGCAAAAATTCTCAATAAAGTACTAGTAAACTGAATTTAGCAGCACATTGAAAGGATCATTCATCATGATCAAGTGGGATTTATCTCTGTAATGCAATGATGGTTCACATAAGCAAATCAATAACTGTGATACATCACATGAAAAGAACGAAAGAAAAAAATCATACGATCACCTTAATAGATGCAGAAAAAGCATTTGACAAAACTCAGCATAATTTATATTAAAAACTCTTAACAAATTAACAATAGAAGGAACATATTTCAATATAATAAAGGTCATATATGAGGAGCCCAAAGCTAACATTATACTCAATGGTGAAAGGTTAATAGCTTTTCCTCTAAGATCAGGAATAAAACAAGGTTGCCCACTCTCACCACTCCTATTCAACATAGTACTGGAAGCCCTAGTCAGAGCAATCAGGCAAGAAGAGAAGTAAAAGGCATCAAAATTGGAAAGAAAGAAGTAAAACTGTCACTATTTGCAGATAACATACTTTATATATAGAAAATTCTTAGACTCTACCAAAAAACTTAGATCTAATCAATGAATTCAGTGAAGCTGCAGGATATAAAATTAGCATACAAAATTTAGTAAATTTCTATACATTAACAATGAGTTATTTGAAAAAAAATAAAGAAAATGATCCCATGTGCAGTATCATCAAAAACAATAAAATACTTAGGAATAAATTTAACCAAAAAGGTGAAAGATACCTAAACTGAAAACTGTAAGGCTGATGAGGGAAACTGAAAACAGAAATAAATGGAAAGATATTCCATGTTCATTGATTGGAAGAATTAATATTAACATGTCCATACTACCCAAAGCCATTTATAGATTCAATGCAACCCCTATCAAGATTCCAATGGTATATTTTTACAGAAATAGAATAAACAATCCTGGAATTTATATAGACCCACAAAAGCAATCCTCAGAAAGAACAACAAAGCAAGAGGCACCATACTTTCTGATTTAAAGCTGTATTATAAAGATAGAGTAATCAAAATGGTGTGGTACTGACATAAAAAATAGACACACAGACCAGTGGAACAGAATCTAGAGCCCAGAAATATACCTGTGCATATATGGTCAATTAATATTTGACAAGGGAGCCAAGGATCCTCAATGGAGGCAAAACAGTCTGTTCAATAAATGGTGCTGAAAAATTTGGATATTCACATGTAAAAGAAGGAAACTAGAATCCTATCTTATACCACTCACAAAAGTTAACTTGAAATGGATTAAAGACTTAAATGTAAGCCTGGAAACCATAAAACTCCTAAAAGGAAACATAAGAAAAAAGCTTCTTGACATGGGTCTTGGAAGTGCTATTTTTGGATATGACACCTAAAGCATGGACAACAAAATAAAAAATAAACAAGTGTGAGTACATCAAGCTAAATACTTTCCGCATAGGAAAGGAAACAATCAAAAAAATGAAAATATAACATACCAAATTGGAAAAAAATTTGCAAATCTTATTTCTGATGAGTTGTTAAATATATAATATATAAAGAACTCATATAACAATAGCAAACAATCTGATTATTTTATATTTAATATTATGTAACATACAGCACAATGACTATAGTTGACACTGCTGTATGGCCTATTTGAAAGTTGTAAAGAAAATAGATCCTAAGAGTTCTCATCAGATGAAAATATATTTTCCCTTTTTCTGTATCTGTATGAGATGGTGTATGTTAACTAAATTTGTGATAATCATTTCAAAATATATGTAAGTCAAGTCATTATGCTGTATACCTTAATCTTATATGGTGGTCTGTATCAATTCTATTTCAATAAAACTAGAGAAAAAAACACCTTCACTGTACTTACACTTCCTTACTTCCCAATCTTAAATTACTCTATAAGATTTTCATTATATCATTTCATTGAGATCCCTATTACTTTCATCTTGGTTACAGATTTCTAAATATAAAACACAATTGTAAGTTTCCAACTTACTTGGTCTCTCAGTAGCACGCAAAAAACATTACTGTCTTTCTTGAGACATTTTATTCCAGGATAGCCACTTCTCTGGGTTTCTTTTAATTCACTGGCTGTCCCTTTTTACCCTCCTTTGTTGATTCTGCCTCATCTTCTTGACTCTATTACCATGCCCCAGGGATCAGGCATTAGACTTCTTATCTACACTGACCCTGTACTCTCACCTAGTCCCATGACTTTACTATCATCCATTTTCTAGTATGCCCAAATTTTTATTGCTCTTAAGAAACAGGAATACCTATTGTTTAGTTTATTTTTGATATGTGTCTATATCTCCCCTAAGCCCTCAATAAAATCTATATACAATTTCTGGGGGGAAATTAAGGAAGTGGACTGTGTTTACCTAGTCTACAGAAATCGATGTAAGGACTGTATTAATTAGATGGACTATATGAATAAGATGCTGAATTGGATGAAATTCAGCAGAGGTAGGAGATTAAAATGAGAAGCAGCTTTGAGAATATAAGAGCTACCCTTCTTCAGCCCAGTTACTTCACACTGAAATGTGGGGGAAGGAGACTAATCAATAGACGGGGATTTGAATCAACCTTGTCTAGGTCTTGGGGAAAGGGGCATCTCTGTTTATATATACAGGGTACATTTTGAGAAAATATAATAAACTCTCAATTTTACCAGTTAACTAATCCATTAATAATAAATGTTTAAAGTTTTTCATTTTTAAAAATGAAAGGTAGTTCCAAATTTTTAAGTACTTGCATGCAAACCTATTTTATAACACAGAATCCAAACTTAAATGAAGCAACTCAAATATCATTTGAATCTTTCTATCACTGGCCATGTAAAATTATATCAAGATGACTGTTCCCCAGAACAGGAAGGTAACTGTTTGAAGTATGAGTTATTTTGTTTTTATCATAGTTATCCTGGGTTTGGAAAAGAGAACAAAATTAGACTGAAACACTGGTTTCTGAATTCACTGGCTTGTGGTTACCTATTGTTTTATAATAAATAACCACCGAACTCAGTGGCTTCAATTATTATCTCTCCCAGTTTTGTGGACTACAGTCAGTCCTCCATATCCACAAGTTCCACAGCCCTGAATTCAACCATCTGCAGGTCTAAAATATTTGGAAAAAAATCCAGAAAGTTCCAAAAAGCAAAATTTGAATTTGCCAGGCTGGGCAACTATTTACACAGCATTTACATTATACTTACAACAATTTATATAGCATTGACATTGTATTAGGTATTATAAGTAACAGAGATGGTTTAAAGTATATGGGAGGATATGCATAGGTTATATGCAAATACTTTGCCATTTTATATAAGACACTTGAGTATCCTTGCATTTTGGTATCTGAGGAGGGTCCTGAAACCAGTCACCTGAGAATACTACGGAATTAGTACTGTACTGGACTGACCTTAGATGGATGGTTCTCACTGGGGTCTTCCATTGCATAGATGAAGCTGCAGTCAGCTGAAGCCTTGACTGGAAGCATGTGGAACATGGCTCACTCCAATGACTGGAATTTGATGCTGGTTCTAGACAGAGCTCAGCTGTGGCTGTGACTGGAGTGTCTACACAAGGGCTCACCTTGTGGCTTGGGATTATACATGACATTTGGGTTCTCAGAAGAGTTCCAAGAGCAGGCATTCTAAAGGAGCCAAACAGGAGATTTTGTTACTCATATAAGTCAGCCATGGAAATCATACACTGTTACTTAGTTCTTTCGCTTTTTATCAGGGAAGTGAATCACAGGGCCAGTCCACATTCAAGGGGAAGGGAACTAGACTCCACCTATGGATGGGGAGAATGACTAAGAATTTGCAGCCACCTATAATCTACATACATGATGAGTTTTAGTTGCATCTGTGATGAGACTAGGTATAACTGTATCAATTAATACTACCTAGAGTCAACAAACAGATCATAAGTAGGCTTCTAAGGGGATCCATGAAGTGACTAAGCTATTGAGAATACACACACACACACACACACACACACACACACACACACACACACACACACACACACACACACACACCATACTGCTAATGGAATACTACTAAGGATAAATTGAATGAGGGCCACTCGTGTGAGTTGATTTTCTTCCTCCCTAACTGAAGTCAAAGAGCACTTTAAGAAATGAGAAATAATTTCAAAAGCATTCCTATGAACTACTGCTCCATTAATAGAGCCTCCTGTGATAACTTCGTTAGATATACTAGCCCTTATAGGTTTAAAGTTAATGGAATAATTGAGGTGAATGGGTTTGTAAGTTTAACCATTAAAATACTACAACCAATACAACAGCTGGGGAAATATATTTTAAAAGTATTACTGAAACAGCATATTATGATATTTGAAGTCAAGTATCTATTCACAAGCTGACTGGTTTTATTTTGGGGCCTCCAGAGAAACAAATAACTAAAAAACAAAGGTAGGTAGTTTATAGTCTTCTTTAAAAATATTCTTTGCAATTGTCCAATTTCTAATTAGCTTGATCAAATACTCATTCACTGTCATCACCCTACTCTTCCTTGTTTCCAGGGTGAACATCTTGAAATCTAGGACCAGCATCTTGAAAATATCTGTAATCCTCATAGTACCAAGTATGGTGACTTTCACATTACAGAAAACAAGAAATAAAGGGACTGTGTAGGAAAAGTAACATTTGATCATTCTTTAAGATGGCCAACAAATCTTTCAAAGCAATTTTGAAAGATATAAAATCCTGGAATACACCACACAGCTTGCTTTTTATCAGGCAAAGCAACTCTAACTTGTTTAACAAAACGTAAGAACAGTTGATATGGGTACAGGGTCCCATGCTAGAGTCTAAAGAGAAAATGCAAGTAGAAAATGTAGTCATATTTCATACCCATGTGAATTTAAGTTGATATATTCAGTTCATTGTTATGAGGATATTTAAATTGTTTTCACTCAGTGATAATATAAAAGAACTATTTTGAAGAAATTAAGTTTCCTGCTTTTCAATAAGGAAAACAAAAACAATGACATACTTTTACTATAAAGAAGAGTTGGAAAAAATATCTATGCTATAAAACAAGCAGTCATTGTAGTCATTCAGTTAAAGTAAAATTCTATTGGAACCAATTCTGACAAGTTTTGAAAACTTCTAACCCTTAGGCAATAGGTAATAAGCAAATGCATGATTTAAAAAGTAGTGGTAACAAACAGTAGGCGAATCTTATGAACTTCTTTATCTCTAAGGCATCCCTGACCAACAGACTGATAAGTGGTCCACCATACTCTATTTTCTATTCTTCTAGCTAGTCTCCAAGTCCCCACTTATACATGGCCATATTACTGAGCTCTAGTCAGTGGTAAGTGGGTCAAAGTAATGAATGCCATAAAGAATACTCATGGACATGACCTACCTTATTTTTCCCACTCTGCTCTATGAAATAAAGTAGAACTTAGACTCCTCCCAGCACCACCTTCCACTGACATGGACCCACCATAGTCTGTTAAATGTGTGAGAATTAAACACTTCTATTTTGTTGCCCCATTCTATTTCTGGGTCTCTTTGTTACTCCAGCGTAGTCTACCCCAACTCATACATCATACATGTTAAAATACACCTGGATTCCATATTAAGATAGTTTCCATGAACTTTTAAAAAGATATTTACGATTATGATTTCAAAAATATGTCTAAATGAACACCTTTAGTATACAACTGGCAATGTGTCTGTAATTATAGTATAAACCTGTTAACTTTTGCAGTGTAAAAATTTTTTCTTTTAAATTAATTTATTTATTTTTGGTTGTGTTGGGTCTTTGTTGCTGCTTGTGGGCTTTCTCTAGCTGCAGCGAGCAGGGACTACTCTTCATTGCGGTGCGTGGGCTTCTCTTTGCAGTGGCTTCTCTTGTTGTGGAGCACGGGCTTTAAGCGCATGGTCTTCAGTAGTTGCAGCACGTGGGCTCAGCAGTTGAGGTGCATAGGCTTAGTTGCTCTGTGGCATGTGGGATCTTCCCAGACCAGGGCTCAAACCCGTGTCCCCTGCATTGGCAGGTGGATTCTTCACCACCGTGCCACCAGGGAAGTCCCTTGTAGTGTAAAACTTTAAACTACAAATTCCTGACAAAATTAAGTTCTTGTGAATACCAAACTGACAATCACAGGTGACAACGTTTCATTCTACAGATATTTAAATAAAGGTTAACTTTTTAAAAATTAATTTTTATTGTAGTATAGTTGATTTACAATGTTGTGTTAGTTTCTGCTGTACAGCAAAGTGAATCAGTTATACATATATCCGCTCTTTCCTAGATTATTTTTAAGTTTAACTTTTGATTTTACAATTTTCTCTCCATTAGGAGTCATTGCATTTTTTATGTGCCTAGGATGTGTGATGAATTACTCAAATAGACATCCACTCACTCCATTCAAAGGCACAATTCTAATTCCCTCCAAAAAGTAGAAAATGGTGATACTGCTTTTTTTTCCAGGCAATATCTGAAGTATATCCTGTGCTTATCATTTAGTGTCTGGTACATGGTAAACTCAAAATAAACAGTTGTTGCATGAACTGTGGAGAGAATTTCAGTCTTGATGAAACTTGAGCACCAAGTAGGGAAGATCAATGTAGTCACTTAGAAATTGGGTAAATGCTTAGAAACTGAGGGTGCAAGATAGGGGACGGGTCCTATTGGTCAAAGACAAATAGGTAGAATACCAATACCAGCCCAAATTGCGATCAGAGATTGAATGATGTTGACACTGAGTTCCTCAAAAAATAAAATTTCCACTAATCAAGAGCTCTAATGGACCCTGGCCCTTCAGGGAAAGCATGATGATCTCAAACGTATAGTTTGGGTGATTTTGCTGTAAAGCAAAATACAAGAAAACCTTTCTATTTCTACTTTAAAAATACTGACTTCCCATAATTTGTTAGCCTGTTTATTGTTTTTCCAAATTACTTTTAAACATGTGGACTGGGGATGCATGTAATAAAGAATAAGGTTTGACTACTTCTGGACATTTTTTAAGGAAGCACTCTTGGTTTTGGGGACCTATATGTCTATCATTTTTTCCTTCATCCAAGTAACTGATCTTAAGAATACAGTCTGATAAATTTTGGCAAATGTATATACATATGTAACTAAAACCCTTATCAAGAAACAGAATAGTCCTACCACCCCAGAAATCAACTTTGTGCCTCTTTCCATTCAATGCTCAAATCTCTCCTGCAGCAAAAACTACTTCGATTTCTGTCAGCATAGTTAAATATTGCTCTTTATAGAATTTGATGTAAACAGGGTTGTGCAGTATATATTTTTTATTTCTGCATTGTTTTAGTCAACATAATGTGTTTAAAATCCACCCATGTTTTGTGTATATAGTTTGTTCTTTTTATTGCCGAATAGAATGTCCTCCTTAGTTGATTATCCATTCTTATACTGGCTGATATTTCCTGCTATGAACTTTTTTGTATTTGTCTTTTTTGTCATCACATGCTTTCATATCCCTTGTGTTTATTATACTAGAAGTGGAACTTCGAGGACATGATATATATTAAATAAAATTGCCTATCAGTTTTTCGAAAGTGGTTGCACTATTTTACACTCCCTCCAGAAATATGTTGAGTTCCTGTAGCTTCATCTCCATAACAATAGCGGGTATTGTCTGGCTTTTTATTATTTTAATTTTAGTGGATGTGAAGCAAGTCATTGTGTATTTGAGTTTCCCTGATGAGTAATGATATTGAGCACCTTTTCATGTACTTATTAGCCATCCAGGTATCTTCTGTTGTGTTCTGCCAGTTTTATTCGGATCATTTGCTCTGTATTATTGAGTTGTAGGGGTTCTTTGTGTAATTTAGATATAAGTCTTTTGTTAGACCTATGTATTATATTTTCTCCCAGTCTGTGGCTTTTCCTTTCCTTTTCTTGACTGGTGTCTTTTGACAAACAGTATTTCAATTTACTGTTTCTTTCTTTTGTAGTTGGAACTTCTTATGACAAGTCTAAGAAATATTTGTCTACCCCAAGTTTGTTAAAATATTTTCCTGTGTACGCTTTTAGTAGGTTTATGGTTTAATTTTTTTGTTCAGGTCTATGATCCATTTGGAATTAATTTTTTTAGTGTGAAGTAGGGTCAAGGTTCATTGTTCCACTTGTTTCAACACCTTTATTGTAAAGACCGTTTCTCCACTGAATTGCATTGGCTCCTATGACTCCCTATTCTGTTCTATTCTGTAGATCTATTTGCCTTTCTGTCAATACCATGTTGTTGAAATTAATGTAGCTTTATTGTAAGCTTTACAAACAGGAAGTAATTGTATCTTATGATACAGTATGTTACCTTGAAATCAAGTAGTGAAAGCCCTCTGAAACTGTTTTTCTTTTTCTAGATTGTTTTGGCTATGCCAGATCCTTTTGAATTCCATATACGTTTCAGAAACATCTTGTCAATTTTACCAAAAAACGCTGATATTTTGATCTATATAGCATTGAATCACTAGTTTACTTTGAGGTTTAACATCTTACCAATATTGATTCCACTTTTTGAATGTGCCATATCTTTCATTATTTAAATCATCTTTAATATCTCTCAAAATGTGTTTTATATTTCATTGTAGAGTTCTTGCATATTTTTCAATAAACTTACTCCTAAGGGTTTTATATTTTTGATACTGTATTGTACTTAAAAGAATTGTCATTTTCCAATTATTTTTTATTATGTAGAAATGTAAATAATTTTTGTAAATTGACCTTATGTCTCCTGGCCTTTCCAGTATTTTTTTTAAAAGATACTTTTGGATTCCTTTGCTGACCTGAAGACCTTCCTTTAGGATTTCTTACGGTGGTTTTTGAGCCAATGAATTCTCTCAGTTTTTGATTATCTAAATATGTCTTAATTTTGCCTTTATTTTTAAAGAATATTTTTGTTGAATATTGAATGAAGGTTTGGCTTTTTTTCTCTTTGCACACTAAAAGTCTCATTTTGTTGTCTGCTGGCTTCTATTACGTCTGATGAGAAGTCAATTATCATTCTGTTTTTCCTTCAGTGCAGTGTCTTTTTTTCTGTCTGCATTCAACATTTTAAAATTATCTTAGGTTTTCAGTAGTTTGGCTTTGATATGTCTAAAGGTGGTTATTTTTGTATTTATTGAGCTTAAATTTTCTTTGTTTCTTGGAAATATATATTGAATGTTTACAATGAATATGGACCTTTTAAGCTATTTTTTCATAAAAAAAATTTTCTAGCATATTCTTTATCTTCTCTTCCCTTGACTCCAATTATAAATAGGTTAGAAATTGGATGTTTTTCTACAGGTCACTAGTTGTCTACGCATTGTTTTATTTTTGTTTCTGTGCTTCGATTTGGATAATTTCTATTAATCTGTATAAGGATAACTAACCCTTTCTTCTGCTGTGTCTGAACTGTATCCAAAATTATCACAAAGGGTAGGAGGGGGTAATTGATCTACACTGCTTTAAATTTATTTTAAATAATTTTACATTTAAAATATCATATATTTGTTTTAGACGTTTTCTTTCATATACTACATATATTCCTTTCCATACCATAATTTTCCATTTCTTGTCCCAAACTATTTTTTTTTTTCTTTTCTGTTTCCATTTTTTGTTTTTGCAATTCTTAACATAGTTATAGTCCTTTCAAACTTTTCCTACTCATTACACTATCTGGGTCATCTGTTGCTCTTCCTCTATTGACTATCTTTTCTCTTAATTATGGTAACATTCCCTGCTTCTTTGCTTATTTTTTTAAAAAGATTTAATGCTGGGCATGTACATTATATAGAGATTAAACTATAAAATATTTTGTTGCTGTTGTGTTATTATTTTTCCTAGGGAGTTCCAGTAGTATTCCTTTCTCAGGGGACAACTAGTAAAAAGGAATGATTTTTCAGATTCCATGAAGAGTTCAGTTGAGTTTGTATGGCCTGTTACCATAAATTGATTGCATTCAGCAGTGGTTTCAAATTGGATTAAGGCCCTCTTTTTATTCTTCAGCTAATCTCTTTGATCTTGTCAGAGTTTGAGCTGGAAGTGGCTCAGATTGCAATTTTATGTAGTTTTGGTTCATTTTTGGATTCTTCTCTAGCTGATCCCTGGAATATTAAGCACCCTGTAGCTGCACACGTCTGCTGAAAGACTCTGCTTTTCACTCTCACCTCCACTGCCTTTACTCAGCAATATTCTACAAAGAGAAGTGAGAGGATTGCCAGGACAAGATATTTAAATTTTTTATTACTGATTTTCTATCTTCCATTAGTAACTGGCTAATTTTACATTATCTCTACAAGGCTCTCTCTCTATGGGGATGGGCTTACTTTCCCATTTACCTATTCCCACAGTAGGTGCTTGACCTCAGGTGTAGAAGTGGCACTTTGATAACCTATAAAGGGCTCGTCTCTCTCTCTCTCTCTGGAATTTAGTTCATTAAGACATCTTAATGTCCAGTTCTCTTCAATTGTTTTATAAAAATTATACATTTTAGCATAATATTTTTGTCTTGCTGCTACCATACGAGTGAAGTTCGTTTATGTACTGCTACATCCTAATTAGAAGTGGAAATCCATATAACCTTTTCCAAAAACACGAATCTCTAACATTTATTAATACATTCAGCGGGTAGCTTGTAATACTTTCTGCAACATTAAGGTTATATTTACACAGATTTTTGCCCCGTTTATTTGCCCATCTTGAAAGTGTCCATATTTGTTAATGATACCGTTAACAACATTAGTAATTGCAAAAGAAACAGTAGGTTTCTTTTGAGAGTATGGACTTTGGTGTTGAGAGACTTGAGGTTGAGTCCAGCACTGCCATATATTACAGATGTGACTTTGGTCTCATCTGAAAATGGTGATGCTAATGGTAGTTTCTTCCTTTAGTTGTTATGAGAATTAAATATGTCATCACGTGTGAAATGTGTTCCCTACCTGGTGCATAGTAAGCACCCAATAATAAGTCCTATTATTGTTCTACATTATTGTAAATGTCTTCTATTTTCTCACACCTGTCACTCTATTGCCTTCCGTTTTTTCACTGTCAAATTATATAATGAGAATTTAGATGTGTTCTAGTGGATGGTTTGCTGTTAAAACAAGGAATTTCTTTGCATATCAAAGTATCACCAACTCAACTATGTCTAAGTAAATTTGACATACAGATGAAAAACAACTGAGAAAATGGCTGCAATGTTTAAAAAATTTTTTAACACAGTTACTTTATTTAATTCTCTGTCAAAACTTTGGCTTAATGAATCATAGGATGATTTAATAAATGAATTAATCAACTCTTCAGAGACTCTAATCAACAATTAGTAATTTCAAGTGTTTATTTTAGAAGGAAATGCACGTAAACTTCTACATTTTCCTAAGGCAAATAAATTGAAATGGTAAATCATTTATTAATGGGTAGAACACACAGTATGATAACTTTTTGTTTGTAACTGCCATATGTATGTGAAACAATGAAACGAGGAGTAACATTCATAATACTTTTTCCTGAGCTACTAAATATATTGCCTAAGGTTAAGTTATAAATTTAATTTTTAATTGAAGTATATGGACTTACAATGTTGTGTTAATTTCTGCTGTACAGCAGAGTGATTCAGTTATACATTCTTTTTTTAATATTCTTTTCCATTATGGTTTATCACACGATATTGAATATAGTTCCCTGTGCTAGACAGGAGGATCTTGTTGTTATCCATTCTATATATAATAGTTTGCATTTGCTAATCCCAAACTCCCACTTCATCCCTCCCCCATCCCCCTCTCCCTTGGCAACCACAAGTCTGTTCTCTATGTCTATGAGTTCATTTCTGTTTTGTAGATAGGTTCGTTTGTGCCATATTTTAGATTCCACATATAAGTGATATCACATGGTATTTGTCTTTCTCTTTCTGACTTACTTCACTTGGTATGATAATCTCTAGGTCCATCCATGTTGCTGCAAATGTCATTGTTTCCTTCTTTTTATGGCTAAGTAGTATTCCACTATATGTATGTGTCACATCTTCTTTATCCATTCATCTGTTGATGGACATTTAGGTTGTTTCCATGTCTTGGCTATTGTGAATAGTGCTGCTATGAACATAGGGGTGCATATACCTTTTTGAATTATAATTTTGTCCAGATATATACCCAGGAGCGGGACTGCTGGATCATATGTCAACTCTAATTTTAGCTTTTTGAGGAACCGCCATACTGTTTTCCATAGTGGCTGCACCAACTTATATTCCCACCAACAGTGTAGGAATGTTCCCTTTTCTCCACACCCTCTCCAGCATTTGTTAATAAAATTTATTTTTGATATTTGTTGAATATCGACATTGTGCCTTCAAAAGAAGTTAATTCAGATTTTGTAAGGAACTAATATAAAAGGAAAAAAATTAATTCTTTATCATTTTTTGAATATTGACAAGCTATCCTGTCAATATTTCATATTGCCAGACAATATAAAAAAAAATCGGATGGTTATTCTTTGCCTTCATCTTCAGGCCCAAAAAAGATGTTAGCTAGGCGAATGTCCTCCATGCCAGTTCCCTTGAAAGCCATGATGGCTACGGACATCTTTTTCTTTAGGCCTGGAGCAAAGCTTGCCTAAACTAATTTCCAGTGCACTGGGCTTCTATATTATGACAATTGGTTTACCTTCCAAAGATAAAAACACCTACAGGCAGAAGTAATCATCAGGCTACCTTATCAGCACTGTAGCAGGAGAGGAAAGGAACAAAACCTATAAGAAGGAAGAACACTCAGACCTCCACTGATATGGCCCCTAAAGCCCCACCCATTGGCACACTGATTCGAAGTCTTTCAGAACTTCAATTTTTCTTTGATCCGCCTACAACTCTTCTCCCTGAGGATGGAATGAAATGAGCTCACCCAAGAGATTAGCCTGTGACCTACAACCCAATGTTTTTATTTCTTTTTATTATTTTTAGATTAATTTTTTTTAAAGCGTATTGTTAGAAATTATCGCTTTAGAATTTGTCTCCACCACTGCTTAATCATTTGCTGACCCTCAATCTGCATTATGATGCTACACAAAATTTCTTCACATGAAAGTCCATTAATTATTTAAACTTCTATTAGTTAGGCTAAAGATACTTGATTCTCCCAATCACTTCTCCAAACTCATCAGCAAACCTGATTGACTGAAGTGGACAAATGACAGTTTCTGAAATTTAGTTTCCACCACACAATGTGAATGTACTGTGTGCTACCATCTCTTATCAAATCATTTTGTTGTTTAAAAATCATATATTTATATTTAAATATTAAATAGATATTTGCAATATGTTTAAATATATAAGCCAACTTAGAATATATGAAATATGTGTTCAAAAATGTAAGATAGAGAAAATTGGTAATTAAATAATAAATAGTTGATATCAAAGAACTATAAATAGGAACTATCCTATACTTGATGGGAATTTCTTGGCTAATCTTCATTAAATTGTCCTTTTACTCTATAGGTTTCTAAGTTCCTTAAAATCTCCATTGAGAAAACAGTTGCTTGCATTATCTGCTTAAAAATGAAAAATTCGTGGCTTCCCTGGTGGTGCAGTGGTTGAGAGTCCCCCTGCCGATGCAGGGGACACGGGTTCGTGCCCCGGTCCGGGAAGATCCCGCATGCCGCGGAGCAGCTGGGCCTGTGAGCCATGGCCGCTGAGCCTGCACGTCCGGAGCCTGTGCTCCGCAACAGGAGAGGCCACAACAGTGAGAGGCCCGCATACCACAAAAAAAAAAAAAAAAGAAAGAAAAATTCACTTGTAAAAGACCAGCTTTGACTGCTGCTTTTGCAATTCTGATTATGATTTAAAGAATTCATTACTTTAACTTGTGTAAGGGTAGCCTTTATCAATAAACCAAGTGAAAAAGTAGTTGCTTGTGGTGGTCAGTATAAAAACTGTTCAAAACACATTTTCTTAACTACTGTCTTAATATGCTTGGTTGCTTGGTTGCACTACCGAACTCTATGCTCCCCAGTAAAATAATTCAATTTTGCCTGCATCACTAAGAACTTTGCAGTTTGCTCTCATAGCTAATGGGAGATCATAGTGCTGTCTAATTCTGGGGAGACAACAGTAGGAGTTAAACTTAATAATGCATGCAGAAGAGTGGCCCCCCATTAAGTGAGGCAGAGAGAAACTCAACTTCAGGTTTCTAAATGCACAGAGGATAAAACTGAATGTCACATCAAGGGTACAACCTCTGCTAATGCAGATTAGAGCCTCTCCAAAAGACTAAAAGCTTTTAAGGAAATTATAAATATTTCTTTTCACCACTGCTGAGCCTGGGCAGAAAATCTTTCTTAGTCATATTCTCTTAGTTGAATCTCAAATAAGGTTTATTTAATTTCTGCCACAGTAGTAATTATGGTTAAAAATTCTAAGCCTTGAAACAAAAATAACAGCACATATTTCTTAATTTTCTGTTGACTAAGGGAAAAAACCTTTTTTTTCTTTTCTTCAAATTTGGCTCTGCCATTTCTTAGCTGTGTGATCATGGGAATGATTTTTATACTTGTTGAGGCTAAATTATATCATCAGTAAAATTGTTTAAAGGTCACTTATGTGGAATAATTTAGAAAACGCCTAACTTACCCAGCAAAGAGTGTCAAGCAAATAGTAAGTACTATTGGAATTTGTTATTTGTTATTGTTATTTGTTTGCTAGTATATTTGTTACCTACCCAGTCTTGACCAAAATAGACAGAATATTAGTCATCTCAGCTTCACAAAAAGAGGTTATGCATCCAAGGTTATTTGGATGAACCCAGATAGTTCTTGTCCATAGATAGTTCCTGTACAATCTACTGAGCTATTCTGTCTCAGCTTTCTGACTTGTATTCCATTTATCTTTTAATGACTGGAGTCCTGGAATGAGCTTTAGACCATTACTCTTTAATACTTTAATGTACACACATATCACATAAAGATGTACTAGGGCCCAAGTTTCTGCATTTCTAAAAACCTCTGGGGGACTTCCCTGGTGGCACAGTAGTTAAGAATCCACCTGCCAATGCAGGGGACACGGGTTCGATCCCTGGTGCAGGAAGATCCCACGTGCCTCAGAGCAACTAAGCCCGCGCACCACAACTACTGAGCCTGCGCTCTAGAGCCCGCGAGCCACAACTACTGAAGCCCACGTGCCTACAGCCCATGCTCCACAACAAGAGAAGCCACCACTACGAGAAGCCCGCGCACTGCAACAAAGAGTAGCACCTGCTCGCCTCAACTAGAGAAAGCCTGTCGCAGCAATGAAGACCCAACACAGCCAAAAATAAATAAATACATTTATTTTAAAAAGTAAATTAAATTAAAATTTAAAAAAATAAATAAAAAACACTGGGTGATGCCAATGCTGCTGATTCATGGACCACAATATTCTGGCTCGGCACTGCCCAGATGATGGAAATGTCCTGTATCTGTGCTGTCCAGTACGTCAGCCACTGAGTACTTAAATGTGGAGAGTGTTACTGAGGAACTGCATCTTTAATTTTATTTAGTTTTAAAACATTCAAATTCACCAGTAGCTAGTGGCTACTGTACTGGACAGTGCAGCTGTAGATAATTTAGCTGATTCTCTGATATTCTTTTTTAATATTCCCTTTGTATTACCAGGCTGTAGGTGGGTTCTGTCCTGAAGCAAATGACAATTGTTAGTGGGTTGGCCCATAAGCCCGTTCCGGATTTTCTGAAAGACGTTAATGGAAAAACCCTAACGAACTTTTTGGTCAATCCGATACAATCCTTGGTAAGGGTTGTCACTGCCCAGAGAGTCCTGGTCCTTTGTTTCATCTACAAGATCAGACCTCCTAGAATATAACCAAGACTGGTATTAGGCCACCTAACACACCGACAACTCCAGAAGTCATCTGAGTGCTCTGGATGACCACACGGTCTGTCTTTCTGAGTTTCTGCTAAGAGTTGCTTAAGGGTCAGTATTCCTGGAGGCTGAGTTGATCTGATATTCAGCAATAGAGAATATTTCTGTTTTTCTTTGTTTAGCAATTCACTGCTTTGCTCATTCTGCATCCAACTTACACTTATGCTTCTCTTTATTTCATTTACCTAATGATTCACAGTTTTTACAGTGAGGTGCTTACTGTTTCTAATGGACAGATATTTAAAGAGACAAAGGAGGAAGATGGAAGTGGTTGCACTGGGATGATACAATCTGAAGGATTGGAATATGTATTAAACTCGTATCTTTTCCTCATAATCACCAAAACAAAGGAATGTAAAAATAATATGTTTAAATAGAGTTTTGTACTTTTTGCTTATTTTCACTTATTTCACTGGGGTTTAGCCTCTAGTCAAAGACTTCATTCATCCTTTCAAAGAAGGTGCCCAATTAGTTCCTACTTCCTCATTTTTTACTTCTTTGCTCTCGATTTACAAAGTGCACAACACTGGAGATGTGAAAATACTAAGAGAAACTCTAAGAAAAGCTTGATAGATACATATAATGCCATTTAACACAGCTAAATTAAATATATATGTATATATTTAAATACTTTTATTTATACTATATATATACACAGTAAAGGAGCACTACTGGAATCAACTACAGTTGATTTGGTAGATATTTAACTTAAAACAGTTATTAAAATGAAACTCTGACTGGGACAAATTCTGTCAAGATTCTCTGTCACATTACCCAAGTTGTTTCTCCCAAGTCAAATGGTCTAGTCCTGAACAATACTTCCATTGTAAAAGATATTTCTTTTGCTGCTGTTGAAATTATTTGGTGTTTAAATGATTTTTCTTTTGAATCAAATAAATTATTAGGACATTTATTTTCCTGATTCTTATTTTATCTTTGAAATGGAAAATACATGATATAAATATAACCAGTGCATATGGATTTTCTTTTACTTATGAATTAGGGAATTTAAGTCAATTTCAGCTGTGATAACTAGTAGCACCATATTTTGACTCCATTTCTTACATTTGTTTCCAAGACATCCCTGGAAATTGTTCTCTTGTTAATGAATGATATGCACTAGAAAAAACATTTAGCAAAAGGGTAGGAAAATGGATTTTGTTCAGTGTGAAAAAATTAAGAATTAAAGGAAATGTTTGAAAATGAATAGAGACCAGAACATTTTAAAAGAACAAGTCTAAAGATGCTGATCCAAGATACATGAAAGGCAAAATGCTGTAGCCGTTTAGGTGCGGGGGAGATGCTTTATTTTGCTACTCTAATTTTGAAAATAAAACATTACAGTTAGAAACCAAGAGTAATCCTATGCAATCTAGAGGTAGAAGCCACAAATCTCTTCATGAACATGTGACAGGACTAATGTACCTAGTTCTCCTACTCTATTACAGATGAGGAAAGTGTGGCAGAGCAGACACCGACTTTCATACTAACCTCACTTACAAAAGGGCAAAGCCAGGGGAAGAACTTAGGTCCCTGATTTTCCACTCACCACAGGCATCGTTGGGAAGAAACCAGTCTGCATCTTCCTAAGTCTCACTCTAACACTTGAGACCTGGGAGCCATTTCCTGTTGATTCCCACATTGTGTTCTTTCTGTTAGTGCGAAACATCCACCTGCCTTCTCACTGATCTGGGTGATATTTCATGAGTTCATGCTTCCCCTTCAATCTACTTCAATCTCACCCCACTCTTTCCTTCCATCTCCATAGTTTTCAGATTGGTTTGATGCAAATATCAATTTCTTCATCATCTACTTACTCATTTTTAAAAATTGAGAAAGAATTCTAGTATACCTAGAAGTATAGAGAATAATATCATAAACGGTCACGCAGCTACCCAGTTTAAAACAAAACAATACAAGGCTACTTTTGCTTCAAAGCAGCATTCATGGATTTAGTGACACAACTTCATTTCCTTCCCTCTCTTCCCAATTAACCTTGATCCTGAATTTACTGTTTATCATGCCAAATCTGTTTTTATACTTTCAACAAATTTGTGTGTATCCAGAAAAATGCATTATATTTTTTCCAAAGTGTAAAGCATTTTTTTATGTGTAACATAAGCAAAATTATTTGTCAATAAATTTTTAAGGTATTTCACATGTTCTGATTCTCTCCACTGCCAATCACCTTACTTCCTCCAAAGTCATAATCTTCAAGATAAGATAGCCCTTTCAAAAAGAAGTTGTGCTCAATCCACAGCTGTCATGTCAGTCAGTCCACAATTCTTTCATCTGGGCTTCTTTGATCTCCTATGGAATACAGACACTTCAAAATTCGCTGCCTATAACCTTTGAGATCCAATTTCCTCAAGCAATTTACTTTAGGACCATGTTTAGGGTCAGGAGATGGATCTGCCTGGTTCTGAATTTGACACCCTCTAAATATGTATTAAGTTCAAATCATAGGCACTCCTAAGCTATCACACCCTAGAACAGTGGAGGTCTATCCCGATGGGGCTTTTTCTGTAAACACACATGGTTGGAAATGCCTCACAGAGTAACTATATGGTTTCCTTTACCTTTATCTGCTAACCCGCCGGGACGGGCAGGGGCTGGGAGCTGAGGCTCGAGCTTCACAAGTCAGATCCCAAGGAGAGGACTGGCAGCGTGAACACAGCTTGCAGGGGGCTAGCGTGCCACGGCTAGCCGGGAGGGAGTCCGGGAAAGTGTGGAGCTGCTGAAGAGGCAAGAGACTTTTTCTTGCCTCTTTGTTTCTTGGTGCACGAGGAGAGGGGATTAAAAGCGCCACTTAAAGGAGCTCCAGAGACTGACGCCAGCCGCAGCTATCAGAGCGGACCCCAGAGACCGGCATGAGATGCTAAGGCTGCTGCTGCCGCCACCAAGAAGCCTGTGTGCGAGCACAGGTCACTATCCACACCTCCCTTCCAGGGAGCCTGTGGAGCCCGCCACTGCCAGGGTCCCATGATCCAGGGACAACTTCCCCAGCAGAATGCATGGCGCGCCTCAGGTTGCTGCAATGTCACGCCGGCCTCTGCCCCCGCAGGCTCGCCCTGCATCCGTACCCCTCCCTCCTCCCGGCCTGAGTGAGCCAGAGAACCCAAATCAGCTGCTCCTTTAACCCCATCCTGTCTGAGCGAAGAACAGACGCCCTCAGGCGACCTACATGCAGAGGCGGGGCAAATCCAAAACTGAAACCGGGAGCTGTGCAAACAAAGAAGAGAAAGGGAAATCTCTCCCAGCAGCCTCAGGAGCAGCGGATTAAATGTCCACAATCAACCTGATGTACCCGGCATCTGTGGAATACCTGAATAGACAACGAATCATCTCAAATTGAGGAGGTGGACTTCGGGAGCAACAATATATATATATTTTTTCCCTTCTTCTCTTTTTGTGAGTGTGTATGTGTATGCTTCTGTGTGTGATTTTGTCTCTATAGCTTTGCTTTTACCACTTAACCTAGGGTGCTCTATGTCCTTTTTGTTTCTTTGCTTGTTTTTTACTTAAATTTTTTTTTTCTTAATAAGTATTTTTTTATTTTAATAACTATTTTATTTTACTTTATTTTATCTTCTTCTTTCTTTCTTTTTTTCCTCACTTTTATTCTGAGCCGTGTGGAGGACAGGCTCTTGAGGCTCCAACGAGGCGTCAGGGCTATGCCACTGAGGTGTTCAGGACACTGTTCAGGACACTGGTCCAAAAGAGACCTCCCAACTCCATGTAATATCAAACGGCAAAAAATCTCCCAGAGATCTACGACTCAATGCCAAAAGCCAGCTCTACTCAACGACCAGCAAGCTACAGTGCAGGACGCCCCATACCAAACAACTAGAAAGACAGGAACTCAACCCCACCCATTAGCAGAAAGGCTGCCTAAAATCATAATAAGGCCACAGACACCCCAAAACACACCACCAGACGTGGACCTGCTCACGAGAAAGAAAAGATCCAGCCTCATCCACCAAAACACAGGCACCAGTCCCCTCCACCAGGAAGCCTACACAACCCACTTAACCAACCTTAGCCACTGGCGACAGACACCAAAAACACCGGAAACTATGAACATGCAGCCTGCAAAAAGGAGACCCCAAACACAGTCACTTAATCAGAATGAGAAGACAGAGAAACACAGCAAATGAAGGAGCAAGGCAAAAACCTACCAGACCTAACAAATGAAGAGGAAATAGGCAGTCTACCTGAAAAAGAATTCAGAATAATGTAGTAAAGATAATCCAATATCTTGGAAATAGAATGAAGAAAATACAAGAAATGTTTAACAGGACTTAGAAGAATTAAAGAGCAAACAAACAGTGGTGAACAACACAATAAATGAAATTAAAAATTCTCTAGAAGGGACCAATAGCAGAATAACTGAGGCAGGAGAACGGATAAGTGACCTGGAAGATAAAATAGTGGAAATAACTACTGCAGAGCAGAACAAAGAATGAAAAGAATTGAGGACAGTCTCGGAGACCTCTGGGACAACATTAAACACACCAACATTCAAATTATAGGGGTCCCAGAAGAAGAGGAATAAAAGAGGAAATATTTGAAGAGATTATAGTTGAAAACTTCCCTAATATGGGAAAGGAAATAGTTAAAAAAGTCCAGGAAGCACAGAGAGTCCCATACAGGATAAATCCAAGGAGAAACAGGCCAAGACACATATTAATCAAACTATCAAACATTAAATACAGGGCTTCCCTGGTGGCGCAGTGGTTGAGAGTCTGCCTGCTGATGCAGGGGACACGGGTTTGTGCCCCGGTCCGGAAAGATCCCACATGCTGCAGAGCGGCTGGGCCCGTGAGCCATGGCCACTGAGCCTGCGCGTCCGGAGCCTGTGCTCCACAACGGGAGAGGCCACAGCAGTGAGAGGCCCCCACACCGCAAAAAAAACAAAAACATTAAATACAAAGAATAAATATTAAAAGCACCAAGGGAAAAAAAACAAATAACACATAAGGGAATCCCCATAAGGTTAACAGCTAATCTTTCAACAGAAACTCTGCAAGCCAGAAAGGAGTGGCAGGACAGATTTAAACTGATGAAGGAGAAAAACCTACAACTAAGAATACTTTACTCAGCAAGGATCTCATTCAGATTTGATGGAGAAATTAAAAGCTTTACAGACAAGCAAAAGCTATGAGAATTCAGCACTACCAAACCAGCTTTACAACAAATGCTAAAGGAACTTCTCTAGGCAGGAAACACAAGACAAGGAAAAGACCTTCAATAATAAACCAAAAAAATTAAGAAAATGGTCATAGAAACATACATATCAATAGTTACCTTAAATGTAAATGGATTAAATGCTCCCACCAAAAGACACAGACTGGCTGAATGGATACAAAAACAACACCCATATGTATGCTGTCTACAAGAGACCCACTTCAGACCCAGGGACACATACAGACTGAAAGTGAGGGGATGGAAAAAGATATTCCATGCAAAAGGAAATCAAAAGAAAGCTGGAGTAGCAATTCTCATATCAGACAAAATAGACTTTAAAACAAAGGCTATTACAAGAGACAAAGTAGGACACTACATAATGATCAAGGGATCAATCCAAGAAGAAGATATAACAATTGTAAATATTTATGCACCCAACATAGGAGCACCTCAATACATAAGGCAAATACTAACAGCCATAAAAAGGGAAATCGACAGTAACACCATCATAGTAGGTGACTTTAACACACCACTTTCACCAATGGACAGATCATCCAAAATGAAAATAAATAAAGAAACACAAGCTTTAAATGATACATTAAACAAGATGGACTTAATTGATATTTATAGGACATTCCATCCAAAAACAACAGAATACACAATCTTCTCAAGTGCTCATGGAACATTCTCCAGGATAGATCATATCTTGGGTCACAAATCAAGCCCTGGTAAATTTAAGAAAATTGAAATCGTATCAAGTATCTTTTCTGAACACAATGCTATGAGACTAGATATCAATTACAGGAAAAGATCTGTAAGAAACACAAACACATAGAGGCTAAACAACACACTACTTAATCACCACGAGATCACTGAAGAAATCAAAAAATACCTAGAAACAAATGACAATGAAAACACAAGGACCCAAAACCTATGGGATGCAGCAAATGCACTTTTAAGAGGGAAGTTTATAGCTATACAAGCCTACCTTAAGAAACAAGAAACATCTCAAATAAACAATCTAACCTTAGACCTAAAGCAATTAGAGAAAGAAGAACAAAAACACCCCAAAGTTACCAGAAGGAAAGAAATCATAAAGATCAGATCAGAAATAAATGAAAAAAAAATGAAGGAAACGATAGCAAAGATCAATAAAAGTAAAAGCTGGTTCTTTGAGAAGATAAACAAAATTGATAAACCTTTAGCCAGACTTTTCAAGAAAAAAAGAGAGAAGACTCAAATCAATAGAATTAGAAATGAAAAAGGAGAAGTAACAACTGACACTACAGAAATACAAAGGATCATGAGAGATTACTACAAGCAACTCTATGTGAATAAAAAGGTCAACCTGGAAGAAATGGACAAATTCTTAGAAATGCACAACCTTCCGAGACTGAACCAGGAAGAAATAGAAAATATAAAAAGACCAATCACAAGTACTGAAATTGAAACTGTGATTAAAAATCTTCCAACAAACAAAAGCCCAGGACCAGATGGCTTCACAGGAGAATTCTATCAAACATTTAGAGAAGAGCTAACACCTATCCGTCTCAAACTCTTCAAAAATATAGCAGAGGGAGGAACACTCCCAAACTCATTTTTCAAGACCACCATCACTGTGATAAGAAAACCAGACAAAGATGTCACAAAGAAAGAAAACTATAGGCCAATATCACTGATGAACATAGATGCAAGAATTCTCAACAAAATACTAGCAAACAGAATCCAACAGCACATTAAAAGGATCATACACTATTATCAAGTGTGGTTTATCCCAGGAATGCAAGGATTCTTCAATATACGTAAATCAATCAACGTGATACACCATATAAACAAATTGAAACAGAAAAACCATATGATCATCTCAATAGATGCAGAGAAAGCTTTCGACAAAATTCAACACCGATTTATGATAAAAAACCCTCCAGAAAGTAGGCATGGGGGAACTTTTCTCAACATAATAATGGCCATATATGACAAACCCAGAGCCAACATCATCCTCAACGGTGAAAAACTGAAACCATTTCCACTAAGATCAGGGACAAGACAAGGTTGCCCACTCTCACCACTATTATTCAACATAGTTTTGGAAGTTTTAGCCACATCAGTCAGAGAAGAAAAAGAAATAAAAGGAATCCAAATTGGAAAGGAAGTAAAGTTGTCACTGTTTGCAGATGACACGATACTATACATAGAGAATCCTAAAGATGCTACCAGAAAACTACTAGAGCTAATCAATGAATTTGGTAAAGTAGCAGGATACAAAATTAACACACAGAAAACTCTTGCATTCCTATACACTAATGATGAAAAATCTGAAAGTGAAATTAAGAAAACAATCCCATTTACCATTGCAATAAAAAGGATAAAATACCTAGAAATAAACCTACCTATGAGACAAAAGACCTGTATGCAGAAAATTATGACACTGATGAAAGAAATTAAAGATGATACAAATAGATAGAGAGATATACCATGTTCTTGAATTGGAAGAAGCAACATTGTGAAAATAACTCTACTACTCAAAGCAATCTACAGATTCAGCGCAATCCCTATCAAACTACCAATGACATTTTTCACAGAACTAGAACAAAAAATTTCACAATTTGTATGGAAACACAGAAGACTCCGAATAGCCAAAGCAACCTTGAGAAAGAAAAATGGAGCTGGAGGAATCAGGCTCCTGGACTTCAGACTGTACTACAAAGCTACAGTCATCAAGACAGTATGGTACTGGCACAGAAACAGAAAGTTAGATCAATGGAACAGGATAGAAAGCCCAGAGATAAAGCCAGTCACATATGGTCACCTTATTTTCGATAAAGGAGGCAAGAATATACAATGGAGAAAAGTCAGTCTCTTCAATAAGTGGTGCTGGGAAAACTGAACAGCTACATGTAAAAGAATGAATTTAGAACACTCCCTAACACCATACACAAAAATAAACTCAAAATGGATTAAAGACCTAAATGTAAGGCCAGACACTATCAAACTCTTAGAGGAAAACTTAGGGAGAACACTCTATGACATAAATCACAGCAAGATCCTTGTTGACCCACCTCCTAGAGAAATGGAAATAAAAACAAAAATAAACACATGGGACCTAATGAAGCTTCAAAACTTTTGCACAGCAAAGGAAACCATAAACAAGACGAAAAGACAACCCTCAGAATGGGAGAAAATATTTGCAAATGAAGCAACTGACAAAGGATTAATCTCCAAAACATACAAGCAACTCATGCAGCTCAGTATCAAAAAATCAAACAACCCAATCCAAAAATGGCCAGAGACCTAAATAGATGTTTCGCCAAAGAAGATATGCAGATTGCCAATAAACACATGAAAGGATGCTCAACATCATTAATCATTAGAGAAATGCAAATAAAAACTACAATGAGATATCATCTCACATTGGTCAGAATAGCCATCATCAAAAAATCTACAAACAATAAATGCTGGAGAGGGTGTGGAGAAAAGGGAACCCTCTTGCACTGTTAGTGGGAATGTAAATTGATACAGCCACTATGGAGAACAGTATGGAGGTTCCTTAAAAAACTAAAAATAGAACTACCATATGACCCAGCAATCCCACTACTGGGCATATACCCTGAGAAAACCATAATTCAAAAAGAGTCATGTACCACAATGTTCATTGCAGCACTATTTACAATAGCCAGGACATGGAAGCAACCTAAGTGTCCATCGATAGACAAATGGATAAAGAAGATGTGGCACATATATATAATGGAATATTACTCAGCCATAAAGAGAAACGAAATTCAGTTATTTGTAGCCAGGTGGATGGACCTAGAGTCTGTCATACAGAGTGAAGTCAGAAAGAGAAAAACAAATACCATATGCTAACATATATATGGAATCTAAAAAAAGAAAAAGAAAATAAAAGGTCAGAAGAACCTAGGGGCAAGACGGGAATAAAGATGCAGACCTACTAGAGAATGGACTTGAAGATATGGGGAGGGGCATGGGTAAGGTGGGACAAAGTGAGAGAGTGGCATGGATATATATACACTACCAAACATAAAATAGATAGCTAGTGGGAAGCAGCCACGTAGCACAGGGAGATCAGCTAGGTGGTTTGTGACCACCTAGAGGGTTGGGATAGGGAGGGTGGGAGGGAGCCACCAAGGAATAGAACAGTTATATATGTATAACTGATTCACTCTGTTATAAAGCAAAACTAACACACCATTGTAAAGCAACTGTACTCAAATAAAGATGTTAAAAAAAAAAATAAGTTTGGCTTATAGTCCCCTTCTGGGAGGATTTTGTTCTCATGTTCCTACCTGGACTGATTGTTTTCTAATCAAAGGACACAGTTATTCCTTGGCTCTGCCAGTCATTCGCATCCTGCGAAGTCCCATTGCTTGAATCCTGTGTTGGATCCCGTTTCCTGGATTCTAGGTAATCTTCCTGATACACTGGCCATGTTAGTGGAATACAGTTTTCATTACCATCATGAGAATGAATGTGATGCTCATAGGTTAATTTTTGTGAACCATCATGTCTGAAAAATCTGTTTATCATCCATTTGATCTCCTATTTCCCAGCTTTCTTTATGATGTATTTCTGGAAGAGTTTTTCAATAATAGCTTCGTATAACTTACTGGATTCTTAAATTCTAATTATCATATTTTTAACTTAAGAAAGTTTTCTTGTTGTCTACTCCTTTTTATTATTTTTCTTCTTCTGTAATGGAAAACATATCTTCTCTGATTGCTATGAGGGTTAATTCTAATTTGTAAAACTTCTCCTCTTCTTGCATTATTAATTTTCTCTTCTGAAACCCTCTTTGATCTATTTGATTTGATCTCACAGGTTTTCCTCAAATGCAAGTATTTTAGACTTGAAGCATTATTAAGAGTGAAATTTTATGTTGATCATGGATCGGAATGATGGACCTTTGGTAATGGGTAGGATGGTAATCTGAGCTTTTCTTTGCAGGTGTATTACCAGTGTACGGCAGAGAAACAGAATCAGTAGGAGATAGAGAGAGATAAAGACAGGTAGATAGATAGATAGATAGATAGATAGATAGATAGATAGATAGATAGATAGATTGATTGATTTTAAGGAATTGGCTTATGACATCATCGAGGCTGGCAAGTCCAAAATCTGCAGGATGACCTGACAGACTGGAGACCCAGACTGCAGTTCAAGTTTAAAAGCCTTCTGCTGACACAGTTCCCTCTTGTCCAGGGAAGGTCAGTATTTTGTTCTGTTCAAGTCTTCAACTGATTGCATGAGGCCCACCCACATTATAGTAGAAAATCTGCTTTTAAATTAGTCCACCAATTTAAATGTTAGTTTCATCTAAAACACCCTCCCAGAAAGATACAGAATAATGTTTGACTAACTATGGCCCAGCAAAGTTGACGCAGAAAATTAACCATCACAGTGGGATACCTAAATATAAGTAACAGTAAGTATTCTTTCTTATTCTAGAAGGTTTTCCAGGAGAAAGCTCTCTAATTTTTTGCCTGAAGATAGCAAGCATGCCTGCAGACTGTGAGCGAATCAGGGAAACAGGGCTGGGGAAGAGACTGTCACCAACATTGTATAGAATCTCTCTGTATCTCCCTGTTTTGGGTACAGTTCCGCACACACACTCTCTGCATGACATATCTGGAGACTTCCAGTTCAATTTCTCCAAAGGATGAATGCTGGTCTCTGCTAGGGTATGAAAAGGAACTTGAAATTCTAACTGGTCCTTTATACAGATGTGTAAAAAGTCATCTTATTTTCAATGCCACAGTTCACCTATGACTTCTGGGGTAACTAGATGTCCCTATTCTTCACCATTTCCTAGATTTTGTGGTATGGATTAGTTTGCTTCTCTTTACATTGCCTTCTGCAAGCCCTTAGGTTTCAGCTTTTTTTTTTTTTTTTACTGTTAACCTAGTTGCCTGTTTTTTTTCCAGTTTTCCAACCCCCAAAAATTTGTTGACAAAGCCTGTCTATTGGTATCACTTCTGTTTTCTTTATTTTCATGTGTTTATACTTTTAAAAACAGCTTTATGAAGATATAATTCACATACCATGCAACGCATCCATTGAGTTTATAACTACATCTTTAAAAAATTATTTTTTGGAGTTACAGTAGGGATTAGAAATAAACGTGTGTTAGAAAACAAGTTCCCTATAATTTTTGCTTTGGCCTTTTTAAACCTTGCATGTAGATTTTCTAAAAATTGAAATTTAATTAACCTATCATAAAATTCACCATTTAAAACCATTCAGAGGTTTATAGTACAGTTCAAAAGTTGTGCAATCATTACCACTATCCAGGATATTTTCATTACCCTCAAAAAGAATATCTATTATCAGTCATTCTCCATTTCCACCTTCCTCTGGCCCCTGGAAACCAGTAATCTACTTTCTGTCTCTATGGATTCCTATTCTGGACATTTAATATAAATGACAATATATGGCCTTTTGTGTCTGGTTTCTTTCATTTAGCAACATGTTTTCAAAGTTCACCTGTGTTGTAGCATATTGATACTTCACTCCTTTTTATAAATGAATACTATTGCATTATATAGATATAGCATATATTGTTTATCCATTCATCTGTTGATAGACTTTTGTTTTTTCCACATTTGTCTATTATGAATAATACTGCTTTGAACATTTGTATACAAGTATTTTTGTGAACATATGTTCATTTCTCTTGAATTCATATCTGGGTGTGGAATTGCTAGGTTATATGATTACATTATTGTTAACCTTTTGAGGAATGGCCAAACTGTTTTCCAAAGTTGCTACCCAGTGTCTCAGGGTTCCAATTTCTCTGTATCCTCATCAACACTTGCTATTTTCCATTTTTGATTATAGCTATCCTAGTAGGTATGAAATACCTCATTGTGGTTTTGATTTTAATTTACTTAGTGACTAATAATGTTGGGCCATTTGCATAAAATATCCATGGCCATTTGTATAAAATCTTTACGGAGAAATGTCTATTCAAATCCTTTGTCCATTTGTAATCGTGTTGTCTCTTTATTGTTGATTGTGAGATTTTTTTATATTCTGAACATTAGACCCTTATCAGATATATGATTTGCAAATATTTTCTCTTGTTCTGTGTGTTAGCTTCTCACTTTCTTGAGAATGCCCTTTGACACACCAATTTTTTTTAATTTGATAAAGTCTAATATATGTTGTATTTTTTTTTCAGGCTCAATGGCCATGGCTCACAGGCCCAGCCGCTCCGCGGCATGTGGGATCCTCCCAGACCGGGGCATGAACCTGCGTCCCCTGCATCGGCAGGTGGACTCCCAACCACTGTGCCACCAGGGAAGCCCTATATGTTGTATTTTTGATTGCTTGTGGTTTAGGTGTTATATCTAAGAAACCATTGCCTGATTCAAAGTCACAAATATTTACATTTATGTTTTCTTCTAGTAATTTTATAGTTTTACCACCTAAACTTAGCTCTTCAATCAATTTTGAGTTAACTCTCATATGACATGTGTTAGAGATCCAAGTTTATTCTTTTCCAAGTGGATATACAGTTATCCCAGTACCATTTGTTGAAAAGACTATTTTTTCACATTGAATTCTCTCAGCAGCCTTGTCAATAGTCAATGACTATACATGCATGGGTTTATTTCTAGAGTCTCAATCTTTTTCCAGTCTGTAGATCCATCCCTATACCAGTGCTGCACTGTCTTGATTTCTTTAGCTTTTGGTAAGTTTGAAATTGATAAGTGTGATTCCTCCTACTCTGTTCTTTTTTCAGATTTATATGGCTATTCTGGCTCTCTTGCATTTGCATATGAATTTTAGGACTAACTTGTTCATTTCTTCAAAAAGTTACCTGATATTTTGATAGGGATTGATTGCCTTTAATATGTACATCAATTTGGAATATACTGCCACCATATCAATATTAGGTATTCTAAACCATTTATAAGGTATCCTTTCCTATTTATTTAGGCTTTTAAAAATTCTTTCAACACTGTAATTGAAAGATTTCAGTGTACAAATCAAACGTTTTTTGTGAAAATTTTCCTACTTTATTATGTTCAATGTTATTACAAGTAAAAAAATGCAATTTATTTTTGTATATTAATCTTTTATTCTGCAAACTTACTGAAATTGTTTACTAGCTGGAATAGTTGTTTTTGCGTGTGAGTTTCTTAGGGTTTTCTATATATACGGTTTTGTCATCTGCAAATACGGATAGTTTTTACTTCATCCTTTCCAATCTGCCCTGGCTAGAACGTCGACTACAATGTTCAAAGGCAGCAATGACAACTGACATTCTGTGTTGTTCCTGATCTTCAGGTGAACACTTTCAATCTCACACCATTGTCTATGATGTTAGGTTTTTCAGATGTCTCTTTTCAGGTTGAGGAAATTCTCTTCTACTCCTAGTTTGTTGAATGTATGTATCATGAAAGAGTGATCGGTTTTTTCAAATGCTTTTTCCACGTTTTTTGAGATGACTGTAATTTTTTTTTTTCATTCAATTGATAAGATACAGTATTTTTGAATGTTGCATTACTGGGATAAACCTTTCTTGGTCATGGTGTATAATCCTTTTTGTATCTTTCGGTTTAAGTTTTCTAAGTTTTGAGGATTCTTACATCTATATTTATTAGGGATATCAGTCTATATTTTTCTTTTCTTATAACATCTTTATCTGGTTTTAGTATTAGGGCAATATTGGCCTCAAAGAATAAATTATGACATGTTCCCTGCTCTTCTTTTTTTCTTTTTCGGTTTGGAAGATTTTGACAACAACTGGCATTAATTCTTTTTTAAACATTTGGTAGAATTCACCAGAGAATGAACAGAGTCCTCGGCTCTTTATTGTTGGACGTTTTTTTGTTTGCTGACTCAGTATTTTACTTGTTATAGTTATTTGGATTTTCCATGTCTTCTTGAATCAGTTTTGGTAGCTTGTGTCTCTCTAGGAATTTACCCATTACATCTAGGTTATCTACTGTTCCTTTACAATCTGTTTTATTTATCTAAGGTCAGTAGTAATATCCCTCTTTCATTTCTAATCATAATAATTAGAATCTCCTTATTTTTTCCTTTTCTTAGTCAGTATAGCTAAAGTTTGTCCACTGTTGATCCTTTCAAAGGGTCAACTTTCCTTTTTAAATTATTTTTCTCAATTTTTTATTCTTATTTTCTATTTCATTTATTTCTGCTCTATTGTTTTATTTCCTTCTTTCTGCTTGTTTTAGGTTTTATTTGCTCTTCTTTTTCATGGTTTTGAAGGTGGAAGTTTATCTTATTTTCTTAAGGAACTTTTACATTTTTAATATAGGCATTTATAGCTATTAATTTCCTTCTAAATACTGCTTTTACTCCATCATAAGGTTTGGAGTGTAGTTTTAGAACCATTTTTGCAACTGTTTTCATTTTCATTAATCTGAAGACATTTTCAATTTTCTCTTGTGATTTTTAAAAATTCATTGGTTATTTAGGAGCATATGTTTAATTTCCACTAAATATGGTAGGTTCCCAATATTTTTTCTACTACTAATTTCTAACTTCATTCCACTGTGATCAGAGTATATACTTTACATGATTTTTATACTCAAATTATTGAGACATAATATCCTTTCAAAAGGTTCTGCCCCTTCCCCTCTCTCCTCTCCTTCTGGGACTCCCACTGTGTAATTCATGTTCTTGATGAGGCTTACACATACCTGAGATTGTCAAATTTCCTTCATGATACTTTTGTTTCTGTTCTTCAGACAGGATAATCTCAGTTGGGCTACATTCAAATTCATCAATTCTTTCTTTCACCAGTTCAAATCTGCTCTTGAGTCCCTCTAGTAAATATTTTACTTGAGCTATCATACTTTTCAAATTCAGAATGTGTACACTTTATATGTGTGTGTGTGTGTGGGTGTGTGTGGGTGTGTGTGTGTGTGTGTGTGTGTGTGTCTATAGGTAATTTTTCTGTCTTTAATGATATTCTCTATTTGATATTCCAATGTCCAGGCATTCTTAAGAGCCATGTCTATTTATTGATTTTTTTCCCCATGTATGGGCCACATTTGTTGTTTATTTGCATGTCTCTATTTTTGCTGTTGTTGTTGATAACCTGAAATTTAAAATAATACAGTGTGGCAACTCTAGAAACCAGATCCTCCCCCTTTCCAGAGTCTGCTTGTTTTATCATTAGGAACTTTTGAAGTAATTCTATAAAGTCAGTATTTTTTCTTGCATATGATCACTGAAATCTCTACTATGTTAGCTTTATTTTGGCTTAACTAATGATTGAACTGATATTTCCTTAAATGCTAGGAAGCAATAAATCCCTCAGTCTTTGCTGAGGGGCTTTGTGTTTATATCCAGGCATGTTTTCAGCACTCATTAAGGCAGGTAACACTTGTGCATTTGCCTTCACGTTTATGTAGAGCTTCAAAGTTAGCTAGATATGAGAGCTTAGGGCTCTCTCAGGTCTTTTTTGGGCAAGTACACCTGTGTATGGCCTTCTAGGTTCCCAGAATATGGCATAACTTTCCGAAAACTTTATGGACATCTCATTCCTCAGCTTTTCCTTTTAATCTTTCTCGTCTGTTGTCTGCATCAGCTATTATACTCCATTATGTCAAGCAGTGTGAAGTTAAGACACTTGCCTGTAATTGCTTTTGAAAAACACCCCCAGGTGAAGAATTTTTGCTCTGAGTGAGCTCCAAACTAGGTCAAATGCAGACAGTCTTGTAAGTGGGGTCTTCCAGGGAACTACCAAGAGGTTAAATAATAGGAATTCTTTGGGAATGAGGCTTTGGAAGTGATCCAGTCCTCTTCTGCTCCCTCCAATGGCTACCAGGCTGCATCAGGACTGTGGATTGTTATTTTTCAAGGCTGCCACAGAGCTGGAGAGCACGGGATGTCATGGGGCAAGTTAAAATGCCACAAAAGTTGCTATGCTTACTGAGATTCAACTGCTTTTTTGAATAAATTTTGCCTGGGTTATTGCAAATCTTTGGTTGATTTTCAGAGTTCTGAAAATAACAATTCTGCAATTTAAAAAATAATTTCTGTTATGGAGGAGCTCATTTTCAGAGGTCCTTATTTTGCCATTTTTGGTGATGTCACTGTCATTGGGTTTTGGTGATAGAACTTGAGACCTTTAGAGAATTATTTATGCTGAAATGGCATAGCCTATAAAGATGTACCCTAGTGCTTCCCTGGTGGCGCAGTGGTTGAGAGTCCGCCTGTCGATGCAGGGGATGCGGGTTCGTGCCCTAGTCCGGGAGGATTCCACATGCTGCGGAGCGTCTGGGCCCGTGAGCCATGGCCGCTGAGCCTGCGCGTCCGGAGCCTGTGCTCCGCAGCGGGATGCATACATTAGTTTGCATTTTTGTTATTATATCTGCTTTAATCAAAGACATAATTATATCTCCTCCCCTGATTGGGTAATGTGGAGCGATTAATTTCATATAAGACATGATTAACATATACCACATTGCCTGGAGGTTTGAGAAATACAAACTTTGTGCTCACCAGGGCTAGGAGATTCAGCTTTTTCCCCAATTGGTCTAGGGTGCAGATAGTAATGAAAAATGCTTCAATTTGAAAAATATCTGGAGATATTTTCTGTGTTCAAAGGTCAATTCATTAGAGAAAAATAACCAGCTATTAGCTTTATCTTTGATGCTAAAAAATTAGCACATTGTTCCTTAAATATATTAACCTACAGAAGAATACTGCCCAACAAATTATGAGGAAAATGATCAATGTGGTACAGTTATGATTACTTTGCCATAAATGGACCATATATAATGGATTCCTCCAGAGCCAAAATTAACTGGGATGATAGCCTTAAGTTTTTACTACATTCTAGACACTCTGGCCTGTGGATCACTAACCATACTTGCTCAGCTTATGAGGCCTGGATGATAATGATACCCTTGCAAAGTACAGGGCCATGTTTAGTGCCCCTTTAAGGGCCAGCATGTGGGAAAAAACAGCTATGTCATTCCCCAAAGTTTCCACAAAGGGGCATCTATTCAAACCATGCTCAGGCAACATACTGATGGCATTTATTTGATGCTTTTCTCTATTTGCTTTTGTGGCTTTGCTACTGGTATTACCTCTAACCGTAATTAGCAGGAACCATTTTCCTTAGTCACACAAAAGGTTTATATCGACTTATGCCTTTCTTGCCTAGGGTTTTCTTGAGCTGCCTGTACTATGAATTGCTATTGCTCTACCTGTCAGTGTAGAGTCCTATGACAGGCCAAACATAAAGTTTGCAATTATGTATCATGGCTTGACTAGTACTTCTGCTAGTGAGTGGCTTACAACTGGATAAACACCCTGGCACCCTCTCCCGTTTTTCTGTTTTCTTCATTTGCTACCTAGTGAAGTTCCATATATCCTGGAAACAAACCAGGAAGCCTGTGGCACAAGCAGCCTAGAAGATCCATAAACCTTGCTTTCTGAATTCCTGTCACCTCTCCTGAATCCTCCTTCCCTGAGAGATAAGGCATCCTTAGCTGGATGGAATCTACCCGGCATTCTTAGTCCCTCTGACACTGCTTCAGGCTCCTATGAGAGCCTCCGTTGGCAAGACCAGGGATGTCCCTTGCTATCTGCCCAGGGTATTCAATGAGTTCTTCCTACAATGGTTTGTCATATCTGCTCCTCCAACTTTCAGAGTGGAAGGGAGTTTACAAACACATTTGCTATGACATATTTAACATCTCAGTCCTGATAAAAAGCTCCTTGGTAGGACTAGGACTTTGGTTTGAATCAGGGGGTTAAATTTTCTAGTGAGCCTATTTCACACTCTACCACCATGGGGGTCCAGTGTACACAGCTCCAGAATCCTTTACCAGTATGTAATGATATTCTGCTTTTAATTGTTTCACTGTCATCAGTAGTGAGGCAAAGGTAATAAACCTATTAACAAGGGCTGAACCATAACCATGCAGAGCTCTAACAGCTAACATCTTCCTAGAGGCAGAAACCTGGCTGGAATCCTAGCTTTCAGGTGGCATAACTCCCTGAGATCAGCAGATAGCTCAAAGTCATTATCTAAGGCCCAGCTCCTTATCTTTTTGCTTTTATGGTGTGGATGACTCAGACAACAATTCAGCACCTCAGGGGGAACTGGCCTGACCCAGGGGGTACTATGTCATCTGAACAGAGGGCATATATGGCCTCATACATGCCAGCAACTGGGATGACAGTACTTGCATTAGTCTGATAGGGCATAGCTAAGTACCACAGAGTGGGTGGCTTAAACAACAAACATTAATTTCTCACAATTCTGGAGGCTAAAAGTTCAACATCAAGGAGTTGACAGGATTGGTTTCTTCTGAGGACTCTCTCCTTGGCTTGTAGATGGCTATCTTTTCCCTGTGTGTTCACATTGTCTTTCTTCTGTATGTATCTATGCCCAAATGTCCTCTTCTTCTAAGGACACCAGTCGAATTGGATTAGGGCCCATCCTAATGACCTTATTTTAACTTAATCACTTCTTTAAAGGCCCTGTCTCCAAATACAGACACATTTTTCGGTTAGAACTTCACCATATATGTGTTAGAGATACACTCCAGCTGTTAACACTATTACTCCTGAAAAATTATATTAACCTAGATCTACTATTTTCCCTGAAGAAATTCTCACCTGACCACTATCAGGAAATGTGAATATCCATTTTTACTCCCAATAATGCCACCTGTAGGAAGTTATTTGTGCACAGATTCGACGCTCTGATATTAACCTATTTTCCAAGTTTGTGTCACACGCACATAAAAGGATGTTTGAAATTGGCTTCTCCAAAAGAGTACACCATATCTAAATTGGTTAAGTTGCCAATCAGCTAACCCACTGAAAATGTGTTGGTGCATGTCAGCCTGGGTGTAGCTTGTGACCTCCCAATAGTACTGTGAACCAAAGGGAACCCCCTCCGCTGTCCTCATTTAGGAATCTATAAGACCTCAGGTGACCTTGTCTGTATTAAAAGTTTTCCTTTAGAATGACCATCTATTACTTGTGTAATAATAAATGTCATTCATTATGTTTTTACTCTCTGGGCAATAATTAATGATATGCAAATATCCATAGGAATATAAGAAGGCCAAGTAAGCAAACTCATGGCCAAACAATGTACCAGGGAAGACTTCAATACATGAGGCAGCTCCATGAGTGGTGCTAGTCTTTGTAAGGTTGTTCTTCACAATGGCAACTAACACACAGGTGGCTGGCCTGCTCTCCACAGGCTGCAGAAGGCAGCTAGGCTCTCCTGGTGGAGTGAACCCATGGAGGTAAACAATAAGCAAATTTTGTATGGAAAAATCTTAACTAAGTGATCAAACTTTATGCATAGTGTATCAAGGAGAGCTTCAACTTTCCACTCCATTTTTTCTCACCTCTCCTTCTGTACCATCTTAGCCTTCTCTGCTGGGTGAGGAGACAAGGTGCTGGTGGCCCCTGCTGTGTTCTCCCCATTCCCCTGGACCCCTTTCTAGCAATGACCTGTATTACCAGGAATGAGCTCTCTCGGGTTTTTTTTGTTTTTTTTTTTTTAACTAATAACTGTGTTGGTTCATAGAGGATGTTCCTCTCTTTTTTTTTTTTTTTCCTTGAGGTACGCAGGCCTCTCACCGTTGTGGCCTCTCCCGTTGTGGAGCACAGGCTCCGGACGCGCAGGCTCAGCGGCCATGGCTCACGGGCTCAGTTGCTCCACGACATGTGGGATCCTCCTGGACCGGGACATGAACCCGTGTCCCCTGCATCGGCAGGCAGACTCTCAACCACTGCGCCACCAGGGAAGCCCGAATGTTCCTCTCTTCAACAAGACTTTTTAACCAAGGAAGAAAGTTATCAACCAGTATGGTGCTCCTTGACCTCTCCCAACTTTCCTCTAAATATAAAAATTAGCATGAGGCAGGTCTTTCCCTTAGATCACAACCCATGAACTGTCCAGTTAGGTCCAGCTGTGTCCAATTATAGACATCATCTAGTCTTCTTACATAAATGAGCCAACATTTCTGATTTTAGTATAATCATCTTGCTTTTATATACAATTTTTAGAAATCTAATAACTTGGCAGCTTGCTTCTCAGTATTCTGATAGTGATATATATATATAGATAGATATATAGATAGATATAGATACATATATATATCAAACCACTTCTTTTAAAACTATTCACTCTTGTTTTATTGGCTCATATGAGTGAATAATAAACGTTAGGAATTTATGATCTGTTTCACTCTATGTGAATGCATTATATATTTTAGGATAATAATTAATGGCAGTGTTATCTTGCAAAAAGTGCCCCATTTAGGGCAAAGAAATATAATGCACCAGGAAGACAGAAAGAAAAGAACAAGTATTTAAGAGTCTCTGAAAGCAGATCTTAATAGATCTAATAATATATAATGTGCTATTTGAATTTCAAGCTCTAAACTTTTAGTGCTGAACATCTGGAGCACTTTCATAAAAGACCAGCTTTCTTTTAGCTGCCTACCATCCTGAGAATAATGTAAGTGAACTAATGACTCCCACAGATCAAATGGTTATGCATATGGTCTGACAAGATTGTTATACAAATACACCTTGACATGAACGAGCCTGTTGCCCACTCAGTGTAAATGAACATCTGCTGATTTTGTAGTATGTTAATTAAACACATTTAGAAAGACTGGTTCACTCAGAACATTGGCAAAAAAATGGTAGAGTGCTTAAACCCAGGCAACTGGTACTAATTTGTTTAACAATGGAAATTAATCACTGTACTATTTTCTACTTCCGCACTTTCTTAAAATTTCCTAATGGCTTACCAAAAGACTTCTACTGAGTACTACAAGTTTAGATAATTTTTAAGGGCATGGAAAAGATAGACCATGTCTCTTCCAGAAGTTTTAGAATGTTGTTTAGACAAGAACTAGGCATACAGAGGAACTGGACATATTTACACAGGAAAAAGATAGAGACATATGCTTTTGTTTAAAGGGAAGCCCTACTGATAACTGTGATGGGGTTAGAAAATGTAAAACTGCGTTTTCAGGATTTGATAGAATATATTCCATTCTTCCAATCCAAGAACATGATATAGTACAGCCACTATGGAGAACAGTATGGAGGTTCCTTACAAACTAAAAATACAGCTACCATATGGTCTAGCAATCCCACTCCTGGGCATACAACGAGAGAAAACCATGGGTCAAAAGGGTACATGCACTCCAATGTTCATTGCAGTGCTGTTCACGATAGCCAAGGCATGGAATCAACCTAAATGTTCATTGACAGATAAATGGATAAAGAAGATGTAGTACATACATACAATGGAATATTACTCAGCCATCAAAAAGAATAAAATACTGTAATGCCATTTGTAGCAACATGGATGGACCTGGAGATAATCATACTAAGTGAAGTCAGACAGAGAAAGACATATATCATATGATATCACTTATATGCAAAATCTAAACTAAATAATATAAATGAACTTATTTATAAAACAGAAACAGACTCACAGACTTACAAAACAAATTTATGGTTACCAAAGGGGAAAGGTGGGAGAGAGGGATAAATTGGGAATTTGGGATTGACATATACACACTACTATATTTAAAACAGATAAAGAACAATGACCTACGGTATAGCACAGGGAACTCTACTCAATATTCTGTAATAACCTAAATGGGAAAAGAATTTGAAAAATAATAGATATATGTATATGTATAACTGAATCACTTTGCTATACACCTGAAACACAACATTGTAAATCAACTATACTCCAACATAAAATAAAAATTAAAAAAAAAAACAAAAAGAAAGAAAGTATTGCAAAGGATGAAAAGAAGTCTTTCTCTGCAGAGGTGGTGGTAATTGTTGAGCACAAGTATAGTAATTAGGAAACAAATAAGTTTATAAAAAATTAATAAAAGTCTACAGAATATCAATTTACACTCCCACCAACAGTGCAAGAGGGTTCCCTTTTCTATACACCCTCTCCAGCATTTATTGTTTGTAGATTTTTTGTTGATGGCCATTCTGACTGGTGTGAGGTGATACCTCATTGTAGTTTTGATTTGCATTTCTCTAATGATTAGTGATGTTGAGCACAGTATGGAGGCTCCTTAAAAAACTACAAATAGAACTACCATATGACCCAGCAATCCCACTACTGGGCATATACCCTGAGAAAACCATAATCCAAAAAGAGTCATAGGGCTTCCCTGGTGGCGCAGTGGTTGAAAGTCCGCCTGCCTATGCAGGGGACATGGGTTCGTGCCCCGGTCTGGGAAGATCCCCCATGCCGCGGAGCGGCTGGGCCTGTGAGCCATGGCCGCTGAGCCTGCGCGTCCAGAGCCTGTGCTCCACAACGGGAGAGGCCACAACAGTGAGAGGACCACGTACCACAAAAAAAAAAAAAAAAAAGAGTCATGTACCACAATGTTCATCGCAGCTCTATTTACAATAGCCAGGATATGGAAGCAACCTAAGTGTCCATCAAAAGATGAATGGATAAAGAAGATGTGGCACATATATACAATGGAATACTACCCAGCCATAAACAGAAATGAAATTGAGTTATTTGTAGTGAGGTGGATGGACCTAGAGTCTGTCATACAGAGTTAAGTCAGAAAGAGAAAAACAAATACCGTAGGCTAACACATATATATGGAATCTACAAAAAGAAAAATGGTTCTGAAGAACCTAGGGGCAGGACAGGAATAAAGACGCAGACGTAGAGAATGGACTTGAGGACCCGGGGTGGGGAAGGGTAAGCTGGGACAAAGTGAGAGAGTGGCATGGACATATATACACTACCAAATGTAAAATAGCTAGCTAGTGGGAAGCAGCCGCATAGCACAGGGAGATCAGCTCAGAGCTTTGTGACCACCTAGAGGGGTGGGATAGGGAGTGTGGGAGGGAGACGCAAGAGGGAGGAGATATGGGGATATATGTGTATGTATAGCTGATTCACTTTGCTATAAAGGAGAAACTAACACACCGTTGTAAAGCAATTATACTCCAATAAAGATGTTAAAAAAAAAAGTCTACAGAATAGGACAACCAGGGATAAGATTTAGAAGTCTTAATGTGATAGAAAGAGCAAGAAGCTATAATTTTAAAAATTATGGTTAAGATATGGTGAGTTACTGATCCAACATTTCCTTACCTAATCTAAAAAGTCACCTTTAATATAAAGAACGAGGTGTTAGGAAATCTTTATGATGTTTTACAAAAGATAATAACTTTCTGGCAAGCATCCACTCACTATTGATTACCTACTATGTATAAAATACCATGTTATTAACATATAAAAAAGGCATGGGTCCTGATTTAAACTTAAAATCTCCAACAGTATTAAGACAAGCATGTAATATATATAATAAAAGTAGACTGCTTTAAGGCTCATAAAAGTAATAAATACCCTGGGAGTTAAATTATGGAGAGAGTAATTCCAAAAGGGGGCAAGATAGCTCTCTATGGCACTTAGACACTGAACAGAAGAAATTGTACTATCAGCTTAATGTTACTCAAAATATGATATAAAAGGGACTTAGAATCCTGGATCCAGCATCCACTTGTTGTGTTACTTCAAGTAAGTTATTTAATATCATTAAATATAATTTTTCCCTCTGTAAAATAAGGATATTAATACTAACTTTCTTCCTCTAAGAGTAAAGTGAAATAATTAATAAAAATTATACACTTAGTGAATGGCACTTGTGAACGCCCATTAATGGTTGATTTTTCAGATGTTTTTACTTTATACATTAAGCAAACATGGAATAATATTGCTTTTTTCTGCTTCCCTTGAAATTATTTTCATAGAAATTCTCAAGTGAAAATTAACGGTTCGAATGAAGATTATTTTTACAGAGATATTTTAATCCTAAACCTAAATGATACTGAACAAGTTTCCTTCAGAATTAACAATATCTTAAGCTTTATGATACTCATCATACCAGTACATCAGGTATTTATTGCTTAGAAGTGGAACTGAGTTATTTGTTGAGGGATTTAATTTGCAAAAGTAAAATATAAGATAGAATAGAGGAAAATCCACTTAAAATACAGGAGACCAAGGACCAAATACTCATGATTGTAGGTTTTCCAGCACTCAAATTATTTACATTAGATAAGACAGTCTTTGCATTCCTATGTGTGCCAAATAGGGCTCCCAAATTAAAACTCAATGTGTTTTTGCATGTTTGGAGTTTACTTGGTAAAGGGAAGTAATGTGAAAGTAAAAATAAAAAATTAAAATATTTTGGTATTATTTTCATTAGGTGTTTCCTTAAGAGTTTACATATAACTATCTTTTGTCATGAGAAATACATGACAAATACAAATCCTTTTTGTTTTACTTTGTCCTCTTCACAACGTAAAACAAAACAGATATAACTTGCAGTTATAATAGGTGAGCTTTACAATCATGCAATATAATAAATGTGAAAGGAGAAAACAAAAAAAGGACAAGCATTAATGTGGAGAATTTAGGAAAAAATTAAAATCTTGCTTTCTGTGTTTTAATACATATGCATTTGAAATGAGCTTTTTCCCTCTAGGAACTTCTGACTTTAAACATTAGTTTTTAATTTTTGAGAATGCAAAGTATGAATCATTGACAAGAAATGTAATAGGTGATCCTTAACTATTTATCAACAGAGCAGAATACCAATGACTTCTTTCCTCCCCCTCTCCCAAAAAAGACACATTTGTCATTCTTCTTTCCAACACCTCTGTTCTCCACAGTTGTGAAAAATTTTACCTCTGGTGGCTGAGTGGCATTTCCTACAGACCAAAAGAAATATGTCTGGCAGTGGCCAGGCTAACTATTTCCAAACATAAGGCTAAGATGAATGTTACCACCCAAACAACTTCTGCCAAATCTGGTTCCATTGCCCCCCTCCATGGTCTAAATACCCAATGGGCAAAATCATGCTACAGAAAAATCCTCAAGAGAAAGGAAAGTGCCAAAGAAATGAATCATGGGAAGAGGCAAGAGGTTCTGTTTCACTGAAAGTCATCTGCTTAGAAAGAAGGCTATTTTAGGCTCTAGCCCTGTTTCCCCATCAATTGACTATGAATGTTTTTCTCCAAGCCCTGGCAGAATTGCTCTCCTTATCTAATCAGTGTTCACAGTACCAGTTCCATAAAAAAAAAATGGAATTGGTTTTAGTGACCACATTCAAGTAAGTCTGCCAATTTTCTCTTGCATTGCTGAAGCTTGCAGTAGTTATGCACATATATCTTTCACCATGAATGAGGCAGTCTTTGTTCCTTTCATGTTTTTCATGTTGGCTATGCTATTGTGACCATAGTCACATGAATTGGCCTAAGCCTTTATCTTCAGAGACTTTGACAAAGTTAATCTCTTATACAAACTGGACATGAGCCAGTATTCATAAGTCTCTACAACAGAACAGCATGTTGTGACAAAGCACAAGCAATATTTTCAGCCAGTTGATTGCAAAGCATATGGATATTTTCCCCTTCTTGGGAGAATTTTATGAGGATGGCAAAGTGTTCATTTGGAACATTTTATGTTTGGGCCATAATGCTCCTTTCAATACCTTGGAGGTTTAAGTTGTGACCATTGATATTACCTATGTATTATGAAATTCAGTAAAATTGAGAAAACATTTTTAATCACTGTATTTCAGGTACTAAGTACTAGAGATATAAAGAGAAATAGAATGTAAGGCAAATGAATGTTTCTAAGATTTCCTAATAAGTTTGGCAATAGGAACAGTTTTAAGTTTAGAGGTTTTTAAGATTCACCTCTAATTTTTTTGCAGTTGTATTTATTATATGTGGTCAAATTATACTCAATTTCTTATTTTTTCCAGATGGGGCTTAATGCCAGTTTTTCTACACAGAAAAATACATTGTCCTGTTTTTCTGTATTTCCCAAACACTATTATATTTCATGCTAAGATGCTCAAAACTGCAGAAATTCAGTAGTTCAAGATTTACCAAGTAGAGCAACTAATGCCTTTTGTTCTTAACTTGGTGGTTCATTCAACTTATTTCAATATACCTAGTAAATATTTAAAACTACCAGTAGTCCATAACTTTTAGAAGTGTCTCTAGAAACAATATTTTCACTTGACTGCTATGGGGTGAAACACTGATGATATATGTCTTTCCTATATTTTGTGTAAGTCATCAGAGAAAACAATAAAATGATGGAGTAAAAGTGGTGAGCATTAAAACTTTTTTTAAAGTCCTATTAAAATGGAATGAGCAGAATGACCAAGTTTGAAGCATTGAAAAGTTGGCACTGCATATATTTTTACATAGTTCATAGTTTTTGCAAATCCCTTAGCTGATTCAACTAAGAGATAATCTTTAATATTTGAATGGACTCATGAGACATTTCACTGGGTAGTGGAAAGAATTCTGGATTTGCAGTTATGTGTGGGTCTATTTTATCTTCAGTTTTGATCTGATCTACATATTTGCTGGGGGGAATCTTTCCTTATGACATTCACAAGTTTCACACGTGGCAAAGGAATTATGAAAATATTAGCAGGAGATTTCAAATATTGGCAAACATTCTATCTTAGGTATGTAGATTGAGATGCTTTAATTATAAATTTTTCAGTTTTCATGAAAATCAGTTTATTATTTTTTTTAATATGGCCACAGTTTGCACCAATAGCATTAGCCTCCTTTTTTTTTTTTTTTTTCCTTGCCTTGTTAGATATAAGGGAGCAGGGTAAGCTATCTGGATAGAACAGTAAAAGATCATCCATACATTCACATTACAGAACTCAAGAGCCTGTGTTTCAGGAATGGTGAGCATAATCAAAGTTTATCAAAATTACGTCTGCTTTCCAGGGATGGAAGCTTTGTAATGGGGAATAAACACTACTATTACAAGATCTGAATTTGAGACTATTTTTCTTGCCATTTACAATGTGTTTGAATCTCATCTCTAAAGAGAATAAAATAGTATCTTTCTCAAAGGTCTATTGAAAGAAATCAGTGATGTGATATATTTGAAAGTATTTTTAGATATTAAGAAGCATTAACTTACCTATGCCTTTTAGCAGGTGAATGTTTGGTTCTGGTTTTGAGAATACGTTTTATTATTCTGTGTTCACTCAAGGAAAACATAGATGAATAATATCATGAGGTGTGGTTTCTGGATTGTGTGTAACTTCTATTTTCATGATATGCAGTAGTCTTTTGACTAGCAGAAAACAGAGTTCCTAGACTCTAATTGTAGGCACTAAAAGTACAAAGTCTAACAAAATCACTGTGTATTTGAGTAATTTTCCTATCTTAAAACACCATTTCTGATGTACATGTGTTGACTTCAGTATTGTGTTTAATTTAGGAATTATGAAATTTGTCAAAAATAACTTGGATAAGGCAGCTTGACATGTGAAGCTATTCCTATTGATACTTTGATTATGACTCTTTGACACTAGTAGCACAACATCTATATGGGACGTTTATCTCGTACCTGAATTCATCTGTTTCCTCTGTGCTCATGTCATTGGTGACCGGCTCACTATAGTACTGTTAAAAGCTGAGAAATTATATACTACATTATACTATATTATATGTTTTTGTTTTGTTTTGTTTTGTTTTTTCTGTATGCGGGCCTCTCACTGTTGTAGCCTCTCCCGTTGCGGAGCACAGGCTCTGGACACGCAGGCTCAGCGGCCATGGCTCACGGGCCCAGCCACTCCGCAGTGTGTGGGATCCTCCCGGACCGGGGCACGAACCCATGTCCCCTGCATCGGCAGGCAGACTCTCAACCACTGCACCACCAGGGAAGCCCCTATATTATATGTTTTAAATTGAAGTATAATTGACATACAATATTAGTTTCAAATGTATGACACAATGATTCAATATTTATATATATTGCAAAACAATCACCACAATAAATCTAGTTAACATCACCATACATAGTTACAACAAATATGTGCACGTGTGTGATAAGGACTTTTAAGATTTACTCTCTTAGCAACGTTCAAATATGTAATACAGTATTATTAGCTGTAGTCACCATGCTGTACCTTATAGCCCATGACTTATCTATGACTGAAAGTTTGTACCTTTTGACCCCCCTTTACTCATTTTTCCCACCTCCACCCCCCACCTGTGGCAAGCAGAAATCAGTTCTTTGTGTCTATGAGCTTGGTTTGTGCTTGGTTTTGTTCTTAAATTCCACATATAAGAGAGGAAAAAAATATATATATATATATGTCACATCACATTTTCTTTATCCATTCATCCATCCATGGACACTTAGGTTGTTTTCATATCTTGGCTATTGTAAACAATGCTGCAATGAACTTGGGGGGTGCATACATCTAAGTTTATATTTTAAATATAAGTTTTTCTGATCAAATTATAGGATTTAAAAGTGACTGCAAATTCAACATTAATTGTGAATGAAAGATTTCAGTGTTAAGATATAGGCTTGCAAAAGGAAGGGTGAAGTCGATTTAGAGACATACCAATAATAGGTATGGTAGTGGAGATGCCCAAGCAGATGATTGGTTTGGATGTGTAGGAAGTCTAAGGTTTCCAGTACAAAGTTTGTTGTAGCCAGGCTCATCTGTCACTGGGTACCCCTTGTTGTAAACCAGGAAATTGAGGGACCATTCAAATGTGCTAGACCAAGTCTCTAAAGAATCAGACTTCTACTTCCTGTCATTTTTACCTTCCCATGTCCCTTGCTACTCCTAAAAAATCGAAATGCTGGCAAATGATCGGAAATATAGGAAAGATTATACTGAGAACCCAATATGTACAAAGCCATGATTCCAGGAGGTATATCCCAGCCTTGTTCATGATTGGCACATTTATAACCAGATGCTTCTAACAGACTGGCTTGTAAAGTTAAGGAGAATGGACAGCTTCCCTGAGTCATTTTGCAGTCATGCCATGGAAAGATACCCCCTGAGCCAGCTGGAGATGACACTGGTTAAATTCAATCTTTTTGGTACTTTTTTTTTTTTTTTTAACTTTGGCTAAAAAGAAAAGAAAAGCAGAGACTCTCTCTGAGGGATAAGAAAATGGGAATAGAAAGGTTATTTATTTTTTCCTGTCTCTTTGTAAGTAATTCCATAGACTACTCCGGTCCCACTGGGAGGGAAATTTCGGAGTAGACAAACATCAAGAAATATTTAATATTGGAGTGGAATCTTATTAATTTACTATTCAATAAAACATAGTTAAAATGTGAAGTGAAACTGAAATCCTATATTGAACTATTTGAATTAAATCACCTTGCAGCCCCAATATACTTGCAAGGCATGATCAGAATGATATGGTTTAAATAAGGTGATTCTCACAAAAATCTTTTTCAGTTGTTGTCTTAGTCCCTTCAGGCTGCTATATCAAAATTCCATAGATTGAGCGGCTTACAAACAATAGAAATTTATTTCTCATGGTCTGGAGGCTGGGGAGTCCAAGATCGTGCCCTGGCAGATTCACTGTTTAGTGAAGGCTTCTTTGTTCCTAGATGGACATTTTCTCACCATGTCTCACATAGTGGAAAGGGCAAAGGAGCTCTCTCCTGGGCTTCTTTTATAAGGGACCTAATCCCATTCACGAGGGCTCTACCCTCATGACCTAATCACCTCCCAAAGTCACCACCTCTTAATACCATCACTATGGGGATTAGCATTTCAACATGTGAATTTTGGAGTGACATAAACATTCAGACCATATTATTTGTATTAATATAATTGGTTTCAGGAAAAAGGTTCACTGCTTTTCCCAGGTTAGGAAACCCACTGATAAGCTGATCATCACCTGCTATAGTCAACATATATTATTTGTGTTAGTTATAGCATTAATAAGCTGAAGCTTCCAAAGTATAAATCATTAGTCATGACTTAGACCTGAGCTTAAGACACATTTATCCAATTGCCTTTGCAACCTTTCCACTTAACATGAGTTTCAAATTTATTATGTCCAAAGAGAATTTTTGCTTTGTATCTCTCCATCTTCCTACCTCATAGGAGTCATTCTTTTTTTCCTCTCTTTTCCTCAATACTCAACATCCAAATCAACAAGCCATGTATGCTATACGTTTAAAACATATTCCTGGGACTTCCCTGGTGGTCTAGTGGCTAAGACTTCATGCTCCCAATGCAGGGGGCCCAGGTTCGATCCCTGGTCAGGGAACTAGATCTCACATGTCACAACTAAGAAGCCCGCATGCCGAAACTAAGAAGTCCACATGCCGCAACTAAGAGTCTGCATGCCGCAACTAAGACCTGGCACAGCCAAAATAAATAAATTAAATATAAATAAAACATATTCCCAATTCAATCCTTTGCCACCTCTCAACGGCTGTCACATTATTCCAATCCATTCTGATCTGACGACGGCAATGCCACTGACACAAGCAGTCCTCTGCCTCCACTATTGGTCCAGCACAGTCCATTCCTCACAAGACCATCAGAGTAACCATTTAAAATAATATGCTCATTCATGCCATTCACATGCTTAAAACTCTCCAATAGCGTCTCATCACACTTAGGAAAAAATAGTACAACCTTCTCTGCAGAACCTCTAAGGCCTACATGACTGGCTTAAATTTCCAAGCACACTTCCCACCACTTTTCTTCCTGGACATGTGTTCCAGCTCACTGGCTTCTTGCTCTTCCTTGAGCAAAGCTACATGGTTCACTCTTTCTCACCATTTAGTTCTCTGTTCAAATTTCAAAGTCTCCTTCGATAGGCTTCCCTGATTCAGCTAACTACATAGGTCTTCTTCTCTGGTGTTCTGAGGTTTCAATGCAATGTGTGAGGCGAGAACTCTCTTTCCTTATTTGTGTACGCTGTGTTTTCTGTATCCGTGAATTTGTTTCTTTTACTAAATCTCCAGGCATGGTCGTAGTCAGCTCAGGCTGCTGTAACAACATACCATAAACTGAGTGGCTTAAACAACAGGTGTTTATTTCTCAGTTCTAGAGACTGGGAAGTCTGAGATCAGGGTGCTAGCATGGTCTAGTTTTTGATGAGAGCACTTTTCCTGGCCTCCAGAAGGCTGCCTTCTTGCTATGTCCTCACTTGGCAGACATGAGAGAGACAGAGAAAGAGCACATGCAGTGGCACACAAGTAAGCTCTGGTCTTTCCTCTCTTCCCCTTCTTATAAGGACACTAATCCCATCATAGGGTCGCACCTTCATGACCTCATCTGAATCTAATTACCTCCCAAAGGCCTCACCTCCCAATACCATTGCATTGGGGATTAAGATTTCAATATAAGAATCTGTGCATGGGGGTGGGTACAAACATTCAGCCTATAATAGGCACTAATCTTTCCCTCCTACATTATCTCTATTCTCTTCTTCACTCTTGTGCTCTATTAAGTAAATAATTTTAATAAGGATCCCAAATTCCAATACAAAACAATATGGCAATGTAAAGCAAAAAAATTTTTTTAACTGAATTTTTACTCCAAAACTTAATTAATAATGAAATGTTCATATTGGGCATTACAAAGATGAGTTCTTCATAACAAATGCAGTTAGAAACTAAGTATGAGAGAAACCTATATATCAAATTAAAAATAGAATTTTCTGAAGTCTAACAGACACATGAGAAAAAAAAACCTACCTAAAACATAAGTATAGAGCTCAATAAGATATAAACTGTATAAACTCGTAGATCAAGAACTAGAACACTGCCAGAATTACAGAAGTTCAAAACAAATAAATGTAATTATTACAAATATTGATATACGCTCTGAAGAAAGCAAATGAAGTATTGCATTTTCAAATAAGAGGAGCATCTATGTTAGTGGGTAGTTACAGGTACATATCTCCATGCTGATGGGAGTGATGGACAAGGCAGGATGAGTAGCAGACAACACATGGTTTGCGAAGAAAGTGATGGGTAAAGTGCTGAATAGATTTTCCAGAGTCGGACATTGATAGACGAAGAATACTTTCTTCATTGAATTAGGAAAAAAGAGGGAGAACATGGGCACAAGAAAGGACAGGTTTCTAGGTTTGTGGTGAAACTTTTATCTGATGACTATTCTATGATGCTGATTTATTTTTTGAATATGCATGTATAGGAAGAGTCTAAATATTTTAAAGAAATAGGAGAAAATAAAGAAATGATGGTGCTATAATGGTCTCAGTAATGAGAAAGTCAGCCTATAAAGGATGACTGGAGAGTAATGATTGCCTGATTGAATTTAAGCACCACAGATTAAAAATACAATCACCTGATCTGGTTGAATTCCCCTCCCCCCAGAGTTGTGGATTTTTAAGGTAAACTTAAAGACAGCTGGTAGGATTTATTTAGGTTTAGCATTTTGAGTAAGTATAATGGAAAAAAATAATGATAAGGAAGTTAAAGATTTTGCAAAGGACCATCAATAAATTGCAAAGGCAACCCATGGAACAGGAGAAAATATTTGCAAATCAAATATATCTGATAAGGGGTAAATACCCAAAATATATAAAGAACGCATACAACTCACAGCTAAAAAAAAAAAAAAAAAAGAACCCATTTGAAAAATGGGGAGAGGAGCTGAATCGTCATTTTTCCAAAGAAGAGGTACAAATGGCCAATAGGCACATTATAAGGTGCTCAACATCACTAATCACCAGGGAATACAAATCAAAGCCACCATGATGGGAATTCCACTCAATATTCTGTAATAACCTAAATGGGAAAAGAATTTGAAAAAGAATAGAGACGTGTATATGTATAACTGAATCACTTTGCTGTACACCTGAAACTAACACAATATTGTTAATCAACTATGCTCCAATATAAAATAAAAATTAAAAAGCAAACCACTCTCTTCAAACCTGATGCAAGCAAACACAAAATCAAAAAAAACAAACCAAAAAACCCTACAATGAGCTATGCCTGTTAGAATGGCTATTATAAAAATGACAGAAGATAACGAGGGTTGACAAAGCAGTGGAGAAAAGAGAACTTTTTTGCACCATTGGTGGGAACGTAGATTTGTGCAGCCACTACAGAAAATAGTATGGGGATTCCTTAAAAATTAAAAATAGAACTGCCATAGGATCCAGCAATCCCACTTCTGGGTATACAGTTGTCCCCTTATCTGTGGGAGACATATGCCAAGACCCCCAGGGGATGCCTGAAACCATGGATAGTTCCAAACCCTATATATACAATATTTTTCCTATGCAAACATACCTATAAGAAAATTTAATTTATAAATTAGGCATTGTAAGGGATTCACAATAATAACAAAATAGAACAATTATAACAATATACTGTAATAAGAGCTACGTGAATATGGTCTCTCTCTCACAATATCTTATTGTACAAATTTAATGCCTTTTCTGAGTTAACTAAGTGCTTAACACACACTGTGGCTGTAACTTCTGCAGTTCAAAATGCAATAGGAAAACTAGCATGAATGTTTTCTCCTTCATAATTTCACCAAGAGAAGATTCGTTCTTACCTCAGCATGTCTTTCCTTTCCATACTAAGTCGAGGACTTTTGTTACGGACCCTCCTGAGGCAGTTCCCAACAACCGTCCTTCTGCCCAGTGTCCTTGGAGCCAATAGAAGGAGACTGAGTTCGGTTCAGAAACTACGGAAAACTTTTTTCTCTGACGGAAAAACGGAGAGGTGCCAGCCCTCGCTCCGAGCATACTCTTTTCAGGCTAGGACAGTTCGCGGGCGGGGCTCCTTTATAGCTTTCTCCACAGCGGGGAGGGGGCGGGGGTTCTCGCAGGGCACGTGCAGGAGGGCGGCTCACGCGGAAGATCCACGTGCAGATCGCAGCGTCTCCGCCCACCTCGCTGCCGCCATCTTGGATTGAGGTGTCGTGCGCAGAGCTTCGCCGTGCAGCCTGCCAGCTGAGGCGTCCGGTGCCTCCGTTTTGCCGTAGGAACCCTGGCCTGAAGTGCCGGGCGCGAGGCCTCTGAAAGCAGCACAATGGAAAGAAAGGTCAGACTTTATTACCCAGATTCTATTTTTATTCCCCAGGAATGAATGGTCTTTGCTGGTAATATTTTCACCTGTTCACTTAAAGGAAGCACTTTATGGCTTCTCTTTGGCGTATACGAATCGCCTGTAGCACTGCTCTTGTGCTTTGGGGACATTTAGTAAAATAAGCGTTACTTGAACGCAAGCACTGTGAGACCTCGACAGACCATCTAATAACCCCATGGCTGGTAAGTGACTAACGGGCGGGATGTGCAGACAAAGGAAATGAGTCATGCAGGAGGGGTGGAGCGGAGTGGCGCGAGTTTTCGTGACGCTGCTCAGAACAGCATGCCATGTAAAACTTATGAATCGTTTATTTATGGAATTTTCCATGTTATATTTTCTGACCACGGTTTTCTGAGGGTAACTGGAACTGAAGAAAGCGAAACCCTGGATAAGGGGGGACTCTTGCATGTTCAGAAGCAATGAAAACAGGATCTTAGGATACCTGCACTCCCATAGTCATCACAGCATTATTTACCATAGCCAGGATATGGAAACAAAGTGTCCGTGAATGGATGCATGGATAAAGATGTAGTTTATATACACAATAGAATATTTTTCAGCCACGAGAAAGGACATTCTGACATTTGCAGCAGCACAGATGGACTTTGAGGGCATATGCTAAGTGAGATAAATCAGACAGAAAGATAGATATCATACAAATAAGTATGATTTCATTTATATGTGGATTCTAAAAAAAACAAACAAACTCCTAGAAACAGAGATAAGAATTGTGGTTATCAGGGGCTGGGCAGTGGGGGAAAAGGGGAGATATTGGTCAAAGAGTACAGACTTCACTTAGAAGATGAATTAGTTCTGGTGATCTAATGTACAGTTTAGTGATTATAGTTAATACTGTACTGCATACTTGAAAGTTGCTAAGAAAGTAAATCTTAAATGTTCTCACCACAAAAAAGAAATGGTAATTATGTGATGTGATAGCAGGTGTTAGCTAATGCTATGGTGATAATAATTTTGCAATATTAGTATATCAAATCAAAGTGTTCTACACCTTAAACTTACACAATGTTATATATCAATTATATCTAAATAAATCTGGGGAAAAATGATTTTGCAAAGGAGAAATTGTAATATCGCTCTTGGATATTTTACATGGATATGTTTACTTTTGTTTCCCTTTTATTTTCCACTGGGTATATTTATTCATGCTGACATCATTCTCATAAATAGTTATGGAGTTCCTTTTATATACCAGTTCTCATTCTATAGGCTAACAATTCAATATTGAACAAAATGGAAAAAAAAATCCCTGCTCCCAAGGAACTTCCATTCTACTATGCACACAGTGTTAGATTTTGTCAGTTTGTATATTCTTGCTACCTTGTTGCGGTCATCCCTGGCCATTTTGTTTACTTAGTTTCATGCGTACAAAATGGCACAGACCAAGTGGTCATTGTCTGCTAAGCTTTTGGTTTCCATGTTTTACGTTAGTCTTAGAGCAGAGTCACATATACAGAATCCTGAAAAGCTGGTATCTGAGACCTACCTATTTATGTGTTGTGAATGGTATACCTAGTCTCATTCTTTCTCTTAACATGTATTCTCCTCACTCTTTTAAGTATTCCTTGATATTACTACCTGCCTGGTGAATGCCTTCTGTTGTTGAAACTTAAGTCTAAAATTAAGACTTTGCTGTGAAATTTTTATTTTCATACACATCTCTTCCTTTTTCTTTCCCTTCTCTCCTATTTCCTTTGTTGCCTTGCTCCCTCTCTTCTTTCTTCCCTTCCTTTGTTGAAAACTGGATAGGACTGAGTCCAAGTTATTTACATAATCCTTGATGTTTTGTAACGTCTCACAGACTAAATTTATATAGGAGCCTATTATGCTATATATGTTGGGTTTTGCTTGTTGGTTTGGTGTTTGGTCTTTTCCACTATCCAGTAAGCTCTTTATAGACAGATCATATTGGAGACATCTTTTTATCTTTAATACCTTGTATTTTGCTTAAAACTTAGTAAGCACTCAATCAGTTTGTTGAATTAATATGTTAGGTGTATTGTGGAAGATACTGAATGTCAGCCCAAGGTGAATGGATTTTGTCCTTTCTTGTTTTAGGTCATGATGATTCTGGATTACAGAATTCAGGGAAGTTATGAGAGAAGAAGTGCTGTCTGAGTAGGGTCTTGCCAGGTAGACGTAGATGCTTGCCAAAGAGACAAGAAACAGAGAATGACATTCCTGGCATAGGGAGAAGCCTGTGCCAAGGTGCAGAGTTAAGAATCAGTACAGTGTGTCAGGGAATTCTAAGTATTTTGTGTTGCTGGAACATAAATCATGAGTGAGGTGGACTGTGTGGGAGATGAGTTGGAGAGGTAGGTGGAAGCAACAGCATTTTAGGCAGAAAGCCTTGTAACTGGAAGCCTTAAAAGCCTGCAGCATCCCTGCAGCCGGCTCATCTTTATAGAGATTTCTGCATGAATACGCAGTGACCTGCCAAGAGAAGCATGGAGTCCAACCAGAGGGCAAAATGAAGCAAAGTCAGCCAGACCCTGGTGCAGTCTGAGAGCTGACGTCTAGCTAGTCACCAATAGAAGACAATGAATTCCCAGTTAAGAGAGTTTGGCAGTAAGCAGGAGAACAACTAGGTGTCATGTACAGATATTTTGTCATTAGTTATACATGTTTCTATCTAGTTTATTCAGGAAGTGGATACATATTTCAAACATTGATGCATTTTAGTTTCTCACAGATCCTTGTTTGTCACATGCCAGAAGTACATGATAACAATGAATGTTGTGAAATTGTTTTTAAAAAGTACTTGAAATTGGGTAAATCTAACCAGCTTTCCATCATAGTATACATCTGGTTGAGTCTACCAGCTATCATTGAGTTCACTTGGACATATTTTTAACTGAGCTGCTACATTAAGTTAGGTACTAGCTACACAGCATAACAAGGACACAGTTTTTGATCTTGAAGAGCTTACTGAGCTAACAGATGCTGAATATCCAAGTGGTTTCTAACAGGGACTGCCTCTAATTTGGGTACCACCTGGGAAGAAAATGCAAAATGGTTTAAGCAGAGATTGCATTTAAAAACAAAGACGTGCTTTTAAAAATGGGGTACGTCATGAGTCTTTTTCTTTTTTGCTGTACGCCTCTCACTGTTGTGGCCTCTCCTGCTGCGGAGCACAGGCTCCGGACGCGCAGGCTCAGCGGCCATGGCTCACGGGCCCAGCCGCTCCACGGCATGTGGGATCTTCCCGGACCAGGGCACGAACCCGTGTCCCCTGCATCGGCAGGAGGACTCTCAACCACTGCGCCACCAGGGAAGCCCCGTCATGAGTCTTTAAACTATAAAGATGTATTATCGACGCAAGCAAATAAACAGAAAATAGAGGAAAATAATATGACACACCCATGTAGTTCACATTGAAAATTTTAACATGTAAATATTTTTCAAAAGCATCTCAGAAAACTTTACTGTTTTTTAAAGGACTATTCTTTTTTCTTTTGCCCTACCCAGGTACGTGGGGGCGTTTCTTGCCTTTTGGGAGGTCTGAGGTCTTCTGCCAGCGTTCAGTAGGTGTTCTGTAGGAGTTGTTGCACCTGTAGATATATTTCTGGCGTATCTGTGGGGAGGAAGGTGATCTCCGCCTCTTACTCTTCCACCATCTTCCCGGAAGCCCCCCTAAATTTCTAATTAGCTTCCCTGGTAGACAACATTTCATGTGTGTTGTCACAACTTGTTGCTGGAGGCATCAAGCGTGTCTGTGTGACTCCACTGGGAGAGCACTGCTGGAAAATTGCCCTTGGTTTCCTCTGGAGTTTGCCCCATGTGTCCTTTACTTTAGCTGACTTTCCTTTGTATTCTTCACTGTAACAAACCACAGCTGTGAGTACAACTGTCTGCTGAGTAATAGGAGCCCTCCTTGTGAATCATTGGTCTGAGGGACCCCCGATATAACACCAAAACCTAGCTGTTGTTGTTTTCAGAAATGAAAGGGTTTTTTGTTTTTTGTTTTTTTTTTCACATTTGACAATCAGGAAATGTAATGCACTATGTTAAAAGTAAGAAGAAAATTCTGTGATCATTGGATAGATTTAGAAAAGGTATTTGAACATTTCAGTATCAAGTCTTGATTTAAAAAAAATTATTAGCAAGTAGAAAGAATTTCCTTCTGCTAGAAGGTATCAACATGAAATCTGTAATAAACCTCATACTTAATGTTGAAATATTGAAACTTACTTCCCTAAAAGATAATGAGACCCACTAAAAGACTTGTCCCACTACTGTCAAGTCATTGTTCATTTTCAGGAGAATAACGCAAGGAAAAATGTATACAAATTGGCAGCAAATACATTTGTTATTCATAAAGGACATGATTGTACACAAAGAAAATTTTAAAAATAATCGACAGATAATGTAGTAGAATATGTAGGTGAATTTAACAAGGTCACTAGATATGAGATCATAATATGAAAATCAATGTATTTCTAGATCCAATAACGAACACCCAGAAAATAAAGTTTTAAAAATATGATACCATTTCAAACTAAACATTTTTTAAAACTAAAATAAATCTAACAAAAGATGTTCAAAAGCCTTGTATACATTTATATTGCTGAATAACATATTACCACAAATGTGTCAACTTGAAGCAATACAAATTTATTAGCTTACAGTTCTATTGATAGCTGGATACACATGGCTGGTTTCTTTGCTAATAGTCCCAACAAAGCCAAAATTAAGGTGTCAGCCAGGTGGGATTTTTGTGTGGAATCTCTAGGAGAAAATTCATCTCCAAGCTCATTTTTGTTGGCAGAATTCATTTCATTGTGATTGCAGGACTGAGATTCCCATTTCATTGCTGGCTGACAGCCAGGACCCATTCTCAGCTTCTAGAGACCACACACACGTAGCTTGCTGCATGGCCCCATTCAAACCTGAAGCCAGCTTTGCATCTATGACTTTCTCTTTCTCTGACTTCTAGATCCAGATTTAAACACTGATGTGATTAGGTCAGTCTCATCTGGATGATCTATTTTAAGGTCAAGTGATTTGGGGCTTTAATTGCATTTACGAAATCTCTTTTGCCATACAATGTCATATAACCACAGAAAAGATTTTTCACATATACAGATTCTGCCCACATTCATGGGGAGGAGATTATTATACAAGGGTAAACGTTTATAAAAAGTAAAAAAAAAAAACAAAAAAGGCCTGCATGGGAAAAACTATAAAACATTACTTTGAGAAATTTAGAAAAAAATCAGACATAAAATATATTCGCAAATAGAAATAATGTATATTATAAATCTTCAATTCTTTCAAATTGATCTTTAGTTAGTTCAATTAATATCACATTGGAGAATGGAAAGTAAAAGATTCATTTGAAAATTTATTTATAAGTATGAATACATATGAATAGCCAATATAATCTTGAAAAACAAAGTTGGAGAACTTATACTAACAAGAAACATTTCTTACTACAAAGATATACTAATGCAACATTGATAGGAAAATAGACAAATGAATATAGTAGATGACTCAACAATAGTTTCACACATATTTTATTTTTATACTTCTTTACTGGAGTATAATTGCTTTGCAGTGTTGTGTTAGTTTATGCTGTACAACAAGTGAATCAGCTATAGGTATACATATATCCCCATATCCCCTCCCTCTTGAGCCTCTATCCTGCCCTCCCTATCCCACCCCTCTAGCTGGTCACAAAGCACCGAGCTGATCTCTCTGTGCTATGCGGCTGCTTCCCACTAGCTAGCTATTTTACGTTTGGTAGTGCATATATGTCAATGCTACTCTCTCACTATATGCCAGCCTCCTCTTCCCCGCACTGTGTCCTCAAGTCTGTTCTCTGTGTCTGCATCTTTATTTCTGCCCTGCCACTAGGTCCATCAGTACCATTTTTCTAGATTCCATATATATGCGTTAGCATATGGTATTTGTTTTTCTCTTTCTGACTTACTTCACTCTGTATGACAGACTCTAGGTCCATCCACCTCACTACAAATAACTGAATTTCATTCCTTTTTATGGCTGAGTAATATTTCATTGTATATGTGCCCCACATCTTCTTTATCCATTCATCTGTCGATGGACATTTAGGTTGTTTTCATGTCCTGCCTATTGTAAATAGTGCTGCAGTGAATATTGTGGTACATGACTCTTTTTGAATTATGGTTTTCTCAGGGTATATGCCCAGCAGTGGGATTGCTGGGTCATATGGTAGATCTATTTTTAGTTTTTTAAGGAACCTCCATACTGTTCTCCATAGTGGCTGTACCAATTTACATTCCCACCAACAGTGTAAGAGGGTTCCCTTTTCTCCACACCCTCTCCAGCATTTATTGTTTGTAGATGTTTTGATGATGGCCATTCTGACTGGTGTGAGGTGATACCTCATTTCACACATATTTTAAACATTTGATTTATGACATGAGTGAAATATAGAATGAGCAAAGAACAGTTTTTATAAAATGGTGCAGTGTAAATTGGATTCCATATGAAAAAATAAACACACCACTAATATTGACCCCCTTCATCATGCCACACACAAAACAATCTATTTTATATGGGTTGTAGAGTTGGTGAGAACGTGGCATAACATTGTTTGTGGGATAAAATTGTTAAATCATTTTTACAAAATTGTTTGGCAGCATTCAGTAAAACGAAACATACGCCTCACTTATGATCCAGCAGTGCTACTCCGGAGTAAAAGCAATATGTATAAACGTGTGCAGTGGGCACATACAAATGTGTTCACAGCAACATTATCAAAATAGCTCCAAACTGAAAACCATTAAGTAGTCCATTGACATTGGAATAAATAAATTGTAGTAAATCTACAAAATGAAATATTACATCGTAGTAAAAATGAACAAAAATATGTACACAAAACACTGTAGATGAATCTCAAATATATAAATTTAAATGATAAAAGCCCAGTCATTAAAGACTGCATACTGTGAAAAACTATCCTCATTTCACTAAACATAGTTAGCTGGAGAAACTTGACACATCCAGTATCCCAATTTTCTAATAATAGACATGGTATCTTACCATGGGGATTTAGTAGTCAGCAGTAAACACGTGTGTTTTTGCTTTTGCCATTTATTATAAAATATTTAAAAATACATGCATGATATTCCCTTATTCCTCTAATTACCAGGTATAAATGACAACCAAAAAAAGATTTATCTTTCATAGTGAAAATTAAATACTGAGTAAATAACATTTCTGGGAGGTGCATATAAGTGTATGAAATAACACAAATTTCTTAGAAATATAGGAGACAATTACATGGGGAGACATGTTTTACTTAATGGAATGGAGAGATATTTTAAATATTAACACATATCAAATTCCTTTACATTTTTATCACAATCCCATTTAAAAATAACATAAGATTTTTAGAAAATTACTATTAGTTTGACAAAACTCAAAGGTTAAACTATGAGATTATCAAAGCATAGAAGACAAATATGGCAAAAGTAGTACAGATATATATCAGAATATATCAAAGGAACAACATAAAAAAAATGAATGTTCCTGACATACAATAAAATATATTGGAGTAGGACTTCCCTGGTGGTGCAGTGGTTAAGAATCCACCTGCCAATGCAGGGGACACGGGTTTGAGCCCTGGTCTGGGAAGATCCCACATGCCGTGGAGCAACTAAGCCTGTGTGCCACAACTACTGAGCCTGTGCTCTAGAGCTTGCAAGCTGCAACTACTGAGCCTGCATGCCACAACTACTGAAGCCTGCGCACCTAGAGCCCGTGCACAGCAACGAAGAGCAGGCCCCGCTTGCCGCAACTAGAGAAAGCCCACACGCAGCAATGAAGACCCAGCACAGCCAAAATAAAACAAACAAAAAACCAAAAACTATATATAGGAGTATATAAAAACTTTAAATAAATAGAAAGATAAAAACTTTTAGACAGAAAAATGTTTGATGTGTAAAATAGAAGAAAATCTGAAAACAACCGGGAATAAGGGGTTCCAGTGATGTTGATATGTGAAAAATATAATGAAAAACCAGCTGTTTTGGTCATAAGAGTTGAAAGGGAATTACAGCTATCTAAAATGTCAGTTTTTACAAACACAAAAAGGGCACAAATACAGTGATAGTTAATTTTACAAAGAAAATTTGAAAATGTATACATTAACTTGTATCGCATTGATCTTCATAAAGAAAGAAAAGCCTCTATGTATGATATTACAGAGAAAACTTTTAAAGTTTGCATTATATGGTGATATTGAGGACATTCAAATCCAATTATCTTATGCTTAAAGTGAATTCTGAGAAAAATCTAACACTTTTGGTAATTTAGACCTTCCAGCTCCCTCCTGACAACCCCCACTAGATCTTACCTGGCTTATTTTTGAAACACGTTAAAACTTTTAAAATCTTTTAAACAAATTAATTAAGATATGCCAGTATTGTATAATGGTAAGTGTCCTACTTGGAAACCAAGACACTAAATTTCATATGCTTCTAAATAAGTCCTTTAATATCTGTTACGATTTCCTAATCTGTAATTAATAAAGGTAGATTTGTGTTTTTCTACTTCTTAAATACTGATATGATCTAGCCAAAGACAGGTGACCTGGGTCCTTAGCTTGATATTAAGCACCTGGGGACATTTGAGCATACTTAGAAGCCTCACAGGACTTTCTTAGCCTCCCTGGAATTGGATTTGCTTTCCTGTGAAATGAAGCAGTTGGAGTAAATGATGCTTCAAATTCTTCCATTTCTAATATGCCATGTCTCTATTTCTCTGCTTCTGACAGCCCATGCATGATATAATCACTTAAGTAGTTCTTTGTCATTCCAGGATCAAAAAGCTATGAAACCTTAACTAATGTAACATCTTACAACATTGTTATTTTGTCATGTCTTTCCCTCCTTTATCCTTTCCTCGTTTGTAGCCAAAGGCATTTTTTCACTTAGGCAATCTTATCCCCTTTATATCACACTGAACCAGAAAAGAAATAGCCCTTTCCAAAATATATATACATTGGATGGATCTTTCTCTTGCTTTTTCCTTTTTTCAGGCAGTTTAATAATTTACACCATCTTGAAATCTCAGGCATTGTATTATTGGTGTGTGGAATTGTCCAGAGACCACAGAAGTTTTAATTTTTATTTTCTCCACAGAGGTGGTTTGTATTCTTTGCTGGTTCCGATATGCTTCATTGCTGCTGCTCTTGTAGTCGCTGTTGCAATAGTATCCAATTTCAATTGCTCTAAAGGTGGGGTGTGGGGAAGACTTGTGTAGGGGCCCTGAATAAGCCAATTGGCATACAAATTATTTTGAGCTGAAGGCATTTAAGTTCCTGAAATGCTTAAATGCAGAGACTCCAGAAACAACTCAGTTGCCATAAATTCCTTCCCCAGAACAACTTCAGTCTTCTCTTACCAAAGATGAGAAGCCAGCGCTACACCTAAACAGACATTGTCACAAAGCTATCCTATCTCCTATCTGTTCTTACAAGGGCCCATTTATATTTCCAAAAGTTATTTGTTTTTCCACAGGTGCTCCTTTTCTCCAGTTCAAGTGCCCCTTTTTCCCATTCGTTCTCCCAGAGGTACCCCTATGCCCCTTCTTATCCCAGATTAAGATAGTATATAAACCCCAAATTCTCCCCAAGCTCCCCTGAGTCACAGTTCCTTTGTCACTCCAGTGTATACATATGTAATTATTTTTTTCTTTTTCTTTTTTTTTTTGTCTCTGCTAATCTATCTTCTGTCAGCTTAATTTGCAGGCTACCAAGAAATGAAGTTGAGAGGAGAGGAAAAGTCGTTTTTCCTCAACACCTGCTTTCTGGTGGGTCTTTTGCCTATCAGGCAATAACTTGGCAGATGTGCAATATCAGTACGTGAAGTTCATTTCTTTGGAAACTTCCAGTTTCTTAAGAGAAGAGTCCTCAAATCTCAGGTGTTAGAAGCATATCCTGGAGAAAAGAGGGAAGGTCCAAAACATCTCATGGTTCACTAGAGCATCTTTCACTTAATCCTCCTGCTTTCCTGCCTGTGCTTACCCTTCTCCATCAAGTGCTCTTGATATTACTGAGCCCAGAGTCTTTCTGACTAAATTCCTATAAAAATTAAATGTCAGATCGAACTCCTGTAGAAGGTGAGAGTTAGTGAGCTTACACTCTGCTATTTGTAGGATGCTGGTAGCTTTCTGGTGGTCCAGCTTTTCTGTCCTGGCATTCTCCTTACTTTGAGGGGTTATGCTATTTTTCATTTCTGTATTATAATTTTAGTGAGATTTCAGAGAGAAAGAAGAGAAATGTATGTGAGGATTCCTCTGTGTTTAAATGTATTAGCTGTGGTGAGCAAGTCGTCCAACCCCTCTTTTTTTTTTTTTTTTTTTAATTTGGTGTTATGATTTAGGCGAAGTTAGGGAGGTTAGGGGAAAATTGTGGAAGACTTTGAAAAGGATGAAAAGATTACTGGGTGTCTTCAAAAGAAAACTAGGCACCATGTGAGTCTGTGATTCTGTGGACCCTCTGGGCCTTTCATTGTCTTTAAGCTCTTCTGTAAATTGTCAAATACTGAATCTTGATCACAGAAATGAAAATTTCCTTGAAGGTAGGGTTGCTTATTGCCCTGTTGATGTTGTCCGGTTTTGCTTTTATTAGGGAAGTTTATGTCAGCATTCCTGACTTGCCAAACATGTGTCTGCTCTTTGGATTTTCCTTTGAACCCCTTGTAACGTATTCCTGGTCCCCACATTAATGAGTTAATATTGGACGTGTGTCCATTTCAGATGTGTATGAGTCATTATTTTATCTTTTAAAAATTATTCTTTAGCAATATGAATTTTATAATATGTGAAGTCCTAGAAAATAGTTTTTATTATTATGGTTTTGTAAGAGTGAAATTATAGTTTTATATTTCAATTTTCAAAGTGAAAACGTTATTTAAGAAATAGTGACTGCAGAATGGCTAACATAAATGAAGGTAAAGGAGGTAAAATAACAAATGGAAGAAGCTTTGTCATGGAGACATTATGTCAATGTTCTATACTTGGTAACCAGATAGATACCTTTTTAAAATGTAAACTGCTCCAGTTTCTGAGGAAGTGATATTGAAGGACCAAACAATCTTATTTTTTCTCAAGTGCAAATAAAAATCACTTCAAAGAGTTGTGAGGATTAAATCTAAAAATCTGTGTGAATTATTTAGCAGGGTGCCTGTTATGTAGAAAGCATTAAATAACTGATAACTGTAATAGGTACCAGATATCTGTGCTCAGAGACATGGGGAATTAATAGAATTATTGCAAATGACCCTGGTAGATTTTAAAGGTAAAGAGTTCAAAATATTTGAAAATTTCTCTTTAGTATGTCATGAATATGATGAATGATATCTTATCCTTCTGCATTATCAAAATAATATGAATCTTTTGCACTAAGAGGAAATTAACTATTAGGTTGAGTTTTTTGCTTGGAAACTTGATCCTCAGAATGATCATTATTAATTTTAAAAAGTAATTTTTTATCATATACTTGCTATTTTGATCATTTCCATGAAAGATTACAATAATTGACCACTTTTGTGCAAGACCTTGAATATTTTTTTCTGTTCTCATAAAAACTCCTCCCATTTTTTCTTCTGAATTTCCAATAGCTTCCATGTATATTGACCTTGAGCGGTGATAATAGCTTCTGCGTGTGAGAGGGAAAACACCATTAGCCATTCTTTCTTCTCCGTGAAAGGGTTTTAGATGCTGCTGATGCTGCTGATGCTGGAGGTTAGGGTTGTGAAGGTGTTTTAGCTAATGAAGCGTGGCCACAAACACACCACTACCTTCAGGAACTGGTTCCTGAGAAAGAGGCTGAGCTTTATCCTTAAAACCTCATTTCCTGTTGTTGATAGTATAAACACTTTGCCTTTCCTCCTCCTTTTACCAAGAATGTCTGATTGCTTGTACAATAATTTACAGCTTTAAAGAGGGTGAGAGGGATCTGGGGAGAAAAGGAGAAGAACATAAAGGAGAGAAATTTGTTAAATTTTTAATTGTTCCCTATTTGATAAATGATTTGTTTTGGAGGGACGTTGTTATAAGGATGTTATGGGTTACTTAATGATTTCAATTGTTTTTGTTTCACTGGTTGTTCCCATTAGCACAGTAAGACAAAATGGACCATTTTATCTCTGTTCTGATGTATGAATTCTGCAAAACGAAAAACAAGGGTGAAGGACAACACAAGGGGACAACACAAATGTTATACAGTGGTTTACTTAGAGTAGTACTAGAATAAATTTTGCTCTGAATGGTTCTTGAAGGATTAAAAAGAAGGTAGGCTGGCTTGGGACACAACATATGGGGTTTGGTAGTCAAAAAAGAAAGGAGACAAACTTTTTAAAATGACTACTGTGAGTCAAAGATTGTCACCATTTTTCCTCATTCACTGTTCACAATGAAAACGCTTCTCCACCCCACCCCTCTCCCATTTTTCTTTTTTGAGGAGAAGACTGAGACAAAGAATGTTTTAAAGGATTGTTTCAGGTAACTCAACTAATAAACGGCAGAGCTGATATTTGAACTCAGCCTTGCACGGTTTCAAAAATAAGGTACTTCCTAGAGTGCCATGTCAGCTTAAGATGGAAAAGCAATGTAGGCAAGCCTTTACCTTGGCATGAAAATAAAAGACTTAAAAACACTTAGAAACCAGAAAAATGAGTGAGATGGTTTTGTTTTGCTTTAATTTTCCATAAGAGGATTAAAATTACCTTTTCATATTCTTCTGTGAGACTGGTTAAAACAAATGTTCTGTTCTTCGTAGATGAAAACTGAAGGTATCTTATATTTGGTACATATCCAGCCGTTTTCAGGCTCTCTTCCTGGCAGTGACCTGACTTTTTTCTGGTAACTCCTGGAGAATATGAAACTCCTCCCTGTCTCTGGAGCTATTTCAACCATCAGGATTGAAAAGGTTTTCCCTTTTATTTTCTTCTAGAAATTTTATGGTCTTTGCTCTTATGTATAAATCTGTGATCCTTCATGAACTAACTTTTAGGGATTTGTTAAGTAAAAGTTGAGATAAAGTTAAATTTCTGCTTGTTTCCTTCTTTAACAAATAGGTTTTTTCTGAAGTAGGTTGTAAAAAGTAGTGTCATGGGTTAGAGGCTTAGAAAGATTAAATAACTTCAAAAGTTATAGTCCTACTAAGAGGTGGGGGCAGGACTAATTACAGGAAGTCTTTCCCTCTAGTCTACGTTCTAGACCACTAAGATCTACCTCTTTTCGCTGAATTATTGAATTTATAATAAATAACTCATTTTTCCTACACTGATAAGAATGCCACCCTATCCTAGTATTATGTTAAACTCATATAAATTTTGGTTGTTTCTAGCATTTCATTGATCTACTTTCTCTAACCAAAACTACAGTGTTTATCCCTTTAAGATGGTAGAGGAAATAATATTTATTTTTAACAGCTCTAATGAGGTAGAATTGACATATAATAAACTGGACCTTCTCTTTCCTCCTGTTCTGAGGCAACCATTGATTTGCGCTGTGTTGTCATAAATTAATTTCCATTTTCTAGAATCTTATATGAAGGAAATCATATGGTATATTCTCTCTTTTATATGGCTTTTTTCATTCCAAATGATTATTTTGAGAGTCATCAACAGTTTATTCTTTTTATTGCAAAATAGTATTCAGTTGTATGGATGTACCACATTCGTTTGCTCATTTATCAATTTGGTGGACATTTGTGTTATTTCCAGTTTCGTGCTACTACAACTAAAGCTGCTATGAACGTTCTCTTGCAAGTTTTTGTATGGATATATGCTTTACTTTCTCCTAGATACACACCTAGGAGTGGAATGGCTGGTCTATATAGTAGGAGTGCGTTGTGCATTTTAAGAAAAAGCTCAAGAATTTTCCAGAATTGTTGAGTTTTTGTTAATATTCCCATCAAAAGTATATAAAACTTCTAGTTGCTATGTGACTTTGTCAACCAGTATTATGGTGCAATTTATTTTTAAGAAGTATCTTTTATTCTACTAGGTACATTTTGATGTCTCATTGTGATTTTAATTTTCATTTCCCTAATTGACTAATGATGTTAATCAACAATAAATAATGCTGTTAGAGGGCCTTTTTTTTTTTTTTTTTTTTTTTTTTTTTCAGTACGCGGGCCGCTCACTGTTGCGGCCTCTCACGCTGCGGAGCACAGGCTCCGGACGCGCAGGCTCAGCGGCCATGGCTCACGGGCCCAGCAGCTCCGCGGTATGCGGAATCCTCCCGAACCGGGGCACGAACCCGTGTCCCCTGCATCGGCAGGAGGACTCTCAACCACTGCGCCACCAGGGAAGCCCTAGAGTGCCTTTTTAATGTGCTAATTTGCCATTATTTTGAGTGAAATACTGTTCAAATCCTTCCTTAACTCGTGTATTGGTTCACTTTCTCATTATTGAATTTTGAAGCCTCTTTATATGTATTAGGTTCAAATCCTTTATCAGGTAAGTAATGTGCAAATATTCACTTTCAATCTATGACTTGTCTGTTTATGATCTTATGAAGAGAAGAATTTCTTAATCTGGAAAAGTCGAATTTACCAAATTTTCCTTTTATTGATTGTGCTTTTGATGTTGATCTATGAAGTCTTTGGCAAACCCAAAGATATAATGATTTTCTTCTCATTTTTTTCCTAGAAATTTTATAACTTTAGTTCTACATTTAGGTCTATGATCCAATTTAATTGTGGTGTGAGATATGGATTGCAGTCACTTTTATTGTGGATGTCTAATTGTTCCAGGATCTTTTGTTGAAGAGACTATCCTTTCTTCATTTAATTGTCTATGAAACTTCTCCAAAAACGAATTGGCTGTGTATTTACCAGTCTGTTTCTGTATTCTTTTTTTCTAACTCATTGATTTGTTTGTCTAGCTAAAGGCCAATACCACACTGTCTTGGTGACACTAAATTTAAAGTAATTTCTAAGTTGTTTTGGCTTTTCTAGGTCCTTTGTATTTCCATTCAAATATCAGAAGCAGCTTGTCAACTGTGTAAAAAATGCTGGCTTTCATTGTGATTATGATTGCATCATATCTATAGACCAATTCAAGAATTGCTGTTTTAGCAATATTTATTTTTCTGATGTATGGACAGGATATGTCTCGGCATTTATTTATTTACTTTTTAATTTTTCTAAGAAATGATTTATAATTTTCAGTATAAAGATCTTTTGTCAGATCTAGCCCTAAGTATTTCACTTTCTTTGATGCTATTATAAATGTTATTGCTTATTATTTTCAATTTCTTATCGTGCATTGCTAGTATACAGAAATAAAACTCATTTTCATATTGATCTTGTATCCTGAGAACTTGTTGAACAATTTCCATTAGCTTCTTTGTAGATTCTACAGGATTTTCCACATAGACAATCGTGTCTGCTGTGAATAGACAGTTTACTTATTTCCTTTCTCTGAATGCCCTTTTTTTTTTTTTCTTGGCCTGATTACACTGGCTAGAACTTCCATTTTATTCTTTTAATATTATTTATTTATTTTTGGCATTGATAAGAACTTTATTGCAAAGGAAGCGGAGAATGCTCACTAGCCAGCGACTGGGGAAGCCCATGCCCTGGTTCACTAACACATCAAAATTAGGGGCTGTGTCTTAGAGCTGAGCATACCCAAGACATCACCACAGCCCCCATACCCTTAAGAATGACTTTGGATTCATAAACAAGCTTCAAAAGAAGAAGGTGATATTTTTCAATGAAAACAAAGGGAATCAGAGATACCTGCCCATAAGAACAGGGGGAAGTGTGCCAATTATTAGGCTAGTGTCTCTCCACCCCAACCTCGCTCTTCTACATCTTTGCTTTGCCAGTTGCTCGCTGTTTGGTTCTGCCATGAGGGGACACCAGAAGGACACGGCAAGATTGGAGGAGGCACTACTATATATAAAATAGATAACTAATAAGGACACACTGCATAGCACAAGGAACTCTACTCAATATTCCGTAATGACCTCCGTAATGACCTATATGGTAAAAGAATCTAAGGAAGAGTGGATATAAGTGATTCACTCTGCTGTACACCTGAAACTAATACAACACTGCAAATCAACCACACTCCAACAAAAACTTAAAAAAAAAAAAAAAACAACATTGGAGGAGGGAGAAGGCTGTGCTTCTTGTTTATTGCAGATCCTGTTAGTGTCTCCCCAGCAGTGGTTCTTTTCTTTTTTTAACATCTTTATTGGAGTATAATTGCTTCACACTGCCATGCCAGTCTCTGCCATACACACACGTGAATCAGCCATACATACACACACATCCTCATATTCCCTCCCTTTTGCCTATCCCTCCCATCCTCCCTGTCCCACCCATCTAGATGGTCACAAAGCACCGAGCTGATCTCCCAGTGCTATGCGGCTGCTTCCCACTAGCTATCTGTTTTACATTTGGTAGTGTATATATGTCCATGCCACTCTCTCACTTTGTCCCAGCTTACCCATCCCCCTCCCCATATCCACAAGTCCATTCTCTAGTAGGCCTGTGTCTTTATTCCCGTCTTGCCTCTAGGTTCTTCATGACCTTTTTTTTTTTTCTTAGATTCCATATATATGTGTTAGCATGCAGTATTTGTTTTTCTCTTTCTGACTTACTTCACTCTGTATGACAGACTCTAGGTCCATCCACCTCACTACAAATAACTCAATTTTGTTTCCTTTTATGGCTCAGTAACATTCCATTGTATATATGTGCCACATCTTCTTTATCCATTCATCTATTGATGGACACTTAGGTTGCTTCCATGTCCTGGCTATTGTAAATAGAGCTGCAATGAACATTGTGGTACATGACTCTTTTAGAATTATGGTTTTCTCAGGGTATATGCCCAACAGTGGGATTGCTGGGTCATATGGTAGTTCTATTTTTAGTTTTTAAGGAACCTCCATACTGTTCTCCATAGTGGCTGCATCAATTTACATTCCCAACAACAACACAGGGGGGTTCCCTTTTCTCCACATCCTCTCCAGCGTTTATTGTTTGTAGATTTTTTGATGATGGCCAGTGTGAGGTGATACCTCATTGTAGTTTTGATTTGCATCTCTCTAATGATTAGTGATGTTGAGCATCCTTTCATGTGTTTGTTGGCGATCTGTATATCTTCTTTGGAGAAATGTCTATTTAGGTCTTCTGCCCATTTTTGGATTGGGTTGTTTGTTTTTTTGATATTGAGCTGCATGAGCTGCTTGTATATTTTGGAGATTTATCCTTTGTCAGTTGCTTCATTTGCAAATATTTTCTCCCATTCTGAGGGTTGTCTTTTCGTCTTGTTTATGGTTTTTTTTGCTGTGCAAACACTTTTAAGTTTCATTAGGTCCCATTTGTATATTTTTGTTTTTATTTCCATTTCTCTAGGAGGTGGGTCAACAAGGATCTTCCTGTGATTTATGTCATACAGTGTTCTGCCTATGTTTTAAGAGTTTTAAACATGTTCTAAGAGTTTTATAGTGCCTGGCCTTAATTTAGGTCGTTAATCCATTTTGAGTGTATTTTTGGTTATGGTGTTAGGGAGTGTTCTAATTTCATTCTATTACATGTACTTGTCCAGTTTTCCCAGCACCACTTATTGAAGAGCCTGTCTTTTCTCCTTTGTATACTCTTGCCTCCTTTATCAAAGATAAGGTGACCATATGTGCATGGGTTCATCTCTGGGCTTTCTATCCTGTTCCATTGGTCTGTATTTCTCTTTTTGTGCCAGTACCATACTGTCTTGATTACTGTAGCTTTGTAGTATAGTCTGAACTCAGGGAGCCTGATTCCTCCAGCTCCATTTTTTCTCTCAGGATTGCTTTGGCTGTTCAGGGTCTTTTGTGTTTCCATACAAATTGTGAAATTTTTTGTTCTAGTTCTGTGAAAAATGCCAGTGGTAGTTTGATAGACATTGCATTGAATCTGTAGATTGCTTTGGGTAGTAGAGTCATTTTCACAATGTTGATTCTTCCAATCCAAGAACATGGTGTATCTCTCCATCTGTTTATACCATCTTTAATTTCTTTTATCAGTGTCATATAGTTTTCTGCATACAGGTCTTTTGTTTCCTTACGTAGTTTTATTTATTTTTATTTATATTGTTTTTGGATGTGTTGGGTCTTCATTTCTGTGTGAGGGTTTTCTCTAGTTGTGGCAAGCGGGGGCCACTCTTCATTGCGGTGTGCGGGCCTCTCACTATCGCAGCCTCTCTTGTTGCGGAGCACAGGCTCCAGACGCGCAGACTCAGTAGTTTTGGCTCATGGGCCTAGTTGCTCTGCGGCATGTGGGATCTTCCCAGACCAGGGCTCGAACCCATGACCCCTGCATTAGCAGGCAGATTCTCAACCACTGCGCCAGCAGGGAAGCTCCTCCTTAGTTAGTTTTAATCCTAGATATATTATTTTTGTTGCAATGGTAAATGGGAGTGTTTCCTTAATTTCTCTTTCAGAATTTTCATCATTAGTGAATAGGAATGCAAGAGATTTCTGTGCATTAATTTTTTTTTTTTTTTTTTTTGCGGTACGCGGGCCCCTCACTGCTGTGGCCTCTCCCGTTGCGGAGCACAGGCTCCGGACGCGCAGGCCCAGCGGCCATGACTCATGGGCGCAGCCGCTCCACGGCACGCGGGATCCTCCCGGACCGGGGCACTAACCCGCGTCCCCCGCATCGGCAGGCGGACTCCCAAACACTGCGCCACCAGGGAAGCCCTGTGCATTAATTTTGTATCCTGCTACTTTGTCAGATTCATTGATTAGCTCTAGTACTCTTTTGGTAGCATGTTTAGGATTCTCTACATATAGTGTCATGTGATCTGCACACAGTGACAGATTTACTTCTTCTTTTCCGATTTGGATTCCTTTTATTTCTTTTCTTCACTAATTGCTGCGGCTAAAACTTCCACAACTATGTTGAATAATAGTGGTGAGAGTGTGAAACCTTCTGTTGTTCCTGATATAGCGGAAATGGTTTCCGTTTTTCACCACTGAGAACTATGTTGGCTGTGAGTTTGTCACATATGGGCTTTATTGTGTTGAGGTAAGTTCCCTTTATGCCTACTTTCTGGAGAGTTTTTATCAGAAATGGGTGTTGAATTTTGTTGAAAGCTTTTTCTGCATCTGTTGAGATTATCATATGGTTTTTGTCCTTCAGTTTGTTAATATGGTGTGTCACATTGATTTATTTGCATATATTGAAGAATTCTTGCATTCCTGGGATAAACCCCACTTGATCATGGTGTATGATCCTTTTAATGTGCTGTTGGATTCTGTTTGCCAGCATTTTGTTGAGAATTTTTGCATCTGTTTTCATCAGAGATATTGGCCTGGAGTTTTCTTTTTTTTATGACATCTTTGTCTGGTTTTGGTATCAGGGTGATGGTGGCCTCATAGAATGAGGTTGGGAGTGTTCCTCCCTCTGCTATATTTTGGAAGAGTTTGAGAAGGATGGGTGTTAGCTCTTCCGTAAATGTTTGATAGAATTCACCCGTGAAGCCATCTGGTCCTGGGCTTTTGTTTGTTGGAAGATTTTTAATCACAGTTTCAATTTCAGTGCTTGTGATTGGCCTGTTTATATTTTCTATTTCTTCCTGGTTCAGTCTCGGAAGCTTTTGCTTTTCTAAGAATTTGTCCATTTCTTCCAGGTTGTTCATTTTATTGGCATATATTTGCTTGCAGTAATCTCTCATGATCCTTTGTATTTCTGCAGTGTCAGTTGTTACTTTTCCTTTCTTATTTCTAATTCTGTTGATTTCAGTCTTCTCCCTTTTTTTCTTGATGAGTCTGGCTAATAGTTTATCAATTTTGTTTATCTTCTCAAAGAACCAGCTTTTAGTTTTATAGATCTTTGCTATCGTTTCCTTCATTTCCTTTTCATTTATTTCTGATCTGATCTTTATGATTTCTTTCCTTCTGCTGACTTTGGGTTATTTTGTTCTTCTTTGTCTAATTGCTTTAGGTGTAAGGTTAGGTTGTTTATTTGAGATTTTTCTTATTTCTTGAGGTAGGATTGTATTGCTATAAACTTCCCTCTTAGAACTGCTTTTGCTGCATCCCATAGATTTTGGGTCATCATGTTTCATTGTCTTTTGTTTCTAGGTATTTTTTGATTTCCTCTTTGATTTCTTCGGTGATCTCTTGATTATTTAATAGTCTATTGTTTAGCTTCCATGTGTTTGTATTTTTTACAGTTTTTTTTTCCTGTAATTGATATTTAATCTCATAGCAGTGTGGTCGGAAAAGATACTTGATATGATTTTAATTTTCTTAAATTTACCGAGGCTTGATTTGTGACTCAAGATATGATCTATCCTGGAGAATGTTCCATGAGCACTTGAGGAGAAAGTGTATTCTGTTGTTTTTGGACGGAATGTCCTGTAAATATCAATTAAGTCCATCTTGTTTAATGTGTCATTTAAATCTTGTGTTTCCTTATTTATTTTCATTTTGGATGATCTGTCCATTGGTGAAAGTGGGGTGTTAAAGTCCCCTACTATAATTGTGTTACTCTCGATTTCCCCTTTTATGGCTGTTAGCAGTTACCTTATGTATTGATGTGCTCCTATGTTGGGTGCCTAAATATTTACAATTGTTATATCTTCTCTTGGATTGATCCCTTGTTCATTATGTAGTGTCCTCCTTTTTTTCTTGTAATAGTCTTTTTAAAGTCTATTTTGTCTGATATGCGAATTGCTACTCCAGCTTTCTTTTTTTTTTTTTTTTTTTTTGGTGTTTGCGGGCCTCTCACTGTTGTGGCCTCTCCTGTTGCAGAGCACAGGCTCCGGATGCGCAGGCTCAATGGCCATGGCTCACGGGCCCAGCCGCTCCATGGCATGTGGGATCTTCCCAGACTGGGGCACGAACCTGTGTCCTCTGCATTGGCAGGTGGACTCTCAACCACTGTGCCACCAGGGAAGCCCTCCAGCTTTCTTTTGATTTCCATTTGCATGGAATATCTTTTTCCATCCCCTCACATTCAGTCTGTATGTGTCCCTAGGTCTGATGCGGGTCTCTTATATACAGCATATATATGGGTATTGTTTTTGTATCCATTCAGCCAGTCTGTGTATTTTGGTTACAGCATTTAATCCATTTATATTTAAGGTCTTTATTGATACATACATTCCTATTACCATTTTGTTTTGGGTTTGTTTTTGTAGGTCTTTTCCTTCTCTTGTGTTCCCTACCTAGAGAAGTTCCTTTAGCATTTGTTGTAAAGCTGGTTTAGTGGTGCTGAATTCTCTTAGCTTTTGCTTGTCTGTAAAGGTTTTAATTTCTCCATTGAATCTGAATGAGATCCTTGCTGGGTAGAGTAGTCTTGGTTGTAGGCTTTTCCCTTTCATCACTTTAAATATGTCCTGCCACTCTCTTCTGGCTTGCAGAGTTTCTGCTGAAAGATCAGCTGTTAACCTTATGGGGATTCCCTTATGAGTTATTTGTTGTTTTTCCCTTGGTGCTTTTAATATTTTTTCTTTGTATTTAATTTTTGATAGTTTGATTAATATGTGTCTTTGCCTGTTTCTCCTTGGATTTATCCTGTATGGGACTCTCTGTGCTTCCTGGACTTGATTGAATATTTCCTTTTCCATATTAGGGAAGTTTTTGACTATAATCTTTTCAGATATTTTCTCAGTCCCTTTCTTTTTTCTCTTCTTCTGGGATCTCTGTAATTTGAATGTTGGTGTGTTTAATGTTGTCCCAGAGGTCCTTGAAACTGTCCTCAATTCTTTTCATTCTTTTTTCTTTATTCTGCTCTGTGGTATTTATTTCCACTATTTTATCTTCCAGGTCCCTTATCCGTTCTTCTGCCTCACGTATTCTGCTATTGATTCCTTCTAGAGAATTTTTAATTTCATTTATTGTGTTGTTCATCATTGTTTGTTTCCTCTTTAGTTCTTCTCGGTCCATGTTAAACGTTTCTTGTACTTTCTCCATTCTGTTTCCAAGATTTTGGATCATCTTTACTATCATTACTCTGAATTCTTTTTCAGGTAGACTGCCTATTTCCTCTTCACTTGTTTGGTCTGGTGGGTTTTTACCTTGCTCCTTCATCTGCTGCATATTTCTCTGTCTTCTCATTTTGCTTAACTTAACTGTGTTTGGGGTCTCCTTTTTGTAGGCTGCAGGTTCGTAGTTCCTGTTGTTTTTGGTGTCTGCCACCAGTGGGTAAGGTTGGTTCAGTGGGTTGTGTAGGCTTCCTGGTGGAGGGGACTGGTGCCTGTGTTCTGGTGGATGCGGCTGTGTCTTTTCTTTCTGGTAGCGAGGATTGTATCTGGTGGTGAGTTTTGGGGTGCCTGTGAACTTATTATGATTTTAAGCAGCCTCTCTGCTAATGGTTAGTGTTGTGTTCCTGTCTTGCTAGTTGTTTGGCATGGGGTGTCCAGCTTGCTGGTCATTGAGTGGAGCTGGGTCTTAGCATTGAGACGGAGGTCTCTGGGAGAGCTCTTGCCAGTTGATATCATGTGGTGGCAGGAGGTCTCTGGTGGTCCAGTGTCCTCAACTCGACTCTCCCATCTCAGAGGCTCAGGCCTGACACCTAGCCAGCGCACCAAGACCCTGTCAGCCACACTGTAGATCACCGGTTGATTATAAAAGGATGTAACTCACGAATAGTCAGGTGAAAGACACGCAGAGGACAGGTATGGGGAAAGGGCATGGAGCTTCCGTATCCTCTGCGAGCACCTCACTCTTCCCAAATTTCCCCATGTTCACCAACCAGAAGCTCCAAGCCTCCATTTTAATATTGAAAAGAAGTGGTAAAAGCAGACATCTTTGCCTTATCCCAGATATTGGTGAGAAAGCGTACAGTTTGTTACCATTAAATATCATGTTAATTTTTGGTCTACCGTAGACTATAGATGCCCTTTATCAGACTATGGAATTTCTCTTTTCTTTCTTGTTTGTTGAGAGTTTCTTATCATTAAAAGGAGTTGAACTGGTTAAATAATTTTTCCGCACCTCTTGTGGTGATCATATAAATTATGCCCTTTTTTCTGTGTGCATGATGTATTACATTCATTGATTTTCAGATGTTGAAGCAACTTTACACTGTTAGAATAATTTCCACTTAGTCATGTATAATCGTGTTTATATGTTGTTGGATTTGGTTTCCTAAAATTTTATCAAAGATTTTTATATCTGTATTAATGATGGAAATATGTCCATAGTTTAACATAGTTTCCCTGGTTTTGGTATCACTTGGCTACTTTTAATGAGTTGTGAAGGGTTTTCTCCTCCTCACTTCCACAGTTTGTGGATGTATTTTCTCCTTTTAATGTTTTTTTAGATATCATGAGTGAAGCCATGTGATCCTGAGTTTTTCTTTGTGGGGAGATTTTAAGTTATTTAATTCCCATACTTGTTATAGTTCTATTAAGAATTTTTAGTTCTTCATGAATTAGTTTCAGCAATCTGTTTCTCTCTAAGAACTTATCCATTTCATCCATTTTTTCTAAATTTTATTGCCTAGAGCATATCATAATATATGTTTATAATATGTAAAGTTGGTGGTAATGTTCCCTCTTTCATTCCTGATTTCTGTCATTTTCTTCAGTATTTTTCTTTGCTCAGTCTGGTAAAAGGTTTGTCACTTTTGATTTTTTCTAGAAACCAACCTTTGGCTTCCTTGATTTTTCTCTGTTGTTTTTTTTTTCTATTTCAATGATTTCTACTCATAGCTTTATTATTTCCTTCTGAATGCTTGCTTTGCATTTATTTTTCTCTTATTTTCATAGCTTACTAGGTTGAAGATTTTAAGATAGTTATTTAAAACTATTTTACTTGTCTAATATAGGCTGTTAAACTAACTGCTGCTTTTGGCTGCATCACATAAATTTTGATATCATTAAAAATTTTTTTTAATTCAACTATTTTATGCTGTTTCTTGTGAAATTTGCTTTGCCCTATTGGTTTTTAGAAGTGTGCTAATTAATCAATTTCTTTCTGGTGTTGTATATAAGCAACTATTGGTTAATGCATGATCATGAAGATTTACACTTATATTTTCTTCTAAGAACTTTAAAATTTTAGCACTTACATTTAGGTCTTTGATCCATTTTGAGTTAATTTTTGTATATGATGTGAGATATGGGTCAAAATTCATTCTTTTTTGTGAGGATATACAGTTGTTCAAGCACCATTTGTTAAAAAAGACTATTCTTTCCCCCATTGGATTTTCTTGTCATCCTTGTGGAAAATCACTTGATCATAGATGCATAATTTTTTCTAGACTTTCAGTTCTATTCCACTGATCTATATGTTTATTTGTATGGCAGTATTACATGTCTTTATCACTGTAGATTCTTACTAAGTATTGAAATCAAGAAGTGTGAGTCCTCGAAATTTGTTCAATTGGGTATAAAACTTTGCTCCTATGTAAGTCCATTCCCTCTCCCGAACTTTGTGTTTATATTGTCATATAAATTACATTGTGTACCCATTAACACAGATTTATGATTATTGTGTTTACAGTTGTATTTTAAATCACATAGGAAAACAAAAGATATATAAACAAAAAACATATTTATACTATCTTTTATATTTGCCTATGTAGTTGCCTTTAATGTTGCTCTTTGTTTTTTTCCCCGTGGATTCAAGTCAGTTTCTAGTGTCCTTTCATTTCAGACTGAAGGACTCTCTTCTTAGAATTCATCTCTCCTAGAGAAATAATTTCTCAGTTTTTGTTTTCTGTGAATGTCTTAGTTTTTCAAAGGATTATTTTGATGTATATAAAATACGTGTATATATGTGTATATATATATACACATATATATTTTTTTTCTTTCAATACTTCTATTATGTGGTTCCTCTGGCCTCCATGGTTTATGATGAGAAATCAGCAATTAATACTACTGAGGATTCCTTTTATGAGATGAGTCACTTCTTTCTTGCTGCTTTCGTATTTCCTTTTCCTTGGTTCTCAACTGTTACATTTTGATGCACCTGGGTGTAGATGTCTTTGAATTTATCCTATTTAGAATTCACTGACCTTTTTAGATGTATAGGTCAATGTTTTTCATTAAGTTTACAAGTTTCCAGTCATTATTTTTCAAGTTGCCTTTCTGCCTTTTTCTTCCCTCTTTCCTAGGACTCCTGTTATGCTGATGTTGGTATGCATGGTGGTGCCCAAACTACCTTTGAGGCACATTCATTTTTCTGTCTGTTTCTCAGACTAGATAAGGTTAATTGATCTATTTTTAAGTTTGCTGATTCTTTATTGTGCCTGTTCAGAATCCACTGTTGAGCCCCTCTAGTGAGTTTTTTATTTGAACTTTTCAATTCTAAAATTTTATTTCATTATTTTAATAATTTCTGTCTCTTCATTAATATTCTATATATGGTAAAACATTGTTTCCATAATTTTTTTTTAGCTTTTTAAACATGGTTTCTTTTAATTTTTGGAGCATATGTAACATAACTGATTTAAAATCTTTGTCTAGTAATTCTATTGCCTGGGCTTCTTCTGGGACAATTTCTGTTTATTTATTTATCCTGTATGTAGGCTATACTTTCATGATTCTTTGTGTGTGTCATTAATTTTTGTTAAAATTGGACATATTTAATATTTATATATGGTAACTCTGGAAATCAGAATCTCCCCCATCCCAGGGTTTATTATGTTTGTTTTTTATAGTAGTAGTTGCTGTTTGTTTGGTTAGTGACTTTTCTGAATAATTCTGTAAAGTCTATATTCTCTGTTACATATGGTTGTGAAAGTCTCTACTTGGTTAACTTAGAGGTGTGTTAATAATTACCTGGACAATTTCTTAAAGAACCGGTAAGTCTCCCAGTCTTTCCTGAGGGCTCTGTGTGCATGTTGGTGGCATGCTTTCAATATTCAGCTAGCCAGCTGACAACTCTGCTTGCATAGAACCTCACGGTTAGCCAGGTAGCAGAGTTTGGGGCCTTTCAGATCTTTTTTGAGTGTGTGCACAGTCCTGGGTGTGCACATGCCAGGAACATGTACGAGTTTTTAAAACCCCCTGTGGGCATCTCATAACCCAGATTTTCCTTATAAGTGACTTAATTGTTTTGTTTGGCCCCAACAGTTACTCAGCATCTCAAGCAGATACTGTCAGTTAAATGCCTATAATATTTTTTTTCAAAAATTACCCTCAAGGAAAAGACTTCTTGCCCAGGACAAGCTCCAAATCAGGCAAATACATACAGCCTTGCAAATGTAGTCTTTCAGAAAACTACCAGAAAAGACAAACAATGACCGTTTTGGGGGTATGAGGCTTTGAAAGAGCTTCAGCCTTGGTTTGCTTCTTCAAGGCTATCAGGCTACTCCTGGTTTTCACCTTAAATGCGAGTTGTTATTTTATAAGGTTACTGTGGAGCTGAAGAGTGGGAGATGTGACTAGGACAATTACAATTGCCACAAAGCTCACTGTTCTTACCTATCAGCCACTTTTCCTCAATAAACATTCCCTGGATTGTTTCAAGCCTTTGTTTAATTTCTGGAGTTCTGAAAAAGCTGATTCTGACATTATTTGCTAGTTTTCTCATTGCTCTTTAGGAGGAGTAGAATTTGGAGGTCTTTTTGTGCCTTCATCTTTTGAATTTCAGTCTATTAGTATGTTTGAAACTAATGGTTGTTGTTGTTGTTGTTTTTTGTAGATAGTATGTTTTTAATCTAGTCTGACAGTGTCTGTTTTTTGATTGGATTGTTTTAGTCCATTACCACTTAATGTAATATTTATATGGTTGGATTTATGTCTGCTTTTATATATATGTATATATATTAACATATATACATACATATTTTTATTTTGTTCCTGTTTCATACATTTAAATTGTGTGTGTGTGTATGTGTGTATATATATATATATATATATATATATATATATATATTTCTTGTTAAGACATATGTATTTATGTATGTGCAGAATCCAATTTAATTCCTCTGTGGATTTTTTAGTAATATTGTACTATATAATGTATTCACTATATTCTTTAGTTCTTTTTTTTTCTTTCTTTCTTTTTCTGCACTTCCCAGATCAGATCTGCCTTAGTATTCCTGTCATGCTCAGTTATTAACTGAGAGTAGCCCTTGATAAGTATGGCCTCCGTGTAAATGCACCAGTGGATTTCAGAATATAGAACTGGAGCCTTTAATATTGCAGTCAGAGATTTGAGAGGTGCATTCTCTTTTCCTACAGACCCAACCTTACCCCTGTATCATAGTCCAAGAAATGTCTATAGCTAGAAAGCTAGAACAATGGCAGAGTGTTATGGAATGGAAGTTTATGTCCCCACCCCAAAATTCCTATGTTGAAGCCCAAACCCCAGTGTGACTGTATTTAGAGAGAGTGTCTTCATGGAAGTAATTAAGCTTAAATGAGGTCATAAGTGTTGAACTCTAATCCAACATAAGGTCCTTATAAGAATAGACATAAGAGATGTCTCTCTTTTGAAAAGATGTGAGGCCACAGTGAGAAGCCAAACATCTGCAAACCAGGAAGAGGGTCCTCCCCAGGAACCAACTTGATTTGGGACTTCTAGCCACCAGAACTGTGAGAAAGTAAGTTACTGGTGCTTAAACCACCCAGTCTTTGGTATTTTGTTACGGCAGCTTAAGCCAGACTAAGACAAAGAGTTTATCTCATTTGTTTCTTTTCTATTAGGGGTCCTACAATTCCCATCTCCTGTCCAGTGTCTGGTAGTGATATTTTTCATATATCTAATCCAGTTTTCTAGCTTTGTGTGTGTGTGTTTGTGGTAAAAGGGTATTCTCAATCCCTATTATTTCATTGCAGCTGCATGTGGAAATCTTTTAATAAAGTATCTGCTCCTGCCTTTGAATTGAGCAATGTAAATAGCAGCAGCAGGACTTGGCCACTACTTCCAATTTTAGAACTCATTACCTGTTTCTCTTGCCTACGGCAATAACTAGCTGTACAGAGTGTCTACCTACAGGAAGCCTAAACTAATTCTTAGCACATCTCCTTCCTGTCCCTCTTCATACCTTTCTGTTTATAGCTTTGGTGGAATGCTTCCCATAGTGCATATTCTAACATAATATATCCGTGAGGTATGCCATTACAAGAGTATCAGGGCTAAATATTTTGGGGAACCCATACTGCAATTCCTTCTTGGTTGTTCGAAATGCAAGTTGGCATACTTAAAGCTATGAACACTCTTACCCTTTTTTTTTTTGAATTATAATTGATTTACAATGATATGTTAGTTTCAGGTGTACAGAAAAGTGATTCAGATATATATATTTACATAGAAAGAAATATATGTATATACATTTTTTTCAGATTCTTTTCCATTATATGTTATTACAAGGTATTGAATACAGTTCCCTGTTCTATACAGTAGGTCCTCGTTGTCTATCTGTTTTATATATAGTGGTGTGTACCTGTTAATCCCAAACTCTTTTGATTTATCCCTCACCCCCTTTCCCCATTGGTAACCATAAGTTTGTTTTCTATGTCTGTGAGTCTATTTCTATTTTGTAAATAAGTTCATTTGTATGATTTTTTAGATTCCACATATAAGTGATATCATATGATATTTGCCTTTCTCTGTTCACTCAGTATGATAATCTCTAGGTCCATCCATGTTGCTGCAAATGGCATTATTTCATTCTTATTTATGGATGAGTAATATTCCATTGTATGTATATACCACATTTTCTTTATCCATTCATCTGCTGAAGGACATTTAGGTTGCTTCCATGTCTTGGCTATTGTACATAGTGCTGCTATGAACATTGGGCTGCGTGTATCTTCTCGAATTAGAGTTTCCTTCTTTTCTGGATATATACCCAGGAGTGGGATTGCTGGATCATATGGCAACTCTATTTTTAGTTTTCTGAGGAACCTCCGTACTGTTCTCCACAGTGGCTGCACCAATTTACATTCCCACAAACAGTGTAGGAGGGTCCCAACCCTCTCCAGCATTTCTTATTTGTAGGTATTTTGATGATGGCTATTCTGACTGGTGTGAGGTGATTCCTCATTGTAGTTTTCATTAGCATTTCTCTAATATTTAGCGATATTGAACATGTTTTGATGTGTCTGTTGGCCATCTGTATATTTCCTTTGGAGAAATGTCTATTTAGGTCTTTTGCCCATTTTTTGATTGGGTTGTTTGTTCTTTTGATATTAAGCTATATGAGCTGTTTGTATATTTTGGAAATTAATCCCTTGTTGGTTGCATCATTTGCATATTTTCTCTCCCAGTCCGTAGGCTGTCTTTTCGTTTTGATTATGGTTTCCTTTGCTGTGCAAAAGCTTTTAAGTTTAATTAGGTCCCATTTGTTTATTTTTGTTTTTATTTCCATTATTCTAGGAAATGGATCCAAAAAATGTTGGTGCTGTTTATGCCAGAGAGTGTTTTGTTTATGTTTTCCTCTAGGAATTTTGTAGTATCTGGTCTTACATTCAGGTATTTAATCCATTTTGAGTTTATTTTTGTGTGTGTTATTAGAGAATGTTCTAATTTCATTCTTTTACATGTAGCTGTCCAGTTTTCCCAGCACCACTTATTGAAGAGACTGTCTTATCTCCATTGTATATTCTTGCCTCCTTTGTTATATATTAATTGACTGTAAGTGCATGGGTTTATTTCTGGGATTTCTATCTTGTTCCATTGATCTATATGTCTATTTTTGTTCCAGTGCCATATTGTTTTGATGGCTGTAGCTTTGTAGTATAGTCTGAAGTCAGGAAACCTGATTTCCTCCAGCTCTGTTCTTCTTTCTCAAGATTACTTTGGCTGTTCGTAGTCTTTTATGTTTCCATACAAATTAATTTTTTTCATTCTAGTTCTTTGAAAAATGCCATTGGTAATTTAATAGGGACTGCATTGAACCTGTAGATCACCTTGGGTAGTATGGTCATTTTAACAATGTTGATTCTTCCAGTCCAAGAATTTCCCACCTATTTGTGTCATGTTCAGTTTCGTTCATCCACATCTTATAGTTTTTGGAGTACAGGTCTTTTGCCTTCTTAGGTTTATTTCCAGGTATTTTATTCTTTTTGATGCAGTGGTAAAACTCTTTTTCTTTAAGTCATCATTTTTGTTATTGACAGTGAATTTTATTATTCTGTGAAATTCTTGTTTTGCAGAATGCTATTTGAGAAATACTGTCCATTTTTGTAGAAAAGCTTAGAGGTGAAATAGAGTTACTTTAACTTCCTATCTTCAGCCCATACATGTTTGTTCTTTGAGTAGTGCCATGGTAAACTTTTTGAGCTCACCTAAGATATGAAAATATTGTTGTGAGAATGAAATGAAATAATACATATTATAAAGTATCTGTTTCATAAGTAGATGCTCAACACCTGTTAGTTCCTCTTAACTCTACCCTTATAATACAAATACAAGAAGTTTAAAAATTTTAAAGCTACAAAATATATTATCCACATGTCATGTACTTTTGTATTTACACCATCTAAAATAAATCTAGGACTGCCCTGGTGGTCCAGCAGTTAAGACTCTGTGCTCCCAACACATGGGGCACATGTTCGATCCCTGGTTGGGGAAGATCCCACATGCCATAGCCAAAAAATAAATAAATAAAAGACTTTTAAAAAATAAAATAAAATAAAACGGTAGCTTTTAATTATAGGATCTAACCAAGGAGGACTTTTTATTTTTGTTACTTATGATGTATTCAGTGGCTGGCAGTGTGTCTCTGTGGTGAAATACATAAATATTTTAATATTTGTCCAATATTAGGTAGTGTTATACATTATATTTGGTATTTATTGCTCATTTCCTACATAATGAGTTTTGAAAGAAGTATAATTATAGAAGTAGAGGTATATTTTTTCCATTTTACATAAAGAAGTTTTAATTGATTTCTATGGAATTTGAAGAAGTGTTGGAGCTAAATATAACCTAATCCAGGAGACTCACTAAAGCCACTGAATAAAGTTTATTCTCAAAAAACCTGTGAGACCTCAGAGTGTGCTTCAGCAGAGTACTTCAGAAAGAAACTTGTTGGTTTAGAGTGAAGACAGTGCCATAGCTTCCAAGGCTGACCAAACCCACTGCTATGGAACTGAACACTCTCTGCTTATGCCCCCATTGTACACAATTATAATTCTAGAAAAGGTCTGAAATATTTTATCCTCTCACCACTATGTTTTATAATTTGCATATTTCCTTTAATATCTTGTGAGACCCACTAAGCAGGAGTCATGCTTTATTTTTGTTTGTTTTCCTGGGAAATAATAGAGTGCTTAACAAGAAAGAGGTATTTAATAAATGACGTTAAATTCAACCTTTGTCTTCTCCCTGTCACATTGAGACTAGTATGATTTTGCATTTTTAATGCCAATCTTTGTCTCAGTTTTACATTTGCTTTGCACCAACTAGAAAACTGAGATCTAGAAAGTAATAAAAAATAATTTTCCTCTACAACATCCACTGCAATGAACTGAGAACAAAGACTACATCAGTTTATTTCCCCAGCAGTTGAACAATGAATTTCATATAGTTGATATTTAATAAACGTTTGTTGAATTATAACATTAAAATTTTATAGCCACTTACACTATATGTTAATATATTCCAGTATTGAATGATATGAAAGAAAGAATCATAATAAAGGAATTATAAAGTTTTATATTTAAAATTTTTATTTTTCTATTAAGCATTCTTTCAATTTTAAGAGATCAATTAACTTTATTTATATTAGAAACATTACTTTTTAAATTATTTTTCAGACCTTGAAAATTCATTTCTGCAAATTTTTATTAAAATTTTCATAGCACCTTATTTTCAAAATGCTTTTTTTTCACTTTATATCAGGGCACACAATAGTCCTAAGCAAAAAGTCAATATTCTCCCCAATATGAGGAGGTGAACAGAGGTGAAAATAATTTTTAAATGAGTTGTATGTTTTTCATGAGTCAGATGCACCTGGATTCTGTCCCAAACTAAGTCCTGACCCAGCTTTCCTCACTCTTGGAAATGAAGGCTATAGTTCTTAGCCAAATACCTTTTTTTTTAAATTAATTAATTTATTTATTTATTTACTTATTTATTTTTGGCTGCATTGGGTCTTTGTTGCTGTGTGTGGGCTTTCTCTAGCTGTGGTGAGCGGGGTCTACTCTTCCTTGCGGTGCATGGGCTTCTCATTGCGGTGACTTCTCTTGTTACGCAGCACGAGCGCTAGGCACATGGGCTTCGGTAGTTGTGGCACGCAGGCTCAGTAGTTGTGGCTCGCAGGCTCTAGAACTCAAGCTCAGTAGTTGTGGTGCACAGGCTTAGTTACTCCACAGCATGTGGGATCTTGCTGGACCAGGGCTTGAGCCTGTGTCCCCTGCATTGGCAGGTAGATTCTTAACCACTGTGCCACCAGGGAAGTCCCTAGCCAAATATCTTTAGATGAGATTTTCATATAAACTGGGGTATTTTTCCATTGTGCTCATCTTCCCTCTAAATCCAATTTTTGTTGTTACAATTATAAAGTGAGTTTTAAGCTGGATGACTTGAAAATGATTGTGTGTGGTAAGTGTTGTTGATGACTATAGTAATAAAGGAGATTCTGTTCATAGAGAAGTTACGTTATGATACTATTCTCACAGGTAAATATGCTACTTGAAAATCACTATCGCATACAAAGTCAGAGGTGATGCTCATTTGTCTTTGCAGAATTTTCTAACTGCAAGTTGATTAGCACATAATTCTGATTTGTGTTTCTTAGGAAAGATGACACTCAAAATCATTTTGCACCTGAGACATTTTTGTTGAGGATTGTTTTCTTTGTATTGTACATTAATCCTGGCAGCAACTGCTTTGTAAATATAGTGGAAACTGTAGAGATAATATACATGCAGTGTAGAAATTCCTTAACTCTGTTACCCACCTTCGCCTAACTGATGTGCCAGATTAATTGGCACCCTGTCTTCTCTCAGTTAAACAAAATTATGACTTCACATAGTGCTTTATTTTCAAAATGCTTTTGTCTTCAATTTCAGTCTCAGGACTGTGTGGAATCCTCAGAATTAGAAGGGCATCTGTTAGTATCCCTATACTTTTATGCTTCCGATTGATTTATCAATAGTTAATTGTGTTTTCATAAGAGCTATTTATGACACTAGCTTAGAATTACTATTCCAAGTATATTATTTAAATAAGTCTTATTTAGCCAGTATAATAAAAATAATTCTTGTTTCCATGAAAATTAAGTTGATTTCTGTGAAAAGAATCAATAATGATGACTTGCTAAGAAATCAGTCAGATCAGGAGTAAGATAAGCATAAGAGATTGGGAAAATATTCTTGGGAAATATTGGGAAAATATTGGGAAAATTTAGAAGCCTTCTGCACTTTGTTTGCAGTAGTTGTGGGGTTGTTTTAATTTCACTGAATCTGAAAATCATGGACAGTCTCCTTTGAATATGTGTTTTACAGACAAAGTAAAACTCAAATCAAAGAACTTGTGTTCAAAGAAAGTCTTTTTCCCTTTTCAAAAAGTGTCCAAATAAACACACATACACTTGTTTTATATTAAAAGAATATCTTTAAAGTGCGTTAAAAAATATTTACATGTTTAGCTAACTTTTCTTGACTGACTGGGTTCAGTTCACTGTCTTATGGCAGGAGACTTTTCTTTGATTTTTTTTGTTTTTTGCATGTACACAATTGAAAATACTTTTTAAACATAATTCAAATAACATTGTAAGCTATTTCATTATCCTATTTCTATCCTATCCTATACTATTTCATTATCCTAAGTTAAACTCAAAACATTTTCAGAATCCAACTAGTGCCATGATCGTTATTTTTGAATATTAAAGATAGCAGTGTAATTGAATTTTCAGTCTTTATCTTTTTTATTCTATATTAACCTAAAGGAATTTAGGAGTAGGAAGAACTTATAAGGATGATTCCCACTCCGTAGATAGGGGAACTAAGGCCCATAGACCTAAAATGACTGCTGCAGGTTCCAGGCTGGGGACTCAGAGTGGAGATCAGCCCCAGTGCCCTTGACTTGCAGGTTTGGCTCATATTGTTTTAATGCTCCTAATTATCTTTCACGGCTTAGCTATGCCACATATTCTTCTTCCACAAGTATTTGGAATCATATGGAAATCTATAGACAGAAGAAAGATAATTTGTGTTATTGTCTGTTATTGGCCCCCCACCCCACCCCAAGTAACAATGTTGCTTAACTTTTCAACAGCTCTGTTTCTGGCACCCAAATATCACTTCTGGCTCCTTCTCTGGTTCCTCACCTTTTAATTAGTCACAGATAATGGAGATTTATAAAATCTTTCACAGCCAGAAGTTCTCCATCTCTAAAAGAGAAACTGCCTGAATGACGAATCATGAGGGAGTAAGAATAGATTTTAACTTTGTTCAGGTCAATTTGAATATGCCTTCGATGACTTAATGTTTTAAATCAACATCATCTTTTTTTCCTGCAAATTAAATAATGCACGTTCACTGAAGAGTATTAGGAAATTTAAGACAGAATATAAGTGAAATAATTGTCCGTTAATTATCCTCCCAGAGATAATTGTAACAAATATTTAGGTATTTTTCTCCAATATTTTTCTATATATGTCCACATGCATATATTAAAAATGTCATTCCTACATTTTAAAAACACCTAGCAAATATTGATACTATAATAAAATTTCCCAATATTAATAAAAACTTGTTATAGTAATTGTTTAAGTGTTACACAATATTCAGGTGTATGGATAAACAACGTTATTTTAAAATGTTTTCATATATTTTTAGGAAAAAAAGACATCTCTTGTTTATCAACATATTTAATTACTAGTACAGTAGAACATTTTGCATGCTTTTGGTTTTTAATTTCTTTTTCATTTATAAGTGCTTTTTATATACTTATGATATTATTATAAAATTGTATCACTTGATGTTTTCGAAAATTTATTTTGAATTTAAAGTTTGTTTAAATATATTGGCATAAATTTATGTGATCAAACATCTCCTTTTTTCAATGGCTTTTTTCCATGCTTTTGATCTTAGAGAGTCTTTGTCATCATGATATTAATGTTGCAGTTTCCTCATCTCTGTGGCTTGAGAGTTGTTCTCAATAATCTAATTTCTAAAGTTAATTAGCTGTGCAACCTTTGCCAAATATTATAACTCTCAGTGCTTCTGTTTCCTCATATGTGAAATATACACATCATTATTAACTCTCTCATGTAGTAAATCTGAATTTTACATGAAAGTATACATGTAAAGCATGGAAAAGGGCACTGACCACAGAATGAGTATTCAGTGAGCATTAGCTCTTATTATTTTACAGATTTAACACCTGAAGTTATTTTTCTCAATAAATAGTTTCAGCATTATTCATTGAACACTTCTGTCTCACATGATTTTTATTTCATATTTTTAAACATTTAAATTTTATTCTTGCATATGTATGCACATCATTAATGTTATTTATTTATTATGTAGATTACTGTGTACAAAACATTGGTCAACAAATTGTGCTAATCTATTACATTAATTAATGGAAAGGAAGTATTTCATTTGTATTAATTAAGATAGGCAAAATTATGCTTGCATAAAACAAGTTACCTATGACAATAAAAAGTTTATTTCTTGCACCCACTACATGTCAAATATACATTGTCACAGTGCTCTGAACATTATAATCACTTAGGAACCCAGGCTGATGGAGCTCCATCTTTTTTTTTTTTTAACATCTTTATTGGACTTTAATTGCTTTACAATGGTGTGTTAGTTTCTGCTTTATAACAAAGTGAATCAGTTATACATATACATATATCCCCATATATGCATATACATATACATATATCCCCATAAATGCATCTCCCTCCCTCCCACCCTCCCTGTCCCACCCCTCTAGGTGGTCACAAAGCACCGAGCTGATCTCCCTGTGCTATGTGGCTGCTTCCTACTAGCTATCTATTTTACATATGGTAGTGTATATATGTCCATGCCACTCTCTCACTTTGTCCCAGCTTATCCTTCCCCGTCCCCATATCCTCAAATCCATTCTCTAGTAGTTCTGTGTCTTTATTCCCATCTTGCCCCTAGGTTCTTCATGACCTTTTTTTTTTTTTTCTTAGATTCCATATATATATGTTAGCATATGGTATTTGTTTTTCTCTTTCTGACTTACTTCACTCTGTATGACAGACTCTAGGTCCATCCACCTCACTACAAATAACTCAATTTCGTTTCCTTTTATGACTGAGTAATATTCCATTGTATATATGTGCCACATCTTCTTTATCCATTCATCTGTTGATGGACACTTAGGTTGCTTCCATGTCCTGGCTATTGCAAATAGAGCTACAATGAATGAACATTTTGGTACATGACTCTTTTTGAATTATGGTTTTCTCAGGGTATATACCCAGTAGTGGGATTGCTGGGTCATATGGTAATTTTATTTTTAGTTTATTAAGGAACCTCCATACTGTTCTCCATAGTGGCTGTATCAACTTACATTCCCACCAACAGTGAAGGAGGGTTCCCTTTTCTCCACACCCTCTCCAGCATTTATTGTTTGTAGATTTTTTGATGATGGCCATTCTGACTCATGTGAGATGATATCTCATTGTAGTTTTGATTTGCATTTTTCTAATGATTAATGATGTTGAGCATTCTTTCATGTGGCAATCTGTATATCTTCTTTGGAGAAATGTCTATTTAGGTCTCCTGCCCATTTTTTGATTGGGTTGTTCGTTTTTTTGATATTGAGCTGCATAAGCTGCTTGTAAATTTTGGAGATTAATCCTTTGTCAGTTGCTTCATTTGCAAATATTTTCTCCCATTCTGAGGGTTGTCTTTTCATCTTGTTTATTGTTTCCTCATCCTCAATGGTGAAAAACTGAAACCATTTCTACTAAGATCAGGAACCAGACAGGGTTGTCCACTCTCACCACTATTATTCAACATAGTTTTGGAAGTTTTAGCCACAGCCATCAGAGAAGAAAAAGAAATAAAAGGAATCCAAATCGGGAAAGAAGAAGTAAAGCTGTCACTATTTGCAAATGACATGATGCTATACATAGAGAATCCTAAAGATGCTACCAGAAAACTAGTAGAGCTAATCAATGAATTTGGTAAAGTAGCCGGATACAAAATTAATGCACAGAAATCTCTTGCATTCCTATACACTAATGATGAAAAATCTGAAAGTGAAATTAAGAAAACACTCCCATTTACCATTGCAGCAAAAAGAATAAAATATCTAGGAATAAACCTACCTAAGGAGACAAAAGACCTGTATGCAGAAAATTATAAGATACTGATGAAAGAAATTAATGATGATACAAATATGTCTGGAATATTTATGAGCAGTTAAATAATATACTGTCTTTACTGTTTTTCAAAATGTTTATCTATTCCTTCCTTATTGCTTTTCCAGAAAAAAATTGAATCATTTTCCAAAATTTCGATGACCCTTTAATTCATATCACATTAAACATACACTTGAGAAGAATTTTTAGCCCAAGTTTTATAATTCATTTCAAAAGTTTTGAATAAAAGTTTTAAATAAAAGTGTTTATATAAAAGTTTTATAATTCATTTCAAAAATGCTCCTCTCCTCAAAAGCATCTTACATATTTCTTCGTGCATTTAATCTCACAACCTTGTGTTTATAGCTACATTGAGAGAGAACAATCTCTTTATCTATTATGTTTTCTCATTAGTTATGGGTAATAAACTTGAAAGCCATTAATTCTTACAGATTTAGGTTATCCCTGTCAAACAACAAATTTGCTAATAAATTGTAAACTTTTCCTTTGATTCTCCTGGAATTTGTTATAATTATTCTTTTGGCATACAGTCATGTTATTAGCAGTAGTGATAATTTGTGTACCTTTCCAGTTCAAGCTATATATTAATATCTGTGTTTTCTTATTGCATTAATCTCAAATTTTATGCAGTGTAAAATGTGTAATGGAAAGAAAAAAATACATCCTAATGTAACAGTCACTACAGATAATTTTGTCCTCTATATGCAGTAGATAGCAAAACTACTGTTATGAAGGAAATACATGTCTCTTCTGTTTCCTTCTTGCCAACACTAGTTCAGGTGATATGAACATGTCTCTGCTTCTACGTGAATAGATGGCCAACAGGCACATGAAAAAATGCTCAGCATCACTAGTCATCAGAGAAATGCAAATCAAAACCACAATGAGATATCACCTCATACATGTCAGAATGGTTATCATCAAAAAGACAACAAGTAACAAATGTTGGCTAAGATGTGGAGAAAAGGGAACCCTCCTGCACTGCTAGTAATATAAATTGGTGCAGCCACTGTGGAAAACAGTATGGAGGTTTCTCAAGTAATTAAAAATAGAACTGCATATGATCCAGCAATTCTACTTCTGGGTATTTTTCCAAAGAAAACAAAACCACTAATTCAACAAAGACATATACACCCCTCTTTTTATTGAAGCCTTATTCACAATAGCCAAGATATGGAAGCAACCTAAGTTCCCATCAATAAATAAATGAATAAAGAAGATGTGACATATGTATGAAATATTACTCGGCCATAGAAAAGAATGAAACCTTGCCATTTGCTACAACATGGATGGACCTAGAGGACATTATGCTAAGTGCAATAAGTCAGACAGAGATGGACAAATACTGTATGATTTCACTTATATGTTGAATCTAAAAAAAAAATAAATGAACAAACATAATGAAATAGAAATAAAGTTCTAGATACAGAGAACAAACAGGTGGCAACCAGAGGGAAGAGGTGGGAGGAGGAGAGAAACAGGTGAGGGAGATTAAGAGGAACAAATTTGTAGGTGCAAAATAAATGAGTCATGGGAATGAAAATGTACAGAGTGGGGAATATAGTCAATAATAATGTAATATCTTTGTATAGTAACAGGTGATAACTAGGCTTATTGTGGTGATCATTTTGTAATGTATAGAAATATCAAATCACTACATTATACACCAGCAAATAACATAGTGTTACTGTGTCAATTATATCTTTAAAAAACCCTGACCAAACAAACAGGCAAACTCATAGAAAAAGAGATCAGATTTGTGGTTACCAGAGGTGGGGGGTTGGGGAGGAGGAATTGGATGATAGTGGTCAAAAAGTACAAACTTCCAGTTATAAGATAAATAAATACTAAGGTTATATGTACAGCATGATTAATATGATTAACACTGCAGTGTGTTATACATGAAAGTTGTTAACAGTAAACAACTTTTCTTTCTGAGTTTTCATCAGAAAGAAAAAATATTTTTTCTTTCATTTTGTATCTGTATGAGATGATGGATGTTCACTGAACTTATTGTGATCATTTCACAGTGTATGTAAGTCAAATCATTATGCTGTATACCTTAAACTTACACAGTGCTGTATGTCAACTATGTTTAATAAAACTGGAAGAAAAAATTATTTGTGATTCTATTAACAAGTCAACATGCACTGCTATTACTGTTGTTACTGTGTGGTTTGTTGACTGAGTCACAATTGAAAGAAATGATAAATTTTGCTTGCAGGTTAGTGAAAATAACCCATACATATGCATGACACTACTGAATTCTGGTTTTTGGACCTTAGGTTAAGAACCCATGTTGTAGTAGATCAAATTAAAATGGTTGAGTTTGGAAGTATAATGTGCTTAGTACCTACTAAACTGGACATCAAACCTGTTTCCTTTGAGAATGCTTCAGGTAGGTATTTAGGATTTTAGAGAATTAATAAATGTAGGAACAGCCCAAAAGATTCTAAAATACATTGCTTTCCTTGAAAAAAATTCCTTTAAATCAACTATGTAACACTTTTACCTGAACATAAGCATAACAATTCATTAATAATCACAAACAACTTATTGGCAAGAAAGAAATACAGTAGCAGTTCTATGAGCCATTGTCTAGAAGACTTGGTAGAATGTGTGATGCGTCATATAGAAATTTGCCTTTTTTTTCCTCACCTAGTAGAAAATAAAGGTGTATTGTAGAGGGGGGACCCCCAATCAAATTTATTCCACAGATTTCCAGAGCATAAAATGTGATCAATTTCATTCTCAATTACAACCCAAAACACAGGCTAATTCAATTGTATTAAGAGTTTACTTCTTTAAGTATTTTGTGGGTGGCATTTCTTTTATAATATATCAAAATCATTGCCATATGGAGGAAGGTTAATATAATACCTTTACATGTTTTTGTTGTTAACCATTGAAAACTAATTTGAGGAAAATCTGTGTAGTGACAGTGGACTTTTTAAAATTATTTTTAATGCACAGGATTAAATGCTAAGAGAAGGTAAAATTATATTTTATTTTAAATTTCAATTACATGCTTTCTAACAGAAAATAAACTATGCTATATTTAGTGCTGTAATTAGGAACTAAATTATTATCTTTTCTTACTGATTTTGATGCAAGGCAAGGCTCCTTGCCATAAAAAGAAAAAAGTGCCTCTGTTAAGATCTACTAAAAGATTCTTCTCACACTGCTTTTGGGTGCTCATTTTGCACATTATCACTATTTATATACACAGAATAAATGCTTTTCTTTATCCAAGTAGAAACATTAGTAAAATATACATTTACTGTTAGAAGAAACAATAGTGATAAAATTTCAATGTTCAGTGAGTTGAGTTCTGCAATTTTGAAATTTCTTTTTGCAAATATTACATAGATAAGGTTATTAAATATAAATGTTAAAGTATGTTAAAAATAGTATCCATCTGCCTCCAGTGTGACTATACTTCCCAAAAACTATAAGCTAAGGTCAACTACCTAATGGGACCACCTTGTAAATCAGACCAAGTATTATGAGAAGAAGGAAGGATAAATGCTCGGCAAAACACAAAAAGTCTCCCATACCCCAAATGTGAAGTCTTTAAAGAAAGACCTTGACTAATGTCTCAGAACCTCCATTGCATACCCAACCAGATGATGTGCAGTGGGAGTACATGGAGTTAGAAAAAGACACTGATCTTACCTGCAGGAAACACAGTCCAGCTGGGAAACATGGCACATGGTCGAAACTTGGCTTCTGGACAGTCCTTACTAAATATAAGACCAGAACTAAGGAATGGGGACATATTATGAAGGATCAGAAGAATATCTGGTGTTGGAAGAGATATCAAATAATACGCATGGTATATGCAAATTTAAGAAAACATACGTGACTTTAATTTCAAGGCAGGAGAGAACAATGACACTGGGAAGCCCAGATTCTGGGGCTGATCAAATGCCTTGTTTAAAGAGCTTAGCAAGGTCCCAGACGTGGTATATAACTGTAGCAGGGGAATGTACTAGATCTCAATAGATTCATCAATCCACTATGAGGCAATAGTAATATCTCTCAAGGTAGCCCCATGGAAGAGAAGGCCTAGCTGTAGAACTTGGAGTTATGCAGTGGGATGGGTTTACTAAAGAAAGCTCCGTGTGTCGCCATTAAAACTCAGCATCTGGCGAAAAATCTCTTTTGTACCATATGTGTGTAAATGCACTATTCAACTCACATGCTGCAGGGTGTTTCCTTGCATTCAGGGCAAGGCCATGCTTCTCCCAGCTTTCTGCCATCAATGATAGAGACTGACAGAAGTACTAGTGTTGGCCTATTGCTATAGTATATGGAAGTCTCTATTGAAGGTCTTTGAGTCAAGCGTACTCATGGGTCTGGTTGAAACAGTCTTAGAACTGAGCTATAGTGTGAGACTCCTGCTAACTAATCTGCTCTCCTTACCACTCTCCTTTCACAGGTATCAGATATGTATCATAGTCTGCAGACTCTCCCTACCTATTCATATTCCTTCCCTTTAATCCATCACAGGCATTTCTCCTAATAAACCTCTTGAATGTCTAATCTCATTTTAGCATCTGCTTGTTAGAGGCCCCGAACTAACACCAGAACCTATATTTAGATTATCCACTTCTTTCTCTTTCTTAATTACCTGCACTACTTTAAGGTTTCATTTATTCTTACCAAATTCTCTATCCAGTATTTGAACTTCCTCCATCCTGCCAGCCTTTATTTCTCTGCCTTCATTCTTGCTCTCACCCATTCTTTCCTTCACACTCCTGATTATTTGGTTTTATGCCTACTTTTCTGACTTTCCTTTAGGAAAACATTGCTGATTTCTTAATGGCCTACCTTCAGTGGTGCCCTGGCAAATGTTTAACAATAGACTCTCAGGGGAAAAAGACCTAATTTGTAGCAATTGTCTATTTCCATTGCCTGAAGACCCCCACCAGTGATCAATTTCAAAATGTCAACATACATTAATGAAAATGCAGTTGGGAAGAGATGTACCCAATTAGCTAATGTAAGCCTGTACAAGCTGACTTCCACACAACACTGCCCACCTCCCTTCTCAACCCATCCCTATTCTAGTCTCCATATCCTGGAAAAATCCTTTGCATGAATACTTTCTCTTTTATCTATCCTGGACAGCAACAATGTTGGACAGTGATATAGGTGTGGATCCTAGGTTCCAGGATATCAAAATTCTTTTTTTTTTTTTTTTCCTGCTTCTGGCATGCTCCTGGATATCATAACTGAATTTTCAGGGCAAGAAGGTTATTAGTATTACGCAGTATACTTTGTTCCTGATTGACGTAATAAGAAAAACTTGGGAAGTACATTTTTAAAGTTACCATACATGAAAATATTGGTAAATATGAGACTGCAAGTCAGGTAAGGCTTGAAATCTGTGATAAGTCTAAAACTGCTAACCATTGCTAAAAAGCCACGACATTAATTGTACAGCTATTTTTTAAAATGGCCTTTTTTCATGCTACGAGACCCTTTGCAAATACCATGGTGAGAAAGAAAACAAGAATGTGAAGAAATATGGAGAAAGTGAATTAATATGATAATTAGAATAATGAAACGGATAGTTTCTCTCATGAAGAGAAAGAGATAGACTGTCATTTCAGTTGGCATTAACTTCCCCCAACAGTTCCTGGAGATGAGTATAAGAGCTTTCTTGATAGAAATACATTAATCTTCCCCCATTCTCTGAAGAATGAATTTGAGCAGAGTTCCTAACTCTGGGTTTTTAAAGTTGAGAAACTTAAGTCATGGAAATTAATTGCCTTGTTCCCACATTGCCCAACCTGATTCCAGCAGAATTAGCATTTATCTTGACAGAATGAGTACTACAAAATATATTTTCCTTGTAAATCTTTAGGCTCTTCCTATTCCTAAGCCAACATTACTGAAATATATTTCTCAAAAAGCAAGACCTATTGCAGATTCAAAAATTTTGAACATTGTTCCATTTTTTAGTCACCTAGGGATAAAAATAGAGTTATTTTTGTCCCTTTCATCATCATATTTAATCCATTGCCTACTCATGCAGAGTTTACGTCTGCAATATTTATAAAATGATACCTATCATTTTACTGCTTATTACTTTGTATGACAATAATTTCTATATTAGTGCTTTCTCTTTTGTAAGAGGAAGTATAGCAAAGTACTCAAGAATATAAGCATTGGATTTTGCACAGCAAAGGAAACCATAAACAAGACGAAAAGACAACCCTCAGAATGGGAGAAAATATTTGCAAACGAATCAACGCACAAAGGATTAATCTCCAAAATACATAAACAGCTCATGCAGCTCAATATTAAAAAAACAAACAACCCAATCCAAAAACGGGCAGAAGACCTAAATAGACATTTCTCTAAAGAAGACATACAGATGGCCAAGAAGCACATTAAAGCTGCTCAACATCACTAATCATTAGAGAAATGCAAATCAGAACTACAATGAGGTATCACCTCACACCAGTTAGAATGGGCATCATCAGAAAATCTACAAACAACAAATGCTGGAGAGGGTGTGGAGAAAAGGGAACCCTCTTGCACTGTTGGTGGGAATGTAAATTGATACAGCCACTATGGAGAACAGTACAAAGGTTCCTTAAAAAACTAAAAATAGAATTACCATATGACCCAGCAATCCCACTACTGGGCATATACCCAGTCAAAACCATAATTCAAAAAGACACATGCACCCCAATGTTCATCGCAGCAGTATTTACAATAGCCAGGTCATGGAAGCAACCTAAATGCCAGTCAACAGACAAATGGATAAAGAAGATGTGGTACATATATTCAATGGAATATTACTCAGCCATAAAGAGGAACAAAATTGGGTCATTTGTTGAGACATGGATGGATCTAAAGACTGTCATACAGAGTGAGTAAGTCAGAAAGAGAAAAACAAATATCGTATATTAACGCATATATGTGGAACCTAGAAAAATGGTACAGATGAACTGGTTTGCAGGGCAGAAATTGAGACACAGATGTAGAGAACAAACGTATGGACACCAAGCGGGGAAAGCCGCGGTGCGGGGGTAATGGTGGTGTGCTGAATTGGGAGACTGGGATTGACATGTATACACTGATGTGTATAAAATTGATGACTAATAAGAACCTGCTGTATAAAAAAAATTAAATTTAACAACAGATTTAAAAAAAATATATAAGCATTGGAGGCAGATTCTTGGGTAGAAAAATTGATGGCAATGTTTGGACTTGCTGATTAAGAGATGGACATGCATATCAGAGGTCCAGTGACAAAATGAGACCACAGTGTTGGCTCTCGCATTTACTGGTTTTGTGAGATTTAGAGATTTAACCTCTTTGATCCTTAATATTCTCGTCCCTGAACATAGCAATGATAAAAATAATGCCTATTTTTGGGCTTCCCTGGTGTCACAGTGGTTGAGAGTCCGACTGCCAATGCAGGGGACATGGGTTCGTGCCCCGGTCCGGGAGGATCCCACATGCCGCGGAGCCTGTGCTCCGCAACAGGAGAGGCCACAACAGTGAGAGGCCTGCGTACCACAAAAAAATATAAATAAATAAAAATAAATAATGCCTATTTTAAAGAGCCATTGGAAGAGTAAAGGGGAATATGTATATTAATTGCTTAGTACTTTTCCTAGCACTTAGTGAGAACTTAACAAATACTAGCCGTTAGTGTTATATGTGAATAGGTAGTTGTTGTTGATGAAGAGCTCACACATTCTCTTCTGAACTGTTAACTCAGTGACCTCATATTGGTAGCTTGAAATTAGATATGGTGGGATATTTAATCACATAATACAGTTTGGTTTTTGGTTTTGTTTTTCCTAGAGAGCCTACTGCTAAACATTTACTACCATACCACTGATGTTGGGTTTATTAATATTGTACTTTGATATAGTTGTTCTAAATAGGTTAAAGAAAAAACAGTGGACAAATGAGTGAACAGGATGAGTTCATACCTAGTACAAGTTGGCCAGGATATGAAGCAATTTCTCTAGCAGTAAGCTAGAAGTGAAAGATATACTTAGTTAATTGGTTGGAGCCTTCCTTTGACTTGGATTATGTTCAGATGTGTAATTCAAGAATCTGTTAAGCTTTGGTAGCCTCTGAGTTAGGTCCTCTTTAGTAGGTCACAACCTAAAGATGATGTTCATATTTTATATGCCCCATTATCCATATTTTATACTCTGTATCAACCTGCAGATGAGTCTTCAGTAAATTATTTCCTAATTGTTCCAATCTTGTCTCTTCTATGCTATGCAGGCTGTGGAGAAGAAAACAGGTGTCCAGTCTTGGGTCAGAGAACAGAGGCAGAGTGGTAGCATCGGTTGTCCACTCTAGTTGTCTGAGTGGTCATCATGGGGACCCACAGCGAAGGTAAACTTTGGGGAGGAAAGTTTTCTTTCATCTCTTCTAATAAGAAGATTCTCTTTCAAATACTAGCGTTTAGTTTTGTGCTTTATTTTTTACTAAGTATATTTTTCTTATACTGTCAACATCTTATTTCAGGCTCTTATTTAAACTTTCATCTTGTTTGTGTTGCAATTGCCTCCTAAGTATATTTACAGCTTCTAATATTTTTCTGTTCTAATTCTCCTTATGCCAACTTCTAAAAGAGAGATGAAGAGAGTGAAATAAAGAGAGACTGAAGTTTCTCATTAATTTATGTTTAAAATATGTTGTACAAACTCATCTGTCTGGAATTCAAGATCTTTCTCAATATGGTTTTAGTCTGCCTTTCAGATTTGCCTCATATTACTCTGTCCCGTATACCATAAAGAGAAACTAAATTGAGCTATTTATTTATGGTACATGATTTGGACTTGTTAAAAAACAAAATTCAACTGAGTCAAATTTAAATATTTTATTGGCTTTATTCAGTGATTCGTATTTCAAGCAGCATCTAATCTAGCAGATAGAAAGGAGCTCTGAGGAGCTGTAAAAAAACGAAATACTTTTATAGAAGGGAGTAGGAACAAGAAAGTTATACTGGGCAAAAAAAAAGTGGATTGGTTATTGCAAGGTTACTTTCCTTTAGGGGATGGCAAGGGTATATCAGGCAGATTACCTCACTAGCACTGATTGGGTGAGTCCTGATTGACTGGTTTAAGATTCCACTTCTGGAAGAACTGAAACTGTAATTAAGTTTAGTTTTGGTTTGGTGATACTGAGCTTTGTGTATATAAGTAACTCCATTTTGGGCCTGTTGTCTTGTTGGAAAAAATTAATAAACAGAAACTTCAGCTAAATAGAGTTGGGAGAGCAGAATAGGGGGCTCTCACACCCTGGGTTTATACCAGAGCACAAAAGGAAGAAGAAAGATTGTTCTTTACTGGCAAGGACTCAGCCAATGAAAAGCCATGAACTCTGTTTTCTAGAGCCTTCCCAACTTCCTTTCCCCCTCTATAAAAGCATCTCCTTGCCTTGCCTTGCAGGGACTTGCACACGGCTCACCACGTTTGCAGAGCCTGAACTGCAATTCTCTGCTGATCCCAAATAAAGCCATCTTTGCTGGAGAAATACCTGGCAATCTATTTGTTTCAGGTCAACATCGTTAACAGGCTTTTGTTTTTCGTGCAGTTTGCCAAGGCTGTTCCTCTGCTTAGCCTACCGTTCACCATCTCTGCTTGTCACAGAATTCTACAATGTGTACCACACGTTTCATTGGTCCAATTGTACTTTCATCATTTTTTTAACATCTTTATTGGAGTATAATTGCTTTACATTGTTACGTTAGTTTCTGCTGTATAACAAAGTGAATCAGCTCTATGTACACATGTATCCCCATATCCCCTCCCTCTTGTGTCTCCCTCCCACCCTCCCTATCCCACACCTCTAGGTGGTTACAAAGCACAGAGCTGATCTTGCTGTGCTATGCAGCTGCTTCCCACTAGCTATCTGTTTTACATTTGGTAGTGTATATGTGTCAGTGCCACCCTCTCACTTTGTCTCAGCTTACCCTTCCCCCTCCCCGTGTCCTCAAGTCCATTCTCTACATCTGTGTTTTTATTCCTGTCCTGCCCCTAGGTTCTTCAGAACCAATTTTTTTTTTTTTTTTTTTTAGATTCCATATATATGTGTTAGCATACGGTATTTGTTTTTCTCTTTCTGACTTACTTCACTCTGTATGACAGACTCTAGGTCCATCCACCTCATTACAAATAACTCAATTTTGTTTCTTTTTGTGGCCGGGTAATATTCCATTGTATATATGTGCCACATTTCTTTATCCATTCATCTGTCGATGGACACTTAGGATGTTTCCATGTCCTGGCTATTGTAAATAGAGCTGCAATGAACATTTTGGTACATGACTCTTTTTGAATTATGGTTTTCTCAGGGTATATGCCCAGTAGTGGGATTGCTGGATCATATGGTAGTTCTATTTTTAGTTTTTTTAAGGATCCTCCATACTGTTCTCCATAGTGGCTGTATCAATTTACATTCCCACCAACAAATTTTAATCTCTGAAGACCCTTAACACTTTGTCACTTTGTAAACATTTGGCAACTGTTACATTTGGTTTTGAATTATAGTTATTGGGGGACCGATTATATTTAGACATACAGATATGAGACAAGATGGAGGGACTCAGGATCCAGGAAATAGCACAACTGCCCTTTAAGACCAAAGAGATGATAAGAAAAAGAGTGAAACCAAAATTGACTCCAGACTGTGTGGAGAGTTGGATGGGTGGGCACAGAGTTCAGAATATGTGGAATGCTCAGATGAGATTCAAGAAATGGTTGGTACCAACATTTCTAAATGGGAGTGGAGTAAGGCAGGTAGCCTGTGACACTGAAGGTACAAGATAAGACAACCCTAGAGAAGCCAGTTATAATCAGAAAAATAACCAGGGCGTAACTCCTGCCATAAAAGGGGATAGAAGAACCAGGCTGAATAAATGGGTGAAAATCAAAGTACGGTTCTTATAATTTCTAGGTTTGGGCAAGCATGGCATCGAAGAGGACCAGGAGAGCTTCGATCAATGTGAGCACTCAAGGATAATTCCTGCAGGTGTACCTGGCTCTGATTCTTAGCAAAAACCTAGCAGTGTTGCCTGAGCTCAGATTTGAGAGGCCTAGCTCAAGCCACAGCCGAATAAAGGGGGAAGGAGAGGGTAGAATTAGGTCTGAAGCTTTAATCTAATCACTGCTTCTGTCAGAGTTATCTCAAGAACAAGAAGAGTCTGAGCCCACTAATGCTGATGCTGGAGGTAACTGGGCAGGAGAGCTCCAGGCTGTGAGATTTTCTGAGTGGCAGATAATATGGAGGTAGGGCTGTGATACTTGATATTGATTTAGCTTTGTTTTGAACCAGTGGAGAGTAGCAGCTTGCCTCATTAGCATGTCTGTTGCTTAACGTATCTGATACCTTGCTCATAGAAGGTACTCAGAAAAATTAAGATTGGTCGTAGTATAGGCTACTATGGCAGAACATCTCTGTAGCACAGCTGAAACTCAAGATCTGGGTCTTGTGCCTTTTTCCCCCTCATCTAGAAAATGTGGATAATAGTTTTATGTTATAAGGTTATTGTGAGAATTAAATGAGATAATTTATATAACAAAATAAAAACACATAGTAATTAGAAAGAATCCATACAAGCTAGAGATTATTTTGTCATTATTATTCATATCATCATCATCCTTTTAAAATTTTTGTATACTTTATAAAGTCCAATTACAGTAGAGCTGAGATGTTCCTCTTTTATTTTCTGTTCCACAGATTGAGAATAAGATTGCTATTAATTATTCATAATAAATCTACACTTCAGTCAAAATTGTTTATCGCTTTGAGTTGCTTATAATAGGCAACCTGTATAGATTATACAAAATTTCAACCTTTTATGCTTGCTTTTTTTCTTTTGCGTTACGTGGGCCTCTCACTGCCACGGCCTCTCGCATTGTGGAGCACAGGCTCTGGATGCGCAGGCCCAGCGGCCATGGCTCACGGGCCCAGCCGCTCCGTGGCATGTGGGATCCTCCCGGACCGGGGCATGAACCCGTGCCCTCCGCATCGGCAGGCGGACTCCCAGCCACTGTGCCACCAGGGAAGCCCTATGCTTGCTTTTTATAGACACTCACATCTATGTTGAATGTGGCATTTTTTCAATTAAAGAAGAAAAAGTGTAACATTTAAAGGTCGTATTGTTTATATCCTTAATAAATACAGTAAAATAAAATGCTAGTCTGAATATTTCATTAAGTAGCTAAGTTTGCTAGGCTGTCATTCTCAGAATTTAATTTAGAAGAAAACATCTACATTTTTCTTGGATGTTACATCTTATAAGTTGCAAATACTGACTGCAGCAAGCGAGTTTAATACAGAAAAATAATTAGAAAGCATAGCACTGTTGTTCCTGAAGGGGGGCAGCTCTGTTACAAAAAATACGTTAAAAAATAAACCTTCTTTTCTTGTGGACTAGAGTCAGTGGTCTTCAGAGCCTGGGGTTTATGCAAATATTTGGATGATTTTTAACTTGAAAGAGAATTGCTAAGTTACAAAATTTATCTCTAAAGAATATTCCCAGAGACCTCTAACACAACTCATGTTATGCAAATACCATGAGTTGGACAAAACTATCAGCATATTGCCAAATGTATATAAGCAGTTAGATTAAAAAAATACTTACATAAAAATACTTTCTTATTACTAATATCATTTAATTTCAGAGTTCATCCGAAGTTTCCAGATCAGTCTCTACAGCTGCCAGTATTGTTAGTACATTTGAGACAATTTACTCCAGTATCATTTGCTCAGAGGTGTTGTCTCAGAAACAAACATTTCCAGTCCACTGGAATTCGTGTGTTGCAAAGTCTTGTCAAAGCTTGGGAGAATAATTGTATCTCCTTGAATGTGACGCTATTCATTAAATTACTTATAATAATAGTAATAGAACTAATATTGATGAAGATGCTGATGGTGAACACTACAGTGTTTGAATTTGAATGCTTATATGTACTAGGCTTTGTGTTAAGTGCTTTTTGTGTATTATCTCCTTTATTTGAATCTTTACAATGCCTTATTTACTGAGTAATATTATTATTAGTTTGTTTAGGAAATATTCATTGAGTGTCTATATACCTCACACTCTTACATGTTGGAAATTTGGAGGTGAAAAAAATATACAAGTTTCCTGCCTTCATAGAGCATATGTTTTTGGGTTCATTAACACTCTGGATTCAAGAGTTTACATTTTATTATTTATATATCATTAGGTTCCTGAAGCTCTCAAAGATTAGATAAGTTATCCAAGGTTGCACATGGTGTGTGGTTTTTAGTGTCCTTCCCTTTCAGATGTGCTAAGGATCACTTCACTTACAATTAGTATGGACAAATTTTTTTTTTCTCTATGGGGTATGTGGAAATGGTAAATTTCAAAAAAGCATGTCCTATATCTCATAACCCCTCCCATATTCCTGTATTTATGAACTAGCTTTTGCCTTTGCTTTATTTTTTATTTTAATGTAGTCAAGCTACTTCAACACTAAGTGCGAAACTTGCTGACTGGCTAAATATTGATTTTTTAATTCTACACTTAATTTGTGCAACAAAATTATTTTTTAAATCATGACTGATATAAACCTTTTCAAATTCAAATATTGAGATGAACACATACTTTGCTCTTTCCTTTAAAGTGTTGGATTGAGTTGCGTTAATTATTTTTCTAAAGTCAAACTGTCTTTGCTTTGGATGTACCACTACCAAATGATTCAGCTCACATCTCCTAAGTATAAGAATATTATCCTGTAACCACAGTATCGTTATCAGGCCTTAGAGACTACCAGTAATTCCATAACATCATATAGTATCTAGTCTGTAATTTTTCGCATTGTTGCAAATATTTTTCCTTCCCCTCAAGAGCAACTCAAGATTCTTACATTGTCTTTCATTGCTATGTTTTTTTCAATCTAGAAAAATATTTTTCTTGTTTTCTTTTTCTTTCTCTTCAGCTTTTATATTAATACCCAATACTGAAGACACTGGGTATGCATATTTTTAATCATGATACAAACTCACATCCTAGGCCAGAGTCAACTTCCATATCATAATGGTTAAGTAGAGTTTTTCTGTTCTCTCCTTTACAGACACTTTAGCTATATTTGGCTTCAATATTTATGTAGAAAGTACTTTTCCAGGTCATTTTGATGATGGGACCCATTGGTTGTGTTTGTGAGTACATTCAAATTGCAGCTCCTAAAGCTTAAATCCAGTATTGATGATCATGTGAGACTTTTGGCTTGACCTTCTGACCACCAAGGTTTGAGTACCCTCTTCTTTGATGAAGCTTTCACAATTTTTCATCTTTGGTTTGCATTCAACCAGATAATTTTTTTACATGTAAGTATTTTATCCAAGGCCTTCCCTGGCTGTCCAGCGGTTAAGGCTTCACCTTCCCATGCAGGGCGTGCGGGCTCGATCCCTCGTCAGAGAACTAAGATCCCACATGCCTTGCAGCCAAACAACCAAAACATAAAGCAAGTAATATTATAACAAATTCAATAAAGACTTTAAAAGTGGTCCACATCAAAAAAATCTTTAAAAACATTTGTTTAATAAACAAACGTTAATTTGCCATTCTTGTTTTTGTTGAACAAAAAAGTCATGCATCTTTTTTACATACTAATAGCCTATATTACCCCCACCCCACCCCCACCCAAGAAAGATTGTATTCAGAACATATGGCTAGTGAATTAAAGTGTTATAAACATTGGAAATCTATCAGTGTATTAAAACCACTACTGTAAGAATTTTGCATTTGTTATAGAATATAAATTTCTCTGAGGTTATAATGATTGTATAGCTTTTTAGCTAAAGAGAACTTATTTATTTGCCTAATCCCCTAATTTTCCATTGGAGGAAATTGAAGAATGGAAATGTGACTTGTGCTGGGTCACAAAGCTAATTAATGGCCCATAGCAGGAGATGTTCCCAGGATGCTTGACTCCTAATCAAGTGTTCCTCTAAAGGGCAACCTGTACCAGATAATAGAAAGTTCAACCCACATATGTATGGTCAATTAATTTATTACAAAGGAGCCGGGAACATACAATGGAGAAAGGACAGTCTCTTCAATAAACAGTGTTAGGAAAACTAGACAGCCACATGCAAAAGACTCAAACTAGATCACTATCTTACATCATATACAAAAATTAATTCAAAATGAATTAAACACTTGAATGTAATACCTGAAGCCATAAATCTCCTAGAAGAACATATAGGCAGTAAGCTCCTTGACATGGGTCTTGGTGATGATTTTTTGGATTTGACACCAAAAGCAAAGGCAACAAAAGCAAAAATAAACAGTGTATCTACATCAAACTAAAAAGCTTCTGCACAGCAAAGGAAACCATCAACAAAATGAAAAGGCAACCTACCGAATGGGAGAAAATATTTGTAAATCATATATCTGATAAGGTTTTAATATCCAAAATATATAAAGAGCTCATACAACTCGGTATCAAAAAAACAATTTGATTAAAAAATGGGTAGAGAATCTGAATAGACATTCTTCCAAAGAAGACATACAGATAGACAACAGGCACATGAAAAGGTGTTCAACATCACCAATCATCAGGGAAATGCAAATCAAAACCACAATGAGATATCATCTCACACCTGTTAGAATAGCTGTTATCAAAAAGACAACAAATAACAAGTGTTGGTGAGAATGTGAAGAAAATGAGAACTTGTGCACTGTTGGTAGGAATGTAAACTGGTGCAGCCACTATGGAAAACAGAAAGGAGGTCCCTCAAAAAATTAAAAATAGGACTACCATATGATCCAGCCATTCTACTTCTGGGCATTTATCTGAAGAAAATGAAACTACTAACTTAAAGATGCATGCACCCCTAGGTCCATTACAGCATTATTTGCAATAGCCAAAAAAAAAAAAAACAACCTAAGGGTCCATGGATGGAGGAATGGGTAAAAGAGATTGCCTCTTTGGCTGTCTATCTATAAATATAGATAGATTATGGAATATTATTCAGCTCTAAAAAAGAATGGAATCTTTTTTTTAACATCTTAATTGGAGTATAATTGCTTTACAATGGTGTGTACTTTCTGCTTTCTAACAAAGTGAATCAGCTATACATATATCCCCATATCCCCTCCCTCTTGCGTCTCCCTCCCACCCTCCCTATCCCACCCCTCCAGGTGATCACAAAGCACCGAGCTGATCTCCATGTGCTACGTGGCTGCTTCCCACTAGCTAGCTATTTCACATTTGGTAGTGTATATATGTCCATGCCACTCTCTCACTTCGTCCCAGCTTACCCTTCCCACTCCCCGTGTCCTCAAGTCCATTCTCTACGTCTGCGTCTTTATTCCTGTCCTGCCCCTAGGTTCTTCAGAACCATTTTTTTTCAGATTCCATATATATGTGTTAGCATATGGTATTTGTTTTTCTAAAAGAATGGGATCTTGACGTTTGTGAAAACATGGATGGACCTTGAGGACATTCTTTTAGTGAAATAAGGTAGACAGAGAAAGACAAATGCCATGTGGTCTCACTTATATGTCAAATCTAGAAGAAAAAAAAAAACCCAGAAAAATCAGCAACAAAAAAAAAGCAAGCTCGTAAATACAGAGAACAAGTTAGTGGTTGCCAGAGGCAGGGGTGGGAGGGTGGGCAAAATGGGTGAAGGGAGTCAAAGGTATAAACTTCCAGTTATAAATTTAAAAAGTCAGGGTGTAATGTATAGCATGGTGACTATAGCTAATAATACTGTATTACAAATTTGAAAGATGCTGAGAGAATGGATCTTAAAAGTTCTCATTACAAGAAAAAAAATTCTGTAACTATATGTGCTAACAGATGTCAACTAAACATATGTGTGATCTTGTTGCAATATATACAAATACGGAGTCATACTGTATACCTAAAAGTAAAATAATATTCTATTTCAATTATATATCAATTTAAAAAGTTCATTCTTTAAAAATTCACTGTTAGCATAGAAATCAAATATAGATGAAAAATATTTCCTTATTTAAACAATGCATCACATTACAAACAATATATTCTACTGGAAGCCTATTAAATGATTCTCTTGCCATCTGATGCTACATTGGTTTTTGTGAATTCAGCTCAAGTCCTAAGTAGCTATGTAACTCGGTCTGCAAAACCAGCAGGCACGTCCTTATTCAGTAAGATTCAAAATATTTTATGAGTGAATGGTGTATGATTTATAAGTGCCAGTTAGGGTCTCTCCGGTCCTTGACATGCAATACCACTTTCTTCATCAAGGGTTAGTAAGCACAGGACCCAAGTTTCCCTCCTAATTCCCCATTATGTACCTTCTCCCTGACCCAAGGCCATGACAGCATCACTGATCAGCCTTGGCCTTCCTTTTGACTTCGTCTGGATGTAGCCTCACCCTTCTTGGCCACCCAGTGCTCCAGGAAATCCCTAAAAATGAAACGGAGTTGGCAAATGAAGTGAAACTTGTTTAGCCTCCTGGTAGATATTATCTTCTTTTGCTTACACTCTGGTAGATATTATCTTCCTTTCCCCACCTCATCTATTTATCTTGAAATCACAGAAGCATTTATTTTAATAGCTTGGACTTCGAATGTACAGACACAAATTAACTTTTTTTGACATGAGTATATTACAGGGACTCATCGTGACGTAGTGTGGCAATACAATTCTGAATTTCTTGGTTCTTTTTGCTCTTTCCATTGTTATGTCTTCATTTTTCCCGTGATTAGTGATCTGGCAACCAATAGGTCTCCTCTTCCCTTCCATAAAACAGTACAGTGTCCAGGGAGAAAAATGCCACCCCTGGATATTCCTTTTTAAGGACCTATTTACCTATCAGCAGAGTCAGTTTCACAGTTATCTTGGGATTCTGCAACAATTTTCCCAGGTGTTGGGCAGGCAGGAATCATGGTGTATGTGTTAGCACAAGTCCGTAATTGCATCCTCGCCAGTACGGGATTAGGAATAAGAGGCAACCCTCATTCCATCTGCACGGTCCTCTGACACTTAGACTTCTGCTGAAAGGGAGCAGGTTATTGGAACTTAACTTTCCACAGAGGGGTCTCAGATATATTCTTATTTAGAATTAACCTCAATTTCATATTCATTAATGAGCTCGGTGATGCAGCCACTCAGAATATTTCCCTGGAAAGTTGTCAGCGTTAATCATCAGAAATAAAATCGTTGCCACCTCGACATTCTTTATCCAGTGTGAAGCTCATAACCACCTCCTCCTTGCTTGTTATAATGATATCCTTGAGGATATTTACCAGTTTTACTGAGAAAATACTGGCAGTCATTCAGAGTTTTCAGTCCTCCCTCGATAACAAACATCATCATAAGCATTATGTTCTCTGTTAAACAATAAAAGTTGTGAATATTGATTTTAATTCACCCAGAATGCTTCTACTGCCCTTTAATAGCTGGTGCGGACACGGATGGTAAGGTACCTTTTATTACTCTGTCATGTAAGGAGCTCCTCCTTGAAATGCACTATCTTTTGGACAAGTCCAAATGCTTCTTGTTTGTTCCCTTTTATAAGGTATAAATGGAGATGCCAACAATGTTAGTGGTGGCTCCAGAATGGGTTTGAGAAGAGAATGGTACCACCCTTCTGTGTGGAGAGGGCTGGTACTGAGTGTGTTCCTGAGCATTTTTCAGGTTGAGGGCACCTCTTACATCAGAACTTACATCAGTTCACTGTCACATGAAGTGCCTTGTTTTCGTAGCAGACTGACATCAGGGACCGAATAGGACAGGTTTGCAAATGCTGCAGTCATGGACCAATGGAAAAGCCGCAAAATGGCTTGTAGTGGTCTGAACAGCAATTTAGAGCTAGGAAGGTGATGTACATCATTAGGGCACAAGGACCAAATGTTAATAATTAGAGATATTTCATGTCTTCCAAGATAATCCCCCTATCTGCAATTTAAAGGTCTCAGCAATGGAATATGGCCCCTCATTCCTCCTCTTTTGCTTTCTCTACACTTTTTCTCACTCTAGTATTTTTTTTTTTTTTGGCCTTGCCACACAGCTTGCAGGATCTTAGTTCCCTGACCAAGGATTGAACCCATGCCCCCTGCAGTGGAAGCGTGGAGCCCTAACCACTGGACCACCAGGGAATTCCCCTCATTCTAGTCTTAACATAGATGCTAGACAACGTAACAAAAAGCTTAGACAACTAGGTACTAGATTATGGGGAAAAAATTTTGTTAAACCCCAGAATTAACTCCAGTCTGGTTTACCATCTTGGCAAATCCTATGTTTTAACTTAAAATGGGTAGTTTATGTTCTCCAGGAAGATATGCTAAAAGAAACATTATTTTAGGGTGCACCGTCCTCAGGCACCCCGCCAAGCACCCCTGTGCTTGGGAAGTGGAAGCTGTTTTCTGCAGCAGTCCAGCTCTGTCTCAGCTGGCCCTTCTGTTCGTGACTCCAAGAACTTCCCTTCCCAAACATCCACAGTAGGGAGCAGAAGCTCAGGCCAGGGAGATGTGTGGCGTTCCTCAGACAAGGGAGCGTACAGGAATACACTTTACCAAAGGACTAGGATGATTTCTGGCCAGAACTCTGCACTTAGACCAGGTGGTTGATTTTTTCTTGTACTGACCTTCTCAGATGTGGCCGTGGCTGCTCCTCCCAAGTTTCACCAACTTCCTAAGACTCACACCCTGTTTGCCTTTCTTGATCCACTCCTAAGCTTGAATCTAGACTGTTCTTTGCTGCAGCTCCTGCAAATCATTTTTTCATGGCTGAGGACTCCCCGGCCAATATGAACAATTGACCCTCAAATCAGTGAGATGAATTAATCACTTATTTCTTTCCTAGCATCAACCCCCCTTCACCCACCCCACCAAATTAATTAGGATCTAAACCTTACCTGAGAAACGATAGGGTTTACCAAATCAAGCAAACAGTTAATGTGACTGCGTTCTACGCCAGCATCTTGTCATTCATCAAAGACAGCAATTCTTTAGGAAAAGAATAATCACATCTCTTCTAATATTTTTAATATAAAAGCTAATGCTGTTTTCCTGGCAATTTTAGAGTTCATGTGAAATGTACTCAAAATTAGAAAACAATATTGAGGGAAAAAGTGACTGCATTCTTATTACTGTCATAAAAATAATAATACTTTTAGTTATGTAGTTTAATGACTAATTCAGATTGTCATAAGCTGCTTTTATTGAGTGCCTATAAAAATATGGAATGTATTTGACAGTGTTTATTTCTTATTTCTGGTAATATTTCGTGACCATCTGTCAGACTTCAGGCTGCTACAAGCAAAAGTATTTTGTGTTTCTCAAGATCAACAAAGTATCTTTGCTTCAGAGAGAATCTAATCCTCCTTGTGGGAACTGACTATACAAATGACCTTATTTGGGGGAAGGACCCTTTCTAAATTTTTTCGTTTATTTCACTGTGCTAATTTCATGCAGTCTAAGTACCAGTTACCTTAGAGTGAGCTCCTTTTCTCTTAGTTATTTTTGAAATATTATAATAAAAATTTTATTGAATTGCATACCTCCAAAGAAGGTAAAATGTAGTTCTGATATATTATTTTCCTACTAGTGGATATTAACTTCTGTTCTCTAACTTGTCACTTTTATGGTTGACTAATAAAAAGTTACAAATTGACTTAATTTGGAGGAACTGTCATGGACAGAGTAATTTGTAAGAATTTTAGAAGAATGAGATGTAAATTAGGAGGGAGAAGCAGAGAGAAGCATGTATTGGGCCAGAGGAGGAGACTTGGTAATGTTTGGGGGTATTTGATCACTGTGAGTCTAACCAATGTGTGATAGGAGATAGATATTTGCTTCCAGAAATTTCTTTCATTAAGCATAGGAATCTACTGGATAATGTAAGCTTGGAGAAAAAAATGATTATAAATTCATCTGAAAAAAGATGTCCATCTCATACTCTCCAACCAAATATTAATACATTCCAGATTATTTTTAAGTTTGAAAGAAAATAATTAAAGTACTGGAAGGAAATATAAGTGAGTGATAATACAACCTTATGAAAGCAATGGACTATCTAGGTATGACGACAAAAATTAAAATCATAAGGGAAAGCGTTTGACAATAAGAATTTTTTAAAACTTCCTTTTGACAAAAATGGCTTAAAGATTACCTAAGAAAACTGTTTGATATATACAGATATAGATATATAGATATAGTGACAAAGGGTTAATATATCCAAACATGATACACTTTTTTCTCCAGGCCTTTATTCCTTTTCCCTCTCCATGAAATGTTCTTCTGTCCTTCTTCACCTGGCTCATTCCCATTTACTCTTCAATTTCAATTTAAGCCTTTCTTCCTTGCATGGTCTTTTCTGATGGCCTGATTCTCTGACCTCTCTTACCATACTTTCTGTGCCAGGGAATTATTTACCAACCCAGCTGTCTTTTTTAGTGTCCCTCTTCTTTGGTAGACTTGAGGCACCATAGGGAAGGGGCCATGTTTTATATTCACTGTGGTATCTGCAGCTCCTAACACATAATATCGAGCATATAGTAGGTCTCAATATTATTTGCCATTGAAATGAATGATTTGTTAAAGAGCTTACTATGAACTACTAGATGAACAAGCAATTCAAAAAGAATACACATGCAGAAGTGGCCAAACATGAAAACGTGTGCTGCTTCAATAACAATCAAACAAATATTAACTCATATGTTTACGTATATATCTCCATTTTCTATAATTGTGTATGCATTTTTGTCATAATACCTAAGAAAATGAATAATGTCAGCAATGTCCTGTCAGGGTGTGATGGCACATGTATCTCATAAGCCGCTTCTGGCAGGAATTTCAGCAGGTACACATTCTCTGTGAAAACAGTATCGTTCACACAGAAATTTATATTAAGAAAATAATTTGTTTAATTGAACAAGGATGCATATAAAGCAAAGCTTTGATAGTACTGTTTTACAAAATTAAAGAATCAGAAATAAGCTAAACGTTTATCTGTAAGATACTATTTTTAAAATCTGGGCACAGCCATCCAAATATTGCAGTATTACCAATGCAGCTATGAAAACATACGATATATCTAGCGTTATGGAGATAAAGAAATACCCATGTGAAGAATAATTGAAAAAGAGGCTCTCTATATGTATCTATGTATATGTGTGGATATAGGATAGTGGGATCCCGTATTTTTGCAAAATACATTATAGATACATAAATATTTAAATATTCTGAAGAAAAATTGTGGAAGAGTATACCTGCAATATTAAAAGTGCTTATATCTTGGTACTTACTAGCATTACATACTAGTTATTCTGTTGACCTATGATTTCTTTCAATGCAATAATTTTCGTATAAATTACAATATCCCTAAGAAGGGTGAGTAAATAGAAAGATAACCAGACAGATCAACAGAGAGGGATAATGAGACATGAAGGTACAGACTGATTTTGGGTTCTCACAAAAGCAAGAGCTTGAGAGAAAAAAATTGCATGCAGATGGTTGATTCTGGAAGACCATCCCAGGGAGGAGGCATTAGGAACAGGAGAATGAAAGAGGGAAGGAGATAAAATCCATTAAAGACCATGTTATCAATTTGACCACCACCTCTGGTGACAAGTTGCTTGATTCCATGGACCTTGAAGGTAAGATTGATTGTGTCTTCTGTGTGGTGGAAGAAAAGTCTGACCTTCATTGCTTCCACTGTGCACCCATATCTCTGTGGCGGTCAGGAACTCAGGAGTCAAGCTCTGCCAGGTGGATGTGACTGAGCTACTTGGAAGGAAATAATGAGAGAAATGCAAATAATTATTGTAATTGTTAATTTTGGAGTGAACATGGCTGGGATAAAATACTAGCAGTAAAATTGGACTTAAAAGCATTCCTTTGAGAATATTAGTTACCGGTTGGGAAAATTCCCTTGGCTGTCCACAGCAGTTTCAGCTTTGATTCTGTTTCTGAGGACAGAGAAAGTGCACACGAGGAAAGATGCATTCAGTCTTTCATGAGTTTCTAGCGTGGATCACGAAAGAGTCCAGGAGAGACTTTGGCCCCATTTCAGAAATGGGATCTAAAGAGCAGATACCTGGTTTGGGTCACTAGGGAGTAGGGTCAGCAATGTAAACTAAGTAAGGGAGTGTCCTGTTAAACATATCTCTGCCAATTAGGGATTCATTTGTATCCAGAAAATATTTTTAGGTCCTGACTCCCGATAAGGGTATGATAACTGAGATCAACCATACTGAGTGTATATTTTAATTTAGGATTAAAGGGTAGGGATGTTTTAAGTGCTAGATACTTCCGTTTGGAATATTGAAGTGGCCTGGTGACAATTATGTTTCTCTCAACAGTGCCTCACCAACTCTCTCAATGCTGCTGTTTTTGGACTAGAAGAAATTAGAATTCATAAGAATTGTTTTTAGGCATGTATTCAAGAATCTAAATATAAAAAGTCATTAAATTTTTTTAATCAAGAATTTTTTTTAATATAGCATTGGGATCTCATTTGTTCAGCTGTGGACAATAACATGTTGCTTATGCCCTGATTAAATATGCTTACGTTGAAGAGCAGATCTATTTGCATATAGAAAATGTGAACAGGCATGAATGGGAAATAGTATCATAAGGGAGATCATTTGCATACATAGATGAATGAATCTGAGGTTTAAAAATGAATGAATCTTACCAGGTCCATGCTCTTAGGATTAAAGAAGTTAATATCACTGAAGTTCTGATTAAATTAGAAGTGTTCTAAAATGTGACTAATTGCCTTTTCCAAATGAAGAACAATGTGGAAGTAGGTACTTTTTTTTCTTTTTAATTAAGGCATAGTCATTCATTTCAAGTATTTTATATTTAATTCAGCATAATTTAGTTAATAGGAACATGATCCAGAGGTAAAGGAAAATGCTAGGATCATTTGCACAGGGCTGCTTAAACTCCGTTGAAACTGAGCTTCACAGGCCAAGGGACTCATTTAGACCCCAGTTCCCCTAACTCTCAAAGAAATGTGGAATGCTTAAAGAGACAGAAAGAAGTCTGCTAAGTATTTCTACTTGAAGAGAGAATTTGAATTAAAAGGTATTTACTTTTGCCAGCTTGAATATTTATGTCCTCCAACTCTTTATACATTTTTTTTTTTTTCTTTTTTTGTGGTACGCAGGCCTCTCATTTCTGTGGCCTCTCCCGTCACACAGCACAGGCTCCAGACACGCAGGCCCAGCGGCTACGGCTCATGGGCCCAGCCACTCCGCGGCATGCGGGATCCTCCCGGACCGGGGCACGAACCCGTGTCCCCCGCATCGGCAGGCGGACTCTCAACCACTGCGCCAGCAGGGAAGCCCCCTTTACACATTTTAATTGAGGAAATAGATATCCATTTGTCCAACTGATTGCCTCCTTACACTCCCCCAAATACATTTTTTCTCTTCCTAATGAACTAAAATCTTCACCCTAGAGGAAACACTTGTGGTCATCTATCTTTTCCTTTAATTCCATTCCCAACTGGTTTTTTTTTGTTTTTCTGACCCTTTCAGCCCATATTAATTCCTATACCCTTCCCTTACCAGTTGTTTTGGTATATGTTGGAAATACTACTGAAATATCAAGTTTCCCGACATTCTTCACCTTGCCTTGAAAGTCGGCTGTGACACACTGGATTACTGATCTCAATCTTTCAGTCTTTCAGTTAAATGACAGAGCTATTCCCTCACCCATGGGTGCTGCACGTGACCATGGCACTTGCTCTGTCCAGTAGACTATGAACAAAATAGTGGTTTGTTTGTTCCAAGCTAAGGCCTCAATGATCCTCCCTGTTCTCCGACTCAAACTCTTGTCATCCACTGATAACTTGCCTCAGGTAGCCACAGATCCAAGGAGAGGGAAGAGATGACTAGAACAGATCAGAACCTAACTCAAAGTCTGGAAGCAAATCCAAGTGATCTGTAGGCTCGAGCAGAGCAGCCCCAGGCAAACCTGTGTGTAAGAAAAGAAAGCCCTTTTCTTGTGAGCCACTGATTTTTAGGGTGGCTTATAATGCAACAGTTACAGTGATAGATGACAAAATTCATTCCTTTTACCGACTGAAATCTAACAACTTCCTTCTACTCTTCTAGCCTCACTTAGGTAAAAAATTGCTAATTTATCTATATCATTTGTAAGGTTATCAAATCCATTTGGATAATTGCAGTCATTCTGTAGTGCAAGCTGACATGACACCATCTATTCAAATTAAACATAAGCCTTCCCTACAACCATGCACTCCTGCGTATATATCCAAAAGAAACACTCACCCAGGCCCACAGGGGCATCTATGAAATCATTTAAGTATAATTTGTATTGTCAGAAGTTGGATATAATTGGAGTGAAGCCCGCAGCAGATCAAAGGGTCTACTGAATCCAAACAGACAAATAGGCAATAAAACTAATCAATAACAAAACAAAAATTCTGTCATCTCTCATTCAGGAGATGAAAGATATCTGTAAACCATTGATCCATTTACAGTCTCATCAAATAATCAGACCATAAAATCAAATCTTCAGTCATTGCTGCCACCAGTGGGGAATAATAACTTACCCGTCTTTAACAAACCAAAAGCAAAAACAAAACACAAAATCACTCCATGCCCACCCACCATGGAGTATCATGCAGCAATTTGAAGAAAGTCATAATTGAACACATGGCAACAGGCAGAATTTTGAAAACATGGTATTGAGTGAAGAAAACAAAATAATGAGATATATAACATAATGGCATTTATGAAAACTAAAAAACATATGTATGCTCATGAACATGTATAAATGGAAAATACCAACATTTAAAAACATCAAAACAATTCTCTGGGAGGGAAGTAAGGGATGGAGTATGAGATATGAACATTACCACAAACAAAAGGTGGGACAAGAAGAGAGCTTTGAAGTGACCAAAGACAAGAGTATGCCACAGACCAAGAGTATCATGGAATCAAACCTATCCATCTGAGTTTAAAAAAAAAAGTATGTTATAAAGTCTTCCCTCCAAACAGTGTAAAAATAACTATATTATTTTTTCTGATAGTTTTTAAAATGATTGATTTTTTTCATTTTGTCAGTTGATATATTTGAACTGGATTATACTAGATAGTACTGTAAGATTGTGAGTTAATTTTGTTTTCTTTCCAAATACCTTTATCTCTCAGTCTCTTATTGAATAATCCTTATTTTTTCCACTGATCTGTAATGCCTCTGTTAACATATATTAAATTATACTATATACTCTGTGAACTCAAGGCTATTTCATCTTTTATTGAATTGTTTTCCTATTTTTTGTACTATTATCCCAATGCTTAAATATTGTTTATCTGATTTTAAGAGGCTTCCCTGGAGAGGCTCAATGGATGTACTCGACAGAACTGGATAAACTTCCTCACTGCAGGAGTGGGTAAGTCTCATTATGGTAACTCCAAAGTCATAGTGGAACTTGGCTGATTTTTTTTTTAAAATTTAATTTCTCCTCTTCAATAATTTTCTGTTATGCTGTATTGTGTTGTGTTTTTGGTTTGTTAAAGGCAGATAAGTTGTTATTCCTTACTGGTGGCAGCAGTGATTGGTAATTTGTTTTATGGTCTGATTACTTGCTGATCACTGTAAATAGACTAAAGGTTTATTGAGATCTTTTATCTTTTGGATGAGAGATGGTGGAGAAACTATTTTGTTATTCTGATTTGTTTGATTGCCTATTGTTCTATTTAAGTTCAAATCAATTACAAATTTTATGACCACTGGTGAGAAAAAAATGTTCTTTAGTATCTAGACTGGTAAATTTTTGTGTTTCTGTATTTATTCTTTGCTAAAATTGGAGAATTGCAATTATAAATATCCTCTATGTCTGTACATCTGGTATCTGTAATTCAGAATGGCCTTTACCTCTAATTGTGATTCTGTGATATTTTCCTATTTCTTGAGACTATTAAAGATTTAGATGAAAGAGACCCAGTTTGGGGAGGTATGGATGCAGGCATAGGGGCTTTCCTCAAACCTGGGTATCTGATTCAAAGTTGGGGAGAACATTTAGACCCCAGTATAATCTCTCCAGGCAGAAATTACTGAACATGATGAGGTTAACCATATCTTACAACATTTTTGTGAGACAATGTAATGTTTGCCTTCTCTCTGCTTTATTGTAACATCAGTGTCACAAATTTGGATGGAAATTTCTCAGATGAATTTTACACTCATTCCATGTTCAGTTTCTAACAATCACATGAAAGTTTTATGTCTGAGGAAGGTGCACAAAGATGTTCATGTAGCATGTCTGAGAATAATGGTTAACAGTCACAATTTATTATTACTATTATTATTTGTCCAAGAGAAAAAGGACAAAATCTTGAGAAGCTTGCAAGGTGTTTGGATAAATCAGAATTTGACCAATGGTCACCCGAAACACCCAAAGCAAAAACACACACAACCACACACTTTGAGCCTGCACCCAGAAGCAGGTGCACAGTGCACAAGTGTCTGTGTTGTGTTTTACAGAGAGCCTGGAGCTGAACAAGGACATTTACATGGCTCAAGTAGAAACAAGTAAAATTTTAATTTTAAGCATCCCTTTTCTCTTTCCCTCCCTTTTAGGAGCTATAAATAACAAGCAAATAATTTTTTAAAAAATTACCCTCATTTTCTAATTCAGAAGATCTCTTTCTAGCTCAGACCTCCAAAACCAGCTCTGAGACTCTCTGGTCCTAACTTGTACAAAAGCTGGTTAAACAGCTCCTCCCTCGTTTCAGGGCTGTTCTCTCTCCTCCTCTAGTTGCAGCAAGGCTTTTACAGCAGTATAAAGATGCTGTTCCTCTAGTCACACACATGTTCATCACTCAGGACAAAAGTTAGTTATGGTTTAAGTACCAAATCTCTCTTTTGGTTATATCAATGCAGTTTGATGTTTATATTTCTGTTTCTTCTTTTCCTCCTCTATTCATTTGCTAATTGTTTTCTTTTTCCTTTATTATTTTTAAATGTTCAATATATTTCAGAAGTGTTTCATATAACTGGTATATAGTTGGATTTAGTTATGTAAATTAATTTGAGCTGTATCCCATTACATTTCCATTTTTTCTTTTCTTTCTTTTGTCTGCTTAATTGCCCTTCTACTTTTTTTTTACTTTTACATGTTTAGTATATTTCAGAAACGTTTTGTATAATCAGCATTTAGTTGGGTGTAGTTATGTAAACTAATTTGAGTGCTATCCCAGTTTATCAAGGTTATGGTCATCTTGTACCCATTGTGCCTCATTCTTGGATTTTGAGGATAACATTTTTCTGCATAATTCAAAACTCTCTAAGCTTTCTCTTTGCTTGTAAGCAAAATTTATAAAACACTTTAAATTCCATGAGGCATCACTGCCACAATCCTTCCACTTTCCACTTGATAACAGCTTTCTTTAGCTCCAGATGCAGTAGACCCCCAACCCTTCTATTTCTGACCTTTTTAATCAAAAGGAAAGGCAGTGTACTGTGAACCTAGTGAGAGAGAAGGTAAGGCATCCTGAAACAGCGACTTCACCTTTCAGCTTTCCATATTCCCTCTACTGGAAGATGGATATAATAATAGTACTGGCCTCATGAGTTTTTTGGTTAGGAATAAATGAGGTAATATATGTAAACTTCTTGGCATAGTGCCTGCCGCATAATAAACAGGAAATGTATGTAATTACTATTATTACTGTTTTTATTTTTACTGCAAATGAGGTTTGGCTGGTTTTTAAGAGCCCTCGTGCCTGGACTAATACATTTGGAGCATCCGGAGTTGGTAGTGACTTCATTGCTTCTACTTTAGGAATCAGCAGTGTGTAGGAGAGACTGCAAGCCAGGAGGTTTTAGCATAGTTTAGGCAAATCAAGATGCCTGGCTCCTGCTTCTTTTCAGGCTTGCAAATTCCCAAGTGAAAGGCAGCATCGCACTGGTGAAAGAGCAGAACACTTCTGGATTTACTTCCCGGTTTTGTCACTTACCACGTATTAACTTTGGGGAAATAATTTAAATTCAGGCAGCCCAAGCATCCTTATTAAAAGGGGTAACAACAACATATATCTCCTAAGTTACTTTGGAGTGCTGAAGGAGATAGTGTGTGTGGAGCGCTTTCATAATCATAAAGCACTATTCAGATGTCAGTTATTTAAGTAAAGACTTTCAGGAATGTCAGACTTAATGCTGTAAACAAAAACTAAATCAGAGTTCTTGGAAAAGTCGGGTAACAGGGCAAGAAACATTTTTCACATCCCTTTACCCCACCCTCCCCCTCCCATAGAATAACTTCCTGGATGTTTATTTTCCTTCTTAAGATACTTCCCTTCTATCTAATTATGCAGCATTCTACAGTTTCATCAGCTATCAGCAAAATCAAGCTGTCCTTACTTGACTTAGAGTATCATAGAAATGATAAACTAAACAGCTTAGAATAGCACAAACCAGAGAGCGTAATGCAACCGTCTCAAGTTTAGAGAGAGACGGTTAACCATTCTGTGCAGATTGTACAAGTTAACTTTTAGGAGCTGATTTAAACTGCACATGTTCAATAGTGTCATGGTTTGTATTTAACAGCATTTGTTAAGTACTCATTACCATGTGACCTTCATATCAACAGTGTAAAACTGTAAATTAAAGAATAGCTTTAAAATTGTCTTCAATACTGACCTAAGAAATAAAAAATCTATCAGTTTCCAAGCTTTGAATATAACTTGTATGATTTGAGAATAGTTCATTCCTTAGCTATCTTAATATTTATTCTTTAATAGACATGTCTCCCTAAGTCAAAAAATGTTTATCAAGAATAACATTTTTTAAATGTCACTTTTCTGCTATTTTTTTTTAATGTTCCTCAGAAAAAGCGTAATGCACTCTCTCAGACAACTCTCAGCCTTCTATTAATGAATATGATCTTCTCTAAGCCTTGAAGGATGTGATTTCTGGTGATATAATCAGAGACATACATTTACATATTTCAAGATCTGAGATGCCCCACCCTCTCCCCAAGGGCTCAGACCATTTTATATAGATCATACTCTTTTTTGAAGGAAGGGTTGCCTGATTTCTGTCTAAGATGTCTCATCTAGTGTAAGAGTCATTTAAACTTAGCTAAGTTAATTTTCATCCACAGAACATCTGAGGGGCTAACTCTCTGATCTGGTTCTATATCTGTCTGTTATCAGTTCAGTTCTACATCTCTGTTCCCAACCACAATTCCCCTAACTCCAGAGGCCAGGCTGGTAGAAGATACTAGGAAGGTCCATCTGTACTGCAATGGACCAGGGTGTCCCTGGTTCAAAAACACACTTCCTATGGGTTGTAGAGAAAAGCTACTTGCATTCTATGATCATTAAAAAAAAAAAAAAATCCCAATTCCTTTTTGCATTCCTTATCAGGTGCTCTCTACATTATTTTACCTTAGTGAGGGTGAGTCTGAAATTTCTAGCCCGTAATAAAAGTGCCTTCCCTCCTTTGGTGTTTTCACAAAGACTGCACGTTCACAGCAGACTTTCATTCTTGACAACTGAACAAATGATCATCTTGCTAATTCCATATTCATGTGTGACTCATGACTCATCCAGCAGTACTGTCAAGCCGCCTTTGTGAGAAGCAACAGCTGCTTTACATTAACCATAATTACTAAACAGCTTTTCTTTAAAGATGGGCAGAAAAAAATTCCTCTGTCTTAAAATGTAGATAGCTTTTCAGGTTTAGAAGACTACATTTGGTTGAGGAGTCTATATTTTACAGTCGGTTTATGAACTCTGACACTCTGTCTCCTTTCTCCCCTCAAAAAGGCTGTGTGGAACAATGGAGGGCCTGAGAGTCAAGAGGCTTGGTCCCCATGTTTATGTTTTTTGCTCACCACTAGCTGGACATCTTTAGGACTTTTGATTTAATGAGCCATCTGAATGTTTTCGAGGTAAAATAACTGTGAGCCTCATGAAAATGTAAGCTTGTGTTTCTCTCTGTAGGCTAAGCACTTTATTTTCTGTTTTTTTATCACATGTCCATGGTTTTTATCTGACTTTTAATAGACTCTTTGGTCCTCAACAGGTTAATAACTACTGCTAAATGCAGCGATTCTCATAATGGGGTTCAGTTTCATGGGCTTTTCCATTCTCCCAATCCTCATCCAAAGATGATCAGAATAACATCACAACCAAAAGGAAAAAGCTATCTTTTCATTAAAAAAATATGTAAATCCATGGGGCTTCCCTGGTGGTGCAGTGGTTGAGAGTCCGCCTGCCAATGCAGGGGACACGGGTTCGTGCCCCAGTCCGGGAAGATCCCACATGCCGCGGAGCGGCTGGGCCCGTGAGCCATGGCCGCTGAGCCTGCGCGTCCGGAGCCTGTGCTCCGCTAACGGGAGAGGCCACAGCAGTGGGAGGCCCGCGTACTGCAAAAAAAAAAAGTAAATCCAGACTTCATTGTTGTAGATTTAATTCTAGATCACTCTGAACAAGGCTAAATTTTGAGTCAGTCACTGAGAAGAGAAATTATTTTGAAGATGATATGTTATGAAATTTACTACACTAATGGAAGATTTTCTGTATGCTGCTCTTTAGAACAAAGGAGAGGAATCAAGTGCAGGCATAATTATTTATTGTTAATAGCAATAAAAGTGGTTCTTTCTTGTCTCTAGGTGTGTTTCTGCTAGCATGTGGGGCCATCAGGAAATCCAGACTTTCTGCCCTTTAATCAGGAGAGTTGGTTGTTTCTGCCACCCTCCCTTATGGCTCAGTCTGATGAGGGTCTCTAAATGGTCATGTGTCCTAATCTACACGTCCCTGCTGGACGTCTCACAGGATGCTTTGGAAGTGCTTAGCATCCTTTCCTTAGTACTTTCTGCCACATCAGTGTTCCCCAGGTTATGATAGATACATATGAAATGTCACTCGCATCTCATGGAAAAACCGAGTGTTTTGTTGTTATTGTTAACCGAGAAATACAATGAGAATTGAGGCTGGAACTTTAACAAATTTACTTACTTTCTTCACACTAGGATTGGTTTCCTTTTTCCACTTTAGAATTAACATATTCCTTCCACCTGGATCTTTAAATGTCCTTCTACTCGCATTTTTTCCCCAGAAGTGTCTTTAAGCTTTCCAGTGCCATGCTCTCTCTGCTGCCTTCGACCATTTTTTCCTCTTTGCAGAAAGAAGATTTTTTTTAATCCCCTCCGTGTCCCTTCCATGCTTAGGCTTCAGCACATGCTAATCACAGCTCTTCCTCTGTGGGTATTGCTCCTTGAATTTTCTCCTGATCATTAGCAGTCTATTTATCATTCCACATGGATGGCTAATAGGTACCTCGGTCCTAAGATGCTCCAGACCGACCTCTTGATTTTCTTTCCCAAACCTGCTCTTCCCTCACTGCCTTCTTGTCTCCCTCACTAATTCTCTGCACTTACCACCTACTCCTCTTCTCTTGGCTCACGCCTGTGGCCACACTGGCCTCCTTGCTGTTCCTCCAACACGGAACACACTCCAGACACACTGGAGGCCCTTGCTTCTGCTTGAAAGGCAACCCTCCAGGCTGTTCATGGTTGGTTTCTGTACACCCTCCAGGTCTGCTCAAAGGTATCTTCCAGGTTCACACTTCCCAGGACACACTGTTTAACATGACAGTTCCTCTGTCTATTTCTCTTGTCCCCTTCTCTGCTTTATTTCTCTCTGTAGCACTTATTTCCAAGAGTCATAATATATATTTTATCTATACATTTGTGAACTGTGTCCCTACAATCCAACTAAAATGTAACCTCCATGAGGGCAGGGATTTTTTTTTGTCCACTGCACCTGGCAGAGTGCTTGTCACATTTTAGGCTCTCTGTACGTATTTTTGAATGAAGTTGTGAAAGAATGAAACTACAATTTAGGTCTACCTTGGGAGTGTAGACTCTAATCTTAATGGGAAAATGACCATTTATGGATGTGTTTTAGTGAAGCAAAATCCTTGATCAGACATTTACAGCTGTCTCAGCCAAACTAAAGAAACACCCAAGCTTGGGACCATGCACAAAGGATTTAGCCTAGGGCTGGAGTGGCAAATGTATTTGCTTACATGGCAACTTGTGTTTGAAGGCATCCAGAGAAACTCCTGGTGTAGGGGCAGGCATACTATGATTGTGCCTGGGTGTAAGATTAAGAAATGGGAACAGTTGGTTGTGTTGGTTTTTAGATTAGATTCTAATTATTCTAATGATAATATTCAAATACAAAAACAGTTGAGAATAAGTTTTAAAGATAATATGAAGGCTCAGTGCCATTCGGTCTCAATGGCATTTTATTGAATTTCTCAATAAACCATTTTTATAGGAGTCCAGGACTAAGATGAACTAAAAAGAAAAGTGATGAAAACTTATTACCTGTGTCAGAAAAAAAATCAAACCCAGATTTTCTGCCTTTTGGTGAATTCCAAGGTCAGCACAATTTATCCTTATAATAATTATGTGACAAAAATGATACTTGATGACAAAAAATTAAGGTAATAAAATGGTAAAAAAAAAAGAGTATTTGTTCCTGAGGGGTAACTGGCTGCCTGTGATTGTAAACAAAAGTAGGGTGCTAGAATATTTATAGTGGTTTCATCTAGTTTAGTGGAATCAGTTTGTAGTGTCCAGCAGATATGTTTTGAATAGCGGCAAAAGTTGATTTCATGTGCAGACTTACATCTTCTCTGCTCAAAATCCAGCCTCCGAATCGTGACTGGGAATTAAATGTCCACAAGACATGTAAAAAAGTTCTGGCTTTGCCATATTGATAATTCATTTTGTTGCAGGAAGGGGGACCCCTTCCAGGGCCCAAGAGTGGGCTCTTGTCTAACAGTTGGAAATGAATTGTCCGAGGAGACACACGTGCTGACAAAGCAAAAGACTTTATTGGGAAGGGGTGCCTGGGCAGAGAGCAGCAGAGTAAGGGAACCCAGGGGAATTGATCTGCCACCTGGCTCGCAGTCTCAGGTTTTATGGTGATGGGGTTAGTTTCCAGGTTGTCTCTGGCCAATCAGTCTGATGCAGGGTCCTTCCTGGTGGCACACGCAACTGCTCAGCCAAGATGGATTCCAGTGAGAAGGATTCTGGGAGTTTGGTAGGACATGTGGACTGGTGTCTTCTCTCTCTTTTCGACCTTTCCCAAATTCCTACGGTTGGTGGTATCTTGTTAGTTCTGCGTTCCTTACCAGGACCTCTTATTGTCAGGTAACTCATGCAGGTGGTTACTATGGTGCCTAGCCAGGGCAGGTGGTTTCAGTCAGTGGTTCCCCTAACAATTTCATTCTCAATACTGATTAGGAAGACCAGAGAAAAACTTTTCCTGGCTTCTCATGGAAGGGATTTTACCCTTGCACCCAGAGAGCTGCATCTCTTAAGCCGTGAGGGAACTCATATGGTTAAACAGCTGCACTTGGCTACCCACCTTTGGCTTTTGGTCAGTGCAAGTCATTGTATATCTCATCCAATGTCCTCTACTTTTCTATCTAATGAGGCCAAGCTAACTTAATGGAGAGGGTATCATTCTTTTTTCCAAATTTGTGAAGGATTGCCTGTTGGCACATGTAATTCATCTTTATCTTCTCTCCTTTCACCATTTGTTTTATCTTGGCAGGAGAACTTTTCTGCTATACACACAATTCCACTTGGAAAAATAGATTGAATCAAGCAAAACAAAACAAGAGTAACATTGTCTTACTCATTTCACTTCCTCTCTCTTAAATAGCTTGGCTTCCATGTGAAGATATTGCTTAATTCCTACACCTTTATTTTATATTTGCATGCAGACTGTTAACACACCATTTTCCTTTTATTGTGTAGTCCTAGTTAAACTGTTCTTTTCTTGAGAAAGAAATTATCTTTTATTGTTTGTTTGTGTAGGCACTGTTCTAATACTTTAACATGGGCATTTACTTTTTTCCTTTTTCTCACTATTAAAACCGTGAGGTAGAAATTATTATTCCCATTTTACAGATGAGGAAATGGAAGATCAAGAGGTTAGCTAATTTGCTCAACAACACAGAGTTAATAAGTCCCGCATCTGGGATTTAAACAGAAGTCTATGTTTCTTAACATTACCATGCAGCCAGTTTCAATAGAAACATCAGTTAATCTAATGGCTTTTAGGAAAGACTACAAATGAGACTAAAACTTAGTAGAATGATTTAAATCCTTGCAGTTTTACTTTCTAAATAAATTTTCAATCCAGCTTATCTCCATTCCTATCACCATTACTCTCATTCTAATTCCTTCTTTTTCTTTTTGCGGTACGCGGGCCTCTCACTGTTGTGGCCTCTCCCGTGGCGGAGCACAGGCTCCGGACGCGCAGGCTCAGCAGCCATGGCTCACGGGCCCAGCTGCTCTGTGGCATGTGGGATCTTCCCGGACCGGGGCACGAACCCGTGTCCCCTGCATCAGCAGGCAGACTCTCAACCAATGCGCCACCAGGGAAGCCCCTCTAATTCCTTCTTAATGGGGCTTTGTGTTTTGTCTTTTTCGATCAAATTTGCTCTTCCCACAGATACTAGACATATCTTTCAAATGTAAATCTGTTAGTATTATTCCCTTCCTTAAAATTCTCTGGTAATTTCCCTTCACCTACACTAGCAGTTTTCAAACTGTTGTTGCATGCAGGTGCTTTAGGGAGTCTGCAATTGCTCAATGACAATTTTAGTTTAAAATAGTTTTAATGTTCTATACCTTTTAAAAGATCAAAGTGTTGTAATAAAATTTATTTTTAACCCCTTGAAGTTGGTGTAGGATTAAGGGTCAGGCTACCACATAGCTGTTCATGATGCCTGCATATTAAGGGACACTAAAACTTCCCTAGTTAGAATAGGAGCTCTGTGATGCCAGTACACTTGGATTTCTATGAGAGACCCTTTCCATCATCAGCAAAATGTAAATGTGTTCTTCTTCCTCCAAAGTATTTAGTGCTCTAATACAAAACAAGGTAAATCAATAACAACAACAACAAAACCCTACAGTTTTCACTGATACTGACTTATCTTAAATATTTTGCAACTGCAAGGCTCAGTTCATGACCCAATCAAGTCCTGCTGCAAATTGCCATGACTGATCAAATATTCTGAATTATCAGTTCTTTTTTGTGGATAGGGAGCATTCTTTAATTTTTAGAGATAGCTGAGGTCTGTAGGTTTCTAATCCTCGAACTGTGCCCCAGCATAGAAAGTCTTATCAATAAAATGAAAGTGAGTCTTGGACTGCCACATGTAAAACCATCTGTTAGCAAGAAATTACAAAAAGTTGTACTGTCACTTCTGAAGACTTGAAGTCTCTGCTCTGTATCCTTACACTTTACATAAAACATTCGCTCAAGACAGATGTGACAGCATTATAGCAGCAAAATTCAGCTAAAGTTTAGATTAGGGAGAGGAACTATTTCTCTGATTAATTTGCTACAGACACTTCTACTTCTGAATCCTAAGTCCAGGGCTCTGATCCATAATGTGTAGGACACTGGGATCAATGGATTCTTGAAAGGGTGGAATCTTAAAAATTTCTAGTTAACGACATATCTTGGAAAATGTTAAGATCCGGTATGCTAATTAACACATCCTCATAGTGGATAAAGACAGTAGCGATATTTGGATTGTGAATTTCTGAATAATAGGCTTTTATACCATAACTAAAACTGGAGTTGTTAACTAGCCACCTCTGAGATACAGAGTAAAACTCAACCTGAACACTAGCCCCCTAAAATAAATAAGTGGGATCCAAAAAATCCATTTGTGTAATATGGAGGTGATCTTGGGGTATGGGACCTAAGGAATATGTGGGATGCTGCCTGATCCTCCAAATAGAAAGGAATATTGTCCAATATCAGAACAAGGGCTGGACAAAGGATGGGAGGCAGTCACTGGTCAATTCATACTTAAATGGGAGTTTTCATGGGATATTTTATTTTATATATCAAACTGTGTTGAAGTATTACAGGATAAATTACAAACCACATAAGGCGACCTTACTACCAATCAAATGAAATTCCTGCCAAGACTCCCCTGAAGTTGACTGTCCCAGTAACCATGAGCTCTAACCTAAGTAATCTGTTGCCCACTAGTCCTCATTTTGATATTTATTTATTTGGGAAAGATAATATTTATTTTTATGGGAACAAGTGATTTATTACCTCTAAAATTTAAAAATCTTTAATATATTTTAGGAAAATGTTTGAATTAGAAAATTACAAAAGAATATCAAAGAGAAAATAAGAATAATAGGATAGTAGGAGATGTGTTTTCACATAAATGGCAGAAAAACCTTAATTATATTTTAAAGAAAACTTTGAGAATTATTAGTCCCTGTTCTTCATGAATATGAGCAACCAGTGTTATCTAGTAGGGAGTGATGAACAACCTGAAAAATAATCCCAGACGTTATTTTCGATGTACACAGATTCTTTATTTTTCATCAAATGTAGCTGGTATCAACTTTAGTCCATAGATCCTCAGGAGAAATGTAGCTTATAGGCTACAAACAGAGACTCAGGAGGCAGGCTGTCTGGATTTGAAACCTGGTTCTGCTCTTTATTTACTGTATGATTCCATTATTTAATCTCACTTTTTCTCGATCCCTCATGCATAAAGTAGGGGTAATACTAGTACAGTCAACCCTTGAATAATGCAGGTTTGAAGTGCAGAGATGCACTTACACGCGGATATTTTTCAATGGTAAGTACTATGTGTGTAGTACTGTATGTATTGTATGTACTACATACACTTGGTTAATTCGTGTATGTGGAGGAACCTCTGTTACAGAGGGTCGACTATAAATTATGCTTGGATTAAACCCCTCCTTGTTCAAGGTCAACTGTAACTATTCTTTGGGTTGATATGAAGATACAATGACTTGAATGTGTAAAGTGATATGACTATTGCCTGGCCCACAGTAAATGTTTGAAATTAAGATTTTTTATTCAACATCTGAACTCTATTCTGTGCTTTGATTACTTATCCACCAAATTGCCCTCTCTAGAAAGGTTCAAGGGTCTTATAGAGTATACTGAAGTTTCGAGGACCAAGTCCTTCTGAAACTCAGTCCGTCTTGGTAATAGCTGGTATGTAGTCAGAGTAACAGTGTCCCAGGAAGTAAGCTGTTTCTCTTCCTTTGCACCAACCTCAGGCATTTTTCCATTGTGGCCAGAGAAGAGGTCACCTAAATGCCAAACTTCTCAGGTTACCAATCAACTACGTCTCTCTGATGTCCAGTGAATTCCCTAGGATATTGTGGAAAGAAAACGTTGAGACCCTGCTATTCATAGAATACATAATATTCCCATTCCCTTCTGAGTTTCAAGGGAAATCCTCTGGGATCTCTTTCCTCCATGATTGACTGACATCTACCTTCTAAACCCTGGGCACAGTCTCATTCCCTGTCGGCCACCATTGCTTACCCTCCTACTACAGAAGCTCAGGGGAAACAGCCTCCTCCTCTCCATCCTCTGAGAGCCAGGAATGGGCTCAGGACCTGAGCTCAGCTAAAAACACATTCATGCCTGGGGTGGGTTCGGAATCACCCACAACAGCTGCTGCCATGTCCCACAGTGGAGAGAGGGGTGTCCTGCAGTGAATGAATGCATCCTGGGCAGAGTGTTCCTGCTGAAGGTGGAGTTGCCCTTTTTCCTTATTTTGGAACTTGAAGGTTTGTCTTTGTTTCTGTGTGTTTTCTAGGCTGGGTTTTCCACCCTCTTGTCAATTCTGGGAACCCCCGTACCTTCCAGTAATTTCTTCCTTTTGCTTAAGTACCTAGATTTGGATTTTCTTACTTGCTAATAAAAAATTTCGGATACAAAGAAACACATTATTTCCTGAATGAAAACTAACTTCCTAATGCCCCCGCCACTGCCATTAATAAATGTTAAGCAAGTATTTAAAGGTTATTGTTGAAAGGCTACCAAATCCTTGGCCTGTCCTGGGGGCTAACCTGAATGACTGACCCCTGGTCAGCTTATTACCTGTGCTTCAGGTTTGCTAGTGTTCAGGCTGTCTCTTTTTCCATTCAGATCTCAGAATAATGCTTCTTTTGCCACTTCTGTCTAATAAAAGTTGTTGAATGACTATTTGCAGACTTTTCTGTCTATGATTTAAGACTTTTTTTGGCTAATATACAACTAAAATTAAATTTAGAAATAAATTATATGCTAATGGTGAGACTTTGGGGGTTTATTGGATTGGCCTCATTGCACTTAATGCCTGACTATAAACTGATGTCACCAACTGTAGCTTGTATAATTATGCTAATAAGATGCTGTGTTTTCATCTTTTTATATATTAGATCTCCAGGTAGATATTATTTGAATAAAGGGTTATTCTACTTCAAAAGATTGAAAAGCAATGCCCTGCAGAATATGCTTCAAATTATTTACCATAGGCTTATAAGGCCCTCTATGATCTGGGCCCAACGCACCTCTTTGTCTTCATTTCTGTCTATGTAATGACTCATTTTGTAAACATTCTGACAACCGCTAAGCTTGTAGGCCTACTTCTTCCCTCCTACACAATGCATTGTTTTTGCCTCCTGTTTTCTAATCTGCCTGCAAAGCTTTCTCCTTTCCTGTGAGTTGGTTAAGTCCTACTAGCCCTTAAGACTAACCCTTAGCAATAGTGCCCTCCCCACACACATCCCTTTGGCTGGTTTAGGATCCCTTAAAAGGTGGCTTCCTTATACCACATGGAAAGGGAGCTTCTTCACAGTGTGTCCTCATTGGCTGTGCTTTGCATTGGTTTTCCTGTCTGCCTTAGTGGAAGGAGAGCTCCTTGAAGGTAGAGAAACACTAAGCTTGGCCCCTAACAGAGATTCTGTGATGTTTTGCTTTATAATAAGAAATGTATACGTATTTGGTCTTCATTCCATTTCTGGCACAAAGCAACTAAACTTTCCTAAGTGACAAGAGTACTAGGAGCATCTTTTGTGGGCATATTTGGTCTTTGGCCCCAGTTCCTGACACAGGGCTCCTAAACCTCTTGTAATTTCCTGGGTGATAGAATTACTTCTAACGAGATGACTCTGGGTGGGCTCCTGGATGGTCCTGGATGAGGGCTGGTCACCAGAAAGACCAAGCCCTGATTAGAAGCTTGGACTTTTCAGCCCTGCCCCCCATTCTCTTGAGAAGGAAGAGAGGCTGGAAATGGAGTTGCTGATTGATCATGCCTATGTGCTGGAGCCACTGTGTTTCTTTTCCTTTGTAAACCTTGGTTTTTGTTTGTTTGCTGTTTTTGTTCATCTTGGTGCTGTTTTTGTGTGTGTGTGTATATGTGTATCTGGATGCTTGTAGCATTTCAGTTTTATCTTAGGAATTCAAAATTCCTAACGGGGGGGGGGGTGTGTGTGTGTGTGTGTGTGTGTGTGTGTGTGTGTGTGTGTGTGTGTGTGTGTGTGTGTGTGTGTGTGTGTGTGTGTGTGTCTGTGTGTGTCTGTGTGTGTCTGTGTGTGTCTGTGTGTTCCCATAATGTTTTCCTCAGCTCTGGAAGTTTGTCATATATAGTTTGCTTGATTATTCATTCCCATTCTTTTTTCTTTCTATATGCTGTTTAATGGTTGTTGGCTTGCCTAGATTGGACAAGCACATATTTTATCTATTCTCTCTATATTTTATCTTTTCACTTTCCCATAGTTTTAATACAGTTGATCTTCACAAATTTAGTTTCTAGAAATATACATTTCATTCTTGAATTACTATTGAGTTATGACATTTCTCAATCATACTTTTTACTTCCAAGAACTCTTCTTGCGGCTACATTGCCTTTCTATCTTTGTAACTTGCTCTTGTTTTTACCACTGCAGTTCTCTTGGATCTGAGAATACTAATTAGATACTTTTAAAATTCTCTCTTATTTTTTCAGTAGCTCTGTTTTCTTTGGTGGATTTTCTCTCATTTTAGAGAATGAAATTATCATTTCTGGCAGCTATTTTCCTCATGTGCCCAGGGTTGTATAACGATTGTTCATATTTTTTTAAAAAGTGAAAGGGTAGCTGCTAGTTTTGGTTGTTGATGTTGGTTCCTCCAGGGTTCCTGTGGCCCAGGGATGATTTCTCCTGCAGGTGGCCACAAATCTCCACTTCCTTAGTGCACTGTCTGTATTTGACTGAAGCCTGACATAGTGGTGATGGCAACAGCTCAGGGAAGAGGATTCAGCACCCAGCTATTCTGCATTCAAACGTTTTATGGAGTCCCTGGAGAACTGATTTCTTTTACCCCTAAAAGTTCAGTTAATTGACTATGCACTATTTACTGATTGACTTAATTCCCTAGCTATTTGGGTTTTTTTTCCACATAAAAAAAAGATTTATTTTAAATGCACATAAAATACATTTAGAATAAGTCTAAACTTTTAGCATTTAAGTACTGTAAAACAAACACAGAGGAGCTTTTAGGATGTATAGTCTCCATTCTGTCCAAAAAGCCGGTACAAAAAGCTTTTTTTTACAGTTATTGATCATAACCTCATTGCCTTAAATTTCTAGATTTTCCATTTTGAATTCTTCTCTTTTTGAAGACTGGAGCCACTCCATCTGCCACAACTCCAAGAAAAGTGTCTGTTTTTTCTTTAAAAACCACTTTGGGTTCCCCACCAGCATCAGCCTCTGAAGTTGATACATATTCATTTTCAGTGCTTGGAGGTTCCAAATCTACCTCCTCATGGGACTCAACTTATTGAATTTCTTGCCTTTCTCCATATGGGTTTGATTTTTCATGAGCTTTGGGTTTTTCTTCATTTGGACCTGATGAATTCTTACCTTGGGTATTTTTTTTTCTTTCTGTGTTTCTGCTTCAGTTCCTTTATCACTATTTTTATTTTTTTCCTTAAACTTTATTTTTAGCTTTTGTGTTTCTGTAGAGACTTCTCCTTTTTTCCCCCTTTGTCTGCTTCCTGTTCCCCATCAGAATCACTATGTGAATCTGATGATTTGGACTCTTCTAGGGTGCCAAGTGACTTCTCATTGACTTTACTAGAAAGCAGATCGCCAGAGTGTGGAATGAAATCATCAGGTTTCTCCCATCCGGATTGCCCTGTTTCTGTATTATAATGATAGGTATAACCATCTTTGCTTAAACCTTTTACCCAAACAGTCTTCACTTTCGTCTTTTTTAAGTTTCCTTGAAATCCTTCAGGTTTCTCCCACTGAGATGCTCCTGTGATAAGATCATAATAGTAATGGTAACCCTCAGAGGTTATGCCTTCTACCCATCTGCCCCTTTCAGGGCCCCTTTTCTTGCTGCTGATTTGATGCAGAGGTGGGTGGGATAGTGCTGGTTACTGGTGATATGCTTGGCTCTGAAATTTCTGACTCTAGGCCAAGCCTTTTCACATGCTCTCGGTATGCTTTCAGGGCAGCTGCCTCCATTGCAGCAAACTCCTTTGATGCCTTTTCTTCTTCCTTTGCCTTATCCAGGCTTTTCTGTTTAATCTCACTGATCCTCTTTGCCACATTTTCCTTATGATTCTTTCCTCTTGCATGAAATTCAATGCTAGGCCTATTGTCCACTCTCCAGCACTTGTAGTAATCACAGAATTTCTTTGGTTGTGACTTCCAGTAGTTTTCCATGACTGGACCAGCCGCTCCGCGGGTCGTCCTCAGGCCCAGCTGAGGCATGTGTTCCCCACTCGGGGCAAGTTGACGCCCAGCTCACCCAGAGCTCAGACACCTCCCTTCTTCCCTGGGTAGCTATTTGTAATGAAAAGGTAACTATGTACTGAATTCATATAAATAGAAATTATAAATAGAAATTCTAATAAATAAGAAAACTGTTGTATCTCTTCAGAATCGTGATCCGTTGAAGTTTTAGTAATATCTTTGCATAAATAACCTATTCTTTTAATCATTGAAATTTCAAGTCCCTTCTGCTTACATCTTTTTAAGTATCTTAGCTATTCAGCAATTTACAATTTCATTGAATTTGCAGTCTAACAATAGGATATCAAATTAATCTCCACTGACATTTATTTGAAATTCCTTAAAACTACTTAATTGAAGAATTAGAAAATTTTCTTTCTACCTGTTCAGGTACATATTTCTATGTCTCTTCAATCAAGACTCACATGTGATGCACATTTCTTTTTAAAATATCCCTAGGAATTTTATATTTTGTATTTATTTTTAAAAAGTGATGTTTTTCCCATTATACATTGTAACTGGTTAAACATTTCCTGTTTCATATAATCATTTGCAGGTGTTCATCATACACAGTTTTTCCTTAATTCTGTTAGACTTTCAGGTAACTTTATTGTATTTTCTCACTTAAATAAGATGTATTTCAAACACAAAATAATATAATAAAGATTTGTACCCATCTCTTAAAATGATATTTAGTTATATTTATTTTTGGTATATAAAAAGTTATATAAACATAACTAAAAAATGTTAAAACCCCATCCATAGACACCCTCACAGAAGCACTCAGAATAATGTTTGATTAAACGTCTGAGTATCCCATGGCCCAGTCAAGTCGAGCTATATATTAACCAACACATAGAATCTATTTTTTCCTGTTTTATGTTTATCATCATATCTCATATAGACATCCACTTAACATCCTCCAGTAGTATGTCATGATTACTATTTGCTAATTGGAAAAAAATTATAAAATACTACTTCAGAAGAAAATATTAAAGACAAAGTATAAACTTCTACTTCTTGGGTTCTTTTTATGTGGCATTTGCACTTAATTTTAGTGGTAGAAAACCTTATCAGGGACATTCTGGTCTATAATTTAGAGCCTATCAAAAGATGTATTTCCTGTGAATAAGCCTCAGCTCACAAGGAAAACTGGGTGCATTTGGATTCCAACACAGAAAGTGGATGCAGGCAGGTTTAGATTTGACTCCTGACTCAACGTCCACTTTAGCCAATCATCCTTGGGCCTCAGAGAGACTCAATAAATTTTTTTTTTTGATGGATAAATGAATCTATATAATTTAGCTTTCTATTTTAAATTAGGTTGAAAGTGTTGCAAAGATTAAATAAACTTAAATGTGAATATACAGAGACCCTGGCAGACAGTAATGGCTCAATAAATGGTAATAATAATTGTTGTTAGGGTGGTGGTAGCCTTTACTACTCTGAAGCTAACTTTGGCCATTCAACCTTAAGTAGTAGACTAGAATATCTGTGCTAGCATGAATGCCTGGGGATACTGAAAGCCTTATTCAAGTGAATTAAAAAAGTACACCTGTAATGTATTCCAATCAAGAGGTGTCATATATTTGAGCACTTAAGAATTTTTTGTGATAATGGTAAAAAGACAAGATAATTGATAGCCTGAAACATTTTCACAACTTGCATACATGCTTTAAAATGAAATAGGGCTGTTTTGGCCCTACGTGTATATATATATATTTTTATGAGTTTAAAATTTTGTGCTTAAAAGTAATTTAGTTGGGCTTCCCTGGTGGCGCAGTGGTTGGGAGTCCGCCTGCCAATGCGGGGGACGCGGGTTCGTGTCCCGGTCCGGGAGGATCCCACATGCCGCGGAGCGGCTGGGCCCGTGAGCCATGGCTGCTGAGCCTGCGCGTCCGGAGCCTGTGATCCGCAGCGGGAGAGGCCGCGGCAGTGAGAGACCCGCGTACCGCAAAAAAAAAAAAAAAAAAAAAAAGTAATTTAGTTAATATAGCAGTTAGCAGAAAGTATAGTAATAAAAAGAAGAAACTTATTATGGTAGAAAAAATGTATCTAAAATGAGACGATCAGGTTGATTGCATTTTCTTAGAAGTAAGACTGGCTTATTTCTTCTGACACTGCTCCAAACCATTATGAGTTCAAATTCTGCTGGGGCAGTATTTGTCGGATATTTGTCAGAGTGCAAACTGAGAGACTGAAATGGAGAGTAGCCAGACCATACATAAAAATAGAATGCTAATCCACAGTCTGCATCAGCCAGTCCAGGATTAAGCCAAACCACCTCTGCAGCAATCAACCCCAAATAGAAGTTATCAGTAAGTGCCAGCTTCCCAAAGTTTTGCTTCCACTTCTAATTTACAGCCAACCAGAGAGAGCCACATATGATCCCCTAACCAATCGCTTAGAATGCCCCCCTTCTAAATTAGCCCACCTCCAGCGTCTGCATTGCCCACAACCTCCAATCACGGCAAACCTGAAACCTTCCATTTCTTTCCACTGTAAAGTCTTCTCACTGCTCCACCTGCCTTTTCAGTCTCTGCCAAGCACAAGCGGTGGTGACTGACTCTCTTGCTGTATAGCAAGCTCCGAATAAAGCTTGTATTCATTTGGGTGGGCTTCATTTATTCCCACAGGACAGAAGAAGAAACTTAACTTCCTATAAAGGACTATATAAAGTCATTTCATGTAAAGAACTCATATAATCATTCAATATAAAGGACTTCGAACAGTGAATAATATTAAAGATTTCCATGTGTCATGTTAATTAGTTACTACTATGTGATTTTGTTTACCTTAGTTTTATGATGCCCTCGTTATTTTATTGCTCTCGGTTCAACCACGTTATCTTAACTTTGTAATAGCTGGAGTGGCAAGTTTATTAGCTACTAAATTCTCAACCATTGTCAGCAGTTTTAAGTGTTATAATAATAATCTCAAAGATAGCTTATTACTGTAAGGCATGTATTGTGATCATTTTACCTGGAGCAGTTAATGTTTAATGGATACTTTCAACAGCTGGCCGTGTTTAGTTTTTAGAAAGCTTTTGAAGAAGGAATGGACTTAAAAGTATATGACTGCCTAGATATTAAAGACCTTCTTAGGCTGTATGCAGGAAGCATATTTAAAATTACTTCTCAACTAATAACATGACTGGTTAACTCACTGTACATGTAAACATTTATAATAACATTGAAATTGTTGTTGTGCTTGAGTATAACACTGGATTAATTTTAAATTGAATAGAAGTTCTAAACAAAGGCAATGAAAATACGAAATCCATGATGGGTATTCCTGTGGATTGAATTGTGTCTTCCCCCCCCAAATTCATATGTTGAGGCCCTAACCACCAGTGTGATGGCATTTAGAGGTGAGACTTTGGGGAGGTAATTATGTTTAGATGAGGACATGAGGATGGAGCAACCATGATGAGATTTGTATTCTTATAAGGAGGTAAAGAGACCAGAGCTCTCTTCATACAGTGAGACTGGCAAGGAAGAGAGCCTGCTCTGGGGAACAGAATTGGCTGACATGTTGACCTTGAACTTCCCAGCTTCCAGAACTGTGAGAAATAAATTCCTGGCTTCTCAGTCTGTGTTTTTCTATTATGGCAGCTTGGGCTGACTAATAGATATTTCAAAAATTTACCAAATTATTCAGATATTTCAAATGTTCTGATTTTGACATTCTAATGAATGTTTCAGTTTTCATCCAATAATCTAGTTTATTGAATTTTTTATGAATGCCCCTTTTTCTTGCCTTAAGAGCAAACTCCTGCTAAAATTATTCAATTTGATTGGGCTGATTAAATTTAGATATTAAGATTACTGAAAACCATGAATCTTAAAAGATATTATTTGAATTAGATTCAATATAAAGTGTTAATAATCATGATTAGATAATGAGAAATTTCAGCAGAGTAATTGTTTTCTTTAATAATTAAGGCGTTTAAGGCAATACTGTTTTTTTCATTTATATTTTTGCTTGACTGTATAGGTTTTGGTATGATGTGTTTTTCTTTCTGTACCTTTGTAAATGGTGTGCATTTTCTATTTTGTTCCAAAAGTTATCATGCACTGTTGTTGCTTAATTTCTAAGTAGGTAAGCTTATGTTGGTATGGTTTATGTTATTTCCGATTTCGTGCATTTTGTGATGAAAACGTAATATATGATTCTTTCTCTGGAATATACATCATATATGTGTGTATTCAACATTGTTTATCCAATTGCTTTCCTCCTTTTTTATTTATACTAATAAATCTGTTTCTCTATAGTTTTTATCTTAAAAAATGTTTTTAAAGCATTGAACAAGTTGTATTCATTTTTCCTGTAGCTCTTATTTCTTTAATAGTCATGACCTCTATCTTGCCTGTCATAGTTACACTCATGTTTCCCTGCTATACTTGGGGACAATTCCCTCACAAGGACTGTGTCCCCTGCTCTCCAGCACCATTCTCCACAAGCTGAGCTCCTAAGAACATATTTACTGTCCTTTTCCACCACAATCTGAGACACTTTCTTTTTCTTTTCTTTTCTTTCTTTTTTTTTTTTTTTGGCTGCACCACCACATGGCTTGCGGGATATTAGTTCCCCTACCAGGGATCGAACCCATGCCCCCTGCTGTGGAAGCACGGAGTCCTAACCACTGGACCGCCAGGGAATTCTCTCTTTCTTTTGTCTCTCCTTCACTACACCTTATCTCAGAGTTTTAATTAGGACAGTTTAATACTTTTAATCTCCGATTCTTTGTATATTTTTCCTCTCAATGACAAGAATTACTCTTCAATTTTGATAATTTACATCCATTTGATTTCAAGGATTTCTCCTCAATACTGAGCATCCTTATGATCATTTTTTTTTTTTTCCCCTGTACGCGGGCCTCTCACTGCTGTGGCCTCTCCCGTTGCGGAGCACAGGCTCCGGACGCGCAGGCTCAGCGGCCATGGCTCACGGGCCCAGCCGCTCTGCGGCATGTGGGATCTTCCCAGACTGGTGCACGAACCCATGTCCCCTGCATCGGCAGGCGGACTCTCAACCACTGCGCCACCAGGGAAGCCCCTTATGATCATTTTATTGCATTCCTACACAGTGTCTCTTTAATTTCGATCATATATATATGAAATAAGAGATTCATCCCACCCTACCCCCATTATTCTTCTTCTCTTTACCTTCCGGTCTCTTGAGGTTTTTCCCAGATACAATGTTATTGGTTAGATGCAGAACAGGACAGTGTATTTCCTGAAGTCTAGCATATCCACATATATCTTTCTTTCCACCCACTTCCTCTCATCAGAGGTTAGTATCTCTGCTAGGAATGGAATGACCAAGCTACAATTCTTACTTCTCAATATTCTGTAGGTGGTTTATACTGTCCTGTTGCCAATGTGGCAGCCTGTGGCTGGTCTGATCCTTTTTCCTTTTTTTCCTTTTTTAATTAATTTGTTTCTTCTCTGGAAGCTTGCGAGGGTCTTCACCTTTTAAGTTCTGGAATTTCTCCAAGCTTTTTTCAAAATCATTACCTTTGCCTGGGTTGCTTAGTGAATAATTTTCACCTGCAGGATCAGCATTTTTCAGCTCAAGTTAGCATGTTTTAGTTCCTGTCCTCTATCTGTTTCTGTCCTTCCCTCCAGAACTTCTACAGTTGACATTTCCTCAGCTCTCTCCTCCAGCCCTCTAGTTTCCAGTATGGTTTTCTGTCTTTATATTTTTGGCTCTGTGCTTTAAGATATTTGTTACACTGTATCATCTAGACCACCAATCCTGATCTCACCTGTAACTGTCCTATTTTTCAACATCTACTGAATATCTTTAGATTTACATTTCTGTAAAGTCTTTTTGAACCATGCTTGAAACTCCCTAAATGCTCACTGTTATTCACGGCCTGGTCTGTCTCTTGTTTGATTGATTGATTGATTGATTTGGGGACTTAATCTAAGGTTACTTTTTTTCTCTCTCTCTTAGCTTGCTCATTTGTTGTAGATGTATTACTGAAACCACAATACTTCTAAGATGGGACTTGAACCCAGCCAAAACTTAGATTGGGACTCGAACCCATGGGCTGGGACTCAAATCCACCCACACCTCAGATTAAGGCTTGAACCCATGATCCCTGACTTAGGAGGGAACCCAAATCCACTGTATTTTAATTGAAACCGCTCACCTGGTGTCAGGATTTACTGAAGCTCAGGTTCTGTTGTCTCAGAAAGAATTCAGCATGAGGCAAAGTGATAGGCAAAGAGTGAGTTTATTAGCATAGGACACTTGTGAGAGAAACAAGCGGGCAGGCAAGGGAGCATCGCCCTGAGAACAACGAGGGCTACATTTTTATAATCCAAGGAAAAGTGGGGAGGGGAGAAGACCATCTTCTTCCTCTTTCTTCAGTAGATGTCAAGGCTTACATCATTAGTTCCTCCTTTGACCCTATACGGTTTAACCGGGACTGTCATGGTGCTATTTAAATCATAAGTATATTTAGTAGAAGGGTGGTACCATATATTAAAATATGGTAATTCATCCCAGGTTTTGGTATAATGTCCCCTTTCACCTAGTTTCTTTCCCCTTTCACATATATTTTTGTCTTGGCTACATGCAGAAATGCCACTCTTCAAGGACCATTGACTCCCTGACTTCATGTAACAGTATTCAGACCTCATATCTGTTGTCTTGTGTTTTAACTATCAGGATTTGTGGCTTGAGTGTGCCTGGTGCTTGGATGGACCTGATCTTCCTTCAGGGTAGTGTAGCTTGTTGCTAGGTTACTGGATTCTTTTCTTGAGTGGTCATTAGCTTCAACAGTCTCCCAAACTCCCGTACAATTCCCTCTCTGCCTTTAATCTCCTAGTGGGATTTCTAAACTATTTAATTATCCTACTCTATCCCTATCAGTACCATGGTTCTTTCCTTGTTTGTTGCCCTTCTGATCTTCTGGGGAACCTCCAGAGGAAATAGCCACATTTGTGGAAGAATTAACGGGATTCTACGGGCCAGTAGTTGATTAGCAGCAGGTTATCATTCCCCATTACAGCACAGAAGGTCCACATTTTCTTCTTTCATCTCTTCTTCCTCTCTTATCTGTAGAAGGGATTGAGACAACCATTTGGCTTCTCAGTTCTTTAGGATTGAGAAGACCAATCTCATATTGGCAGATGGAGTGCACAGAGCTACTTTCACTAGGATATACTATATGAAGAGTCTCTTTTTGGGTATCCCCAATACTGGTTTCCCGGTTCTTACATGGCGCAAATATGAGACAGTCCTGCACCAATTATTGGTCAAGTACCTCTCATATATTCCAGGTACCAGAAGATACTTGACTCCAAAGAAGTAGATTGATAAGTTGGATCTAACTTGAATCAAATGCTCCAGTGTTTTGGTGGTATATACACTTTTATTTATGTGTCTTTCATTATATGAATGGCCTCTATTTATTGGTTTCCAGAGGAATCTTATTCATCCTCAGAGAACCAGTTCCTTTTTCTCCTTCCATGAAGCCTTTGCCTATCCACAGTGGTTTCTCCTCTGAATATCTCTTGTATTCACCCCCTATTCCTTTAATTTTACAGTTTGAAGACTTAATTTAGTTTCCTGCTTTAACAGTGCTTGCCACGTAGTAGTAAGTTAATACATATTCATCTAACAAACGAGTCTATGCTAACGTAAGTATATTTAATGCACGATCAAATATGGAAAATTAATATGTATCACAACATCTGGTACTGTACGATACTCTTCATAAGCAAAAAAGAGTATCTGTAGATTATTTTGTAAGAAGCAGATAGTGACTGATCACTGGGAGTCTTTTCTTTTAGTGCTACTTCTCCTATCAATTTATTTCTATAATTTTACTAAAATATCCATTGGCAAAATGTATAGCCAAAAGGTGTTGAAACCATCTAAGATCAAATACTGTGTCTTACTCCTCTGTTTTATGGCCAGACCCTACTCAGGGTAGGTTTCTGATTGACAAATGTTACTGTGCGTAAGAATAACCCAGAGGCCCTGTTAAATGAAGGTTCATTTCCCCCCCTTCTTGAAAGTCTAATTCAGTAGTTGTGAGGTGGATCTCAAATACCTGCATCTTTAAAAAGCACCCTAGGAGGGGCTTCCCTGGTGGCGCTGTGGTTGAGAGTCCGCCTGCCAATGCGGGGGACGCGGATTCGTGTCCCGGTCCGGGAGGATCCCACATGCCGCGGAGCGCCTGGGCCCGTGAGCCATGGCCGCTGAGCCTGCGCGTCCGGAGCCTGTGCTCCGCAACGGGAGAGGCCACAGCAGTGAGAGGCCCGTGTACCGCAAAAAAAAAAAAAAGCATCCTAGGTGATTCTGAATTAGGTAGGTCACCCAAAACCAACACTTGGAGACACACTGGTTAAATGCCTCAATGAATATTGGTTGAAATGAATTAATTCATCTAAGGAGTTTCATCATTTCATAATGCATTATTCTTTAAGAGATGATCTAAAGATTTCTTCCCTTAAAAGTGATTTTTTTTAATATTTAATTTCTCTATTTATGAAAATATAACTGACTGAATTCCCAAGTGAAATATGTCAGGTGACTGATGTTGAGAAATTTTATGGAAAGCTGTAAAGGAAAAAGAGCAATATGAAATGTCCAGAACAGACAGATACAGAGTCAGAAAGTAGATTAGTGGTTTCCAGAGGCTGGGAGGAGGGAGGAATGGAGAGTGACTATTTATGAGTATGGAGTTTTGGGGAATGAAAATGTTCTAAAATTAGATAGTGATGGTGGAACGGCTCTGTGAATATACTAAAAACCGCTGAATTGTGCACTTTAAAAGGGTGAGTTTTATGGTATGTGAGTTATAATTCACATACTATTTGTATATTCTCAATAATGCTATTATTACAAAAGAAAATGAGTAAGTCTAATAAATTATATAAAGATTAAAAAATAAAATGGAAGAACAAATGAACAACCATGCGCTTACGTCTACCTCTTTTTAGTTGTAAAGCTGAGACCTTTGCAGAAGGCATTCTTATAAAGAACTCTTATGGGTCTGAAGGGAATTTTGTATTCCAATCTGATTGTGAAGGTTTCTTAACAAACTGTCAGTAGAGCTCAAATATTAAATGAGATTATGCACATTGTGATCAGAAGGAAGAATTGCATTTACCATGTAAATAAGCCAAAAGTGCATTGAGTGCATGTGCGCGCGCGCACACACACACACACACACACACACACACACACACACACACACACACGTGTCGTGTGTTCTCGTGGTCCTGTAGAGAAATATGGAAACAGAAAAATCCCATCCAGTTTATCTGTGTAAAGATAAAAACTGAAGTCAGTTTCTTAAAACTTTACTATTTCCTTTTGGTTTATCTGATTTTTATCTAGTCTCTTAAAAGGTAAGAATCTACCTTCCTTTCCTGGTTTGCCCTTAGCATTAACCAGAAGATTCAGAAACCCATAACTTTTCTTGTATCTTGACAATGAGTGGCAGAAAGAGCAGAAAGGAAAGATGTTTTCAAGCAAGGATTGAGCAAAGGTAACAATTTTCCTTTGTTATCAGGCATCTTCACTGACACGGAGAGTTTTTTTTCTTTCTTTCTTTTTTGTGAATTTGAGAGACAGCAACTGTAGAAAAAGGGCTAGACATTCTTTGAGATTTATCTTTTTTCAAAATTGGTAATAAATGTTCAAAAGATGCCACAAGCCAACCAAAATTATGAGTGACAGAGAGAGACATGCTAGATTTCTTTTTAAAGTTTGTTCAGCTATTTTTCCTGTTGTAAAGATGGGACTGATGTCTTCTGATCTCTTTTTATGACTGAGCTGAAATAAGAAATATCAAGATTTATTAAATAACCAACATATTTGGATGGGAAGAACAACATAGGTAATATTTATCTTATTCATTATTACAATTTTACTTTAAGGTCATATAGTTTTCAAGTGATCCCATCAGTATAGTAAATTGAATTTGTAGAGCCCACACAACCAGTTTAGTTAAATTAATCCCCAAATCTCAAACACTGACATTTTGATACTGTTTGAAATTTCCAGCTTAATTAAATAGACCTTCCAAAATAAGAGGATAATTCCCTTGCTTCATTTGATACTTTATACACACACACATATAGCTTATCACATAGTTTTCAAAATATTTAAAATAACACCCTCTAGTTTATATTTATTCCAAGGTTTCTATAACCTATCGCAGTTTCTGTTTCTATACAACAGAGCAAAAATTATTAACTTATTTCACTGTATGGTCATGAAGAACAGCTGGTAACCTTGACTGCCAAACACCCCACAGCTAGAAGCTGCTAAAGACGGCTTTGATGGTACAGGTTGTAACTTCCAACCCGACACATAATACACTCTCTCTGCTGAATAAATGCCTGTGTTCTTATTCATAATTATACTCAGTTCTGTTAGCGACATTTTTAATACCCACCCGGATTCACTGGAGATTTGATTTGATGTTCAATTCTTAAATTATCAGCAGTAACCTCAAACTAAAAAGTGCAGGCTGAGTAGAAAAGTCATAACCAAAACTAAATTTTACATCTGCCTTGTAGAGTGTCACCCCAGTCATCAGACTCTGGTAGTTCCTCTGGCACTACATCTTCTCTCTCATCCAAGGTAATTGCCCATCTGCTCCCACATCTTTTGATCCAAAATGACAGATATGGGATTTTTAAAAGCTATACACTGCTATAGTTTCTATATACAGTGCACTTATCTAGACGGAGTAAGATATACACTGTAGTCTGGTCTGGGAACCACTGTTTACTTTTAGATCCTGCACACAAAAAAGAAATGGGTGGAGTTTGCTTTTTTATCGTTTTTAGTCTGAGTGTGCTAAGAAAGACTCCCTTGATGCAAAGATAGTAGAGAGCTAGACTCAGACATTATGTGTTTCCGTTTTCACATTTGTTGATGGGCACGTAAGAGGTACACAAAAGTGACAGACAACAGTCATTTGTGGAATGACAATTATTTTTATGTTTATAGTCTAATAGCAAACAGTGTCTCAGCAGATTTTGACATGGAGTATTATGGAGGCAGGAGTGATACTTAACACACTTCATAATCTTAAAATTAGGAAAAGTTTTGAGTAGACCACCTAGAAGAACACCAGCCTTTGATTCACTGGCTGCCTACGAGATGGGTACAGTGGATTTAACACTTGGATACTTGCTATATTTAGTCATCTCTGAAACTGCATATAATTGCTTTGGCATGTAATTCCTGCTTTTTTGGTCAAAGATATACTACTCTTTTGGGATAAATGTATATAATGGTTTAGCCATTTTACTAATATCACCAGTAAGAAGCTAATCCTAGAAAAATCATTTTGGTGATAGTATAACTAAAAAAATAAAAGGTTCCAAAAAGGAAGATAAAGTAGTTTGAAGGAAAACAGCTCTGATGTTTTGTTGGGTAGAACAAGAATGTCAAGGAAACTACTTGATAATATTTGTGAATTGTTCTAACTCTAAGTTACACCTATATAACATATCAGAAAATTTTATTTGTAATCTTTATTACCCTCACCTTTCTCAATTCTCCCCTCTACTAAGGAGGGTAAGCCCTGGAAACTTACTCAGACATACTTTCCAGCAGTATTCCACATAGATTTTTATCAACAAGAGACATTTGGCATTTGAGAAGCTATTAATCTCCAGCTTCTACGTGGTGCCTGATTAGATTAATCAATCCTATTCTGGAATCCAAAGCATCACATAGAACGTGTGAAACGAGAGAGTAAGTAGGCTCCTCCTCCCGGATACTTACATCACACCAATAACGTATTTTCAGAAATTGTGAGCTTATGTTCTGAATAGGTAGATACACTTGTTTTCTGTAAGATCCTTGAAAATTCAAGTGAACCTAGTGGAGGAGGGAAGCTCTAGAATTGCCTAAGGTAGTCAGAATTTAACAAGTGCCTGAGGGAATCTGACTTTCTACCTTGAGCTTATACTATCCCAGGAAATGAAAATATAGCTGGAATCCTAATTAAAGATGACTCCTGACAGCTGTTCATAAGCAAGAGTTTATTTTAGTTTCTGATAACAGAAACTGTAAAAGTAAAGTGACAACATTTTTGTTTGAGACTGTCACTTAAAACTTTGCTACTAAAGCGGATCAGATATGCTACCCTCAAATATGCCACACTGGAATGTGGATTACTGTGAGCTGAAGGCAATTGAGAATTGACAGATTCAGAAAGAAGTCTTCTTGGGGCTTCCCTTATCTTACTAAAAGCAGAAACTTCTGAGAAATAAAGACTGCCATAAATCCCCTCTCCAGGGGAACTTTATGGCCATGGAGAAGACAGAGTCAGTACTGAGATGATTCTGCACAAACAAAATAAACAACCTTAAAAAAATAACCCTTATCTTCCATTAACTTCCCCATATATTTACCTTCCCACAACTTATTGTCCCTAGA